>NW_024870678.1:28280000-28880000 GCF_019054845.1 Dipodomys spectabilis
TCTTACATTTAAAAAAGTAGCCGTGAGAGGGGTTTTTCTCAGTAGTTGAAGGGACTATGAAAACCAGCCCATTTTCCTCTTGAAAGTTGACTTGGCTGGAATACTTAGGCTCTGAAGGGAAGTCACTGAGTAGGTTTGGTTTTTTTCCATAAGCCCTGGGGATGTGCCCTGGTACTGACAGTCACCCTTGTGGAAATCCACCTTGGTGGAGGAGGGTATCTGTTGTAATGCATGTACAAATCTTGTGGGTGTTGGTACCTTGTTATGCTGAAACTGGGCTCTCCTGGTTGCCTGTGATTCTCTTGAGCTGTTCGGGTGGCTGTGAGTGCCGGAGCGAAGATCCATTCCCCACGCCAACTGCTGAGCCGGCTTCCTTGCAAAGGCGGCACATTAATTATGCAGACAGAATGGAAAACTCGATTTTATTGAACCTTATTTGAACCTAAATGCTCGAACTAGATGCTGATAGGATGGGTTTCTGGGAACAATGTAAAATCATTTGAGCAGTTGTAAATAGTAGTTAAAATTTAAGGCAAGGGAGAAAGGTGTGTACAGTGTGTTGACTAGATTATTCCCTTCCCCTAAACTGTTGAGGCACAAACATTTTCTTTTCATTTCTTGTTTTAAATTTTGTTTTGTTGTTGTTTTTGGTCCTGGGGCTTGAACTCAGTGCTCAAGGTTAGCACTCTACCATTTGAGCCACAGCGCCATAACACCACTTCTAGCCCTTTCTGTTTATGGGGTACTGAAGAATAGGGCTTCATGCATGCTAGGAAGCACTCTACCACTAAGCCACATTGCCAACCCCTAGTTCAATATTTTTAACACTTAATTGTGTAACAAAATCTTTTCTCAGAAAGCAGAAATGACACATAATGACATTTCTGATGTAGAGGAGAAATTCAGTGAAAATATATGACTTTGTATCTACCTGTAAAATGATAGAACTTTAGGGGCTGGGAAGGTGGCTCAGTGGTAGAGGGCTTGCCTTGCATGCCTGAGGCCCTGGGTTCGATTCCTCAGCACCACATAAACAAAAAGAAAAAAGCCAGAAGTGGCGCTGTGGCTCAAGTGGTAGAGCACTAGCCTTGAGCTGAAGAGCTGAGGGACAGTGCCCAGGCCCAGAGTTCAGGCCTCACGACAGGACCGCCCCCCTCTCCCCCCCAAAAAGATAGAACTTTAAAATAAAATCCATCAACTGGGGTTTCAAAAGGATTTTCTGTTTATATCTTTTCTGATTTCATGGTGCTGGTCATTTCAAGTTGGTTCAATTCTCTGTCTCTCTGTCTCTGTCTCTGTCTCTCTCTCTCAGTATTGAGGTATGAACTGAGGGTCCCACACTTTCTTACTCAGCTGGTGCTTTTCCACTTGAGCCGTATCTCCAGTTTGTCTTCTTTGCTGGTTAATTAGAGATGGAATCTCGCAGACTTTTGCTTGAGCTGGCCTCATATCACAATCTTCCAGATCTTAACCTCCTGAGTGGCTGTGAATACTTATGTGGAGGAGATACAATTTGGTGTTGCTACTAACTGATCAAACCCCTCATAGGCTGGTGTAAGTTACCCCGTTTAATACTAGTTTCATAATTCCAGAGATTTTTTTGCATAAGCTTTAATTTTGAAAAGTAGATTTTGAGTGGTCATATTCAGAGGGATGGAACTTCTAACTTAGGCTGGGGATGGGAACTATGGTCTGGATTCTGGGGTAGGGTCCAGCATCAGTGTTGTAACAAGCCTGGGTGGGCTTTTCTCTTTAGTGCTCTTGGTTTATGAAGCAGAAAAGCAGATTTATGAGCCTCTGAATTAGAGTGAAAGTGGTTTGCAGTTCAGAGGCACAGGGAAAGCTAGAGACACATGTTTATGATTAGCTTTCCTTGCAAATGCTTTCCTTTAAACAGTTTAAAAAGATACTTGACTTCATGAGGCGGGACTTCCTGGTGCCCTGCATTTTGAAAAGTAATTTGTACCAAGCCAAGGTACAAACCAGGAAAGTGGGTCAGGACAAGAGGGTGACACGTGTTGTTGCATTTCACACGGTGGCTTGTTGAGCCAGAGGATTTCACTCAATATGGAGCCAGAGCCTGGCTAGCTTTCTGCATCGAGACCCGGAATGCAGGTTCCTCTGGTTGGTTCATTGTTAAAACTCCCCCTTTCCCTTTCTCTTTCCCTTTCCTTGGACTTGAACTCAGGGTCTGGGCACTGTCCCTGAGCTTTTCTGCTTAAGGCTAGTAGCACTCTACCACTTTGAGCCAAAGATCCACTTCTGGTTTTCTGGTGGTTGATTGGAGATAAGAGTTTCACAGACTTTTCTGCCCAGGCTGGCTTCAAACGACTGTCCTTACATCTCAGCCTCCTGAGTAGCTAGGATTGCAAGCATGAGCTGCCAGCACCAGATTCAAGGTAGGACAGATCTTAGTGGGGCATTGATTGAGGCCAATTCCTTATGGAGGGAACTGAATGAACATATATATTTGAGAAGTGGTATTCCATCCTGCCCCGTTTGTCTTTGACCTGATGTGCGGGAAACAAATGGGGTGGACTGTCCAGCATCCTCCTCCGGACGCGGCCACTGTTTGGTGTTTGTGTCTGCTTGTTTTTCTCCCCTCTGTGACTTTGGAACCTTTATCCTTCAGTCATCAGCCCCAGTGCAGAAGGCGTTCCTCCTCGTCACTCGCCAGCATCGATCTTTCCCTCGTGCACATTCTCTACTTCTATTTTTGGTGTCTCTGACTTTTCCTCATTTGACTTTGTGATGCTAGCCTTGAGCTCAGTCTCTACCTGCTGTAAGTGCTCAATAAAGGTTTTCCATACTCTTCAGGGCTGTAAGAATTAGACTTAGCCCGCGTGCCAGTGTCCATAATCCTAGCTACTCAGGAGACTTAAGACCTGAAGATGGAGGTTCAAAGCTACCTGGGGCAGGAAAGTCCCCTTGAGACTCTTATCTCCAGCTAACTATCAAAAAGTCAGAAGTGGAGGTGTGACTCAAGTGGTAGAGTACCAGGTTTGGGCAGAAAAAGCTAAGGGACAGCGGTGGGGCTGTGAGTTCAAGCCCTAGTACTGGTGCGTGCGTGTATGCGCCCCCACTCCCTGCACACACAGAAAGTGAGGGCTAGCTTTGGAAAACACACAAACAGCACTTCAGGCTCTTAAGTGGGTTAATGCTGGCTCAGCAGTGATGGGCAGGAAGGCAACTTTGTTGGCCATTATGAGTGATAAATCTGGACAGGCACAATGGTGGAGGGAGGCTGGAAGCAGGCAGGAGTGGTGAAAATAGTTGAGGTTGGAGATTCAGGGGACATGTGCAGAACGAGACACAAGTGGTCCGGAGTGAATGATGACAAGGTCTCCACGTAAACTTCCCCTTCCTGATACTTATTTTGGGTTTTTCAGATTATGCTATAGCTCAGATTTTCAAGGCTTTCGATATTAGCTCCTCCTCTGGAATGAATTCTCTTAACTTGATTAATGTTTTCACATTTCGGAGTCATTTCTACATCTTCGTTGATTACTGTTGTATTTTCTTCTCACCTTGCTTCTGGCTGGATTTGTGTATGGAGCTTTAAATTGAATTAAGTTTTAGAGGCATTTGTATTCCCCCCCCCCCATCTTTATTCTAGAAGAAAGGTTTTACCGTAGGAAACAAGTAGACCAATTAAAAATGGGAAAAAGGGTTCATTCATGTTGATGGAACACTGGAGTGGGCTTTTGAAAAGCCATCAGAGAAAGGTAATGTTAATCTCAATTTAAGTGGTATCTAACCCTCCTGGACAGCGAAAGGAACATCTGTATGCAAAGGAACCTGGGGAATGACTTCAGTTCAACTTTAATTGAAGGGTAGAGCGTTTAATGGGATGCTGTGAGATAATGTCATTCTATATTACCAATTTCAGCTTCAACAGAGAGGATAGAGTAAATGCAAATTAAAAATAAACTAAGAGCAGATGTTGAAAAATACCTTTCATTTAGGAAATAATTAAATGGTGGGAAGGTTGTTGGAGTTCAGTCAATAAAGCTGCATTGCTGAGAAGTCATAATTATTCAGCTAACAGATGCTTTTCTAACTGTGCCGCTCCGCTTCACGGGTTTGAGGCTGGGACAAAGTAGAGCCCGTTATTGTCAGGCTGTAGGTCAAATTCTGTCTTTCAGATCAGGTGTCTCGTGCATAACTTGAAATTCTGATATATACATATATAGAGGCTGATATTTTAAAGGTGGTGGTCCCCTAAGCTTTAAGAAAAACAGATTCTCATTGGAAAACGCTTGCAAGCATCATTGGCTTCTGTATTGGTGATGTCCGTGCTGCTTGTACTGGCAAAACACACAGCATTTTGTCATCTTATTCCTGCCCTGTGTCAAGCCCTTGGATCTCTGCAGAAGTATCAGTTGTTAAGCATCTGTTGCCTAGAGAAAGCAGTGACATGGGATTTTAGGAGAACAAATGAAAACAGGTGTGGACACACTTGGAAGAGTCAAAGAGCTGAGGTTGCTTTTTCTTGTCTTGGTTATCCTGGAGCTGGAACTCAGGGCCTTGTGCTTGCTGGGCAGATGCTCTGCTTGAGCCTTGACCTGAGTCCCTTTGCTTTTGATGCGATTTTCAGATAATGTCTTGTGCTAACTTTGCTCAGGCTGCTTCCTACCATGGTTTCTGCTGGTGACATCACTCCCCTGCCTGTCCTCTGTTCATCTTCTGGACCTCCATTCTCAGCTTTCTGAGAAGCTAGGATTGCAGGTGTGAGCCACAGGTATCCAGCAACATCATATTTTAAAGAGAAACGGGAACATGCTACATGAATGTTGAACACTAATTTGTGTACCAACAAAAAGCAAGTAACACAGGATATTGGCTGATACCATTTATAAGGTACAAATATTGGCAGAAATTACTCTGCTCAGTTTATGTACTCATAAATACAAGAATAAAAAGAATTCAGAAATAAAAAGCCCATGAGAAGTGATCAACATTGAATTAAAGATTGTGGCTCCCTTCCTTCTTCCATGTCTTTCCTTTCTCTCTTTGTCTCTTTGTCTGTTTCTTCATAGATGTTAACTCCAGGATCAGGTCACATGCTTACGGTGCATTGACAGCTAGAGATATCTTCTCTCTTACTCTGCTTTTGGAAGGCCTTGATGGCTCTCAAAATTTTTATTTGTATTCATTCATTTTTGTGCTGGTCCTGGGGCTTGAACTCAGGGCCTAGGCACTGTCTCTGAGCTCTTTTGCTCAAGGCTAGGGCCCTGCAACTTGAGCCACTTCTTGCTTATTTTTTGATGGTTAATTGGAGATAAGAGTCTCACAGACTTTCTTGCCTGGGCTGGTGTTGAATTGTGGTCCTCGGATCTCAGCCTCCTGAGTATAAGATTATATGGTCACTGCAGCCCGCTCATGTGAGATTTTTGACCCTAGAGTGAGCATCTGATGGGGACTGGTAAAAGACGGAGTGTTTCTTGATACTTTTTTTTTTTCTAGCAGATACAGATAGCTGTCTTGAAGATACTGTCTTAGTTAACCAAACTGGTAGCTTGTGGAGAGAGAAGAGAAATTATCAACTAATGCTTTCAGTCAGTGTGGCACTTGTTTTGTTTACTTGTGAGGCTGGGGACTGAACCCAGGGTCTTGTACATGCTAGTCAGATGCTCTACCACTAATTGCTACTGTTGAGCTATTAGCTCAGACACAAAACTTTTTTTGCTGGTTTTTGATCTTGAACTCAGGGCCTGGGCGCTGTCCCTGAGCTTCTCTGTACTCAAGGCTAGTGCTCTACCACTTGAGCCACTGTGCCACTTCTGGCTTTTTTTTTTTTTTTTGGTCTGGTCGTGGGGCCTGAACTCTGGGCCTGGGCGCTGTCCCTCAGCTCTTCAGCTCAAGGCTAGCATTCTACCACTTGAGCCACAGTGCCACTTCTGGCTTTTTTTCTTTTTGCTTATGTGGTGCAAAGGAATCGAACCCAGGGCCTCATGCATGCAAGGCAAGTGCTCTTCCACTGAGCCACCTTCCAGCCTCCACTTCTGGCTTTTTGTAAGTAGCTTATTGGCGATAAAGAGTCTTGAGGACTTTCCTGCCTAGGCTGGCTTTGAACTGTGGTCTTCAGATCTCAGCCTCTTGAGTAGCTAGGATTACAGGTGTGAGCCACCAGAACTTTTTATATTTGTGCTTCTTCTGCTCCTTTGTGAGGGGAGGGAAAAAAATCCCATGATTTTTATGACACTATGATCCATGGAAGTATTAGGAGGGGAATAGTGATAAATGATTAGTCTGTGTCTTCATGGTTCTTTCAGCAGAAAATTAAGTGACAGACTAGTGTTCTGGCATGCGTTCAGGGTCTCACACTGTTGGAGTAACTCAAAGCCTGGGCCTTCTCTTGCCTATGTTGTTCCAGAAGCCATTCAAACAAAAGGCCTGATTGCTCAGGTAAGGGGGAACTGGCATCACGTTTGAAGGACAAAATGGGTAATCCTGTTTGACCCAGTTGTGCATCTAATGAATTTTTATTTGTTGATGAATCTTCCCCTTTTGTTGCTAAAAGTGGCAAATAATCAGACATACATTGCTAATTAACAGTCTGCTTCAGATCTTTTTTCTTTCTTTAATTAACAGAACTTAGGCTTCATCAAGCTCAGGTAGAGTGGGGTAAGGATCCCAATTCTTTGTTTTTCTGAACTCAAAGGAAATGTCTTCACCCCAAAGCTGGCTTATTCATGATAATCCTTCATGTGGCTTTTCTCCTCCAATCATATTACAGAAGAGATTGGGCTGGCAGGGTCACCGTTTTCCTTTTCTTTTTTGTTTTGGTCGGCTGTGGGGCCTGAACTCTGGGCCTGCGTACTGTCCCTCAGCTCTTTAGCTCAAGGCTAGCACTCTACCACTTGAGCCACAGCACTACTTCTGGCTTTTTCTGTTTATGTGGTGCTGACATGCAAGGCAAGCACTCTACCACTGAGTCACCTTCCCAGTTCCCTTTTCTTGCAGTTGTCTTGAATTTTCAAATAAAGGTCCTCATTTAGATTTTACCACTATCAGTCATGGTCCTTTCTTAGTGACTTAGCTCCTGGCTCACTTCCATTAAAAGGTACTTTTTCTTTTAGAGTGTGGGTTCCGGGGCTTCATTCAGGGGCTGGGGCATTGTCCCTGAGCTTTTTTTTTGCTCAAGGCTACCATTCTACCACTTGAGCCACAGGTCTCCTTCTGGCTTTTTGGTAGTTGATGGGAGATAAAAGTTACTCTCATTGCAGTGTAAACATAGGTGATCTTTCTCTCCATCACCAGATGCTCTTAGCTTCATGAACTTTTCTTTTGAGTCATTTTTGTCTTCTGCTCCTGTGGTTAAATCCTGGTGTAGACTGCCCTATCACCCAGGACCTTAGCTGCTTCCCAATCTGGGTTCCTCCTACGGTGCCCTCTAGTTCAAGGTCACATCCTTCTACAACTCCAGCCATCTTTCACAAAACGAATCTGCAGTCCACTGGCCCAGCTGCCATTATTCCATCACATGTCCCCTCCTTCCTCTCTTGGCTCTTTACTTCAAGTCCATCATCGCTCACAACCACCCTGGCTCCATTTTTTATCAAGAAAGTCTTTGCATCTCTTGGTGGTCACCAGCTCAAGCATCCCTGGTTTCCTTCCCTAAGCCCCTTGGCAGTGGTGTGTGCCACCCTCTGTCAATGAGCTCAGAGCTCACTTGAGCAGAAGTTACAGTGAACCTGGGTTCCTGGATTGTCTTTTAGAAGGAGTTTGTACGCCAGTCACTGGTAGCTTACACCTGTAATCCTAGCTACTAAGGAGGCTGAGATCTTAGGATCATGGTTCAAAGCCACCCTGGGTAGGAATGTCCATGAGACTCTTACCTCCAGTTAACCACCAGAAAACTGGAAATGGTGCTGTGGCTCAAGTGGTAGAGTGCTAACCTTGAGGTGAAGAGCTGAGGGACAGTGCCCAGGCCCAGAGTTTAAGTCCCAGCACAGAAAAAAAAAAGACAAAAAGAAAAGAAGAAGGAGCTTGCCGTGCGTCCTATCATTTTTGTACCCATGAGAAGAAGGAGGTTGGAAGAGGGCACCTTTCTTGTCTAGATCTTAGAGAAACATTACATTGATTCAGTTCTCAAAACGTTATCTTTTCTCATGCCTCACTTCATTAATAGTGACATTGATCATTTATAATATGCACAGTATATATTTAATCCACTCAGAGGAGAGTATCTTTGAAATGAAATCGCGTGTCCTTCTAATGGATGGTAAGCCTGGGGAAAGGAGGTTGGAAAGTACTTGATTAGTTAGCTTAAGGCTTTTTTCAACAGCTTAAAAAAAATCCCATATATATCCCAAACCTTCGAGTGGCCTTTGCGATTCAATGGCACTTTGCCCAGATGAGAGGGAACCGGTGTCGGGAATGGAAACTAAACTCACTTTGAAAATTGAGAAAGGAGAAGTGACTGAACAAGTCCCAAGAATGTGCTTGATGGCTTGCGTCCCTGGAGAGATGCTGGAGTCCTACCGTGTCTCTGGTTTCAGCTCTTCCCTCTTCACCTCCTTCCTGTCACTGGCCAGCCTACATCAGAACACTGATGCCAGCCTGTGACCCAGGGCTGAATCCCTGCGGTGCTCCCAGATCTTCATGGCTTCCCCAAGGCAGCTGTTCATAGCATTTGGATAACGGCTCTTGCTTGACCAGGGAGCTGCTATGATTCAACTTGGAATCTTGCTATCAATTCTCAATCCATCATCTAGAACTCTTGGAACCAGAAATGCAGTGGGTGGGGGAGGGGGGGTTGGGGGAAAAGGGGTAGGTGGTAAAGCACTTACCTAGTACATGTGAGGCGATTTGATCCCTAGCACAGCAAAATCAGATGTGTTTCAGAATGTATGTGTTTCCCCTGCCCCATCTCATACATGAGCCTTATTTTATGTAATAGTACCCGGAGGAGGTTGGCAGTGGTTTAGAATTAAACAGACTCATGTTTCTGTGACAAAATATATGGGTCTTTATTGACACTATGTGGGCCAACAAGGTTGTAAATATCTTAGATTAACACCGGTCCTGTTTTACTGCTGGTTTGGAGAACTTTTGAGACCTGTGGAGTCGTGGATAAGGGATGCTGCATTTGTAATGGTGGCCATTTCCCCCTGCTACTTAACATGTATTGAAATTGGGGCCCATGATGATGGTCCTGGGTTTCAGTTTAGCTGCTTGCTAGCCAGGTGTCTGTCACTCAGCCCCATCTCCAGCCCTGTTTTCATTGGTTGGGATGCATATATTTTCCTGTGTTTGCCTGAGCTGTGATGTATGCATTTTAGGCTTCCTGTTATTGCTAAGATGACAGAAAGGCCACCAGGTCCAGCGTCTTTCCATGGAGATGTAGTTGCATGGACTTTTCTGCCCAGTCTGGCCTAGAGCCACGACCCCTCCAATTTCAGCCTCCCACATAGCCTGGTAATCCCAAGTTCACACTGCATCAAGCTTTCCCCTTGGGGGATGGAGTCTGTTGGACTTTTCTGCCCTGGCTGCCGGTAGCCATGATCCTCCTAATTTCAGCCTCCCACATAGTTTGAGAGGACAAATGGATCCCTCTGCTGTCCATATATGGATTGGGAAGGGAATCTTGCAAACTTGGCTGGCCTTCTACCACTGTCCTCTCTATTCTGGACTCCCAAATGGTTAGCATTGCAGGCACGAGCCACCATTTCCCAAGAGAGGAAGACATTTTATTATCTGTATTGTCCTTGTGTCCTTTTTTGTTTAACAGGTAGGAAGTGAAATGAAGTGGCTTACCCAGCCTCAAAAGTAGGGGTTGCTGTGTGAACTAAGGCCAGGGCTCCCTACTTGAGTACTTACTGTGCGAGATCCATTACATTGAAACCATTTCCAGTTATATTTTCCTTTCTTTTTCTCCCTCCTGTGCTGAAGCTGGAACCCTGAGTCTTGTGCATGTTAGGCAAGTGCTCTCCCACTGAGCTATATTTTTATACTTCTTGCACTTTTTCTATGAGGAGTTGCTGCTTTGCTTACTGGAATCTTTGTGGTACAAGCCTGCTCGCACGGTGGCCATTGCAGCTGTAGGCCTGCCATGGGGGATGCATTATGTCATTTTTTAAGAAAATGTAGGTCATGGCTAGGTGCCTGTGCCTCACGCCAGTAAGTCTAGCTACTCAGGAGGCTGAGATCTGAGGATCACGGTTTAAAACCAGCATAGGCTGGGAAGTCTGTGTGAGTCTCCAGTTAACTAGCAAAAAGCTAGAAGTGGAACTGTGCCTCAAGGAGTAGAGTGGTACTCTGAAGCAAAGAAGCCAAGGAACACCACCTAGGCCCAGTACTACTATATACACACACATACACACACATATACACACATGCATGCACACACACAGATAAAAGAGGGAGAAGAAAAGAAAATGCAGGTCAGGAAGCAGTATCCTCACCTGTAGAGTTTCCTCATAAGCTTTCTGGCTGCTTCTTCTCTGAGCCTGGCAAGGGTAATAGGCTAAGGGCCTGTTATATCATCAGCAGTGGTGTGTGTGTGTGTGTGTGTGTGTGTGTGTGTGTGTGTGTGTGTGTGTACACGCGCATGCGCACACATACCCGCACATGGAAGTGAAATGCCGGGAAGGAGACAGTGAGATGCCAGGAAGAGGGGAGGGTTCTGGGCTTGGTGTGGGCAGAGGTCAGGACAGGGAGATTGGTTTGGTTACAGGCTGAGATTCTTACACCAGTCATGGCAGGCCCAACTCCAGACTCTTGTTTCTGTGGTCACTAATGAGCACCGCAGCTCAGCCCTGCTTTGCCTGTATGTCTGGGAGGCCTGGGCAGCCTCTTGGGATGGGCGTTTGGATCTGTGTCCTCGGCAGAGCCGCAGTCTGGTGGACATTTCCCAGCGTCCTCTACTCTAGGCCACAGTGCTGACTGGATTTCTGCCTGTCTGCCTCGCTGGCCAGGGCTCTGTGTGCAGAGGGTGACGGCAGCTGGCGTGGCATTGGTGGGATTTGTGGCATTTGGGGATCCTTGGGCTTGTTTACTGATGCTCCGGTGGTGTATGTATCACCACCATTGCACAGTTGAAGATGCTGTGGCACTTTGAGCTGCTCAAGGGGGCTCGTGGGGCACCGATGTCCCCGTGGGACCACTGCTCCCTGCACACGGAGGGCACATCTCCAGGAGGCCTGGAGATGGAAGAAGCAGCCTGTGGATTTCTGGATCTGTTTCCCCAGTGCTTCTTTCTGCACTGCATGCTCAACTTGAATGAGATGAGATGCACATGGATGGAGATAGGTCCATCGACGATTAGACTAAATTATACTCTGGGTATCTACTAAATTATATGGTAGGATTATATACTAAATTATACTATGATTATACTAAAATGTAATTGGCCAAGGGTTGCTCATCCCTCAGCTACAAAATGAGGAGGGAGACCCTGCCAAGGGGTCCTCTGTGTCTGGACACCCAGTGTGCTTGGTAGCTGATTCCTGTAGTCTGAGCCACTGGAGAGCCTTGTGGTTGGTGCCCTGTGAGTTGAGAATTGCAATGAACACAATTGTGTTAAAAGAAAGCATTGGGAATTTGCAGGTCTGGGTGAGAGTAAGTGTACGGTTTGCTCAGTTAGTGGTATCTACAGCTACTTAAAGTTCAATCCGGTCTGTTAAACTTTTACTTTCTGTAGTAGATGGCTCTAGGAGTCTTAGCCAAAGTCAATGTGTTTAATGAGAGGTGCCCGGATGTACATTAACTTTTAAATTTGTAAGCAGAGACTTGCGCCATAAAAGCTAGCAATGTGTGAACTAATTGATTGCTCGCTAAATCCGGAGCGCATGAGGAAAATTAATTTTAGACAGGGAAAATATTTCTTGAAAGAACAGAGGGAGGAAAGAGTAAGCGTGTATGCTGAGCCTTTTTAAAGTTTATTTCCATTACTCCCTGTAAGGATTCTGTGGGAAAATGTAGTCGTTTCTGTTTCAGACATGGGGATGTGTCTGTTATGGTCTTCAGTTTTGTTCTGTGTGGAAGGTTTATACTCAGTCTCTGCCCCACATTCTTGTAGAAAGTCACGTGAAAGTTTGAAAAAGAAAATGCCAACAACAGTTCAGAGAGGGAAATGGATGAGTTGATGACTAAGACAGGCGAGAGGAGTTTGTCCCCAGAAATTTTGCTTGCTTTATAGAAAGTGTCCTGTCGGTGCCCTGTTAAACTTGAGATGGTTATATGGGGCAAAATACTAAGGGAAATCATGAGGTTCATGTTGTAAATTTTGAAAATCACATTTTGAAAATGTAAAAACTTATTGTTGGCAATGCACTCTGCCTGTCTATCTATTATTATACCTATCTATTTATTTATTGCTAGTAATGTGCTTGAACTAAGTTCTTCTCCTTATTTGGGTGGTGCTCTACCAATTGAGCTATGCCTACAGTCCAGTGTTTTGCTGGTTAGGGATAGGTTCTTTCAGACTTTTCTACCCAAGCTAGTTTCTAATGTGATCCTCTAATGTATTTCTAATGTGACCTCGGCCTCTTTAGTAGCTGGGGTTACAGGAATAAGCCACCTTGACTATGTAGTTCTCCCCCCCCACTTCCTTCTCCTCCTTCTCTTCCTCCTCCTCTTCTTCCTCCTCCTCTTCTTCCTCCTCCTTCTCCTCCTCCTCTTCTTCCTCCTCCTATTCCTCTTCTTCTTCCTTCTCTTCCTACTCCTCTTCTTTCTCCTCCTCCACTTCCACCTCTTCTTCCTTCCCCTTCTTCTCATTCTCCTGGTCTAGAAGCTCCTAAACACCTTTCCTCAGCTCCCCATAAATGACGCACTTCAGGAATGATTAAAAGATGAAAGATGCCTTCCCTTCAGGTCAAAGAGATGTCACTTCATAGAACTCTCACTTGGGGTAGACAGTAAGCCAGGTGCAAATAGATAAAATTATGACCATAAAACCAGGAAAATCTCACAAGAAACCTCAGAGATATGAGCGAAGTTCTCCAGGGGTGTGCCTCTCTCCGGAGCAACTTCCGGTTTCTGTTGCTGTGGTGTGGCACTTGACCAAGTTAGTGCCTGTCACAGGGAGAGGGAGGCTGCTCTACTTTTGCTCATCTTCGCTGTCAAAGCACCCTTTGATATTCGATCTGGGCTTTTTTCATGGTGGTGTAGACTCCTCTCTCCATCCTTAAATCTTGAAGTTGCATTTTTCTGGTCTTTGTTCTCCCCTTCTGGAAATAACTTCCAGATGAGATTGTTTTTCATTTACAGACATCATCTCTATGTGTTGACCTAATCCTCTTTTCAGGGTTTCATTTCGGAAGTAGGAACTCTGCTTTTAGAATTTTGTTTTTTTAAAATATCCCATAATACACACTAAAAATCCTTGACCTGCATGTTAACAGTGTTAACCAGTGGGGTGGGGACTTCTCTTGGTGCCCTGTGATTTTAGGAAACTTGTTCTGTCAGTGCCTCCCACCTTTCTTAATCCTTTAAGTTTCTGCTACGACACCAAGAAATAAAGTGTGGCTTCGTTTAATTGCATTATAATATGTCTTGAACAAAAGCAAAGTTGCTTAAAACATCTTTTGAATTAAAGTATATTTTCACAGTATTTATTGTTGTGGGTTTTTTTTCTAATCAGTTTCTTCTTTTTTTTTTTGGTCAGTCGTGGGGCCTGAGCCACAGTACCACTTATGGCTTTTTCTGCTTATGTGGTGCCGAGGAATCGAACCCAGGGCCTCATGCATGCAAGGCAAGCACTCTACCACTGAGCCAACTTCCCAGCCCTCTTCTATTTTTCTAAATGAAGCCACGGGCATCCATTTGGGTGTTAGTTGTAGGTCTGCTGTTTTCCTTGGAAGTGCACTATCCTTTAAAGTAAATTTTAACATGTAAAATTTGGGACTAAGTAGAACCAAAATAAGGATTCTTAACATGCTTTAATAGAGTTATAAAGACTAATAGCGTTAAAATTGTTTGTATACTGTTATACAGGCTGCTCTTTTGTTATTATTATCATTTCCCATGTCTACTCTTGTCCTTCCTTCTTCTCCTGGAATCGTTTGCCCTTGATTTTGTACAGGTTGTTGATGGGGATGCAGGAGACATCAGCATGACCCAAGTTACTAGGTTTGGCTGAGTAAAATTGGAATTCTGTTTCAGGCCACTGGAATTTTGCCTCTGTAAATAAGGCTATAAAATACTTATTAAAATTATAATATATTAATGACAGTTATTAATTATTATTATTTCCATTATTATTGTATTTATTTTTTGTCAATCATGGGGCCTGACCTCTGGGCCTGGGCACTGTCCCTTAGCTCTTCAGTTCAACGTTAGCACTCTACCACTTGAGCCACAGTGCTACTTCTGGCTTTTTCTGCTTATGTGGTGCTGAGGAATCGAACCCAGGGCCTCATGCATGCAAGGCAAGTACTCTACCACTGAGCCACTTTCCCAGCCCCAGTGGCAATTATTTTTAAATCATATGAAGTAGTGAGCTGTGTGCTGGTGGAAATGTGACACTCTAGTTAGAACAGAGTTTGGAAGCTGAGGCGGGGCTGCTCTGAGGCAGAGAAGTCAGTGGCTCCTGGGTGGAATTACAGAGGGAACACATCTGTCAAGGAAATGAGTGCCACACAATTATTATATCCACCTTTCTTTCAGGCCAAGAGCAAGCGCTTAGCATTCAGGCTAATGATGAAGTAGCATAAGCTTCATTTAACATCGGGATGATTTATCTGACTTGGCTTCGACACATCTGTGAATCACTGTCCTGTCTTCCGATCCTGTCGGTGTCTTGCTCATCTGATTCCCTCATGGCCTCTTCCTGCTGATGGACACGGAACAGGTGAAGGTGTCCATTGGAAGCACTCAAATAAGCTGATATTGCCGCCCAGGCTGGAAGGGTGCATCTGCCTAGAATCAGCTGAGCATGCAAATCATCTCTGCTTTATCGTAGTAGACACCTTGCACATATTTTATGCTTCTTTCATTTCTTCCTGAAACATAGTTATGGTTTGGATCTTTTTCATTTTCTGTCTACTTCTTTTTTTTTATTGTAAAGATGTGGTACAGAGGGGTGACGGTTACATGAGTAAGGCAATGAGTACATTTCCTGTCGAGCATTGTTACCCCCTTCCTTGTTGTTCTCCCGCCATCCGTTTGGTTTGGATCTTAAATGACTCCCCCTGGCTCATATGTTATGGGCTTGGTGGCCAGCTGGTTGCTCTTCTGGGAGGTAGTGGAACCTTTAGAGGTAGGCGTCGAGGAAGAATTTAGGTTGTTGGAGACCCCTTGTAGGGGATGTAGGAATGCTGACTCCTTCCCCTCAATCTCTGTGCTTCCTGGCTGCTATCAGTTAAGCCACTTTGCTCAACTTATCCCCGTTGTGATGCTCTTCCTTGCCACAGGCACAAAAGTATCAGAGACACCTGCCTATGACACTGTGAGCCACAGTAAGTCTTTTGGGATAACAATGGAAAGCTGATGGGCACAAACCTGGGGTTTATAAGAGGGATTGTCCTGGTGGGGTGTGGGGGCAGCTACCTCTTCTCTCAGCATTTGGAAGAGTAAGGCAGGGGGAAGGTGGTGTGTTCGAGGTTAGCCTGGGCGACACAGTGAGATCCTGTCTCTCAAAAAAGAAAAAATGAATTCATGAATACTTAAAAATACAAAGAGTAACTTTCTTTTTTTGGGGGGGTTGGAATTGGGGTTTGAACTCAGAGTTTGGCACTTACTAGGTAGGAAGTCTGTATTACTCGAGCCGTGCCTCCAGCTCTGTTTTTGCATTGGTTATATTTTAAATAGTGTCTGTTGCCTTTTGCCTGTGCTCTCTCTACCTGTCTTCTGTGTAGGTGATATAGGTAGAAGGTGAGCACTCCTATCCCTAGATTGTTGGTTGAGAAGACAGTCTAACTTTCCTAGCCCAGGCTGGCCTCAAACCTTGATTCTCTACCCCTCAACCTCCTGAGTAGCTAGGATTATAGGCATGAGCCACCAGTGCCTGGCTAATTGGTTATTTTGACAGACACAATTATGACTTTCAGACTGCTAGAGTGGTCTTCCTCCTCTTTGATTCACGATGAGATGGAAGGACAGTTTTGTGATGATCCATCTTGAATGTTGGGGAATCTTACATATTCCCACATCAGAATCCATTCAGCCCAACATTAATTTTTATTTGGTCTTAATGACTACTACCTTTAACTTTTTTAAGCTTTCTCAGAAACATTTTTTTATAATTTATTTTTAAAATTATCTATAAGTAGTTGTACAAAGGGGTTTCAATTCAATGTATCCATTTATGAGTACAGTGCATCTTGATCAAGAAATGTTGTTTTAAAGAAAATAAAAAGGTCTGGGAAAGTGGCTCAGTGGAAGAGTGCTCACCTAGTATGCATGAAGCCTTGGCTTTGATTTCTTCAGTACCACATAAACAGAAAAAGCCAGAAATGGTGCTGTGGCTAAGTGGTATAGTGCTAACCTTGAGCAAAAGAGGCCTAAGGACAGTGCCCAGGTCCTGAGTTCAAGCCCCAGGATTGGCAAAACAAACAAACAAAAAACCCCACAAAAACAAACAAAAAACCATAAAGAGTACCATGTTAATTTTCTTTCCTGTAGTTTAGTATTTTTTTTTTTTTTGTGATACCTAAAACGGACACCATAGTATGAGAAAACCAGTGTTACAAGTTTTCATAACTTCTAGTGGGTTAATCAATCAAAGTGGCTGCATATCAGTTTCTCCACCATGTAATCTTGGAAATAACTTGCAATTTTCAGAATATGCCAGAAAAACTTAAGTTTTATTTGCTACAAGTCTCCACCCCATTTAGGTAGGCACGAACGAGCCCACTGGGTTTCATGGGGGAATATTAAAATCCTGTTGTGAAATTCTTTCTGGTCTGAAAATTGGCCTTGCAAAATTATTTCTCCATTTCAGTCTGTTAATATCAGAAGTGTACATGTGCCCTTTCAGTCAAAGTACGAAATACTTTCTACTTTCAAAAATTATAAGCAGACCTTTCTATGAGTCAGGAGGTAAGCAGAGTTAAGCATTTGGGTTGTGAAAATCTCTACTTAGGGTTTTTTTTTCCTTCCTTTTATTACTATTTTTTCCATACAGTTACGACTTTTTAAAATTTGGTAAATATACATGAGCTTTGAGTTTCTGGATTTATTTTAGCATGCATTTTTAGAGATCAAATGTATTTAAAATTTTAATAGCCGGGCACAGTAGCTTATGGCTGTAATCCCAGTCACGTTGTTGATAGAGATGAAAAGATCACAATTGGAGGCTAGTCTGGCCAAAGAAGTTAATGAGATCCTATCTCAATGATCAAACCAGGCATAGTGGTACGTGCCTGTAATCCTAGCTCACAGAAGGCATTAGGTATCAGAATCAAGGTCTGAGAACTGGTCTTGGCCAAACATGTGAGAACGTTAAGTGAAAAATAGCAGAAAGGGCTGGAGGTGTGGCTAGTGTAATGTCTCAGGGCTGTCAGAAAAAAGGAAAAAGAAGAAAATGGTGAGGCTCTGGTCAGAAGGATTGTCCCCAGATTCCTGAAGCCGTGTGTCAATCCCCAGTTAAACTCTTCTTGGGCGGACAGTGCAGTATGGTTCCAGGATATAAACCGATCCTTCTCTTCTGAGCCCATTTGACACCCAGCCTCCCCCCCCCCCCCCCAAAAAAAAACAAAAAAAAACAAACAAGTGGTTGAGGTTGAAGTACTCAAGGTGCCAGGATTCAGCAGAGGTTTGAAGAAAACCTTCCTCATTAAAGCTGTGCAGAAGCAAATCACAGCCAAACACACCTGAGGGAGACCGAGAGATGGGACACATCCCCTTAATCCCCAGAAAAGCTCGGAAATAGTTACATCTCTGAAACAAGAACACACTTAGATCAAAAGGAAGATCCTGAGAGGAACGAGATCTTAGAAATTAAAACTATGATGTCAGAGGTGAAAATTCAGTCGCGGCCGGATGTGTGGATTACCAGAGAGGTAAATCCTTAATGGCCACTTATTTTAAGGAGAAGCAGGATAAGGGTAGTTGTGTTGGCGTTGTGTAAAAGATACTCTTGATGATACCTATGACAAAGAGGTAAGCCTCGGTTTGGTGGTGCATGCCTGTAATCCCAGCTACTTGGGAGGCGGAGGTAGGAGGATCAGAAAGTTCCAGGCCAGATCTGACAAAATGAGCCAGACTCCAACTCAAAAAACGGAACAAGCACAACAAAATGATTGGACGTGTGGTTTGAGTGGTAGAGTGCTTGCCTAGCAAGCCGGAGGCCCTGTGTTCAGATCTCAGTATTGCAAGGGGAATGAAAAAGGAAGAGTTTGTGTTTGGAAGTTTTAGGCTGAGGTTGTTTTTGGGCCTGTGGTGAGGCAGCATTCAGGTCATGGCTGCCCAGCAGTGGAGAGGTCGGAGGAGACAGGGTCACACAGTCCCTTCAAGGGCAGAAGACACCTCACCCTCCCTCCGCTGGGCCACCTCCTAAAGCTTCCCGCCCTTCTCAGCAGCCCCAGTCTAGGGAGTAAGGCTTGAACACTGGGCCTTGCAGAACATTCCAGAAGCAAAGTGTCACTGTTTAGAGATGAAGAAGCTGGCGATGAGGAAACCGCAGAGGAAAGTCTGCCCCTCAGAGGAGGACGCGGACTGGGTCTGATTGCAGTTTCATCTCCCTAGCTTTAAAACAAATGGTGCGCTTACGACTTGTCTAAAAACAGAGAAATATGTCATGAGACATTTACCTCTAGAAATCATGTTCAACTTGGTTTTTAGTAGTAGAGAAAATGCTGCAATATGATCTTTGAATAATCTGAGCCCTTTGATATTTTCCTGTAGCTTTCTCCAGCATTGATTTCTTCTTTTTTAATAAAAACGTTTTTTTATTTTGCTGATTGTGGGGCCTGGACGCTGTCTTTGAGTTCTTTCCCGCAAGGCTGGCACTCTACTACTTTGCACGGCAGCTCCACTTCCAGTTTTCTGGTAGTTAATTGAAGATAAAGAGTCTCAAGGCCTTTCCTTCCCCCAGCTGACTTGGAAATGCAATTCTCAGATCTCAGCCTCTTGAGTAGCTTGGGTTACAGGCGTGAGCCACCAGCCCCCATGCCAGCACTGATTTCTTACTAGGTTTTCCTCACATTTTTCCAACCCTCCTGCCAGGAACTGCAGTCTCGGTGGTCTTTGAAGTCATCTAGATCATCACGCTGTGCATGTGGATTGTAAATAGTGAAGTTATCCCACTGGGAGTCTCTCCCATGACAGCCCAGGGTTTTCCATGTAGCTGATGATGATGCCTGTGTGTTCTGCTTGACATTGCAAACTTCTGGTATTCTCTAGAATGAGCAGGCTTTATAGCTGAAGTGGCTTCTTCCTAGTATTTTCTTCTTTTTAAAAAAAGAATATTAAATATTTTTTCTCAGGCGGGTATTGAGTGGGAACTCAAGGTTGCACACTCTTTTAACTGCTGGGTCATGCCTCCAGCTGTCTTTCCAGCATTTTCTGTGCTGAGCACTTTGGGTAGGGAGTGGCCTCCTGCTCTTCCTGTCAGGTGTAAATGCATGTGTGTTCTGATGCTAGAGCTGCCCTCAGTGCTGTAGAACTACCAGATGCTGGAGGGGACTCACCTAGTTCCTTTGCCTTATCAAAGATAAGAAAATGGTTTTCCCCAGATTAACTCGTTTCACTCAGATGGCCAGAGTATCAAGCTGCAGAAGGGTTTGATAATATTACAGAAAACATGCAACATACTCCTAGAAAGTAAAACAGGCTGACCAGGCCAACCTTGCACTAGGAATATAAGTTGAAGGCACAGGAAAAGAAGAAGAGGGTATGGGGTGGGGGAGAGGGAGAAGCAGGAGGGGGAGGAGGAAGAAAAGGAGGAGGAGGAAGGATCATTTCCTATTTCCTTCCCTGTTGTGGTGTCTTTTTGGTCCTATGGCAGGAACAAGGGAGAAAGTCACCAAATGGAACTGGAGCTGGTAAGAGAAACTCGCCAGAATCTGTAGTAACTTCATTTAAGGGAAGTGCTGGACATTTGCTCTTCTAGAACATTCCATAACGTGTCCTGGAAATTTGGTGTTTTCTGGGGTGGGGCCCAGTGATGTAGCTAGCCACGCCCGGCCCCTCCCTCTCTTGGAGCTCTCCTGTTGTATTGGAGTGTTCTAGGCATCAGTGGCTGGCTGAAGAAAGCAACTTGCCCTCGCAGGGCTCACGGTTCTGTGATTCCCCTGCTGGGTACCTGCGGATACTCAGAGACAGTTGCTGTAGAAATAAGAACAGGTAGCTTTCCATTTGTCTGGCTGCAGCTTAGAAGTTCCCAGGTAGAAACAGAAATGAAATAGGTTTTGTTAGCTCTTCTTGCCTGTTAGCCTTGCTTTACAAATCTCTGTGATGAGCTTACTTTTTTTTTTTTAGAAAAAAAGACTTTTTCACAGTGAATGAAATTATGTTCAGTCCAGGAGGAGCAACATGCAAGTTTTCTAGAAGCATCTAGTATTTATAGCTCACAACAGTGACATACATGTATTTATCTAATGATCTATTTATTTATTAGTTAGTTAGTTATTCTGATTCCAGGGCTTGACCTCAGGGCCAGGATGCTCTCCTTGAGCTGTTTCCCTTAAGGCTGGTGCTCTACCACTTGAGCCCCAACTCTACTTCTGGCCTTTTGGTGGTTAATTGCAGATAAGAATCTCATGGCTCAGTGGTAAGAGTGCTTGCCTCGCATGCATGAGGTCCTGGGTTCCATTCTTCAACACCACATAAGCAGATAAAGCTGGAAGCGGTGCTGTGGCTCAAGTGGTTGAGCGCTAGCCTTGAGCTGAAGAGCTGAGGGACAGCGCCCAGGCCCAGAGTTCAGGCCCCACAACAGGCCAAAAAAAAAGAAAAAAAAAAAGAATCTCATGGATTTTCCTGCCTTGGCTGGCTTTGAAACTCAATCCTCAGATCTCAGCTTCATGAGTAGCTAGGTTTACAAGTGTGTACCCCTAGTTCCTGGCTTGATTTAGGTTTATAATTCTTTATTCTGATCATGGATTCTCTTAAGACTTTAATGAATCCACACAACTATTTTTAGATGCTCAAGATGAAATATATATGCTATAGAGGATACCAGTTATATTGACAGATAGTTATCAAATAGTCAAAGTCTGTGATGCATAACACTTGCACTTTGTTATTGCTTTCAGAAATAAACTTCCTTACCTCTGGCTTCTTTACTGCTCTGAAAAGTGAGGAGCCAGATCAAAAATTTTCCAGGGTGTCTGCTACAACCAGTGGTGAAAATGGCTTTTGTGAGCAATGCACTGAAAGGCAGTTTTAATACTGGGGACTGACCTCAGGGTGTCATACTTGTTAGGCATTGGTGGTCTGCCACTGACGCATGCCTTCAGCTCTTTTTTGCATGGGCTACTTTTTCTTTTTCTTTTTGTTGCCTTGGGCAGGACCTCAGGAGGCTTGGTGGTGGAGTCTTGCACAGGGCAGTGTAGAGTACTGGATCCCAGAGGTTTGAGCATTAACTTCCTTCCTATGTAAGGCAGAGACGAAGGAGGATGAATGTCACCAGAGTCAGGGCTTCATAGACTTCAGGACTCAAAGCCTGGTTGAAGTGGTCTCCATCTCAGCTTCTTTGCCTTCCCCATGGCTCCCATCTCATGCGTGTCTGTGTGCTGACTGATGATCAACTGTACCCTTCAGGGATCATTCCTTGGGAGCAGTAGCCACGTGTGGTGAGCCTGGGGGGCGGGGGGGGGGGCTTCAGCAAATACAGACTGGAAGAATAAATCATCCATCCATCCATTGGTGCATCCATCTACCCACTTATCCAGCCATCTATCCACCTATCCATCCATCTACCTACCCTTCCATCTATCCATCCACCCATCTACCATCCATCTGCCACTCATCCATTCTTCGTTCCATCTCTATTCATCCACTCATCCTTCCATCTCTCCCCCCTCCCCTCTCCATCACTCTCTCTCTCCATCCATTCCACCCACCCATCCATTCCTGCTTTGGTTATTTTTGAGATTGAGTCTAGCTATGTGTCAGGGCTACGATCCACCTATTTTCTACTTTCTGTAGTAGCTAGGATGACAGACATATGCCATTGATACCTGGCTTAATACTGTATTTGTCATCTACCTTCACACTGAAAGGGGACACCAATTTCAGTTGGTGAAAAAGTTGTTTTTCCTAAGTTCTCAGATCTTCTTCCTTGTAATCAAGAAAATAGTTTCAAGTACACATTCATGAGTTCCAGGCAGCATGATCTTCTTTTTGGTGAGGAGTCTGTTCTGAGCCTGATCAGCACAGTACAACTTCATAGTGTCTGTCCTCTTATATGGGTGGGCCAACCCTAACAATTGCCTAAGGGGTAAACATTGAGACCTGCTGTGAGTGTGAATCATGGCATAACTTCATGGTCTGATAGGAGAGGGTGTGGTCAGAAGGGCTTCTTTCCTTCCTTAAGGAGCCAGGTTTGTTCAGGACAATCTGCAGGAGGCTAATGAGCGTGTGTGTGTGTGTGTGTGTGTGTGTGTGTGTGTGTGTGTGTGTGTGTGTGTGTGTGTGGTGAGCTAAGACTGGCAGAAAGATGCAGTTGGCACTTCACTCACTAATATTTCTAATCCTGACGTTTGAGGGGACATGTATTATTTACTTCATTAATGGATGGCTTCCTGAAAGTTCTAGAGATTCCCTGGGAATACACAGACTTGAAAAACCTGATGGAAAAGTTTGTAAGAACACTCTCTCTTGCAAGACTTGGAATTTTTTTTTTTTTTTTTAATTTAATCCTTAAATTTTCAACCCTGTGTGCTGGCTCAGATTCTCCTCTGGCTGGAATGGAAAAAAGAAACACCAAAGGAGAGTGGAGGGAGGTGCTTGGCTTTCTCTGCAGTATGGAGGTGTTTGAGAGGTGCAGGCCTTGCTGTCCTGGGCAGATGAGGGCCGTCACCCGGTTTGATTGGAAGGCGACAGGCTCTGGCGAGGCTCAGGAGTCACACAGCAGATTGGGCCCTGCTCACAGCAGGAATGCAACCATTCTGGTTGGGGCAGTTGGGAGGGACTCATCTCTCCCGGGTTCCCATCGAGTCGGGCTCTGTGTTTTCAATGTGATTTTCCTCACGGCACCTTCTCCAGCACGAGGTGCATCTGTGTGGCTGTAGGAAATGTGCACTGCTTGTTTGGGAACCTGAAGCTCATCGGGAGGACGTGCTGAGCCGCCCGACATGGAGGTGAGATCCGAGTTCCCAGATGGAGCCATCCAGGAGCCACAGGCAGGTAAAGGAGACTCGCCCAGAATGTGGTGGTGGTTACTGAGCCTTTCCTGCACCACAGGAGGCCAGACTGACTTCAGTCAGCCAACAACTAGGGTGAAACATGAATGAACAGCAGATTCTGAAACATAGGTCCTCAGAGGGACCTGGAATTTTTTTTAAATTTTTCTAAATAGCGTGAACTATGCTAGCTGCACATAAAGAATTTGACAATGTCAAACACTGAGAACATTCTGGAACCATGATTCACCCCTGGCTAAGGCTTTTGCAGCCCAGTCAGGACCATTGCCAGTCCGCACTAGAAACTTTCACAGGGCCTGGCTGGCATTTGTTGCCTGACTATGAAATATGAATGACTCGAGTGCAGTGTCTCATGATTGGCTGTGAACCTCTTTCCCCGGCTTCCCTCTGATAGAGGATCGGCCCAGAAATGTCTGTTGTACGAAAGCCACATGGGGGATAGAAATCGTCTAGCCTCTCCTCCAGATTGTAACTGAGTAGAGGGGCTGCGGCCGAAGTGGTGTTCCGAATTTCCAACAACTGAGTCATGAAGGATTGCTCCTGTGCCCATTTGATTCGTCTGTGCCCCTCCTGGCTTGTTCTTTCTCACGCTTGTCATTTATTCCAGCTGTGCTGGTGCCAGGATTTGGGCGAAACAGACCCAGCATACAGGCTCATACAGGCTGAGGAACACAGAGACCCAGCACCGTGTGCTCAGGAAGCAGGCTGGGGACACATCCTTGGTGCCAGGGAATCAGGCATTCGGGAGGATTTCGTCCTGGAGTATTGCACTTGCAGGGACGATCAGTGAATGTTTCTTGGAGGTGGCATTGAAAGCTGTGGAAGGAAAGAATTCCAGGCTGAGGGGTGAATGTATGTCAAGGCGGATACTTAGTGAGTCACAGGGTGAGCGGGAATCACATGGCTAGTTGCTCCATCCAGCCAAACTGGGCCACCCTGGAGCTCCAGGACACACTTGCCTAGAGTCTTTCCTTTGCCTGCGGTGCTGGGCCCAGTCCATGCCTAGTTTCTCCTCTGTCTGGGTTTGGGTATTGGGTAAATTGTGCTTCCATGGGGAAGCCTGACCTGACCTATCTCTTACAGCGCCCATCTTCCCATCCCCCACCCAGTCTGCCTATTTGTTTGCTAATTGCTTTTTTTTTTGTTGTTGTTGTTGGTGGTGGGGCTTGAACTGTGGGCTCAGGCACGGTCCCTGTGCTCTTCAACTCAAGGCAAGTGCTCTACTGCTTTGAGCCACAGCGCCACTTCCAGTTTTCTGGTGGTTTATTGGAGATAAGAGTCTCATGGCCTTTCCTGCCCGGGCTGGCTTTGAACCATGTTCCTCAGATCTCAGCCTCCTGAGTAGCTAGGATTACAGGTGTGAGCCACCAGTGCCTGGCTTGCTAATTGCTTTGTTTACCTGTTTGTTTATTTCAGTGTTGATAGGTCTCTGAAACAAAGCAGGTACAAGATGGCCTTCCCCCCTAATGTTTCTATTGTGCCTTGTTTGGGATGCTCTGGATCCCTGGGGAGGAAATGAGGAGATATCACTTGAAAAAGAACTTGTCCTGCTGGCAGCATGGCCCAGCTGTAGAGCACCCTTTCCTTGCAAACTTGAGGCTCCAGATTCAACCCCTAGTACCTCCGGGAAAGAAAAGGCACTAGTAATGTCACTGATTATTTCTGGGTATTTCTTGAAGTCTGAGGTGATTCATACCTAGCATCTCAGCTAAGAATTTTATTTGAGACCTTGAGTATTTTCTCCAGGGAGTTATTTTGGATTTTGGAAATAGTAAATTGTGGGGGAAAAAAGGATTTTAAGGATTTTAAAAATTGAATATATAAGGAATCGAAAAATCCTACTTAGAACACTTGAGTTCTAAACAAAAGGGGAATTAATCAGTTTAAAGAAAATTATATAAGTCATTCTTTACAGTAATTTTATACTTAGTACTTTGTGTGTGTGTTGGTACTGGAGCTTGAACTCAAGGACTCATGCCTTTACCTTTACTTTCTTGCTCATGGCTGGTGCTCTCTACTACTTGAGCCATGCCTTCAGTCCAGCATTTTGCTGCTTAATTGGAGATTGTGTCTCCAGGACTTTTCTGCCTAAGCTGGCTTCAAACCTGAGCAGCTAGGATTATAGGTATGAGCCACTGGCACCTGACTGATGATTTATTCCTATCTGTCTCTGAGTACTTACTCCTATAATTAGTGATACTGTTTCTAACCCACTTAAACCATTTTCGTTATATAATCAGTGATGTTCTCACACTGATAAGATTTTTTCTTTTGAGCCACTGGGGATAGAAAGTAGGATCTCATACCTGTTAGAACTCTACCCCTGAGCTCCATCCTCAGCTAGACATTCTTTTTATTCAGCATAGGGTTCAAGTGGCAGACCTTCATGTAGGTGGTCAATTTTGTCAGATTTTATTTGTTGAATACAGGGTCTCACCATGTGGCCCATTTTGGCCTTAAAGTCACTATGTAGTCTAGGCTGGTGTTACTTTATGCACTTTAGGATTCTTTGTGCGGGAATTATAGGCAGTGTCACCATACTCAGTTCCTTCTTTATTTTTTTCTTTCCTAATTTTTGTACTGGGATTGGGGCTTGAACTCAAGGGCCTAGGTGCTGTTCCCGTAGATTTTTGCTCAAGGCTGGCACTCTACCACTTGAGCCACAGCTTACTTTTTTGGCATTTTGCTGATTAATGGGAGATAAGCATCTCATGGTCTTTACTGCCTGGAGTACTTTCTTGCCTGGGGTGGCTTTCAGTGGTGATCCTTAGCCTCCTGAGTATTAGCCAGGATTACAGGCCTGAGTCACTAGTACTTGGCATCTGTTCTTGTAGCTCGAAAATGGTGTCATTTCTATGACTCTTATCCATACTCATACTTAAAAAAATATATGTTCCATATTTCCTAGATATTTCTTATACATATTCCAAGCTGACCATTTTTTATCAGGTGAGTTAAGATTGTACAACAAAATTGTTTTTGTAAAATCGTTGGTCATGGTGGATGGACCGTGGTAGGTGGAGAATTCAGTCATGGTGGATGGAGAATTTTACTGTGTTCTTTTGCCCACCCCGCTTCTTGTGTGGCTAGGCCTAATGAGGGAGGACAGTCTGTGGGTGGGCCACTTACACGCGATTGTGATTGTTTCCCATTTTGTCCTGTTCTGGTGAGAATTCTCTGTGTGGATCTGCTAATGGGAAGGGATGGCTGAGTAGGCTTCCGACCCTCTTCTTGACTGTGTGTCTTTGCCTTTGGCATTTGATCCAACCTTTTGTTCTTTTCTTGGAGAAATGGGAAAAATTATGCTTATATAATACCTTGAAGGTGCAGTTTTACTTGTCAAGAGAATTTTCTGTTTGACCTGTTGGTTTCATGCTTCTTTCATTACATATTTTTAGGTAATACATTTTTTATTATCTTTTAAGTAGTTGGACAAAGGAATTGCCATTTGACAGAGCAGTTTATGAATATGGTGCGTCTTGCTCGGTGTCACCCTTTTCCACACTCTCCCCCACCCCTGGAACTCACCCCTTCTCTCACTGTTCTTAACGTGGGGTAGGCATGGGGTAGGTGGTACATTGAAATTTTTGACTGCCCCGCCCCACCCCTCCCCACCCCTTCTTCATTCATTACTTATTGTCTACTTTTTACATACTAGACGGGGAACTAGGCGTTAAAACACCGTTGTGTGACCATCAATACTTTAGTTATGTTCTTGAAGAAGGTTATGTGAAAGAAGTAAAATATCAGCAAAGAGATGTTTTCTGGTCTGCTGTGTACTTTTTTTTTTTTATTGCCTCTGGCTCCAGCATGGTGGCTAGCCGGCTCTGCTGACATCATTACCTAATAGTAGGTTTCTCTGCTTGGCGCTGCACGCAGCAGAGGCGGAAGGTAATTTGAGAGACTCCATTTCACCAGACCCCTGCACCTGTTGCTGGTTATTTTTTGCATATGAAATCCAGAACCTCGAGTCATTTACTTTTATTTCCTTCTTTCCGGTGTGTGTGTGTGTGTGTGTGTGTGTGTGTGTGTGTGTGTGTGTGTGTGTGTGTGTGTCCAGATTAATAACTTGTACGGAGAGTTACCATCTTCCATCAGCCTGTGATTCTATTGCTCTCAGAGGTATGGACTCACAGTTTTGTCCTCTGTCATCCAGAGCCTCAGGTCTACAGGGTCTCTGGTCTGCAGTGTGTACTTGTGCCAGTTTGGGACTGGCGTGCGTTGGCACTGGCTTTCAGTTGCTGCTGCCTCTCCTATCTGGAACCACTTTGCTAGCGACGCGCATGTTTTTCTTCTTGACATCGTGAGACTTTTGGCTCTGCCTGGGGAAGAGGAAGTGCTGCCTAGTATCATTTACTTTCATAAAAATAACTTGGACACCTCTGGCGTCACGTGGGAGAGGTGCTGCTGCTCCAGCCTGGGAGCTGCCTTAGAAGCACACGATCCTGCCCTCCTCACACGATCCCACAGAAGCAGAGGCTGTTGGGCTGGGACCCCGGAAGTGGAGGAAGCCACTCACTCCCAGCATGAATTTAGTGTTTTCCTGGAGGTACCGAAACTTCATTTCTCCAGTGAGAGTAGAGATCTGGACAGGGTCTAACTTGTAAGAATATTACAGGCATCAATCAAAATCAGTCTGCAAGGACTATGAAGGTCAGAGATCTCTAAAAGTGAATCCTGAACAGGGCCACTGAGGACCAAAAAAAGGAACATGAGGAGTTCAGCCCTCTGCGGAATTGGCTCAATAGGAAGTTGTTAGAGCCCAACATCCCTAATTTAAAACCCACTTTGTTCTTTTTGCCATGCTCCTACTTTTATAGCTGGACAGATTTACTCCTGGACGTGGCTTGCAGGAGAAAATGCCATCATGGGAACCAAGCCTTGTGGGAAACGGCATGTAAAGCAACCTGCAGGCATGCCGGTTGCTTGCATGCAACCTGCAAGTCAGTGACTTGGGACTTGCTCACCGTGGGGGCTGCCCTGGGACGAAAGGGCGGGGTTTCCCTCTTGCCTTATCACTGTGATTTTTCCCTAGTTCCTTCCTTCCTTCTGACCTTGTTTCTGAGCTTCCTCCTCCTTCTGCCTTCCTTGTTCTGACTCACAGGAACACTGTAATCACAGGCTCTGTGTGTGTGTGTGTGTGTGTGTGTGTGTGTGTGTGTGTGAGACCTCTGCAGGCCTCATTCCCACCTTTAATCAGCCACTGCCTCTCCTTTTTCTCCTTTTGGCGATGCTGGTTTGTGACTGGCAGTACTTGAACTTGACTCCCAAGGTCCATCATACAGTGAGCGCCTCAGTACTCTTCCTATAGCGCTTGGTGCTGCGTCGTTTCCTGGCCGGGGTACTGGCCTTTTCTGCTTTTGTATGTGTGGAATGGAATGGGTGCTCAGGGGACCTGTCACGTAGTGACTGGTTTACACCACGCCAGTGTTCCTGCCTGGACCCTGGGGACCGGAGCCTGTTGCTGAAGCCCATGACTTGTGTGCTGATATTGCTTGAATTCTCTAGTCCTCACCTGGTTGCTTCTTGGAACCTCTCTTTCATGTAGGAGGACTTCTTTGGGGTCAGTTTTGCACAGTTTGCACTTGGCTTCTTCCCTTTCTCTGTCCTGTGTTGTCACAAATGCATGCTTTTGCTCATTGGCAAGTGGAGGGAGATGACACACAAAAGGGAGTGGCCGGCCTACGATTGGACAGGGCCATCTTTGTTTGCTGGCTGCTGCAGGCTGGGTCTGCAGGTGACTCGCAGGTGGTTGTGCCTGCATCGTTGGGAGGACCAGTATCCCTAAGTTTGCATGAGGACCATGGCACAAGAAAAGAACAGAATCCTGTGGTCAG
This sequence comes from Dipodomys spectabilis, assembly GCF_019054845.1. Taxonomy (NCBI): domain Eukaryota; kingdom Metazoa; phylum Chordata; class Mammalia; order Rodentia; family Heteromyidae; genus Dipodomys; species Dipodomys spectabilis. Next base: position 28,309,090 of record NW_024870678.1, read on the forward strand.
GGTTGGGAGGCAGCAGGCATGGACTTCTAGCAGGAAGTGTCCATGCAGAGGGGGAAGCTGCGATGGTGGGACTCTGGTGCCAGGCTCCACAGCTGCTATGGTTGCACCCTGGTGCCAGCCTCCACCACTGCCACAGGCCAGCTGAGTGACAGCAGCAGCGCCCAGCACCTGGGGACATCAGCATCCTCAGCCGCCAGGAAGGAGGAGGAGGAGGACAGGCTGTGGTTGAGATTGTATTTTGGAGGTAGAAATGGCCACTGCTGGTGCCTAAGAGACTAAGTGTTCTGGTGGTAAAGTCCTCTTTGTCACCGGACCCCATGAGTCCCCTTGGTTATTTCTCCCACCAGATTTCATTGTTGCTAAAAACAACCTCCTCCTCTCATCTCATCTTGCATCTCTTACCATGAAGCTTGAAAGTCATAGTACTCTATAGAAGCTGGAATGTTCCTTTCAAGACAGCCTAGGTACCTGCAGAAAATTCACTTGTCTTTTGCTCCATAGTCTGCAGCTGGTTATGGATTTATAACAACCAGAATGTGTTAACAATTTAGAAAAACCATCTAGTCTTTTTGTATTTAAATAGTGTTTTTAAAATCCTATTTCTTTGCTTTGGTATATATGTTGTTTTACTTATGTCTTTTGTTTTCTCTTTGAATAACTACATATATGTGTATATATGTATGTACATGTGTATATTTATGTATGTATATGCATATATTATATGTATATATGTATTATATGTATTTTTGTCTCCTGGTACCTTAATTTGAACTCAGGGCTTTGTGCTTGCTTGGCTAGCCCTTTTACCACTTAAGCTGTAACTCCAGCTCAACTTTTTCTGGTTTTGTTTCTGCCCAGTCTGACTTTGCATCTCAACCCTCCAGATTTCAGTGACCTGAGTAGCTCCAGTTACAAGTATGAGTCCCTGGTGCTGAGCTTCCATAAGTTATGTTATGGAGAGCTCTGGCATTGCCTTCTACAGAGAGGTGCTTATTAATATCTGGACTGGCCATTGTGGGGGATCCCTGACTTCAGCAGTTAGATGAGTGAGGGGCTACCCCTATCTTGGTAGAGCAAATTCTGCTCCAACAAAATGGCATGTCATTTGGCGTCAGGTAGGTAATGCTGGCTTGGTCTAGGTCAGATTGCTGTCAAACCCCACATGCCTGGCCTCTGTGGCTGGCAGACAGTTGCATGTTCTGTCTGGAAGCCATATTGTCTGCGAGAAACACACATGCACATGCACACATGTGTGAGAAGCAGTCATGCACGTGCACACATGTGTGAACTGCCCCTCTCCTCCTCTTATTAAGGGATTCGGTGGGATGGTTGGCCGCCTCTTAATCTCACTACCACACAGCTTTCCAGAGATGATTGTGGGGAAGGCTGTAATTTAATCCTGAAATACGACTTCTAGGAATTCTCCTTTTAATTCACCATTCCAAGTGTTTTTGCCATCGCAAAGTAAAACTAACAAGTATGATCGCCCTACTTTTCATGGCATGCTTTCTAAAGTCTTCTTTGGAGACTTGCCTCTATGTGGTTGGGGATAATTCTTAGCTTTTTGATGATGGGGACTTAGATTTGACTCTCTCATATAACTTGGTTGATGATAATGCCATTCGATTCTATTAATAGTATATTACTATGGATATAAAAGCACAAGTTTGGATTTTATTTATATCTTCATGCTTTGGAAAAATAATCTCATGAGGAATCATTCAGTCCATGAAATGCTATCGTTTGCATAGCTTTTTTTGGGTTTGCTTATTTAAAAAAAAAGTTTTTTCCTTGGCTTCCTTTAAATGAGCAATAGTAATTGAGTATTCTTAGAAGTTGTAAAATCATATGAGAATTTTTTTCTTGTTAACATATGAGATTTTGTTAATAATCTTTATTGTGATCAAGAACCAAAGTAGTATCTCCTAACTGGAACATTCTAGTTAGCTAGAAATGAAACATCCTGGCATGCTCTGTGAGTATTGGAGAAGTTGTACAGTTGTTCCCCTCCCTGCTCTCCAACATATGGTTACTTGATGCAGTGGATCAGAATTTGTGAAAAAATTCCTGGTGCTGATGGTTCAGGCCTGTGAGCCTAGCTACTCAGGAAGATGAGATCTGAGAATTACTGTTCAAAGCCAGCCTGTGCAGAAAAGTCTATGAGACTCTTATCTCCAATTAACTACCAAAAAGTCAGAAGTGAAGCTGTACCTCTAATAGTAGAGCATTACTTTTGAGGAATAAAAAAAAAAAAAAGCTTGGGGACAGTGCCCAGATCCTGAGTTCAAGCCCCCAAACTGGCACCAAAAAAAAAAAAAAAATCCCATCTGTACTGGACAGATATAGGTATTTCTTCTTGCCATATTCCATAAATAAGATAGTAAACCTACTTAAAGAATATTTACATGGTGATAAAAATTCTGAGTACTTAGAGAAGACTTCAAATGTATGGGAGGATGTGAGAATATGATTTCGTGTTGTATGTATGAGAGGTTGAGCACCTGTGGATTGTGGTGTCTGCCCCGGGCCCTGGAACCCCTCCCCCTCCTCCCCCCAGGTACTGATGGAAGACTGCATTCTTAGAGACCATTACTCTGGGCAAATATTCAAAGGAGTTAATTAGATCTTAGGAATGGTGAGGGCATGCCACCTTTCTAGTGTTTGCATTCTTCAGGAGTGATAATAGACATGGATGGCCAGGACTGCAGGGCTTGGGGGCCTTGTGAACAGGGTGAAGATTAGATTCCAGCCTCACATGGGAAGCCTGGTGCAGGTGTTGAACAAAGATGGAGGCAGGGAGTTCTGTAGGCGTGAAGAACCTGGGGAGGCAGGCTGAACGTTGCACATGAGTTTACCTAAGACACCAGACATCAGACAAAGGGAGAATCTGCTCTCTGATCCTTCATCTGTGGTGAAAATAACCAAAAAGAGCTCAGAAATCCCCCAAATCATTGTGTGTATTCATTTGATGGTTATACCTGAGCTGGTCCTGAACTTATTTGGTGACGATTTGGCAGTTGGGAATTGACAAAATTCCTTGCTGATAGAAATGCTCACTGTTCCATGAAACAGCTTACCTGAAGAAAGAACTCTGTGCCTTTGGTTTGGGGAGATTGTCCTAGGTTCCTAGGTCTTGCTGCTCTGGACTCATGCTGGATGACTTTTTCTTAAAAAGGAAGAGTCTTGATTTGGTCCCACTCTGGCTAGCATTTGGGACAAGGATTGTGACCTGACTTCATGGGATCAACTTAAGACTGACAGGTAAAACACAGATGCAAAGAACATTTGAGCCTGGAGGTATTCACACAGAAGCAGAGCTCTGTGTGTGTGTGTGTGTGTGTGTGTGTGTGTGTGTGTGTGTGTGTGTGTGTGTGTGTGTGTGTGTGTGTGTGTGTGTGTGTGTGTGTGTGTGTGTGTATTGTATACCTGTGCTGGTCCTCAGGCTCAAACTTGGTCTGGGTTCTGAGTTTTTGTGCTTTAGGCTAGCTCTCTGCCACTTGAGCCATAGCTCCATTTCCAGCTTTTTGATGGTTAACTGGAGATAAAGAGTCTCAGGGACTTTCTAGCCTGCTGGCTTTGAACCATGATCCTCAGACTTCAACCTCGTAGGTGGCTAGGATTACAGGTGTAAGCCACACCAACCCCTGACTCATTCACATTACTTTTAAGTAGAGGCTGTTAGCTAGAATTTGGTTCCTTGGAGAATAGTGATTCTAAAATTGCAAATCAAACCGGGTGCCAGAAAGCTCAGGGACAAGGCATCGGCAGAGTTGAAGCCCAAAACAAAACAAAACAAAAACAAAAACAAAACTAGAAAGCAAGCAAACAAACAACAAAAAAGCCAATCAAATCCAGTTTCAAAGTTGGGTCTTCACCTCCTCCCTAATTTTTTTTTCTTGTTTAGAACTGACCTCATTTGTATTGTAAGACCAATTTATCATTCTGTGATTTGAGAAAAACCTTCCGCTCCAGATTAAACACACATTATTATGAGCGTCAGAAAATGAAGCCATTGTTGTCCAGCGTTCAGGAGAGGTGCCAGAATGTTCTTTCGTTTGTTTTCCCCGGTGTATGAGGGCGTGGCTTGGCACTTGCTCTTATCTGTGTCTCTGCAGAGTCAGGTGCAGGTTCATTAGTTTAGACTGACAGTTCTAATATGATGGTTGAAGCTGAGATTGTTTGCAGATAACAAGAAGAATTAGGACAATGTGCACCTATCAGGGCTGGTCTGCTGGTCTGGGCTTGCTGCTGAGCTGAGGGGCGTGGCTTTTCCCTGAGGATCTAGGATTAGTTTCCCCAAACCTTTCCTTCCCTTTTATGTCTATCCCACTTCCTGTAGTTTCATCCAATTTGTGCTGTGTTTCTCTCTCTACTCCATGCCTTCCTTTCTTTCCCCTTTGATGAGAGTAGACCCAGGCTGGAAGCCAGTTGTACTTACAAAAGACCCAGTGGTATGTACAGAATATGATTACTGCTGTCAACACCAGATTGAATAAGAAGGGGCCGACCCTGGACAGATACTTGCAACATGAATGGTTTATTGATTTCACAAGAGCTAGAAATAGGGCCACGGTGCAGTCTAGCAGAGGAGCCAATCTGGGACGAGTGCGTTCTGACATGAGCAAGTGAGTTGTAAAGGGCCTCCTGTTGGATTATTTTTAGAAGAACCTTCAGATAACTTTCGGCTAAACTGATGATAGCTTTTGAGTTTTTTCACGGTCAAAGATTTAGAGACATACCAGCGAAGCTGTGCTCTTGGTGAGTGTTCGAGGCTTGCTTTTGCTGCTTAGAAGATGATTTGGAAGTTACAGGGTTGATACAGACCTTCTTTTTTCTCCAGCTGTGATGACATTTCCACTTAGCTTAATAGGAATGTTTTAGAAATTTCCCACAATGGAAAGTTCTACTTGACATATGAAAGTTCAAAAGCCAGTTTCGTAGTCAGCTGTATGCCAAGAAATAACGAAAACAATGAATTACATAGTGCAGCCTTGGGACATGGAAAATTTTGTCAAAGATGGATGAATCATATTATTAATACATGTAGCAAGGCCTGAAGCCTTCCATTGGGAAATAAAGAAGAACATTTTTATTTTTTAAAGTTAAGAGCCTTTTGGTATCTGTTACATGTTTCATATAGTTTTGCTTTGTTTTGTTTTTTTTTTTTGCCAGTCTTGGGGCTTGAACTCAGGGTGTGGGTGCTATCTCTGTGCTTCTTTTGCTCCAGGTTAGTGCTATACCACTTGAGCCACAGCACCACTGGAGATAAGAGTGTCACAGACTTTACTGGGCTGGCTTTGAACTGCGATCCCTGTAGCTAGGGTTACAAGTATGAGCCATTGGTTCCTGGCCAGATTTTTTTTTTTTTTGTAGGAGAAAGAGAACTTGAAAATTAGATCTTAAAATGCTAAAGAGGAGTACTGTGACTGTGGCTTAGTAGTAGAGTGCTTGCCTTGCATGCATGAAGCCCTGGGTTTGATTCCTTAGTACCACATAAACAGAAAAAGTCAGAAGTGGAGCTGTGGCTCAAGTGGTAGAGTGCTAGCCTTGAGCAAAAGAGTCTCAGGGACAGCGCCCAGGCCCTGAGTTCAAACTCCAGGACCAGGCAAAAAGAAAAACAAAACAAAACAAACCTAAGGAAAGAGGAAATAAATAAATAAATCTGTTCAAACAAGGTCAGAACAGAAAAATAAGATGATAATCTCCTAGACAGTTTTTGAATTGCTATCCTCTATTATTATTATTATTTTCAGGTCTGGGGGCTCTTGTACTTGCTCTGTACAGGAATGGGATGAGTGCTCTATCTCTTGAGCCACACCTCAGCCCTTTTTGCTTTTTTGTTTTTGTTTTTGCATGGGGTCTCACTGTTGCCTTGGGATCTCCCTATTAACCCTTCCCACATAGCTAGGAGACAGGCCCAGCTTCTTCTTGACTGAGATGGGGGAATCTCATCATGCCAGGGTTGGCCTTGAACTGTGATCCTCCTAATCTCAGCCCCCTGAATATCCAGGATTACACATGTGGGCTACCACACTTTGGAATGAGAAGGGGAAGTTACTGTTTGAATCTAGATCCTCACTTGTTATTCCTCTTGACGATACGCAAAAGCTTTGGAATTCTCAACCTTACGTCACAGCTGCCCTAAAATTTGTTCTAGAGGTTACTTCTGTTTCGGAAGATCTTACAGAAAGACAGGTGCAAAAGACAGGTTTAGAGATGATTGAGATATCATATTTACACTTAGAATTTTCTTTCTTTTAAAACGTCAAAAGCAGCCCCAAGGTAGGGTGTGGAAGAAATGCCAGGTATTTCACATAAATGTGTAATGTTCTTACTTGCATGATATGGATGTTGTAGCTGGTATGGGGTACTGTTCTGAGTAGACAAGACCATGTGTCAGTGCTTGCTCTCTAGTTTGACTGTTTAGCTCTTCCTATGGTACTGAAGACATTTGGGCTCCTGATAAACACTCTATTTTGCTAACCACAAGGCAATACCAGTGAAGCAATGACATATCACTTCATACCTCCTATGATGGACAGATCGATAATGGCAAGTGGTGATGAGGACACGGAGACACTGGAGTGCGAGAGCCCTGATGTGGGAGTGTGAAATGGTGCCGATCTTTTGGAAAACAGTCTGGCAGCTCTTTGGAAGGTTAATTAAGCCTAGAGATACATGAGACCCAAGGATGTGCTCCTGGAGATTTGTATATCTCCGAGAGAAATGGAAACTATCTGTCCGCATAAAAATACATATACGTGGTCATACCAGAAGTATTCCTGTTTGTCATAAGGTGGGAACAATTCAAATTTCTACAAATTGATCAATCAGTGATCTGGTTTCATTTATGCACATGGAGTTTTATTCTACTATATGGAAGTGAAATCTAAATACTTGTTACAGTGTGGAATTTGTTTTTTTTTTTGTTGTTGTTTTTTGTTTTTTGGTCGGTCCTGGGGCTTGAACTCTGGGCCTGGTCTTCTTCCTTCAGCTCTTTAGCTTAAGGCTAGGCTCTACCACTTGAGCCCCAGCACCACTTCCGGTTTTCTGGTGGTGTATTGGAGATAAGAGTCTCACAGACTTTCCTGCCTGGGCTGGCTTTGAACTGTGATCCTCAGATCTCAGCCTCCTGAGTAGCCTGGCTACAATGTGGAATCTTGAAAATGGGCTAAAAATGAAAGAAGCCAGACACAAAAGACCAGAGACTATATGATTTCATTTATAGGAAATGTCCCCGACAGACAAATCTCTTGGAAACAAGAAGGTTTTAGTAGCTTGTGTTGAGCTGGGGAACGTAGGATGGATGTTGGGATGGGCAGGGATGGTTTTTTTGGGGGGGGTGTGGTGGTGGTGGTGGTGAAAGGCTCTAAAATTGATTGTGAGGTTGATTTCACAGCAATACAAACATATTTATAATTATAGAATTGTGTAACGTAAGTGGGTTATTTGCGTAGTATGGGAATTGCCTTGCAATAAAATCATTGCTCATTTCAGCCTTAGACTATGTGACATCATCTTCTTATCTCTGCACAACACACCTGGGATACAGGTGAGGTCTCTGTCCTCCATTTTCCATTCTTGGAAAATGTAGTCCTGGGGCTTGAACTCAGGGCCTGGGTTCTGTTCCTGAGCTCTTTCACTCAAGGCCTTTTCACTTTACCATTTAAGCCACAGTTCCATTTCCAGTTCTTTGATGGTCAGTTGAGGATAATTGTCTCATGGACTTTCTAGCCTGGGCTGGCTTTGAACTATGGTCTTCAGCTCTCTGCTTCCTGAGCAGGTAGGATTACAAGAGTGGGCTAGTAGTGGGCAGCTTGACAAAGCATTTTTCAAGACTCACACAGCTTTTAGTCTGTACTCTTCTCTTTCTTCTACCTCAGCCAGTGGCAGGAGAGTGATGTCTTGTTATTCCAAATCCTGGGAATCTATATTCTCAGAATCTTTGCACTGAGTAAAAAGTCTCTGTTTCACACCAGGAACCAAGAAGATAAAGAGTAAGAATGCAAGCGAGATTACAAATACAGATTTCCTTTACTTTTTCCTGTGTGTAGATCACATGTGTACAAATGACACAGAGAGAGAGAGACAGACAGACAGACAGACACAGAGAGAGAGAGACAGAGAGAGACAGAGAGGGACAGAGCAGGACAGGGAGAGAGAAAGCAAATACCTTAAATAGAATAGTATGGAAAATATGAGTCTAAACTTTTATGTGTTTTTTTTCTCCATAGTAACCCTTTCTAAAGGATTAAGAAGAAATCCTGTGTGTGTTTTATTCCCCTAGCATATAGCTGGGTACTGACTGAGGTGAAATCATAAGTCCAATGTAGTCTTTGCAATAGAGTTAATATGTAACTGAACTCTATGCCCTGTTGGATGACCCTAGCCGTGCTCACACTGGGGGAGGGGGCGGAAATGTCCCCTTCCTCCTGACACTGGAGAGAGGAAGAACACTTACTAACTTTCTGTAGATTAGCGCATTCAAGGGCCCCTTAGGTGTAACTATTAAAAAAAAAAAAAAGAGCCCCACCAAAATAGTACAGGAAAACAACAACAAAAAAAGAGAAACCCCACCTTAAGAGTTTTCACCAGCTGCGAAGTGTAACTTCCTGTCTGGTACTTACTGGGTTAGGTTTAGTCAGATCCTCTCATGGGAAGCATAAAAAGCCACCAAACAAGCAGGCCGTCCCAGTGTGCAGTGCGCAGGCGGCTTTTGTTGTCCAGGTCCTGCGCCTCCTCTTCCCTCTGCCTCTCCCGTGTGAGGACATGAACAGCAGCCCGGCCGCCACCGTCCGTTGGAAAAGGTGCAGATTGGATTGGCCAGGCCAGGTGGCTCTCCAGCCCTGTAAGCGATTACCAGGTAGGGTTGTCGCCTTGCTGGCGCTGATTAGAAAGGAGGGTGTTGGTGAAGGTAATCTCATGTTTTTAGTGACAGAGCTGCTGTAGGCGATGGGTGGGGGGGGTGCAGATGGCCTGTTCTACTGGGTGCCATGTCTGGTGTATGTCCCCCCCCCCCCCCCCCCCCCCCCAGCAGTGGACACCATCTCTGTCTCTCTGCAGGGTGTTCTTCAATAAGTGACCACTTGCTGGTGATCAACTTCTCTGAAATAACAAGCACTAAGGAACCTTACCTTGGTGACACATGAGCTTCAGTATTTTCAAAGTTGTTTGATTGCTTCCTGCCAGGTGGAGAAACAAGTGTCCTCAATGGTGCTGTTTCTTTGCCTTTTTCTTTTTCTTTTTCAGGCGGGATCTTTTTGTGTAGCTTAGGTTGGTCTTCACCCAGGACCTTCCTGCTTGAGCTTCCCAAGTTGCTGGGATTACAGGCGTGTACTACCACATCTGGTTTTGTGGTGTTGAATATTGATAGACACCCCCCCCCCCCATCTCTTTTTGTGTTTTAGTAACCCTGCTGCTTGACGAGACATTGCCCTGTTAAAACTATACGAACTACAGCTCAGAAGTGATAGAGGACAGAATGGCCATTTGTATTTGGGCTGCTATGTAACAAGGGGTTTTATTTCTGCTCGTGCTTGTCCAGGAAGATTGTAGAAGCAGAGTGTTATACAAGCGTGTTGGCATGCAGCTTTTTTTCTTCTTTTTTTTTCTGATTGGAGTTTATTTCCGGAGTGACTTAGCTGTTATTGTCTTGAGTGGTTTAGAGATTTGTATCTTGTTGGACAATGTATGCCTGTAATGGTCCTGTGAATATTCTGAGAAAAAAACCAGTTTCATGTGTATATTTTCAGGCCATCCACTCTGTGAATGAATATTGTCTCTATAGAAAAACTTCTGGGTTGCCTAGAGTTTTAAAACATTATATTCCTTCTTTTTGCAATCCCTCTTTTCTCTCTCCATGTATTCCTTCCTAGCTATGAATATGAACTAAAATAAACGAGCTGGCTGAATTTCCTTCATGAGCCTGGGTTCTTGGCCAAGTGTGTTTGGTTATCAGCATGTGATGGTTCTCTTCACTGGCTCCTTGGTGTTTTATTGATAGCTATGTGGTCCCCACAGAAAGTCATACAAGCTTCCACGGACAGGACTGCAAACTCCAGGCACAGAAGCAACAGATGTATCACTGGCTTTTCTAAGATTTTTGTGGGTGCTCCCTCAATCCTCTTTCTTTGTCAGGCATGAAGTATCTGTAGTCGACCTGTCTTAGCCTTAAACTTTTAGTTCTAGGGGTCTGGGTTAGCGATGGGGTTGAAGTCAGGAGACAATAAGAGGAACAGAACAGACAGACCTATACATAGTAAGCATGTGAACTGGGTAGACAAGTGCTTTAAATATATTTAAGTGCCGTGCTGGTTGAGTTCTGGTCTATTTAGATAGCATTCTTTCCTGCCCTCTGGCCAGTCAAAAGGTTTTTGGGAAAATAGAAAAATGTTTTTAAAATACAGATATTTTCAGGGATGTTATTTTTAACAAAAATAGAAAAAAACCAATATGACTGTGGCTTCAGATTCCAAGGATCTGGGTCCCAGCAGTTTTTCTTCTCTCTTGCTTCTGAGCTGAATTTTGTTTTTTTTGCTTTTAAATATAGTTTCTGTAGTGTAGATTTCCCTCCCTTCCCCCTCTTTCCTCCTCCCGTATCCTGTCTTCCTTGCCTTCCTCTCTCTCTCTCCTCCTCTCTTCCTGTCTTTCCCCCTCTCCTCTTCTCTCTCCTTTCTCTTCCTTCTCTCCTTCCCTTCCTTTCTGTTGTTTTTTTATTCTTTTTGACTTTTCGTCTGTCTGTCTTGCTGTCTACCCCAAGCTGGCCTCAAACTCTCTCGATCCTCATGACTCATCCTCACAGAGGCTGAGATTACAGCGGTGTGCTACCACACACAGCTTGTAGAGTACATTTCTTTAGTGATCTTATGAACTGTAAAGATGATACAGTTAATGATAAAATATTCACTGACTATCAATTATATTTTCACCAAGGGAGGCCAAAGTTTAAAAAAACATTGAAAATGTGAAGCAAACATATTTGGAGGCATTCTAGAATACCCAGGCATTTACTAATGGCGGCTGCCTGATTTATGTCTGGAGGTTTCCTTGCCTCAGGAAATCACTTCTGAGAGGCCTGACTTATCTTTCCACGTTGCTTGCCGGAACTCTCTCTTTGTTGGCATTTCCTTTTTAGATGGATTAGAAGATTCACAACCTCTGTCGCCCTGTGAATCACTGGAGACCCATAGCAGGAGTCTGGATATACTTGGGGTGGGGCTTGACTTTGGGGCTTTCAAAAACTATGCAAAGGCACTGTGGTGGAGGGGTACAGAGGGATGTTCTGTGTCTCCCATTCTGTCAGGAAGGACCCAGTGCCTCCCAGTTCCCTGCCAGTGCCTGGCAGGATGGCATTGCTCAGCACCTGCTGTGGAATAAGTGAGTTGGGTCCTGGGCCAGCAGGAGGCCCAGCGTACGTGGTGGTCTGGGCGGAGCATTGGCTGTCCTGGGGGAAGAAGCTTTGGATGAGGTCAGGGACTAGTGACTTGTGAGGCAAGGCTGGTTGAGTACCCTCTTCCTCCCCCCCTTCTCCCCCCTCTCCCTCCTCCTTCCTCCTCTTCCTCCTCTTCTTTTTCCTCCTCCTCCTGCTTCCGCCTCCTCCTCCTCCTGCTTTCCCCCTCCTCTTCCTCTTCTTTCTCCTCCTCCTCCTCTTCTTCTCCTCCTCCTCCTCTTCCTCCTCCTCCTGCTTCCCCCTTCTCTTCCTCCTCTTCTTCTTCCTCCTCCTCTTCCTCCTCTTCCTCCTCCTCCTCCTCCTCCTCCTCTTCCTTTTTCTCCTCCCCTCTTCCTCTTCCTCTTCCCCTTCCCCTTCTCTTTAGTTGTGCAAAGGAGTTTCAGTTAAACAATGCAGTTTACAAGTATAATACATCTTGATCAATGTTGCCTCTAAAATTTGGGAATAAGAGTTGTATCAGAAGCTGGGTGTGAGATGTGTTTGTGTGTGTGTGTGTGTGTGTGTGTGTGTGTGTGTGTGTGTATGTGTGTGTGTGTGTGAAGGTAGAAGTAGGGCTGTTTGGAATCACAGAGAGGAGAAAATCTGAGCCATGATTTGCAGTTCATTTGCCCGTGTCCCCTGTGTTGGCACTCGGGAGGTTTAGGAGAACTCTGGGTTACTGAGGTGTGAGAATAATTTTTTTAAATTTCTTCATGTATTTAGTCAGTATTTAGACACGTGGCACTGAAGGTGGGAAGTCTCCCCCCACTCCCGCCCCCTGACCCCCAGTGGGGAAAGGAAAGGAAGAAGGAAGTGTGGTCCCTTGTGCCATTTATGGGGCTGCCGCATCCCCAGAGGGCAGCGAGTCTGCTCTGCAGAAAGGTTTTTGTGCAGGAGAGTTTTATTTTCTGATCTTGATGTTCATAGAGAAAATGAGTTTCTGGGTAGGAGACCAGGCTAAATGTAACTCCCGAGGCCTGAGGATGGAGGTCTGAAATTGGAAGCAGGTGGCCAGAGGAAATGACCTGTTTGAAACAGAAGAATTTGAGGGGAGAAGACGGGTTAGCCTGCCAGCAAACTCTTCTTCAGGGAATGGAGCTCGGCTTGCGCATCCTGAGGTTTTCCTGCTGTCACCTCTGTGACCAGGTGTCCTGGATGGCCCAAGGGACCCTGGTGAGGATTTATGATGTGGCACATTATCAAGTGCTTTGAAAGCTCTCGTCATAATCGCAGCTACGTAAGAGGAATACGTTGTTATCATTATACAAATGCGGGCAGTTGGGAATGGGCTTGGCCTGCTGGTTAAAAGTCTAGAAATAGGGACTCAAACCTCCTGTTCATTGTGGTGATGGCAGCGGAAGCTGTGGCTCTCCCCTGCCTCTTTTCAGTGTTTTCTTCCTGGCGTTACTTGAAAGGCGAGCGCAGGCGGCGGGTCCTGGGCCTGCTTTATGTTTTCACTCGGGTTTTCTGACCCCAGTGTGGAGGCCACCAGGTGCTTCCTTATTCTCTATTAGCTTCCTTATTCTCTATTTGCTTATTCTCATTAGCAAAAGCAGGATTTGGTGGGAGAGCCATCGGAGGGTCTGGTGGACGAATCCCAGGGGCTGCCCTACCCCTGTCCCAGGATTTTGGCCTCCATCTGAAACAGTTCTGTGCACTAGTCACTCAAGTCGTTTTTTTCCCCACTGCTCCAGGACCTTTATTGTTCTACAGAGGAAGATGAGTCACAGCCGAGATCCATTATGGTCTGAAGTGGAATTTTAGTCTAAGGCCAAAGGAGCAAATCCAGTGCCAGTCCTACGAATGGATGCATGCTTGTTTGTGAGCTGGGCAGGCCTGTGTGGGACCCTGGCTGGGGCATGGCTCTCAAGTTCAAGGAAGAGAACTTTATTACAACAAATCATCCATCTCAACTTTAATCTTTAGCAGTGTGTTTAGAATATCTTTATAGTCTGATTCTGTGTGTGTGTGTGTGTGTGTGTGTGCATGCGCCACTTCTGGGGCTTGAACTAAGGCCTGGGCCCTGCACCTGCACTGTTGTGCTCAGGCCTGGCACTCTACATCTGGAGCTACAGCTCCATTTCCAGCTTTTTGGTGGCTAATTGGAGAAAAGAGTCTTAGGATTTTCCTACCTGGGTTGGCTTTCAACTGTGATTCTTAGATCTCAGTGTTCTGGGTAGTTACAGGCGTGAGCCATCAGTGCCTGGCTCAGATTCCTTTTTAATTATTTTATTTTTATTTTTTTGTCAGTCATGGGCCTGGGCACTGTCCCTCAGCTCTTTAGCTCAAGAGTAGCGCTCTACCACTTGAGCTCTGGCTTTTTTCTGCTTAGGTGGTGCTGAGGAATCGAACCCAGGGCCTCATGCATGTGAGGCAAGCACTCTACCACTGAACCACCTTCCCAGCCCCAAGATTCCTTTTTTAAAGAAAAAAAAATTCAGTGTAGAATGAAGATGATTTAGAATAGAAATCATCATTTCCTCCTTTTTCCCCCTCTGTCTTGTAACCATTTCTAATAGCCTTGTTTGTCTGGTTACACTTTTCCCTGTGAATATACAAATACAAAGCTTTATGTCTAAGTTCTTGCAAGTGCAGTTTTTCCTTTTGTACCTAAATTGAAATCATTTTGTGTTTGTGACAATCCATTCAATAGGTAGAAAGAAAGAAAGACAGATGAGACATAGAAAGAACTAAAGAAAGAGAAACTTGCCTGTAAGCTGAGCTACTCAGGTGGCTGAGATCTGAGGATCGAGGTTTGAAGCCAGCCGAGGCAGGAAAGTCCAAGAGACTCTAATCTCCAATTAATCACCAAAAAAGCCTGAAGTGGTTCTGTGACTAAAGTAGTTACAGTCATAGCCTTGAGCAGAAAAGCTCAGGACAGTGTCTGACCCTGAGTTCAAGCTGTAGGACTGGCAAAAAGCAAGCAAACAAACCCCAAACAATAGCAACAACAAAAACTGAAAATACCCGTGTACACATAGTTTCTCTCGGTTGCCTAATGGTTGGAGCAAATATGTTTTGAGGTTAAAAGTACCATCCTCAGAGAGGAGGAAGATGAAAAGTAAGAGATGAGTTTTTGAATCTGTATTTGTCTTTTGTGAAATTGAGTGTCTTTGTATGTGTTTGTGACTTACTGGATGACTTCTGTCAACAAATTGCTGTTCACATACCACCCACTCCTCTTGTTTAGATCTCTGAACTTTAAACTCCTAAAGACTCCAAAAGAAATCTCTACCTCCCCCGAAAATAAAGGCAGATTTGGAATGAGTACTTTGAGCATCTTTAGGGCATTTACATAGCTAACTTTTAATAAAAACAAAAGCCAAATGTGAAGTTTCTGGGATAGAGGCTTGAGCATGAGGACATAGATTCTGTCTTTTCACTTTCTCTTTTGGCTGTGGTAGCGTCTGTCATTATCCCAAGCTGAGCTGACACTAGTAATTATTTTGTTATCTTTCAGTACATTTTGAAAGTACGTCTTTCAGTACATTTTTCAGACACTGATAAATTAATTTCATATGGATGGTAAGCCCAAAATTACGTAGAGAAAAGAGTTTCTGTGTATTTTATGGAAACCCTAGCATTAGAGTTAGCAGAAAGAGGCTGTGGAATAAAATGGAAATTCCATTGAAATGTATTTCAATCCCAGCAATGCTGACTCTGGAATCTCAGTTTCCTCTCCTGTAAAATGAGGGCAGTAGAGCTGATGTTCATGTATTTATTTATTTTTCTTTTCTTGTGCAGGGGAGTTTCAATTCGACAAATTAGTTTATGAAATTACAATGCATCTTGACTGGCTCCCTCTCCATCCTTCTCTCCTGTAGATGTTCATTTATGTGTATGTTCATTTGTATGTAACTTTATGCTCATTTAGATGTCTCTTTCCTTGCCTAAACCCATCAGACCGAGGAAAGAAGAGTAGCAAATGGCGTTGGTTTATATGGTAGTAGAGCCTTTCAAGCTAACAGAGAAACAAATACACTTACGTATTGATGAAGTGCGGTGGTTAGTTGAAGTGCAACCCTCTAGGATACTGCAGGATACTATATGTTGACCCATTAGTTCTCATCCTTCAGTCCTGATCTGTTAGTGAGTTTCAAAATGCGAAGCTGTGGGATGGGAAGGTGGCTCAGTGGTAGAGCGCTTGCCTTGCATGCATGAGGCCCTGGGTTCGATTCCTCAGCACCACATAAGCAGAAAAAGCTGGAAGTGGTGCTATGGCTAAAGTATAGAGCGCTAGCCTTGAGCTGAAGAGCTGAGGGACAGCGCCCAGGCCCAGAGTTCAGGCCCCACAGCAAAGAAAAAAAAAAGAAAATGCAAAGCTGTAAGATCCATTGCGTGGTGGGAAATGGACTGCCACGTGGGACCGCAAATGGCCTGCTGTTGCACAGAGCACACGGGTGTGGCAGGGCACCCAACACATGTGGCCGGTTTTGAAGTTCTCTTTTGTCTACTCAGAAAGGTTTTGATTGTTCACCAGCAAGCGAGGCCAGCAGAGAGAGCAGTCAGTTCCATGCTCCGTGACCTCATTGTCTCATGTAAAAAAACCCTTTCTAGTCTATGGAGAGGATTATTTCTCCAGCTAGAGGTGACTTGACATCGTAGTTCCCAGACACTGTACATGTCCAAAGGCTGCTGGGGGAGATACTCTGGGAGGCTGGCCACAAGGTGCTTGGATGATTGGCTCCTGACAAGGTTTTCTAGGTCATTCACACGTTGTCAGTGCACACATACTCTGTCAGACAGCAATACGCCCCCAGAAGCAGCTCTGCTCCCCTCCTCTCGCCGGGCTGCCCCTTTTCTCCTGGCACCCGCAGCCCTTTGCTGCGGGGAATTGCTGCCAGATCAGATTCCTGGTTTCTGATCTGGCCTGCTTTCTAGATTGGGCCTTAGTTTCTGCTTGAATCCCATGGCGACAACCCTCTTTTGGGTGTCAGTTGTTCTTGCTAGATTCGGTTGTGAAGGGGAAACTTTGAACTCAGGATTTGTGATTGGTAGGCAGGTGCTCTACTGCTGAGCCATGCACTGGTTCGTTTTTTTTTTTTTGTTTGTTTCTACCTCTTCTCACTGGTTCATTTTGAGATAAGGTCTTGCTGCTTTTCTGGGTATATATGTAAGCCTTGAAATAGCTGGGATGATAGGTGCATGCTACTAGCTTCTAACTGGAGAATGGATCTTGAGAAACTTTTCTATCTGGGCTGGCCTGGAATTGTGATCTTCCCCCCTCCCAGGTAGCTACGATTACAGGCATGAGCCACTCATTCCCAGGTAGATCTTGTTTAAAAAAAATCTTCTATTATTGTAAAGGTGAGGTACAGAAGGATTGCAGTTACATAAGTCAGGTAAAGGTTACATTTCTTTTTGGACAATGTCACCCCTTTCCTCACTCTCTCCCAGTTGATTGCTTTCTTTTGAGATAATTCAAAGCCACTCATATAATTGTGCATCTGCCAGTCCTCTCAGAGCTGTTTAGTACGTAGTTATAGTACATTGTTATAGTACATAGTTAACTAAGTCTGATTGACTTGTATTGTAGAAGGAAAACTATAGTCTTTGTCTTGTGTATATATCTGACAGTGGTTTAAGGGGCAGATGGAATAAAGGAGAGAAAAAAAACTTGAAGGAGAAGTAATTATGATATTTTATCTCTGTTCTGAATTCAATCTCTAGGTCTGAAAACCATTCTCTGCTCATGTGCATTCTTCATAGTAATGATCACTTCATTTCCTGCATATAAGTGTTGAATCACGGTGTATTCCTAGTGATCGAGTGTTGAGGGTCTTTTGTAAGTGGGCTGAGGAAATAGTTCTTAATTTCCTTTTTATGGCTCACTGGACACTCCTTATCTATCCACCCCTTTCCATCCATTTCTCATGCTGTACAAGGCAAGTCCTTTGTTCTATGATAAGAATTTATCTTATGCTTTAGTGAAATGTGCACTATTTTTTTAAAAAAAGCCCCTGAAATTGCACTGGGTGTATTCATTGGATTGCTTTTCACACCTTCCACTGCAACACTTCTCCAAGCAATAAAACCTAAATAAAAATAGGAAGCGTTGAAGGCATATTTGAGTATGGAAATAAAAAAAATAGATAATCACTTCCTATAATTAGGAAGACATTGAGTAAATAGTTTTGTCCAGGGAGATAAAGATGAACCATTTTTACCATAGTGACTTGGTGATGAGAGGAAGATAAGCATTGACTTTTATGTACGTTTTAAAATATTTTCTTCTATTTGTTCTTGAGTTAGTTCCATTCTTCTGTTCCCCCTGTCAACCTCAACTGCACCTCAATGTCTATAAGTCAAAGGTAACAAATAAATCAATGATTCAATGAACATTGATTAAGTACCTGCTGTTTCTAGGCCTTGTGGTGGTTAGTGGAAGGGTTGGAGTGTTTTAAATCTGGCTTTAAATATAATGACTCTACTTACAGCCGCCCATGCATTGCAGCTGCAGAATTTATGATGGATGTTTATCGGCTGGGCAGCACAGTGTCCTAAGTCCTCATTTTGTGTCTTGTCTTTGCTCACACATGGCCCTCGGTTTTGTCATCTAAAGCAGTGACTTAGAAAGGTAGTGGCTATGAGTGTTGCTAAAGTTGAACCTAATGAGATGTGCCCACTGGTGATGGAAGAGGAGACATAAAGAACAACACCAAAAAAAAAAAAAAAAAAAAATGGCAAAGCCAAGCAATCTGGGTCAACAGGGCACTTGATTATGCTATACAAGTTGGCTAAAATTAGAAAAAATCATTAATTAACCTGTGAACAAGCTCTGCTGCTGAAGTGAGTGTACACATGAAAAGAGGCAGATAGATTTTGTTCAGGGCCCTAGCAGCCAATCAGATTCTAGAATCCTTTCTCAGAGTCTCTCTGACTCAACTGGATTCAAGCAAAGCCTCTTTCTCTAGCCCTTGGGTGTGGCTTGTCTGCGCTGCTGGCCTCAACCCAGATGCTTGGGATGGTGTTTTGGAGGCAGTGTTCATTGGCTTCGAGAAGCACTAGAAAGCCACTTGGGATAAAGCCGCTGGAAGCAGGGCCGGCCCCGTGGCTGGTTCTGCTCCTAACGTGCTCAATAATTCATGTCTTTGGAGGTCAGGTACACCTTGTCCAGGAATCCTTTTGCTGATCTCCATTGTGTAGGTTTCCATCTTCTCAGATTCCTCAGCTTACCTCTGAGCTCAAATTCAACGATTCCTACATCTGTCTGCTGGTCCCAGGAATGATGATAGATGTTCTTTTTATAAAAAATTACTTTATTGTTATTGTAGAGGTGATATACAGTGGGGCTACATTCACGTACATCAGGTAATAAGTGCGTTTCTTTTTCTACAGTGTCATCTTTTCCCTCATTTTCTCCCATTTCTTCCCATCTCCACCCGTGAGTTGCATAGTTCACTTTCACCCTCTTTCTTCATGCTGTGCCCTTCCCCCACTCTTCCACAGATGTGCATGTGAATACACCTCATATAAGGTAAAGAATTCAGAGTCACCAGAAAAAGAAAAAAATTAAGAAAAAAGTCCTTTGTTCCCCTATCTTTGGAGTTCGTTTCCATAGGTATATTATTTTATACACATATGAAGAGGTGCTTGGGTATTGCGCCTTTGTGATTCTCTCCTAAGACATCTCTGTTGGTCTCACTGTATGTATCTACAATCCCATGTAATTTGTCATGTGTGTTTTAGATCTAACTCCCTCATATCAGGGAGAACATTCACCGTTTGTCTCTCTGATCTTGGCTTAGCTCACTTAACATGATTTGTTCTAGTTCCATCCATCTCCCTGTAAATGGTATTATTTTATTCTAATGGTTGCATAAAATTCCATTGTATATAGATAGGTACCACATTTTTTGAATCCACTGTGGGGCATGATAGATGTTCTTGATCTGTGTTTTGGAAAGCCTGGTCTATTTCTGCCACACCTGTCAAAGGTTGACGAAAGGTCTATCCTTAGATACATTGCAGTTCCTGGCACATTTTGGTGGCTCTGATTTTTTTTTTTTAAAACCAGTGAATTAGACAGAGTTACAATCAGAAGTTCATGCATGTGGAATCCAGCTGCAGGATCAAAGGCCACCAAATGATTCTAGGCTGCTTATATTATCTAAAAAATGTAAGGGATTTGAATCTTCAATATGGATATACCAGAAATAGTCCTTCCTTCCTTCCTTCCTTCCTTCCTTCCTTCCTTCCTTCCTTCCTTCCTTCCTTCCTTCCTTCCTTCCTTCCTCCCCTTTCCTTCTTCCCTCTCTCCCTCTCTTCTCCCTCTCTCCTTCCCTTCCTCTGTCTCCTTTCCTGTCCTCCCTCCCTTCCTTTCTCCCTCCCTTTCTTTTTACTTGTATTAGAGATTTGACTTACTTTCTAGGCAAGTGCTCTACTGCTTAAACCATGCCTCTATCTACTTTTTGAGTTGGTTATTTTTAAGTTTGGGTCTTGCTTTATGCTTTATGGGCTGGCATAGACTATGATCCTCCTACTTGTGTATCTCTATGTGACACACCACTGTGTCAAACCATTGTGCATCTCCCAAAGCTGGGAAAATAAGTGTGCTCTACTATGCTCAGATATTAGTTGACATGGAGTCTCTCAAGTTTCTTTTTGTCCAGAATAGCTTCAAACTATGAGTACTTGATCTAGATGTAACCTCCAGGTAGCTAAGATTATAGGTTTGAGCCACCATACTTGGCCTCTTACATTCTTCCCTGAGAAAATGTACTGTACCTTTATTATTCGTAATTTTACATGTTTTGAAGTAAACTTAACTTACAATAGTTTTGCATCTGTAGAAAGTTTCAATATGATACGAAGAGTTCTGGTTTGCCCTGTATTCCCTTGTCTGCCTTCTCATTGGCTTCTTACATTATTACTGTTACATTTACCCCAATTAATTAATGGATATTGATATATTATTAAACAGTTATTATTAACAGCAGTAATTCAAAGGCTGCCAAAAGAGTTGTTAAAACCTAAATTTATACATGAAATAATATTTTATAGCACATAATCAGGTTTTATGTCTCACTTATAAAGAACTTAAAACATTTAGCTTCTTACATGCAATCATAGTTGCAAATATACGCACAAAGCAAAAAGGTCAGATACTTGTTTAATTAGTTAATGAAACAGTTATTTCCAACGTTATTTGCCTTCTAGAATCTGGAACAGGGTTAGGTTATTTGAAAGGCTAACATTTGGTTGAGCTATGTGAAGTTATTATATCAATGGAAAGAATGTCTTGGTGATGCCTTAGGTTTCCGTGGACATGGGATATGTGCTTTAATTATTTATAATACCTTCAGGCAGAGGGTACTGTTTAAAATGTGTTACAGGTATTGCGCAGGCTAGCCAATCAGATTGAAGTCTGAAGCGCAAGAAATAGCAGGTGGTAAATGTAGATTCCTCTTGTCTAGATCCCCAAACAGTGTTTTCACACATCACCAAGTGTTGCCCAGCGCTGAGAATCTGGGATATACAGCAGTTAGAACAGCCTGTCACTACGCCAGTGTGTGCTATAGAAGCACTTGCTTCATTGTTTGCTTTGCTTTTTTTTTTTTAAATTTCAGTTATTTATTTTGGATTTCTACACATACCACTTAGCTAGACACATCAGAATTTCTTTCTAAGTTAAATTGCCACACCTATTAAAAATCAGTTTACTTTTTTTTTTTTTTTGGTTGGTCATGGGGCTTGAACTTGCCTGGGCATTGTCCTTGAGCTCTTCAGCCACTTCCGGTTTTCTGGTGGTTAATTGGAGATAAGACTCATTGGCTTTCTTGCCGGGGCTGGCTTTGAACCACGATCCTCAGATTTCAGCCTCCCTAGTAGCTATGATTACAGGTATGAGCCAACAGCACCAGGCCAGTTTACATTTTTGACAATAGGCTTGCCCTTGGAAGCTCTACCCAGCCTGTGGGAGGCACAAATCATCTAGTGGAGATGAAGAACTATAAGGTCCATGGTGAGGTTGGGTTTTCCGCTCTTGTCGCAGGCCCTTCTGAGCCTGCCTCCTGTTGACACAGGAGAGGGTCGGGAGGCCCCTGGGTGTGGAAGTGGGATTTGGAGGCCAGTTGTTCCTCCTGACTCCCTCCTGCCCTCCCATACCCCCACTGCCGGCTTTGCGTTCAGTGGGGGCTCAGCAGTAGGAGGAGGAGCTTGTGTGTGCTCTGGCTCATGCCAAATCCCCTCATTTCCCCATGATGATATGTTATTAGTATCCTAATCCCTGTTATTTGTTAAGTTAATCTGAGCTTCAGGGATCGGGAAGATCACAGCGGTTTTGTTTCCTGTGACTTCATTGAGCTCTGGCTAGGTGAGACTCCACTAGAGACACCAAAGGCCCATGATTTAATATCTACAAACATTGTTTTGTATGCAGCCTTTCCATCTTGGAAAGTACGCTGGATACAGAGACCTCTGTTATAGATTCTAAGGTATGCATTTGCCTATTACCACACTGAATCTTTGTTGTTTTTCAAGCCTCGGATCCAGAAGTCAATGGGATGTGAGGACCGGAGATAAACTGCCCCCCACCTCTTCCCCAGAATCTTTGATCTCCACACTTCCCCTGGAAGCTTTGGCAACCTTAATTCATCTGTCTTCCTTTGACTCTACATGGCTGTTCTCAGTAAACAATGATTTACTGACATTTTTTAAAAAAATAAAAGTAAATTATTTAAAATAACTGTTTGTGCCAGGCCCTTCTGTCATCCTAGCTAGTCAGGAGGCTAAGATCTGAGGATTACATTTGGAAGCCAGCTGGACTGGAAAAGTTATGAGACTCTAATCTTTAATTAACTGTCAAAAAGCCGGAAGTGGAGGTGTGGCTCAGGTGGTAGGGTAATAGCCTTGAGCGCAAAAGCTGGAGATCCTGAGTTTTAAAGTCCCAGTACCAGCACAAAAACAAACAACTTTTTAAAAAAAATTTAATAGGTGATACTGGGGTTTGTACTCAGAGCTTTTAGCTTGCTAGACAAGCACAGATACTCTACTGTGAAGCCACACCTCCAACCCTCAAAGAAGTAAAAGTAATTAACTTATTTAGCTACTGTTAAGTTGATTCCTACTAATTAGCAACCTTACCACATCCCACATAGCAGATGTGGCCAGGTGTTTGCTGTAGGGCAAGCGAGGAAAAACAGGGGTCCACTTACCTAAGCTTGTTTTTATTTATTGTTTATTTTTGTGCCCATCCTGGGGCTTGAACTCAGGGCCTGGACACGGTCTCTGAGCTTTTTTGCTCAAGGCTGGCACCCTACAATTTGAGCCACAGTTCTACTTTTGTTTTTTTGGTGGTAGGAAATAACAGTCTCATGGACTTTCCTGCTTGGGCTGGTTTTGAACTGCGGGCCTCCCGAAGTATCTAGGATTACAGATGTGAGCCATCGATGCCCGGCATTTAGTTATATGTGACAGATTCTTAGGGTTATAATTGCTGGGATATAAGGTCTAATTTTAGGGCCATCAACATGCATTGCTAAGTGCAAGATTTGCGTTTAATAGGTTTGGTATCCCTAGTTTATATAAATATCAGTATCTCTGAAATCCAGACAGTATTTAGTTTTATATATATATATATATATATATATATATGTATATATATAATATGTTTCTCTCACTACCATCAAGACAAACTCATTTCCTATATTGGTTCCTTTGAACATTCTGCTAATGGCAGAGACACTCTGCTCCCCAGCTCTTCCCCTCCATAACCATATCTGTGTCAACTGTGTATGCTCAGCTGTGTAATGGCATCCAGTGGGGTGCACTGAGGTCTCCTCAACCTGTTAGGTGCTTTCCAAGCTGTTTCCGATTAATACAGGAATGGGCAGTATCCTGTAATAAGAAGCCTCTCAGCATTGAAATATAAGGTCACATCCTCCTTTTTGAAGGATAAGTTGATGCAAGAGAACTCACCATTGCTGTGATGCATGGCTTCCAATAAACATGATTGTCCCTGGTTGACGTCTCTGGAAACCACCTCAGTGGTAGCTGCAGCAGAGGCTGGCGGTGACGCCCCAGCCCTCTTCTGGTTCTTCCCTGTCCTGGGACTTGCCACTGTGGATACCACGTTCCTTTGCGGGTAGACATCCTCACCTCATTCAGGCTCGCTCCTTTACTCCATGTCTTTACTCTGGGGCCACTCCTCAGCAAACAACGACTAGGCTTGAATCTTTGTCACAAAGTCTGCTCATTTCTCCTTTGACCTTCCTTTGACCTTGACTGTTGTAAGAAGAACGGGAATCAGACCAGGAACAGAAATCTGAATAGTTGTTTAATCTGCACAGTGCAATCAGCTATGGAGGGATGGCATTGGCGTTTACTGTCCCTGAGGAATGTGACTTTCTGCCTACTCTGTCACACCATGGACTGATAGGGCATGAGGTACTTCAGAAAGATGATGATGATGATGATGATGATGATGATGATGATTTGGTTTATGCTTTTTCTTATTAGAGAATGATTAATATTAGGAAAGTGTGTGTGTGTGTGTGTGTCTGTGTGCGTGTGTGTGCATGTGCGTGTACATGTGCGTGTACATGTATCTGTGAATGTGTGTGTGTGGAGACACAGAGTTTTCCATGTTTCTCTCCTAATATTTCTCCTTCAGTTTAAGCTAATTATCAATGGCTTGGAAATTATTTTTTTTTAACCTTATCAGCCAGGAAAGTATTAGTTTTAATTGTGGGCTTGGTGTTCAGGGTCTGTGTTTGAGTGCAAAGCAGGAGTTAGAGGAAGAACAGATGGTTCTCTTTCTAGATGCTACAAGGGGCTTTGCAGGGCTGGAAGAAGAAAAATGCCTGTTAATTACTGCACAGGTGGATTCCCTGGGTTGTGTCCATTATGCTGCCATACTTCCTTAGTCAGAGTTACATAGAAACAAAGGCTAAGTGCATCATCATCACCTTCATCTTCAACATCTTCATCTTCTTTGAGGAAAGGATGTATAGAGTTTTGAACGTTGGCTTGGTTAATCTATAATGAATCAACAAGGCATTGGTGACTCATTTCTGTAATCTTAGCTATTCAGGAGGCTGAGATCTGAGGATCAAGGTTTGAAGCCAGCCTGGGCAGGAAAGTTGGAAGGATTCCTATTTGAAATTAACCACCAAAGGCTAGACAGTGGAGTTGTGGCTCAAGTGTTAAGTGCCAAAGCTAAGAGACAGTGCCCAGGCCCCAAGTTCAAGCCCCCAGTCTGTGGCACATACGCATGTGTGCACACATGCCCCCCCCTCCTTCACACACCGAAACACACACAAAGAACCACTTCCAAACAGGGACCCCACCTCCCTGCCCAATCTCTACCTTCATCTCAACTCTGCACCTGCCGGTGTCTCTCCGCACTCCCTGACCAGACTACAAAGCTCTGGGATCATTTGTCATAAATTCTCTTAACTGTTCTGCTTCTTCCCCAGAAAAACACATGTTGGATGTAGTTTCTAAAAAGCCCAGGTCTTTGCAAGTGTTTCGTGACCTTCGCTCTAAGTGAAGGCAACTGAGAGTGAATGTTGCCCAGCAGAGTTCCCATTTTTCCATGGGAAAGTTCTTCCTGTGTTGGTTGTGATTAATAACTGCACAGGAAGTCAAGCCAAATGATTTCATTGTTGAACACAGACTTCAAGGTCATGAGAAACTGTGCACATTCAACTTTGCCAAGATGTGGCAAGAAAGGCCCCCACCAGCACCTGAACAATTTACAAATCAAGGTAGAGAGTGCAGAATAGAAAAGGCCTGTCATTCTTTTTGTTTGTGGGGAGGGGTGCTAGTACCGAGCCTTGAACTCAGGGCCTGGGTGCTCTCCCTTGCTTTTTAATTTTTTTAAATTGTTATTTTAAAGATGATGTACAAAGGAGTTACGTAAGTTACATAAGTCATTTCTTTTCTTTTTGAACAGTGTTACTCCTTCCCTTTTCCTTCCCATCCCCACCCACAAGTTATATAGTTCATTTTCAACAGTGTAACCCTGAGCTTTTTCACTCAAAGTTGGCACTCTACCACTTGAGCCATACCTCCTTGCCTTTTTGCTGTTAGTTGTGAATAAGAGTATTAGGGACTTTTCTATCAAGGCTGGATTTGAACCTTGATCCACAGATCTCAGCCCCCTGAGTAGATAGGATTCCAGGTGGTATGAACTACCAGCACTTGGCTGCCATTTTTTATGTAAAGTGCATGCAACTTTGGCTTGATGCAGTGGTATGTTGGCTTTTCAACACAGATGAGCATGAGGACAGAGTTGTGCTTTAAAGGAAAGCTGTATTGAAGCCTATTATGTGCCAGCTTGTTCAGAAAGAATTGATATGCCAAGAAATGTGGTAGAAAATTAGTTGTAAGTACACCTGCTGCGCCAATGGCTCCGTTTTTCATAAGCCTTTTTTTTTTTTATTAGTTTGTTATTTGAAATAAAATTTGAATTAAACTTCTTGGGCAAAACTGCTATGAATTGCATTATGCTTTGAGAAGAATTCAGTAGTCAGACATAATAATTGTTGGGCACACAGTAGCTCTTAAAGTTACAGAGAGAGTCTGAGGCAAAGGAAACCCAGTTTCCTGTACATCTGCATTTTTGCTTCTCTTCTTTTCTGTGTTTCCTTTACATTAGGAAAAGATTGACTTGACACTTAGTGAAGGAACTAGCTGCCCAGCTCATACTTAAACTTAAGTCCATCTGTATGGGGAATTTCACAAGATCTAGCATCTATCTATCTATCTATCTATCTATCTATCTATCTATCTATCTATCTATCTATCTATCTATCTAATATTATATGTACAAGATAGAATATATAGTATATAATATGTATTATAATACTAGGTAGTATAATATACCACATAAATTATGGTATATATTATATAACATGTATTGTATACTACATAATATAATTATAATATATAATTATATAATATACTTTATACATTATATATGCAATATATGTAATATATAATAAAATACAGTATACGTAGTATGTGTATTTTACTGCTGGTCTTGGTCCTGGTGATTGGGCTCTGTCCCTGAGCATTTGTGCTTAAGGCTAGTGCCCTACCACTTGAGCCACAGCTCCACTTCTGGCTTTTTGGGGATAGTTCATGGGAAATACGAGTCTCAGAGACTTCCCTGCCTGCCTCAGCCTCCTGTGTAGCTAGGATTACAGGCATGGGCCACTAGCACCTGGCTCATGACTTTTAAATCATGAGTGCAGCTCATTTTGAAATCAATCATGGAGAGCTTGGTTTTCTCTGAACTGCTGTGGTATAAAGGAAGGTATCCGAAGGCCGACTTGGTGTATGTGGATCCTCTTGGTTGCAGTATTATTGCTTGCTTGCTTTCCAGCTCGATCTTAACTCTCCTGTGTAGGGGCGGCCTGCAGGCCTGAGTTCAGCTGACAGGAAGATGATGGTGTGGTAAGAGTAACTGCAGATAAGCAGAGTGATAGAAACTCTTCTCCTCAGCTCTTCCTATTAGAATCCTGCCTGGATAAAATGAGAAAACATCCAGGTGTTGAGGTGCACACCTGTAATCTCAGCACTCATCTAACCTAAGCAGGAACATTAAGAGTTCAAAACCAGCCTGGGCTACACAGTAAGTTTGAGGGCTACAGAGGGAGACTCTCCAAAAACTGAAACAGCCGCAACACCACTTCCCCATCCTTCCCCAAAAGACCAGCCCTAGAGCAATAATTTGAACAACGTTGAATTGTTTCTCTTGAAGATGCTTAGTTACATAGCTCATTTTTTTTGTTTCTTCCAAATCATCAAGATTTTTCTTTTTCTTAAGGATGCATCCAGCTATTTCTTTGATTATTCAATAAATCTTTATTCTATGTGTATGGTATGCAAGGAATTAATTATATAGAGAAGCCAAGGAATGAAACTGTTCCTTTTTTCCAATATTTAAGAATCTTACTGAGGAACTGATCATGTCGGCATAGCTATATGAACTATTTGTTTTAAGTGAGGAATTCAGTAACACAGTTGAAGAACTTAAATCCTTTGCTTCCTGCTTTCAAATGTTTGGACTTCCTGCCTACCTGCCTGCCTGCCTGCCTTCTTCCTTCCTTCCTTCCTCCTTCCTTCCTTCCTTCCTTCCTTCCTTCCTTCCTTCCTTCCTTCCTTCCTTCCTTCCTTCCTTCCTTTCCTCCCTCCCTCCCTCCTTCCTTCCTTCCCTCTTTCCTTCCTTCCTTCCTTCCTTCCTTCCTTCCTTCCTTCCTTCCTTCCTTCCTTCCTTCCTTCCTTCCTTCCTTCCTTCCTTCCTTCCTTCCTTCCTTCCTTCCTTCCTTCCTTCCTTCTGTACTATACCTATATTAGGTCTTGAGCTCAGGGCCTGGGCACTGTCCCTGAGTTTTTGTCTTTAAGGCTAATGCTCTCCCACTTGAGCCACAGCTCTACTTTCAGCCTTTTGGGGGTTAATTGGAGACAAGAGTCTCACACTTTCCTGCACAGGCTGACTCTGAACCTTGATTCTCGGATCTCTGTCTCCTGAGTGGCTCGGATTCCAGGTGTGAGCCACTGGTACCCAACTTGTTTGGAGGTTTTGAGTGAGAGGCATTTCATGACCCAAACAAGGTTAACTTCAGCTTGGCTCTGTGACTCAGGCTTATAATCTTAGCTACTTGGGAGGTGGAGATTGGGAGATTACGGTTCAAAAGTTTGTGAGACGCCATCTCAACCGAGGCTGGTGTGGTGGCGTGTGCCTGCTCTCCCAGCAACGTAGGCAGCACTACTAGGAGGATGACGGCCCTGACTGACCTCCCCACACCAACTCCCTAAAGGGGGCTGTGTCGTGGTAGAACTCTTGCCAAGCAAGTGTAGGGTCCTGAGTTCAAACCCTGAAAATACTAAAAATACTAAAAAATAGATTTATCAAGATGATGAGGGTATACATAGGAGGGTGAATACGCATATTGAGGATTTGGATGTTGAGTTTGGTAGCTGGGAAGAGCTTGGCTCTATTGACCAATTAAATTGAGTTATAACAAAGTTTACTGCATGGATTTTAATATTTAAGTCTCTTCTGCCAAGGGCTGAGCTCACTCCTCTTTCAAGTGTGCCTCTGACAGAAGGACCTTGGGTGTAGGTGAGCAACCCCCTGTCCTCCACCGTTCTACTCCCCCCCCCCCCCCCCCCCCGCATCTATGCATCAGCATCCAGGCTGGGAGCTCAGCTGTTGTTTCTCCTGCTCTTAGTCTTTCTCTGTGAAAGGTAAAAGATCCAGTTTCTTTTCTGTAGGGTTACTTGGTATGGGAGTGTTTTGTGTAGGTTTGTATGTAGGTACTGCTTTATATATGTAGGTGTCTATTGGCCTGCCTGGGGCCAGAAGCTCAGATGTTGTTCACAGCTCAGTCTGCGTTGCTTTGTGCTGGTACTGGTATTGTGTTTTCCAATTTGTGATTCATAGACACAGGTGAATCCCTGAGACCTGTTGCAGATGTGTGTGTGTGGGCTGGTGTTGGCGGGGGGGGGGGGGGCTGTTAGATGGCTTAAAACAACCACTTATATTCTTGTTTACTGTTCGGGAGGTGAAGAGTCTACAGTGGGTCTTGCTGAGCTAAAATGGAGATGTTAGCAGGATGTTCCTGTGGAAGTCAGGGTGTGAATCAGCTTCCTCATCTCTCTTGGCTTCCGGCTGCCATGTTTCTTGGCTCAGGCGCCCCCCCCCTTCCCCTCCCAGTGGTAGTACCAGCAATGGTGGGGGTGTTTTCAGTTGTGCACTGTGATCTGTCCTGCTTTTCTCTTCCACTTCTCAGGATGCTTGTGATTACATTGCCCCCGCCCCCCCCCCCCCCCCCCCCCCCCCCCGACAATCACAGATCTTAAAGTCAGTTGATGAGCAACCTGTGCTTCATCTTCCACTTCAGTTGCCCTGTGTTATGTAATTGGATGTATTCCTAGGGTCTCAGCATTAGGATGCAACGAGGGAGGGTAGATTGTTTTTGTCTACCATATTGGATAACTCTTGATTTTCATCTTTTAAAAAATGCATAATAATTTAGAATGGAGAGTGTTCTTCAATTTATCCTGCTTGTTGAAAATAAATTTTATCACTTTTTTGGCAGCTGATTTATAATTAATTAAAACATACAAGGTTAGAGTATTTCTTGAAAGTTTGGGGTGTGTGTGTGTGTGTGTGTGTGTGTGTGTGTGCGTGTGTGTGTGTGTGTTTATGTTTGATGACTGGAAAAAGGAAAGGCTTGGTCTAACTGCTTTCATCTTAGGGACGGGATAGGATAGAAATCCTGCAAGGGTTCTGAAGAGAGATCATTAAGTACGCATGCAGCACACTCACCCTTACCCACTTCTTTTCTTCAGTCTCAAACCGTATTCTTCAGTGTATATGATGTAATGGTTTTCTCTCTGTGCCATTTGGCAGCAAGGTGTAAAGGAGAAATTTGCAACGTATTATCCAAGTGGGGAAGACAAGTGAACAGTCGAACTAAATGTGGCATTTAAATGACTCCTATTTGATGAAAAATAAAAGCACTCAGAGGTCAATTAGGAAGGGTTTTGTTTATTTACAGTGATGATCTGCAATTCAATGGTAAGTTAATTTGTAAAAAGAATTCATTTTCTGTAGATTCAAATATTATGGCCTCCAACAGAGATTTTTAGGTGCATCAATTCTACTTCCCGTCTGTTATCCTAGGTAGTGTAATTATCAGAAGGATATAGCACTTGATGTGGTAAAGGAAGTAAGGGTCATGGCTAATTTGCTTGGGAACTGTTGAGAGTACACCTCTGGGAGATGTTTCTTTCAAGAAACATTGACCTACATTTTTAAGAAGTCATTCTGGAGCCAAAGGTTTGTTAAGAAAATCCTCCCAAGATATAACAGACAAGTCACTTATATCTGGCACTTCCTTCTTATTAATTTTATAGATAAGATCTGTTTCTGAAACCTTCAGTATTGCCAATAACATTGTTATTTAGTAATATTTTTCATGGGATAGCCTATATTTCAGAATATTTAGAATAACAATTTCAGCTGGGCGCCAGTGGCTCACACCTGTAATCCCAGCTACTCAGAAGGTTGAGATCTGAGGACTGCAGTTTGAAGCTAGCCTGGGCAAGAAAATCCCTAAGACTCTAATCTCCAATTAAGCTGGAAGGGAGCTGTAGCTCAAGCAGTGGAATGCTAGCTTTGAGTCCAAAAGCTCAGAGACAGCGCCCAGGCCCAGAGTTCAAGCCCCAGGGCCAGGAAAAATTTTTTTTTTCCAAATACTTTTAGAAAATAGCTATATTTGCAAAACAGGGTTCCTGTTGGAATGAAGGCAGAGTTTTGTCATATCTGACAGTATGATAACTAACTACTTTAGAGAGTGCCTAGACCTTTTGTTTTCATCTAGAAAATGCTGCCAGCTTCTAGTTTCCAAAGTGAGAATTATCTTCAAGAAGACAGTTATTTCTTGGGTGAGAGCCAAGAGAAAAATCCTAGGAATGTTCAAGTCCCCATATAAGTGTTTATTATTGTTAATCTTTAACGACCTAAGAACTGAGGTTTATAAACTCATTGCTATTTTCGCTTTATTTTTGTGGTACTGAAATTTGAATTCAAGGCCTCTTACTTGTTAGGCAAGTGCTCTACCACTGAAACCATGCTCTGAGCCCTTTTTAGTTTTTTTTTGAGATAGGATCTTATGCTTTTGCTCCAGCTGGCTTCACCTTCAAACATCAATCTCTCTTGAGTAGTTGGAATTTGCAGGTGTGTGCTACCATGCCCAACCACCAATTACTCTTGTAATTTCCTATAAAGAACCATCATACTGACTGTTGGGAATCAGTGCATGGATCTTAGTATTTTTATTCTTTACAGCATAAAAGAAACTAAAAATCCTGGCAAATGACAAATAAAAATGACATTAGCTAAAGGAGCAATGAGCCCATGATATCTTCAATTAACATATTTTAAAAGAAATAACTAGAATGACTTGTTTGTATAAGTAATTAGAATGGTATTCTGTCCTTATTTTGCTATAGGAAAGTTTATATTGGTTGTATCTCATGGACAGAGTAACGTAATTTTGACATTAAAACGATACATTGGAAGTAGAGCTATAGTTCAAGTGGTAAAGCAGAAAGGCTTGGGGGCCCTGCCTAGACCCTGGGTACAAGCCCTAGGATGGGCACAGAAAACAAAAACTATAAATCATAAACTAATAAAGGATACAGTTAGTTTGGTGTATACAGTATATTGTTTTAGCCACTTCATTACTTTTTGTTTAGCATGAGCATAATTCAATGGACATATTAAAACTAAAATTATTTGTAGATTAAGTTTTTTTTTTAATTTTATACTGGTATCAGGGCTTGTGCTCTCATTTAGCTTTTTTTGCTCATGGCTGGTATTCTACCACTTGAACCATATATTCAGTCTGGCTTTTTTGCTGGTTAATTGGAGATGAGTGTGTCTTGGATTGGTATGCCCAAGCTGTCTTCAAACTTGGAACCTCAGATCTCTGCCTCCGGAGTATCTAGACTGGCATGAGTCACTGGTGCCTGGCTGTAGATTAAGTTTTATATTAAACATAGCTGGTAGCAGAAAGAAGGGAAGGAGCAACTGGGCAGAGTGACATCTGAGTTGCAAAAGTGCTTTGTCCCTGTGTGGGGGTGGTGGCAGCGATGGCGTCTGCTCAGAGCTGCAGGAAGCATGCATCTTGTCGCGGGAGTTGTTGACCAAATGTGCCTCTACCTAGCAGAACGCCCACTGTGAGTGAGTACAGTTTTGAATCTCAGCAGAAATACCACTTGTATTCTGAACCCCTTTGTTCACAACATAGCTCAATAAGAAAGTTTCCTACACTGGAGAAGAATAGGCACTGTTCAGAGGCCAAGTTTTGCCTTTTAAGAGTGAATGTGCTTTATTTTAATCTCTTCCTTCTGCAGTTAAGAAGACTGTGTATAAACAAGAGGAGGGGCCCTGGGTATTTCTCTGTAAAACTGCAGTAATATTGTTTCTTTTTAAGTGAAGTATTTTTAATCTTGATTATTTAGTTAGTGTCTATTGGGACCACATCCAAGGAGCTCCATGTTCTGATAATTTAGGATCCCTGGGAGACTGGTTCCAGAACCCTGAAGGATGCCCATGTTCATGGATGCTCAAGTTGTTCTGTGGTACTTGCTATGACCCGTGCACCTTCATGTGTGCTGTAAATCATTTCAGATTACTTGTCGTGCGTAGTACAGTGTAGATGCTATGTATACAGTTGTTTAGTGTGGGTTTTTTTTTTTGAGGAATAATGGTAAGATAAAAGTCTGTGAATTTTCAAAACAAATTCAAGCTCTCTCTCCATCATGTATTTTTGACAAGGTTGAGTCTGTGAGTCCGTCACCCACGGATGTGGAGGCTCACTACCTTCTCATGGTGAGTGGAGGCCCGCGTCTAGGCTGGCCTTTATCGCCTCTACAATTCTTGCCAGCCGTTTATGCTCTCTCTCTGCTCCTCTGAGAAATGGAGGGTGCTCATAGCGCTGCTGCCTGGCTGTTGTGCAGATTAGAAGAGATAGCCAGGGAAAAGACAACTCAGAGAAAGACAGCTGTAGATCAGGTCTGTTAAGGGTCTAGTACGCAGAATGTCAAGCATCCTTATAGCTCCAGCATGAGGGTTGAGGGGGATAGATAGGAGAAGGGGGTACTGAGGTCTGAGGAGGACTGAAGGACACTATCCACACACCACCTGCACATACCCACACACAACATCAGTAAACCCATCTGATGCTGTTTGGAAGAGGAGAAGAGTGGGAATATGTCCTTCATATGACAACTGATGCTACCTCAGAAATAAAATGAGAGAAAGAATTGTTGCAACTCCGTAACTCACGAACAAATAACCCAACTGAAAAATGGACATAGGAATAGGTATTTCTCCAAAGAAAAAGCCCATGGAAAGAGTCAACATAATTAATCACTTGGGAAATCCACACCCAACTCTTAATGAGGTTCCATGCTGTACCTGCTAGGATGAGTATAATAGTAAGTACAGAGAAGGCCGCATCATAGGTGTGAGCCACCAGCACCTGGCTCTTGATTGTTATTTTTGAAAGATACTTGTAATGTAGTGCTGTGAGTTCTAGTTCTTTCTTTCAGATCACTCACATACTAGCAATTTAACACTTGCCAAGATGTCTGCAAAGGTCTGCATTTGTGAACAGGTCCTGGCTGGAAAGCCTTGAAGTTATTGTAGGTATCTGTGTTTTCCCCATTTGCTTATGTTGTATCTTCTTTACTGTGGGATAAATACTTCTTGGCAGGTCTTAGGCCATTTATAGATTTTTCTTTTTTTCTCTTTTGGGTTTGATTTCTCTGGGTAGACAGAAATACTGTGATGGAGGTAGGGAAGGAGAGCAGGGGAATGGAGTTAAATGGAAATCCTCCATATTGCGGATTTACTTGTGTTCCCCAAGCATCTTGTAGCGAGGTAGGGATGGTGTTTACTGGGCCAGTAGCTATGTAGAGTGCCAACATCACCTCACTTGGCTGCTTTCTCGTTAGTTATTTAGGATAGCATTTCCACCGTGTTGGTTGGAAGTGTCAAAAGATCAAGTTGGTTCATGAGCCTAGGGGGATATTTCACGGTTTGAGGATTAAGTGCTATTTCTTTGAATGTATAAACTTTAATAACTTAGAACGTTACAGTGTTTGTTTATGGCTAGGGAAATGCGCCCAAACTGTCTGTTACAAATCTACAATGAATCTGGGCTGTAACTTTCTGCATTTCCTTCCTCAAGTTTAAAGGGTTTTCTGATTTCATATCAACATCAAAATTATGTCACAGTTTCCGGATAGCTAGGCCTCTTTTTTTTTTTTGGCAGTCTCTTTGTTTTGCTACCTGACCTTGTTTGACTTATCTGTGATTACTGCATACCTACACTCTTGGTCGTTTTGCCTGGCAACTGATGCTGGTTATTCTACAGTGGCTTTTGATAAAAGTTGTGACTGTGACTCCCTCCTTCTTAGTGGGGAGTCTAGCCTGCTGAGCGGGGTGTCCAGTCTCCTTGCAGGTGGATGTTTGGACCTGGCTTGCTGGTTGGAGCCTCCTTTCCTCGTAAAGACCTGTAATACTGTTACCTCATTTCCGAGCTCTTCTTCTCTGTCTGGTGGGGACACCTCTGTTCTGTTTGGTGCAAAGGCTGGTGTAAACTGCCGCCTAGGGTAGCAGCTGCATGATAGATTGTAGTAGGTTTAACGTGAAATTGGTTGACAAAATTTTATCCCCTTAGATGTGAATTAATTTGTAGGTTGGTTATTATCTTTCAGTAGTTGTACGGGGGTTTCAAGTCAATGAATCATTTTGTAAGTACAATGAGTCTTCATCAACGTCACCCTTCCATTGTTCTTCCTGCTTTTCCCAACCCAGCCCCTACCCTCAAGTTACATGATTTTATTGTCGCATCTGGACATTGAATGTAATAATGACTATATTCACCTACCCTTCCTCTCTCCATTGGCATCCCCTGGCTAAAACCCTCCCAACATACTTTACCTTTCTGGTATTCATTTTGATAAACTTGTCATTAGTTGTCCCCAGGAGTTACACTCTTGATATCCTCCCTTGAGTAAACCATGCTTTGGTCAGTTTGTGTGTATGTGCTTTTGACCCTGTGTATGTTTTCACCTATGCGTATAATTTAGAACTATGTAACTTCTATATATGAGAGAAAATATGAGACATTTGTCTTTTCTGTTTTCCTATCACTGGTCTGAGTTTTTTTCTAGCGTGATCATTGTGTTCTAAATATTTCTGCCACTTAGTTTTACTTTGTACTTTTCACTGTTCAGAAAAAAAATGGATTTAATGGATGCTGGTAATTTCTATATGAAAGAATGATATGTAAAACTATAGGAGGCTGTGATTAACTTTTTTTAAAAAAATTTTTTGTGAAGATTTCTCTTTTAATGACACATTTACCAAACAGATAGTCTGGCTCTGCAATTTAGTTTTAAAAAATAATCACATAATTCATGTTAATTTGAAACTATGAGATTCAGATTGGAAAACTGTATACCTTATCTGTCATCATGAGTGGAGTGACCGAGGTCCTGGCTTGCAAATCCAATGGCTCGTGTATGTTTTCTATGAGTTTTCCGTTGGAACGAGCATACTGTACCACGCATGCATCGTGTGTGGATTTGTATTAGCATGTCCTGTCACAGTGTACTTCAGAAGATGTTGTAAGGCTGAAGTGTGCACCTCGTAGCCAAGCCCAGAATGACTGTGTAGCTGTACATTAACCTTTGCGATCCTGGAGCTCAGTCTTGATGGTGGGCTGACCGGCTGCTGAGTGAACATGGGTAGGTGGGTACCAGAGACATAGTGGGTTTTGGAGTGTTGCTGTAGTCAGCACTGTGCCCACTTTCCTTCCTGGTTCTTCATGCTGCTGCCTGTGTGGATCTAGAGCCCCACAATCTGCCCCAGGCTGGTGCCTCTCAGCAGATTTCTTACTGGAAGTGAGGGGCTGGGCTGGGGCGGCTTCCTCATACTACTCTGTTCTCTTAAAAGCGATCAGCAGGCCTCTTGCTTAGAGGCCTGATTCTCCCTGAGTTCACAAGCACTGACCTTTGGAAAGGTCAATTATAATTCATCAAAACTCCAAACGCTAGAATAAAATGTTCCTGTTTAGATCCATCAGGGGTCAATTTAGTTTTCTAATGAGCTGTAGAATTGCTTTGCTTGTCTGCCTCGAGGGAACTATTTTTATACCTGCTTTTCTTCTTTCAAAGGTTTCTAGGAGTCAGACTTTCATCTTTGCCAATACTAAGAGAATCTTTACACAAGTGAAAAAAGATGAAATAAGAAAGGCAGTCTGTGGGCCATCATCGTGATGTTCACGGTTCAACATGTTTGCAGAAGTTTGAAAGGCAATGTGGTTGTATCGCGCATGTTCTTTACACAGAAGCGTAGGCGATTAAATCGTGGGAAGCACATAGTTTATTTACATTTACTGAACAGATTAAATAAACTCATGCAGGGCTCACACCTGGCATTCTAACTACACAGGAGGCTGAGATCTGAGGATTGTGGTTTGAACCCTGCCTGGGCAGACAGATCCAACAAGTACTCCTTGCCAATTAACCAGCAAAAACCCAAAAAAGTGGCGTTATAGGGCAAGTGGTTCAGTGCCAGTCCCGAGTACAGAAGTCGAGCAAGAGTGCACAGCCCTGAATGGACACAAATCCCTATGCTTATGTTCGTGGACACACATGCGCACACACACTACTACCACCACCACCACCATCACATCACACCTACAAGCAAATAAACTTATTCACTAATTTTTTAAACTGAGAGTCTGTGATCAAAGTACATGTTGTCTTTCACTTTCATGGACTCATCTAAATCAATCTACAAATATTTATTAAGCATAAATGTATAAATATCAGTATATATTATATAGACACACATAACATATGAATATTTGTATACCTATAAGTATATATTATATGTAGATATTTATATAAGCATGCATATTTGCATAAGTATAGACGTGTATCTCAATGTATAAAAATTGAAATAAATATTTGGCGGCAGGAGGAGAAAACAGGGTGCTTTGAGCAGCTGAAGAGCCCCACAAGTCTGCTCTAAGGAAAGGAATTTTACATTAAGCCTGAAATACTCATTGGACTGGCTACTCAGGTTGAGAATGGAGTAGTAGTAAGATAGGCAGGTAGAGTAGCATAAGCAAAATTCCAAGGGCAGGAAAGGTCTGGATCTGGCTGGGTAACATAAAAACCAGGGGCTGGAGCCCAATGAAAAGAGAGAGAGTCTCCAGGTAAGGCTGGGTGAAGGAAGAGTGAGTGGATTCAAGGCCTTGCACACCCTGTTCTCAATTTCACTGTCTAGCTGGCTGCTATTTAGATAGTTGGTCAGGCTTGGGAGACAATGGTCCAGGTTCCTGAAGGAATTGCTGGTGCAGGCAGAAGTAGGCAGAGAAGACCACAGCATTTGCTGTGTTAAGGTTGAAATGACTTTGTGCGGTATTTCACTGGAGATCACAACAGAGTGGTTTGATCTGCAGTGACAAAGAACCTTTCTTCCTACTTTCTAAAGTCCCTTCCAAATTGAGTGTAAACGTACAGAAGTTTATTATGTGTGTATGTGCATGGGAGCCACACAAAACATGAGACTTGAGAAAGACCAGATAGATGGTTCAACTTCATTAATCATCTGAAGTCACGGAAAGGAGTAAGGCTCAGTGCTTTCCTGGGGAGGCCTGGACTGGTGATGGAGGAGGTGATGATTTTATGTAGATGAGGTTTCTCAGACAGTAACACTCAGAAGAGGTGACAGGTAAAGCCAGAGTCTCTGGGAATTAAACATGGATTTGACCTTGTTTCCTCTTGTTTCCTGGGATAGGAGTTAACCTACTCGAGTTCATGGCAGTTACATTCATTCATTGCTTTCCATCCTCTAAGTACCGTTCTGAGAAAGCACCTCCATCAGCTTTAGGAAAGAAAAGGGGCTGAGAGACCAGAGTTCAGGACAAGTTTGGGCAGATTTTGGTTCTTTGGTTACGTAGTCATCATGCCAAAGTACATACCCCCATCCCACTTGGCAGCAGCTCTATATT
The DNA here is from genome assembly GCF_019054845.1 of Dipodomys spectabilis. Taxonomy (NCBI): domain Eukaryota; kingdom Metazoa; phylum Chordata; class Mammalia; order Rodentia; family Heteromyidae; genus Dipodomys; species Dipodomys spectabilis. Next base: position 28,347,076 of record NW_024870678.1, read on the forward strand.
AGTTAGCTATTGCTGTGTAACAAATGATCCTAAAGTTCAGCAGCTTCAGACAACAAACATTTATCACCTGAGACAGGTTCCTGGTGCAGGAGCTTGGCTGTCACTTGGATAGGTGATTCTGGTCGAGAGCCTCTGAAGGGCTCATGTACAGTGTTGGATGGGTTTGTCACAATTTGATGGCTTGATATAGAGGCTTGGAGGATCTGGTGCCATGATGCCTTCTGCCTATGGCTTTCAGTAGAGAAGGTTCTCAGATCCTGGCTGGTTGTGGGTGGGTTTCTTGCCAGTTAGATCTCTGCAAGGCTCTTGAGTGTCCTTAGGACATGGCTACTGGCTTCACCTTGAGCTAGAGATAGGAGGAAGCTCAAGCACCACATGATCACTTCACAGTATTATTTCTCCGTGTCAGTAATGAGCCACCGATCCTAGCCCCCACTCAAGCCTGAGTGAGTAAAGACGCTCAGATAATCTGTGTGTATGTGGTTTTTGTCATTCAGAAGAGCAGCGTGAGCTGGCAGTCAGACGCTGAGAGCTTGCACATGGATACTTTGCCGAGGTAGTCTTAGAGAAGGAACGGTGAAATGGGAAGGAACTCAGGACCAATCACTTAGGAAATGTGTCTAGTAGCAGAGGAGAAAGCTGGGGCTAGGAAGACAGGAAGAGTGTTTCTCCAAGCTGGGAACGGAACTGTCCGCCGTACTACTATCCACTAAGTGGTGACTCTTTGATTTTCGTTTTTAAGAATTTGTATTTAAGATGAATGTATACGTGACTGGATGCAAAATTTTAATCTGAGTAGGTTTTTGCAGAAATTTTTATAAAATGAAAGAAGCATTAATAACATATAATTAGATGATGCTATTAGTAAAATATTTTCCAGATAATTAAATACAGATTAAATATTTAAAAATAATATTATTACTATTATTTTGTGTGTATTGGGGGGAGACAAGTTTGAACCCAGGGTCTCATGCTTCCTTAGCTTCAACTGGCACTTTACCACTTGAACCAGGTCTCCCAATTCCCACATGACCAGAGTAAAGAATATAAGCCACAATAACAACGTGCTCGCCAGGTATTTTAAGTAAAGGTTTATATATTTTGAACATCTATTTTCATTTCTGTGAAGAAAGAAACAGACAAAAATATCTCAGAAGATGGATAAACATGTGCTAATACTTGTTTTCTCTGGGTGGAGGGAAATGGGTAGTTTAAATTTTGTTTTGTTTGTCTCCATCTTGAAATGTAATATGTTTTCAAATGATCAAAGCAAAGAAAAATAGTAATGATAATCATGGTAGTTAGAAGTTGGTTGGGGAAAATGATAGCACCAGTCTTTTGTCTCTGAGCTCTCTGGTAGCCAAGAGGTGAGACCACCATTATCTTGTAGAAAGTAAACACCTCAAGACAGCCTGCCTGGATTCTGGCACCCAGAGAGCGTGATTGTGATCAGTGCTGCTGGAGCCCTCAGAAGCAGTTCTCAACATCTGCCTCTCTCTGCAGAAAACAGAGATACCTGTAAGGTGTAAACTCTTAGAAAATGTGTGGGCCACAGACTGCTCTGATAGAGCCTTAGGAAGATAACAGGTCTAATGATTAAAAACAAACGAACAAACAAAAAAGACCAAGTTGGTAATACCTTCAGAAGATAGTGGGTGACATTTCCCGCAGATTCCCTTACATCTCTGGATGCCTGGGCCCTGTCCACTACATTAAGCTTTGTTGAGTTCAAGGAATCTGCATTTTAAGAAAAATTCTTCAGCATATTCTGATAGGTAGCTGAATTTGGGAATCCATGTAGTGTACCATGCTTTGGATGATCTTGGCACTTAGGGCATCGTTATTAATGAAATAATTCACCGTGTACCTTTGCTGTATGCTCTTTGGTTTTGTTAGTTGTCATTCTCATAACTCTTATTGATGGGTTGCATTTTTCTGCCCTTTGTACAGACAGGGAAATCAGAAGTTATTTTTTCAACGTGTAAAGCCATCAGGTCAGTTCTGACAGTGGTTAGGAGCATGAAATCATCTTGTAAGGTCGTTAGGATTAAGTGAGGTACAGTGTAGAGTGTGATTACTCCAGCGTCCAACAGACAGTACGCATTTCATAAATGTTAGTTTTACTGTGGGAAGATACTACACTGTGACTTTATCCTTGGAATGCATCATTCCAATTGGAATACATTATTTTGGTTATCTGCCTTTCAGTTGGTTCTTGGGTCTGGATGGATGGCATGTGATCTGCAAGCTGGTGCATTTGTCTTATTAACGCCCACTTTATGGAGTAAAAACACTCTAACTCCATCTTGTATACCAGATGCATTTCTGAGTTTCTTCCTTTGGGTGAACCTTAGTGGTGCCAGATGGAGTTAGGTTTGAGTTTAAGTTGCAAACAACAAAAGCTTTACGTCTTGGTATTATGTAAGAAAGAACTTGTATTTCCTCAAAAAACTTCAGTGTGGGAATTCAGGGCTTGCTACCTGCTTTTTCTCAGGGACATATTAGCTGTCCTGGGTGTATCACTACACATTCTGCCTGTGTTTGGTAGGAATAGACCGAATGTTTCACTCTAGTTGTAAGAGTATGATGAGTATTTTAACTATGCATCTTTCCATATGAAAGTAAGTGAGATTAATCTTGTGAACCAAAAGGACAGGAAACATGTTTGAGTCGATAATTAACCCAGTCTACCGCAGTGAATCTTGAATAAGATGTGTAGAGTCAGGGTCATAGGAACGATTATGATTCTAGAATTCAGGTGCCATGCATTTGTATTGCAAAAGAATAATAGTTGAGCAGCCAAGCTGGGTGCCACACATATCCTGCAGACCCAGCACGCGGGAAGGTGAAGGGTCACAGAGGCCTGCCTGGGCTGAGTAGCAAGATCTTGTCACAAAACAGAACAAAACAAGTTGAAAACGTGTTTTTGTGTGTTATGTATGTGTGTGTGCGTGCATGCGTGTGCACGTGTGTGCATGTGTGTGTGTGTGTGTGCGGATGTGTGTGCATGTGCACAAATGTGCTGGTCCTAGGGCTTAAACTCAGGCCTGCCTGGGTGCTTGTCCCTGTGCTCTTTTGCTCAAGGCTAGCACTCTGCCACTTGAGTCACAGATCCACTTCCAGCATTTTTGGTGGGTCATTGGAAATAAGAGTCCAGTGGACTTTCCTGTGCAGGCTGGCTTTGAACTGTGATCCTCAGATCTCAGAGGGCTGAGATTACAGACATGAGCAATAGAGTACCTGACTGAAAAATGTGAGTTGGAACCAAGTAAAATTCCTTTTATTTGTCTTGTGAGGGAATATCTAAGCTATATGTTGTGTCTCCTTTAAACGTACTGAAATCAACACGAAAAATATTTATGATGTGTGCTTCCTCCTATTTTCAAATTTTGGTAAAATACATGACACAAAATTGACCACTGTGAACATTTTAAGTATATGCTCACATTTTTATGTAATATTACTACCATCTTTCTCACACTTCTGTTCAATTACAAAACGAAAACTATATATCTCCTGAACAATTAGCCTCCTCCTCTCCTCTCCCTCCAGACCCCAACAACCACCAGTCCATGCTCTGCTGTACGCGTGGAATCATACAGTAGTTGTCTTTATTGTAGCTGCACGGATCACCTCAGTGTTTATCTGTGTAGCAGATGCCAACGTTTCCTTCCTTTCAAGGCTAAATAAAATCCTTCTGCATGTGTTACTACATTTTGTTCATCTGCGGTGGGACACAAGCTGCTTTCCCTCTTTTGACTGTGAGACCCTGCTTTCTATGCTGGTTGGTTCTTTCACTTGGTGTGCCTTTCATTCACTCATGTTCGCCAGGACTTGATCTCTGAGCGTGGTAGCTGCTTCTCTTTGTTCCTGAAGCAGTTGTTACAACTTTGAAGAAAGATTATCCATGTAGATGTTCTGCTTTGTATCATTTTCTTTCTAAACTCGAGAGAAAATTGGCATTGTGAATTTACATTTAGGAGTCAGGCAAGAAAGATAGAGATTGTGATCCCAGAAGACAATGGGCAGGGGTGGGGTGGGGCAGGGTGCCACTGTAGTGGAGAAAGACACTTACTTGTCTGAGACAGAGAGAGAGAGAGAGAGAGAGAGAGAGACAGACAGACAGACAGACAGAGACAGAGACAGAGAGACAGAGATAGAATATGAATCTACCCCTCTGCATACATAGCCTTCTTGCCTGTGCACATGTTTACTGCCATCTGAGATTCTGGTCTCCTTATAAATGTTTTAACAGTGGGGACTTTTATAGTGAAGGAAACCCAGACTTTTACTAGGCTTTATTTAATTGGTTAGGGATCATCATCCTAAAAAAAAGTGAAAGTGGAAGCCAGATGTAATTGTTGCCTTGTAAGATCGTTTATTCAGAAAAGCAAACATGAAATTGGACCTCTCATCTGTAGTTGTTAAACAGAAAGGGTCCCTTTAATGCTTTACAAAGTGGTGTGCTGAAAACAGATGAAAGGGGGAGAGCTCTTACCTTGTCCGTGGAAGATGGTGATCACGTGGTGGCTGATGATCTGATACGCTACCACTGATGATATAGACTCAATTTGCAAAATTAAAGACAGGAAGAAAAATTTGAAAGCTACTGTAGATGAATAAAGGTAGTGCTGATTGCAACTAGAAGCCTGACACATAGAGTGACAAGCAAACTTGTAATATTATCATCAATGTGTTAGCCAATGGCTTGAATGTGAAGCTTCTTGAATCTTCCCCCCCCCCCCCAAGTATTTTATCTCAAACCTTTTCCTACTAAGACTGTCAATTAAAAAAAAAAGGTTTTAGAGGCTCAGAGGAACTTTACAAAGTTATGTAAGTTGAAAATAAGAGCTGTGCATTTCCCAATGTGAGACTTAAGTGTTTAAATTCAGTTTCTATACTTCAAGCAAAAGAGTTCCGTGCTGTGCAGGCTGAGTTCTTAATCATAAGGTCCATGGGAAGAAATCATTATCTCAGATTTTAAGGGGAAACACAATGTTCCTTTCCATCTTCGTGGTTCTGTGTTTTTTTTTTCTCCTGCTTATTATAAATATTTATCTTGGACAAGATGTGGCATTTTAGTGGGCTTGTAGTTATTCAAATTTAATTTTAAAATGATTCTTCTGATCTTCTGCTCTTCCATTTTGTTTTTTTTTCCCCCTTGTCATGGCTCACCATTAAAACACTCCAAATACAGATGAAATATGCAAGTGTTATAAAACATTCCCCAAACCACTTTTGAAATAGAGTCATAGTTTAAAAGTTGCTTTATAGTGTTGTTCCATTGATAATCTGAGAACGAAGGACTGATGCTACTTATGTTTCCTCCAGTGCTGTATAGTTTGCATAAAAGTGAGCAAAATATTAGGCATTTGAGAAAGTCTAGGCAGCTTGGTGTGTGATGTGGTTGGTAGGTAGCATTTAGGGGCGGGGATGGAGGTGAAAAAAGGGGTGACATTGTCCAGGAAGCATTGTACTCATTACCTGACTTATGGAATTGTAACTCCTTTGTACAGCTGCTTAATAAGAAGAAGAAGAGAAGAAAGGCATCACTAATTATATAAATAGATGTATAATTAGTTGTATAAAGGCATTTCAATTTAACACAAACAATCTAAGATTGCAGTGTATCTTGATCAATGTGGCCTCATCGCTCTCTTCTTTCCCAACTCCACCTCTCCCCCCATGAACTAATAGATTAGAGCTGCAGGCCCCTGACCTGTGGGAATGTGAAGTATATATTAGTCCTCAAAAGATGTACTAAGAAAAAAAAGAATAGAAAATATCAATCATTGTTTTGAAATATTAAACATGTTATGCTGAAGGGATAATAGTTTGGGTGTATTGGTTTAAGTAGCTCATTTTACTAAAAATAAATTTTACCTTTTTTTCCCCTGAAATACAGCTAGTAGAAAGGAAAAAAACAACAACAGTTCTATATGTGGCTTGCATTATTCCTGTGGGCCATACAGTCCTGGAAGACGATTTCAGTATTCTTGTAATCAGGGTTAGAGAACCGGAATCCTCTAGTCAAGGACTGACAAGGCCTAAGGAATGCAGCCTTCTAACTCATGAGCGTTTTATATTCTGTTTTGTCAGTGATGGGGGCATTTCTAGAAAATATTTTGAATAATTCATGTTCACTGAATAACACTACGTTCTCCAAAGGGAGAATATATATATATATATATATATATATATATATATATATATATATATATATTTAACATTTTAGTTATGGCAGTTTTCAAGCCACAGTTAAAGAGCATTTCTCACATTCATTAATTAGGGAAACTTTCTGTTATTGATGACAACAGAGCTATCTGCTTCCTTTGTACTGGTCCCCTGTGGAGTGGAGCCTTTCTAATTAAATTATAATTGAACTTAGCTGTGGTAATAAACCTGTGTTGGAACAAGTGAACAGCCCTAGAGTGGTTTGCTGGGACTCTGTTCCCAGGGGCTGTGAAGGCTTTCTGCTGGTTACGGAATGTGAAGATGAATTGACAGCACTGGTTCTTGCCATCTCTTCTCCCAGCATGTGTCATTCCCCTTGACTAGTTTCCAAAAGAAAGGCATACCTCTTACTCTTCCTTATCACACTCTGGTGGCTTTCTGAGAAGCAGTAGATAAGGAATAATTGAAGAATGCCAAGAACACCCCATAAAAGTTTTCAAATCAGCCAGTGTCTTAGTACATCCAGAGCAAGTCTTTGGACCCAGGTCTTTCATATCCACCTACCTGCCCATCTATCCCTCCCTCCTTCCCTCCCTCTCTCGTTCCTTCCTTCTTTCCCCTCTCCTTCCCTCTACTTATCATCTACCTATCCCTACCTGTTTATCCATCTGTCCATCCATCTGTCTATCTGTCCACCCACCAACCCATCTCTTTACCCACCCACCTATTTACTGACCCACCCGTCTATTTTCCCATTTACCTATTCATCTATCTATTCATTATCCACTTGTCCATCTACCCACCCACCCACCCCCTCAACTAACCATTCATCCATTCATCAGTCTACTCATCCCTCAGTCTCTCTATCCGTCCACTCACCAATCTGAAAAAGAGATTCTGAAGTAATAAGACATGATATTCAATTTTCTACATCAGCTCTACAGAAGATACTAGCATTCTAGTATACATGCTAGGAGATAATTTGAGTACTGAAATGATTCTCATTTTGTTTAGAGATATTTCTTCAAGTTCCCTTGAGATTTATTGCCTCAAAATTTTTATTACTGTTATTGAATCGTTAAGATTCCTCAGAAATATATCATGAATTATGAAGAGGATCCAAAGAGATTTCTTAGAGGTCTAGGGAAAATAATAAATGAAATTAATTAAACTGAGATGAATACCACTTCAATCATTAGCAGTCTTATAAAGACTTTTTTTTAGACTATTAGCATGCCATGGAAGGAGGAGGGAAAGTGGGTGAAGAACAAGGTACTCACTCATTACCTTACTCATGTAACTGTAACCCATCTGTGTATCACCTTTATAATAACATAAGCTAAATTATATTAAAAAAAGAAAGCCATGGCAGTTCTGGATCAGATCACTGTAATATTTCTTACTATCAATTTTTTCTGCACCTGCATGAATTTTCATACGTCTAAAATCATGTATATATGAGACAGTAACATGATTTCTGTTGAGAGTTTGCTGAACAAAATAGATGTTTATTTAATAAAATAATAAAGATAGTTTGGAGAATCTGATTGCATAGAGATTTTTCTTTCACACGTTCGTTAAACCTTCCATCAGTTGTTAGATTAGCTTTCTACGGCTTCTCATAAAAGTAGCACATGAGCTTTACAGCTCATTCAACTTCTCTTTATAACCCCGTTTCAATCTGTGACTTCTCAAGTGGTTTTTAATAAAAATGTTTACTCTGAACAAAAATCCAAAGTGAATTATCTATAAGACTGACAATGTCAACTTTTAGAACACTGAGCCCTGTTCTTGTACATTTCCTAAGCAAATAAAATGCTTGATCACTAAGACTTTGAGTGGTTATTTTTTCCCAGAATGTATTTCTAGAGAGAAAGTTTCAAACAATGAGAGCTACCTACAAATCTTACCATTTGTTTAAGGGTTAAAGCGTAGCCAAAGGGAAGTAGGAAAAACGATTGCCAATATTTGTATGCAGAAACTCAAGGCACATGTCAGAGAGAAGCAGTAAGCAGCAAAGAAACTCGACATCAGATGATGGCCAGGGTAGGGGTTTTTTTTGGTTGTGGGGCTTGAACTCTGGGCCTGGGCACAGTCCCTCAGCTTCAGCTCAAGGCCAGCACTCCAGCACTTGAGCCACAGCCCCACTTCCGGCCTTTTCTGTTTATGTGGTGCTGAGGAATCGAACTCAGAGCCTCATGCATGTGAGGCAAGCACTCTACCACTGAGCCATCTTCCCAGTCCTCGTTTTTTGGATCACCTTTGTTCTCAGCCGGAATAAACCTATCCCTCCTGCTTTGCAACGAGGGAATTCTCAGTGTATTCCAGCTCCAGATGTAGCCATGCTCCAGAATTGCCCCAGATTTCAGAGCCAAGAGTCTTGAAACCTCACCCTAGCAGAGCATCGCTTCCTTTAAGGGCACTGATTTTTTTTTTTTTCAAGAATCTGTTTCCTCACAAGAATATTTCAGAATATGTATTTGTAGTTTGGTACTCTTGCCTTTTTTCTTTTAAAACAGTATGGTTATAAACAGCTTTGAGGACTAGAAACTTGCTAAAATTTGTATTAACTTAGACTTACTGTTCCCTCCCCACCCCTCCCGAGGTCAGTTGTGGACCTGGAACTCAAGGCCTAGGTGCTGTTCCTGAGCTTTTTCACTCAGGGCTAGCACTGTACTACTCGGAGCCACAGTGGCACTTCCTGCTCTGGCTTGCTTTGAACTGAGATCCTCAGACCTCAGACTCCTGAGTAGCTAGGATTACAGGTGGGAGCCATCAGCGCCTGCCACTCTTATTGTTTTGACATCATTATGTATCATGAGCCTCTGAAGTTCCATGCAGAGATGAGAATATTAAAACATATTTGTTCTGTTGGGGTCAGGTCTTGGGGTGTGTGGTTGAAATGAGATATTGATTAGCCTTCCTCTAAAGAGCTTGACTTTCTTTCTGTTCCTCTCTCTGTAGTTACAAGCTGGATTGCACCTGCTCTTTGGGATGTGTTTGCAAGTGTATTTATTGTTTTATTTTTTCCCCTCTCTTTCTCTCTATCTTTTTGAGATAGAGTCTACTTCCTTTCTGTCTTAGCCATCCTTGAACTGGCAATCTTCTTTGCCTCTAGCTACTCAGTGTCTGGGATTATAGGTATGAGCCGCCATTCTTGGCTTGTAAGTTTGTTTTAACCCTAGTTTTGAGCCTTAGTGACTTGAATGTATAAATGAAGCAAGCTGACAAAATACTGTTTGAAATACTCATCATCAGAACTTTTCTTGTATACTTAGTTTTCGCAATCTTGAAACTGTTTAGTATTTACGGTTTTTCTTAAAAACTCAAGAGTTTGAATCAAAGGGAGTGTTAGCACTTGGCTTGTGAGAGAAGTTCTTCTCCTTTTGGCTCTCTCTTTGTTTACATATTTATAGTACTTGGCAGATTATTATTTGGCATTTAGGACTTCCATGACATTTTAATGTATAGTATTTGAATAAACGAATGGGTTTTGTTTTGTTTTTTTTTTTGTTTCTTGTTTTTTTTGGGGGGGGGGGATCCGGTCATGGGGCCTGAACTCTGGGCCTGGGCGCTGTCCCTCAGCTCCTCAGCTCAAGGCTAGTGCTCTACCACTGAGCCACCTTCCCAGCCCACGAATGGGGAAACAGGACTACAAATGTCATGGCAGGGTCTGAGTGGTGCATGTGTTTTTTTTTGGGGGGGGGGTGATGTGCTGTGTCCCCTAAAGATGGATTAGGCTGTGTGCCCTCATTGCTTCTGAAGCAATCCTTTCTTGGGTGTGTTACATTTTATATTTGTGAATGAGGCTTTGAGGAAATTTAAAAATAAAGTGTTTTGTTTTGTTGATCATGAGGCTTGAACTCAGAGCCTGGGCACTGCCCCTGAGCTCTTTTGCTCAAGGCTAGCACTCTGCCACTTTGAGTGACAGCTCCACTTATGGTTTTTGAGAGGTTAATTGGAGATAAGAGTCTCATGGGGACTTTTCTGCCCTGGCAGGCTTCCAACCACGATCCTCAGATCTCAGCCTCCTGATTAGGTAGGATTTCAGGCATGAGCCATCACTGCCTGGCCATCAATCCAAATTTTAAAGCATCCCACAAGATATTTCTGTTTGAATTTAAATTCTAGCCCACTTTTTTGGGGGGAAGTTATACTAGGCTGGTGACAGCCAACTAGATGCTGTTATATTGTTTTATGAGTTAGATCAGAATGACTTTAACAGTCTTAGGGTGAGCAGTATTCCTGCTCCTAGGATGCGTGCATCTCCATGCTGAAGATACTTCCTACGTTTCTCTGCTACAATTTTGGTTTAGGGTTTAAATGGAGATGTATTGCTTTCTGCTGAATTTCCGGTGCACATTGGAGCTGGTGAAATGACAACATTCTCAAACCAGCCTCAGAGGAAGAGTTGTTGAGTTCTTCCTTTTTTTTTTTTTAACCAATCACAGAATTATAGTTTCAAACCAGGCAGCAGGGCAGGCCCCGTGGATCTGTGTGAACATGTCCGAAGCAAAATATTTAGAGGAGGAATTTGGACAGCAAGCCTGAAGGGATCGAACACATTTTTCTTCTGATGGAGTCCCCGTGTTTCTCTCCCTAATGGAGAAAGGTCATTAATGAATGATATTCGCTAAGCTAGCAAAGATTCTTAGAAATGCAATGGGCTTTTAAAAATCTCGATCTTAAGGTTGGAAACTGAAAGAATATGTGTAGAAGAGGCGCAGCGCAGCGTAAATGATTATATCTGTTCACTTAATTAAATGTTTACTTAATATACAGATCACGAATCCAGTTATTTGTAAGATTGTGCCTAATTTTTCACCCATTTACACTTTGGAGAAATGAAAACTAGCCAGTTGATACTAAGCGTTTGCAACTGTTGAAGTTCTGTGTAAGATCTAGGAAGCGAAATAATCATGACAGCATGACAGGTCTTACATCCAGCTTGACTGGTCTTGGATCATTCCATAAGCATGCCCAGTTCCCAGATGAAGAGGGCGGGGCCAAGGCTGCTCACCTGAATGTTGAGCGACTCTCCCACATTTCTTACATTTTTTAATCTCCTAGTTGAAAAGCCACAGGGTATGTTTTGTTCTTGTGCAGAATCCTTGTCTGTATGTAATAAAGTGGGGTGTGGGGATGGGGGAGGGTGAGGAAAAAATGCAAACTATAGGTTTGAACTTCCCCCCACCCCCATCCCTGTATTTTGAAAATGAGTATAGAAGAATGTTTATAAATATTGACATATGTTTGAAACTTTACATGTTAGACAATTTCTCTTTTACAGGCAAATACTTCATTTTGTAAGTTAGTCAATTTGACTCATACAGATGTTAATTTATGTCAGAGATTATAGACTGTTTTAGAAGCATTACTTTTTTTTTTTTTTTTGGTCCTGTCGTGGGGCCTGAACTCTGGGCCTGGATGCTGTCCCTCAGCTCTTCAGCTCAAGGCTAGCGCTCTACCACTTGAGCCACAGCACCACTTCCGGCTTTTTTTCTTTTTGCTTATGTGGTGCTGAGGAATCGAACCCAGGGCCTCATGCATGCAAGGCAAGCGCTCTACCACTGAGCAACCTTCCCAGCCCCCATTACCTTGTTTTTATAAACATTCCTCTGGGAGGAATCTACTTAATTTGGTCTCATTATATGTATGTGATAAATGGAGTGATCTTATTTATCATTTAATGAGGCATTCATTTGATAGTACTCCTTTTTTCTCTTGACATAGCATTAGCTATTTTATCATGTTTCTGAAAAACATTAAATGCTTTGAAAAGACATAAAAGGATATAATAATTATTCCTTAGAATTTTCCTCACTTTTGTGATAAAAAGTTCTTTGGTTTATTTTCGTTTGTCTTTCACGTGTGTGTGTGTGTGTGTGTGTGTGTGTGTGTGTGTGGTTGTAGTTTGACTTTGGCACTCTACTACTGAGTTCCTTTTCTGCAGGTAGGGGATTGTGTTTTTGTTGGAGGCTGGCCTGGACTTGCAATCCTCCTATCTATGTTTCCCACATACCTGAGATTACAGGCATGTGCTGCCATACTTGTTGATAGCAAACATTCTTAGGAAACTATGGGAATTTAATACTTATGATCTTTCTGTTTTGTATTAATAGGACTAAAGAATAATGAATGAAGCAAGGTTTATAAACTTTAATCCTAAGGCAGCAGGACTAAGGGATTGGATTTTCAAAGTACCCCAACACAGATGTTGAATAGTAAATTCATTTTTGTCTGGCTGATATAGCGCCATCTGCAGGTGATTGTGGATACAGCCTTGTATTCTGGCCTGTATAAAGCTGGGATATTCAGAGCATGTAACCAAGTCTTCTTGGTTAATAAATGGCTCATGTGTGGCATTGATCAGATTAGGTATCAAGGCTAAATAGGGGCTGTATTTTCTGGTAGGAAGGTCACCTCCTAATACCATTAGCATCAAGAATTTTCTTAGACAGCATTATTGTTTTTTCTATTAGTTGTTCCCATGTGTCTTGGAGTCAGTCTCCAATTACCTTTATGGATCTGTAAAAGTACACTAGTTTCTCAAGCTGCTGCTATATTCATTACAAGAACATCCTTTTAATTGCATACTCTTCTTCTTGAAGGGAGTATAGAACAGAGTTAGAACAAACTTGATGTATTAGACAGCTTTCTGTCACAATAACTGAAGACCTGAGATGATTAACTTCTAAGAGAAACAGTTTACTTGGACTTGTGCTTTTCAAGTTTCCAGTCTGTGTTTGATGGGCCCAAGGGCTTTGGGCCTCTGGTTTGGGGGGGGTATCAGAGGGTAACAGAAGGAGATGAATGGTAGAGCCAGTTTCTCACCTCATTCACGGTCAGGAAATGAAGAGAGAGAGTCTTAGAGGTGGGTAGTAATGGTGGTGGTGGCTTTTCATCATTCCCTTTGAGATTCCACCATCATGGCCACCTAAAGTTCTCCCAGCAGTTCTCAGTGGTGCCAACCTAGGGCATGTTGTTAGGATTTTGTTTTCATGAGGTTGGAGCAGGCCGGCTATGGGTGGGAAGTGGAATAGGTAGATACACAGACAGACCCACAGTTTTCGGCTTGAATTCAAAATATTCCCAGATAGCTTTCAGAACTACTGGGAGGTTTTTTAACATGCTACTTTGTAGGCATTGAGCCAACCATGACTCTTGGGCTAGTTTTAGTGGAAAATTGGGGAGTGACTGAAGTGTGCATGATTGGAAGTAATAAGAAGGGAAAATGGACATTCGTTTATCTGCCTTGTTTACACTCACACTGTAATAATTATGAGCGAATCACCAGCTCCTCCTAGAGTGGCTTTCGTGTATCTTCAGTAACCTTGATCACACCACTGTAAGCTCTGTAATATTGATCTTCATTATCCAGATGGAAACCACGAGGCTAGGGGACATTATGATGATTTACCCCAGGTTACATTGTGAGTGGATTAGAGTGAGTGAGTGAGTGGATTAGAATGTGGTTGTTTGGCTAAGGAGGTTTTTTTTAAAAAATAAATTTATTATGCTACATGATTTCCTTATACAAGATTTAATCATGCTACCCATTCTCAACAGTTTAGGGTTTTCTGCATGCTGTGGCTTATGTCTTTAATCCAAGATATTCAGGAGGCAGAGATCTGAGCATTGTAGTTTCAAGTCAACCCTGGCAGGAAAGTCCTTGAGACTGTCATTTCCAATGAATCACCAAAATGCTGGAAGTAGTGCTGTGGCTCACATGGCAGCGTACCAGCCTTGAGCAAAAAAGCTAAGGAGCAGCACCATGCCCTGAGTTCAAGCACCAGTACTGGCACAAAACAAAAACGAAACAAAACAACAACCAACCTCCCTCCAGAAAAACCAAAACCCAACAATTGCAACTTTCAGTTTCAACTAAGCTGAAAATATCATTTCCCTGCCGTAAAATGTTAGCAGCTCGGAATCATGACCTGTATCAGTCATCCTATGGAAATGGATTCCAGAGCTATGAGCCTTACATTCATTTGCATTGTACAAGGTGTGACCCCTGAAGGCCCAAACTCCTTTGTTTTTATCAGATACATTTGCTTGCTTTTTTTTTTTTTTGTCTTTGAATATGCTGACATGTTTCTTATGCTTGAGATTTTATGTCCAGTGAACTTGGTTTTATCCCGTAGACTGGCCTTCATAGCTGGCTGTGGTAATGGCCTAGGCTCAGTGTGTACCTGCTCTGTTCCTGAGGAGTCAAAGGATCTGTTGTTAACTGCGAGTTACTGCTCTAACAAGCTCTATGAGTAGACTGTTTTTTAACCCTCCAGGATGTAGATAACCTGATTTAGTAACTTACTCATGGCTTATGTTTTTCTTCTCCCCCCCTTTTTTTTTTCAATCTCTGCAGATGAACACAATGACGTGCAGAAGAAAACCTTTACCAAATGGATAAATGCTCGATTTTCAAAGGTAACTGAGACTTTCCAAAAGCTTGATGGCGATTCACGCGTCTTTCAAGTGCGGTTCATTTTCCCTGTGCATTGTGACCTCACACGAATCTTCTGAGTGTGCAGATACATCCCTTCTTCTCTTCTAAAATCTCTTTAAATGGAACATCGAATCTGAACAGCTAGCCTGATAACTTTGACCTAGCATTTTTCAGATATCTTAAGCCACAAGTGTGGTATTCCTACTCAGGGAATCGTGGGTGCTTCTAGGGAATGAATGCCACTGGGAAATTTTTATGTTCCCTTAGCTGATTCCATTTTGAAATTATTGTTTGGACTGTGCAGTCATGCTTCCCACTCTTACTCTCGTGGGAGTGACTTACTAATGTTGATCTGCCTTGTGTTCTTTTGTCACCGCTCCCCCTTCTGTCCCCTACAGAGCCGTTCTTTCTCAACATTTCTAATCACTTGGAACATAGTAGTGTTTTGATCAGTATTTTGTTTTGGGGTGAAATACAGTGAGTGAGCAATACTCTGTGCTCTTTTTCAAATGGGTTTCACATATGATTATCAGAGTTACAAAAGTTGGAATTATCCAGGTGCCAATGGCTCATATCTGTAATCCTAACTATTGAGGAGGCTGAGATCTGAGGATGATGGTTTGAAGCCAGCCCAGGCAGAAAAGTCCCCGTGAGACTCTTATCTCCAATTAACCACCCAAAAACTCAAAGTGGCACTGTGGCTCAAGTGGTAGAGTTCTAGCCTTGAGCACAAAGAGACACAGGGACAGTGCCCAAGCCCTGAGTGCAAGTCTCACAACTGACAAAAAAAAAAGGTAAATAATAAAGTGGAATTTGGTTCACTAAGTCTAAGATGGGACAGAGTCTTCAGGTTTATCAGGACTGTACTATAGAAGGATGAAAAATTTGGATTTTTGGACAAACACCATTGCAGTCTTTGAAATACTATGAAAGCTATCTTACTTTGAAGTCATTTTTCAAAATTTTCTGTTCAAGGAAGTTGTTAAAGGTCAGGAAAATGACCTTTGACATTTCTTTCAAGAGAATTTAGGATAATTTAAGGTTACCTTCAGTAGCAGCCCAGTTCAAAACTGGACTCTAAGTTGGAGATATTAGTGCATCCTTGGAGTCCTAGCTACTGAGGAAGCTGAGAGGAGGTTTGCTTCAACCCAGGAGTTCGAAGCTAGCCTGGGCAAAAAACATCCAGACACCTTCTCTTAAAAAATGACCTTGCTCTGCATCTGAGTATTTATAGCTGATTACGTAATGGTAGTGGTTTTTCTATTTTCTTCCTTTTTTAGGGTTTACAGGCTTTGTGAGGGATAGCTTACGGTATGGCTGAGAATGGGAAAGGGAATCTGGCAGGGATGTGACAACTGATGTTGACAGAAGAGTTAAGTCCGTGGAGATGAACAAGAATAGAGATGCTTCCTACTTAGTGATTTGAGGTGTCGGATTATTCCAAAGGAGTAGTCGGAAGTTTTTGGCAAATGGTAACAGTTGTTTTATTTTGTCATCTATGCCGTAGACTTCACAGTCTTCTGAACTTTCGGATCTGCACGTGACCATCTTCCTGTGCCACATAGTTTTCGTAATGGAGTCTAGATGTGAGGAGTGTAATCCCAGAGTCTGCTGAGTGCCACGTGGACAGGATTATCCATGCCTGTTAGGACCAAGAATGTCACAGTCATTTTTTAGCTTAAACCAGTGAAGCAGTTATATATAAAATAAAAGAAAAATAAATATATATTTTCCCCCACAGTGTAGTTAATTTATTAGAGAAGAATTATCTTACAAATAATTTTTTTTAATTTAATTTTATTTTATTTGAGAACATACTGTACAGAGGGGTTACAATTACATGGGCAGGATAATGCATACATTTCTTACCAAGCATTGCAGCCTCCTCCTTTGTTTACCCTTCACCTCCCTTCCCAGCCTCCCCCCTCCCCCCCACCCAATCACAAATAATTTTGAAGGTCATTTTGCCAACATTATGGCCTTGGAGGGTCTAAGGCGAGGGGTGAGCTGGCTGTATGTCTCCTTTTGAGAGCAGAGTGTAGAAAGCCAATAGTTCAGGAAAACATGACATGGGGGTGGTGGTGGTGGGGTGAATGATACAGATGCCAGCTGAGAAAAAAGAGTGAACAATCAATTTCGGCCATTTTCAAGTGTGTTGTTGACATCTTCAAACGAGACCCAAATACCACAGATTCCAGAGGCCTCGCAGTCGTGGATTAAAGGAACTGGACCTGCGCATGCGGGCAGTTATCCTATCTGAATTCCTTTGTTCTATAAATGGGGGCTTTCATCGCCTGTCAGTTGTCTGTCTCAGAGAAGTTCGGAAATTTTGCAAAGAGGAGATCCGAAAGGGCTTGGTAATATTTATCACATTTAGTAAATAAATGTTGTAGTTTTGTAATCTCATATTTGGAGAAAAAAAAATCAAAAGTGGGATCAAAGTCCGGCAGGAGTTTATTTAAGAATGTATGAAAATGCCGATACAAAGAGAGGGTGGAAGGCTCGGCAGCGATTCCAGTATCTACCTTCTTTTCCTTTCTTCTTCCCTAGTAAGGCCCTTTCCCCCCCTCCCCAGGCAGGAGGGGCCTAGCCCTGTAGGAGAGGGGAGATTTCAGTGGGCTTTCATTCTGCTTAACCCTTGCTTAGTTGGGCAAGATTGTCTTCTTTGCATGGCCTTACGTGGGAATCTAGAGATTAGCACAGAAAAAAAAAATCCCACAGAAGGGGATTTTATTTCACTTTTTTTTAAAAAAATCTATGTCCTATGGTACATTATGGTTCACTTTAAAATGCAGTTGTTCAGAGGGTCCTGTGGTGTGCATCCCTGTGCTGAGAAATCCAGCTGGACAAGTTTGTTTAAAACAGATATCTCTCTAGACATTGGCTTTGTTCTCCTCATCTGAAGTCTTGAACACCACGTCTTGTATGTCCAGTATCTATATAGGTTCCACTTTGTGTTCTCTCCATTTTTGTCCTGCTTTCCACTTTTCTCTTGATCTGTGTGAGAAAAATTTAAGATAAGTGAATGACCTACCTGGCTCAGCCTTTTGACTTATCCATGTCTTTCAGTATTTTTGAGCTATTTTATAACTCCATGTTGCAGAAAATAGTTAATTATGCAAATAAAGCTTACTCAGTCAAGTGAGAATTAGTTGGAATGCGATTGGATATTGAATTGGATAGACAAGTTTTTTGTATCTTTTGTGATTTTATTTTCAGTTATACATTTTTAAAAAAATTATTTTATTTTTTGCATGCAAACAAGTATTTCATCTCATTCTTTGTGAACTGGTGGCAACATCTTCAGGTCTCCCTCCTTCATACATGAATTAGGCAAAGCCTTTGACACGGACGGATAACTTCACTTGTCTGAGAGCAAGCCCTTTGCCTTTGGGGAAAGTTATCTTTGAATATGTCCAGTACTGTAGTCATCTGCTAAATAACTCTTCCTTCTTGTGTTTCACCTTCTCTGTCTCTGCTTTCTATTTTTGACAGAGTAGCCAGGCTGCTCTCAAAAGGCAAGTCCAAGTACTTCTTTATCTTCTGTATGTTCTTTCATTAGCTGTCCATTGTCTTTCTAAAATTTCTTTTTGATGGAAGTGGTATGTACTTCAGATGTACCGAGTGCTACTTTGATCATCATTGGCTTCCAAGTCTTTCTTCGGTCACTCGTTACCTATGTGTTGTTCTATTTCAATTTGTTTTTATTCCCTCATTGTCTCGTAGCCACGGTGTACATTCCCTCAGCTAGCCTTTGTGTATGCTTCTTCCTCCATCTTTCTCTGGAAAACCCCTCCCAGCCTCCCTGCCTCCCTTCCTTCTCCCTCCTTTTGCTAATACTGGGGCTTGAACTTAGAGCCTTGCTCTCTTATTTAGCTCTTTTGCTAATGGCTGGTGCTCTTCTGTTTGAGCTACTTCTCCATTTCCAGGTTTTTACTGGTGAATTAGAAATACGAGTCTCCCAGATTTGTCTGCCCAGACTGGTTTTGAACTTCTGTCCTTAGATCTCAGTTTCTTGAGTAGCTGGGATTATAGGTATGAGCTACCAGCCTCTGGATGATCTACCTACATTTTAAGACAGAAATGGGAAAAGATACCTGCGCATGAGGCCCACTTTGTATCCCAGTACAGTGTGTGAAACCTGAGTGCTTTGAACCCTGTGATTTCAGAGCCTGTCACTTGGAAGCGGTGGGCCTCCCTCGTGAAGGCCTCATCGCTTTGCTGTTGGGAAATTTGTTGTGACTTTGAGCCTGCGTGTTCACTGGCCAGCTTTCAGGGCTGCTCATCTGGCTGCTCTGAGAGTTGTACAAATTGAAGACACTTTTTTTTTTTAATTAGGCAATTATCAAAAGAGGTTTAACAAATAAAGGCTTGAGAGGGAATATGCTGAACTTTAATTTGAGCAAATTTCTGCTTTTCCCTTTTCGAAGACTAAGAAGAGCCAAGTTTTCATATGCTATGATTCGTAACTTGCCATTTAAAATTGATAGAATGTAAGACAGGCCATCTGTGAATCACTTTCCATGAATTTCAGTATGAAGAGCGATTCAGGAGGGTTCCTCTTGGGCACAGTGAAGTACCACTGTTAGTGTCCTACTTGAAAGTTGGTGTTCAGAGTCATTAGAGTAGGATATGGAAGGAGATTTATGGAGAGCATGATCAAAACATTTGTGGGTTCAATCTTCCCATTAGGATGGTGATGGAGATGTCACCCTTCTTTGCAGGATGATAAATGTCATGTCTTGGAGTTTGAATTGACAATTTTATATTGGTTCTGTCACTGGCTTATTTCATAACTATGAAAATAAAAGGGTAACTCAAGCAGGACTCACACCCATTCAAATGGCTTCTTGAAAAGAAATCTCAGTATGCCTATTTACTAATAGCTAGAAAAGGCAAACAATAAAATGTACCTCATTTTAAAATACTATCTCTCAGGTATCTCAGCCATTTTCATGTAGGCTCCTACCTTTCCAGTTTGTTTTGATTCCGTTTGATTATTTTTTGTCTCAAAATGATGCTTCCGAAATGGATTTCATTTGATTGACAAGTTATAACTTTATTTAATGGGTTGTGCTTTGCATATACTCAGTACTTAATAAATGATTTTGGTAGAGCCTGTTGGCATCTGGGATTGTGAAACATGTTTGATATTGTGTGTTGGGTGTTTGTAACTGATGATCAAGTTTGGAACTGATCAGCTCGGAGGAGATGACTTTCGACCCTTCACCTAGAAAGGAGGGAGCTGAGCCACCTGCCTTGTGTTTTTCCATTTGATGTTATGTGGCCTGACCATCTCCAGCTGCTGAGGGTTAGGCCAAGGTAAGAGTAGGCCGTGAAGTCTGAGAGGAAGATTGCTGAGAGGTTGCGAGCTGGTGAGGAGGGGAGAAAGAGATGATGGATTTCAGCTTGCTTGCCTGAGAAAGCTTAGTTCTACTTGCTGCAGGTCTGTTCATCAGCCATGAATGGACAGAATGAATGGAATCATGGATGGAGCTGTCTTAGGGGTTAAAAAAAAACCAAAAATCCGAAACCCATCACCATTATTCTTTGCTATCATTATTTGCTGGAGAAAGAAACATTCTGCTACAAAACCTTCTCCGTCATCAATAGAGATGACATCGGTCATCAGCAGGGAAAACGCACTTTACTTTTGAGTATGCTTGTCACCTGAGGAGCATGCAGGAGTTGGCAGAAAACTTCAAAGTCTGGACAGAATTTCACCAAAATACAATAGACTAGAAGACAGCGATAATTACTTGTATCCTTGAGAGAGGGCTGGATGCATCTTGGGGTGCAATTGTGTCCACTTGAGGACCAGTCCTATCTTGTTTTGGTGAAACTGGATACTGGTTTACTTAATTCCTGACCAAAGTGTTGAGACCCTCTTAGTCTTTAAGGAGATAACCTAACATGGGAGGGAGGGGAGAAAGGGGTGGAGGCTCAAGGTAGCTGCCTTTCTTGTATTAAATGAAGGTTTCATTTTATTTACCGTTAGTGTCATTATCAATGCCTTTCCCGTGGTTCACCATGACCCATGGATGCCTGTCTTTTGCTGAACTACTTTCATCAAACGTTTCCCTTCCTGGCCAGTAGAGTAGCTATGGCATGAGCTGCATTGTGCAGTGAGCTGCCCTACAGAGCTTGCCGGGTCTGCACGGTGCTGAGGTCTATTCTGTTTGTGGATCCCATGGCATGGTTTGCCTGTAGGGGTATGCGGGTGGCCCTTGTCTCTGATCCCACACATGGTTCCTTATCCAGGTTTCATCATCACTAGGCTACTTCTCTTATGTAAATGAAGTTGAAACTTCTATTCCTTGTGCTATGACTTATGGTCCCCTGAAGGGTGTTATTTGGGTTAACAGGTATGTTCATGATAGTTTATAGGTTTTAAGCAGGTGCCTGTCATTTGATTTGATGTCAGTGTGAACACTGTAAATCTCTGCCTATAGTTATGTCGTGCTAGTCGGTGATTTCCTGAGCCATCTGTTTTGCTTGACTTTGCTTTTCTCCCTGCCTTCTTCCAAGCAGACTTCTAAACAGAGTCTTTAAAAATCATTAAGAACTTGTACTCACCACACTGAATTCTTAGAGAATGGCTGCAAGCTCTGTACTCACTCTTTTGTTAGTTTTAGGTCTGTCTGTCTTGTCTGTCTGTCTATGTTTCTCTGTCTCTCCTTGAGAGTTATTGTAAATTTATTTTATTTCAGTTGTATAAAAGGGTTTCATTGTGCTGTTTCCATATACATACAATGGACCTCTATCAAATGTATCTCCTTATACCGCCCCACCCCCATCTCCACTCCCTTCTTCTTACCACAATTACAATAGGCTTCATTGTTGTATTTTCATACTTGTGTATGAAGAACTTAGACCATATTCACCCACCCTACACTTTCTCCCTTCACCTTCCCTTACTGGGCTGGTACCCATTCCCAAACAGAAGCTGTTTCAAATTCCTGGCATTCGTGTTTCAGGATTCATTGTGCCTCCAAGTCTTCTCAGTCAGAAGCAACTGCACTTCCTTTCTCTTACCATTGACTTAAATCACAGACATTTATACAAGGATCACACAGTCTTCATTTGATTACAGCACAATTTTATAGTGCAGATGAACCTAATTTTATCATTCTATTATTTTGCCATTTTATCATTTTACCATTCTTTGAAAATATTTTTTTTCCGAATATATATATATGGACATTGGTGAAAAACCAAACCAAACAAAAAACCAGCTAAGTGCTGGTGGCTCAAGCCTGTAATCCTAGCTACTCAGGAGGATGAGATCTGAGGATCATGGTTCAGAGTCAGCCCAGGCAGGAAAGTCTGTGAGACTCTTATTTTCAATAAACCACCAGAAAACTGGAAGTGGCACTGTGGCTCAAGTGGTAGAGCGCTAGCCTTGAGCTGAAAAGCTGAGGGACAGTACTCAGGCCCAGAGTTTAAGCCCCATGACTGACAAAACAAAACAAAATAAAACTAAAAAACAACAAAAAAAAACAAATCCCCCCAAACCCTTAGCTAATAGAAGAAATCCAGAGACTTTTAACTTTCATTTAACCTCTAATAGGAAAAGTATGATATTTTCATACATGCACACAAACATATTGACTATAGTCACCCACTCTACACCTTCTCCCTTTTCCTACTCCCATTTATTTGTTGTAAACTATTTCTTAAAATGTATTTTCATGTCAACATGCTGTAGTTAACTAGGACATTGTGTATAGTGCTCACTGATGTATTCTATGGATTAAAAAATATGCAAAATTTCAAGAACCAAAAAGAATGATACATTTCTATCACTGTTGATATTTGGGAATCATAAGTTAAAGATTCTTGCTTTAAAAATATTGAGTAATATTAAAGTCTTTTTTCTCTTTTTTTCTCTTGATGTTTGGTTGTGCCTTTGTGTTTTTGAGATAAGGTTTTGCTATGTAGCCTAGGCTACTTCTGCATGGCTGAGTGATGAGATTACAGATTAATGAAGTTTTAAGTTAACCAATTGAGAGAGAGAGAGAGAGGCACTATATTTAAGTGTCATTATAAGATCAAGTATTGGACATCCGTTTTTGAGCTACTCATATGAATTGATAGAGATCCTCAGATCCCCTTTAGAAAAAAGATAGAGCGTATGTTGGTTGGAAACAGAATGTTCTAGAAGCATTCAAAAATTATCTTTTCACTCTGTTTTACACTGAGAGTAGTAACATATTCACGGTGGGTTTGAGTAAGTCCCAAGATAGTACTGTGCCTGGTATTTGTGCAGTTTGAGCTGGACACAGCTAGTCACGGAATCCTGTCTTCTCTGATGGCCAGTGGCCTTGATACAGCTTTCCTTCCCATCTGCTTCGCCTCAGGCCAGGTCTGCACTTGGCCTCCTCCTCATGCCTAACACTGAGAGGACAAAGGAGGCCCTGATTAGTCTTCAGGAGGAAAATCCAGGTCCTTCTTCTACCTCACATGTTCACTGACAGTGAGAACAGTTCCTCTTTCCCCAAACTCACTCTCTACATGGTGTTTTCGCCTTATTCAATACTTGAGAGAGTTTTGTCTTTTCTACTGCTAATACCACTGCTGCTGAAAACCACGACAAGGGACCAGGAATAATTCCTTTGTTTTCTATGTGAGCAAATATAATGACTTATTATACAAGGCAGGATTTTGCGTTGATTCATGGTCCCTCGTCAGTGTATGAGCATGGGTATGTGGCCTATCTACAGAGTTTGACAGTTTCTCCAGAGACTCACTCATCCTATGGTTCACCTGTGTGTGCTCCTCAGGTCACCAGTAGATTTATATTCATTATTTACGATTCAATTATTGTATGCTTGTTTCATCCCATGCTACTGGAATTCTCAGCCATGGCTGTCAGGTACCCTATGTCCTGACAGGCCTGTAGGCACATGCATTTGTGTGGCAGGATGATCTAGGAAATTACAAATACAGTGTCAGGAGATTACACATGTCAATTCCGATTTTCAGCTTCTTTTGGAAACCTGGAAGTTCTGCCAACAGTGAGCCTCAATTCCCACATGGCCTGGCTTGGCTGGAGCTGTGTGCCGGCTGCCACCTTCGCTCTGCCATCTCCAGCCGGCAGCGTGGCTGCCTCTCCACGCCCCCTCCAGTCTGCCATCCCACGGGGGTGTGGACAGGCCTTGCTCACCTCACCCTCCCTCTTCTTTCTGTGGGTTATGATGACAGTTTATTTCTTTGCTCTGATGCTCTTTGTGCATGTTTCAATTGATACACACACACACTGTTTGTGTGTGTATCAATACTGGGACTTGAACTCAAGCCATAGTACTCTTAGCCTTTTCACTCAACATTGGTGCTCCACCACTTGAGCCACAATGCCACTTATGGCTTTTTGGTGGGTAATTGGAGATAAGAGTCTCACTGACCTTTTTATTTTTCCCACACTGGCTTTGAACTTCCATCCCCAGATCTCAGTCTCCTGAGTAGCTAGGATTACAGGCATGAGCCACTTGCTCTAACACTTTTAAACCCAGCAGCAGTCATATCTAAACAGTCGGAATGAATGTTGGCTCTTCTTGTTAAAGTGGTGGGGTTAGATCTGGGTTTAGGAGCATGTAAAGACATAATGGTGGAAAGGGAAGGAGAATTGGGGGGAATCAAAGCGGGTCACAGGAGAGGAGCGGCACATGTCAACGGGGCTGTATCACATTGCCTTTACATTTTTTTGGAAGTTAAATGGGACTCAAGCCTTATCTGCCTCCCAGGTTCAAGATTGTCCATTTATACCATTTTGTGTTTACTGGAAAACTGAAAACTCTCTGTTGTGAATGGGACCTGAACTTGACATTTCTGCAGGGCCACACACAAAGGAGGTATTCACCAAATATTTGTCCAGTTCAGTTAGTAAAACGTAATTCTCTCTGTCAGAACAGTCTGTGCAGCTAAGTCTTTGTAATGAGTAAAAGAAAAATCTAAATAAGAGGTTAACCATTTAGATGAATCCATTTTAATTTTTATTAAAAGATGACTTCTGACATTTGTAGAGTCTTTTCCCAGAGTGACTATTTACAGCCTGAACCACAAAAACACCCGACGTGCTTTAAAGCACTGGGCTAGGAAAATCACATGCTTGAATTTATTTACATGTGGAATATGTCTGGTTGCTCTTCTTTGGGGGAGTTGTTAAATGCATCCTGCCCCCATCCAGTGATTAAATACTTCCTTCCCTATGTGTCATAATTGCACGTCTCTGGGATGTAGCTTCCATCGGATGCAAATCTACATATTATGCTAATCAGTAAAGATAATCTGTGTGTCCCAACACCAACAATTTGATAGGAGATTGTAATACTTCTATTACATTTCACAGGACATTTTTACACGTTGTATTATTTGATCTTTCCAGTACCTTGTAGCTGAAGAGGTGATGTCACTGAGTGGGATTTACTAGGCAGGCAGGTTAGGTAGGTAGTTAGGGTCAAGCTGAGCTTAAAACTGAGGCTCCCTGATTTTCTGACTTGCAATCACATTGTTGGGAAAAGGCCCAGCTCTTGTGAATGCGGTGGAAAGTTGTGTGTGTGTGTGTGTGTGTGTGTGTGTGTGTGTGTGTGTGTGTGTGTGTATGTGTGCACGTGCACACACACATGTGTACCTGTGTAATTGATGAAATTTACCAGGTGGGGACAAAGAGTTTAGGAATTATAGCAGTTTTCTCAATCTACATACTGGACCAGGACTGAACTTGGACACAGAGCCAAAAAACGTTTTAATTGTTAAATAAGTGACTAGAAATACACACTTGGCATTACATTGAGGATGGCTTGCTCCCAAAATGGAAATGCTGAGCTATGTCACCCTGTTGTAGTAGAGTAAGGAGTGCAGTCTTAGCTGGCCTCTGAGAATACATATCATAGTCAAGTCATAGAACTAGTATAGCCACAGCTTTGAAAAAATTCAATTTTCCTGGGTACCAGTGGGTCATGACTGTAACTCTAGGTATTCAAGAGGCTGAGATCTAAAGGATCATGGTTTGAAGCTAGCCTGGGCAATAAAGTCTTCATCTAAAAAAGGAAAATTAGCCAAAAAAAAGGGCAAATCCGGATATGTGACTTGTGGTAGAGAACCAGCTGAATGAGCTGAAGGTCCCGAGTCCAAATCCCATCACCAGCAAAAAAAGGAACTTATTTATATCTTTCTGCTTAAAAGATTGATTATTCTTCAGAATTCTCTGCTTCTGTACTGCCCCCATCCACATTTTAATGGAAAACATGAAACTACTGACTCTATGTAGGCATAGATGGAAATTTTTGTCATTTCTCTCTCTTTTTAATTGCAGAGTGGAAAACCACCCATCAATGATATGTTTACAGACCTCAAAGATGGAAGGAAGTTGCTGGATCTTCTAGAAGGTCTCATAGGAGTGTCATTGGTGAGAGGCGTCATCTGTTACTTGAAGACCGACTGTGGGCATTTGAGGTGTAAAGGCTGATACAGCCTGGATGGAGCAGTATTTAGGCTTTCTTGATGCTTCTGTTTTTACTAAAGATAAAATTGCCTTAAATGCTTATTGCCTGACCAGGTTTTAATTTTTTTAAAAAAGGAATAGATTTTTAAAGCATAGTGTTACACATTTCTTGATTGTTATTATAAAGGTGATGTACAGAGGAGTTATAGTTACATAAGTCAGGTAGAGAGTACATTTCTGTTTGGACAATGTCACTTCTACCCTCACTCTCCCAGATTTTCTCTCCTGTCCCCACCCACAAGTTGCGTAGTTCATTTTCAACATAGTGTCCAGTGAGTACCACTGCTGCATTTGTTCACCCTTTTGTCCCACCATTTCTCTGCACATCCTCTTATTCTCCCAAAGACAGATAAATGGACGAGACAAAAAGAAAAGAAACCAAAAACACCAACAGAGAAAGAACCTCTTGTTTCTATTTCTTGGAGTGCATTTCAATAGATATTATTTTATGTGATCAGATGCACATAGGCATTGCGCCTTTGTGTTCCTCCCTAAGATTATCCTTCTTTGGTCTCACTGTGTGTGAATGCTCAAATTCCTGTATAATTTATCATGTCCTGTTGTATTTTAGATCTAGCTTTCGTGCGTGAGAGAAAACATGGGTCCTTTGTCCCTCTGAGCTGGGCTTACCTCACTTAACATGATTTGTTCTAGATAGATCAGCATAGTGTTTTAAATGGTAGAGAGGACTGTGGTAGGCAATTTCTTTAAACTGCTTCTTAAAGAGTTGTTAAATCTATGGCATCTACTTTTCTTCAAGATTCCAGTATTGGTGTTTGCTTCTTCATCAAATACATCTTTCTTGCTTTACAGTACTCTGTCCTCCCAGGGTGTGGCTGGTGGGTAAGGAGGGTGTGGCTGGTGGGCACACACATTTCCACCAGAGGCAGGATGAGGTCTAGGAAGAGTGATGTGCTTGTTGAAGCCTGGGGTCCTGCTCTCTCCCCTTTGCCCTCCAGGCCCCTGCTGGTCGAGCTGACTCAGCAGGTCAGTGACATTTCCGCGTCAGTCAGTGGGGTAAATTGAAAGCTGACTAGATCACTGTAACTCCAGTGGGGATGTCTTCCTCTGATCGGACTCTGGAAATGTGGCCTGGAGCCTGCGACAGTGCCTGGGGAGCCCCTGGTTCTGTGTCCACCCCTGGGCAGGCATAAAAGAACACAGGTTTCCTGATCCTTCAATATCCTGGCCAGTTTAGATTAGAAACAGCTTTGTCCTACAGCATGTAGGTAAATTGCTGTACTCATGAGTACAGTTAGATGATACCAGTTGGGGATCTGGCATTCTGTGAGCACTGGCATCCAGGCTGGTGTTCTGAGCGCCTTTAAGCACTGACCTATTTGTTGTTCTGTGGGCATTTCTAGGTCTGTGTTTGTCAGGCATTAGGTGGGATGCTGGGCTTATTTGTTTTTGTGCTTTTATTTTCCAGCCAAAAGAACGTGGCTCCACAAGAGTGCACGCCTTAAATAACGTGAACAGAGTGCTCCAGGTTCTGCATCAGAACAGTGTAAGCTTCCGAAGTGAGCCCGAGGCCCGGCCACCCTCAGTGCCCGCTGTGTGCACTGGCTGCCCTTGGTTCTTAAAGATGCTTTTCTTCGAAGTCCAAACCTCTTCTCTGAATGAACAGTCATGTGCCTTTCTGCTGGCTTTATTGATACATTGTATAAATATACTATCTCTCTCTTATGTAATTTTATTCTTGTGCTGTATTGGCGCTTGAACTCAGGGCCAGGACAGTACCCCTGAGCATTGTTTTTGCTCAAAGGGACTGTTGGACCACTTGATACACAGCTTCACTTCGAGCATTTTGGTGGTTAATTGGAAGATTAAGAGTCTCACAGACTTTCCTGCCCAGGCTGGCTTCATATTGAGAGCCTCAGATCTCAGCCTCCTGAGTAGCTAGGATTACAGGTGTGAGCCACCAGTGATGCATGGCTAAATAATATATTTTTGATATTTCTGTTTATCTGATCCCCCTAAAATGAAATCTGTCTTACTACTCATTTAAATAGTTTTGCAAAGGTCCCAAATCAAAAACCTGGAATTCTTGGCAGAACTTATCCTAAAAGTCATTTTTATTTACTTTTTTATTTTGCTAGGTGGAATTAGTGAATATAGGAGGCACGGACATCGTGGACGGAAACCATAAGCTGACTTTGGGCTTACTGTGGAGCATTATTTTGCACTGGCAGGTGGGAAAATCTCCAATCGCTTCTTGATAGTGTGTTCTTCATGTATTCACTTACTAGGGGGATCATCATCACAAAGTCCAACAAATGGATAAGCTTGATCCACAGAAACCCATTGTCTGTCGGTGGAAGAGCCTGGGCCCAGGTGTCAGCAGGGTTGCGGCTGCTCTAGGAGCTGCCGGCCGGAGCATGTCCCTGCCTCTCCACCAGCTGCTGCTGCTGCTTGTTGAACACTCAGGGATCGGATGGCTTGTGATGGTGTCCCGTGTCTTCACACAGCGTTGTCCCTGTGTGTGTGCCCTTGAACCTGTCCTAAGGACAGTGTGTTTAGCCTCCCTCAGTGACGTGTCCAAAGGCACCATTGTCAGATAAGGCTCTGTTCTGAGATCCTGGGGCTACGTCAGTGCATGTGGATTGGGATGAGCACAGCTCAGCTCATAAGGGTTTGAAGTGGAAAGGGCTGAGCTGCTCTGGGTTCCTAGCATGGGGAAAATGATCTCCATTTTTCTTATAGTCAATTAGTAAAACTGACCTACTTTTTGTTTTTGTGGGCCAGTCCTGGGGCTTGACCAGGGTGTTGTCCCTGAGCTTGTTTTGCTCAAGGTTAGTGCTCTACCACTTGAACCTCAGCTCCACTTGGGGCTTTTTTAGTAGTTAGAGATAAAGAGTCTCATGGACTTTCCTGCCCTGGCTGGCTTCAAATTGTATCCTCAGATCTCAGCCTCCTGAGTGACTAGGATTACAGGCATGAGCTACCAATATCTGACAAAACTGATCTAATTTTACTTACACACACACACACACACACACACACACACACACACACACACACACACACACACACACACACACTTTCTCTCTCTCTTTCTCTTAAAGTTTACAAGAAGAGTTCAATGAGTTCCCAAATGTCCTTCTTCAGATTCCTTACATGGGAAAGCACCTATGTTTCCTTTTGCTCATTCTTTCTTTCTGTCTAAATATTTTTATATCCTCTCTTTACTTTAAGGTGCCATAATACACTCCCTGAAACATAACATTGTAAAAAGCTAGACCTTGTTGACTTACCTGCCATATAACAGTAATGTGAAATGCATATTAATATTTGTGATTATTTTACTATAATGATCATATGCCAAAAATCATCAATAATAATTAATCAGGAAAATAACTGAATAAATATAATCTACATGTGTCATAGAGATTTTTTCTTTTGCCTACTGATACTGATACTGGGCCTTGAACTCTGAGCCTTTTGCTTTTGTTCTTTTTCAGTTTGTGCTTTATTTATTTATTGTAGCAACACGTCTAATTTCAGTTTTTTTTTTATTTAGGAATTAAGTATTGTCATTACACAAAGGGGTTACAGTTTCGTAAGTCAGGCAATGAGTACATTTCTCCTTGGACAGTCTCAACTCTCTTTTCACTCTCTCCCAGTTTTTCCTTC
Organism: Dipodomys spectabilis; assembly: GCF_019054845.1. Classification (NCBI taxonomy): domain Eukaryota; kingdom Metazoa; phylum Chordata; class Mammalia; order Rodentia; family Heteromyidae; genus Dipodomys; species Dipodomys spectabilis. The sequence continues at coordinate 28,376,835 of NW_024870678.1, forward strand.
CGGTCCCTGGTCCCTGCTTACACTGTCAACATATTGTCTACTGGGTAACAATGCTAGTTGTTTTGCTGGTATTCAGAGATAAGAGTCTCGGGGATTAGTCTGCTCAGGCTGGTTTTGAACTTTAGATATCAGAGTAGTTAGGATTACAGCACAGACCACTAGTGCCCAGCTTCATGGACATGTTGTCCACTACCCTAATAATACCCTTCATAAAAGAAAAAGAAAATTCAAGCTCACAGGCTATATTCATTTGTCACATCTCTTTGGTTGTCTTTAATCTGGTACAGTTTACCATATGGGCACTTTTGAAGACTTAGCCACTTGCTTTGCAGAATATCCCTCCGTGTGAATTGGCTATTGTCTCTTTTGGGTTGGCCTTAAACTGTACTCCTCCTGATCTCCACTTCAGAGTAGTTGGTATTACAGGCATGAGTTACTGTGCCTGGCCCTCCTTCCACATTTTTTTTAAAACCAACGTTCTATTTGTAGCATAGAACTTCCCTTTCTCTCTTTTTTCTTTCCTTCCCTTCTACCCTTTCTTCTCCCCTCCACTCATTCATATTTATTAGTGAGTGTCTCATGACCTTTTATAATAGGTTTATTATCTTCTCCTTGTAATTATTCATCTTGATATTGTTCTTGGATGTGGCTTGTAGGTCTGTCTACATTATTCTTATAGCTACCTTAAAATGTATAGATTAGTTTAGAATAACAGGAAATAACAAGTCCTTGGATATAAGTATTTATTTATTTTTTTGGGTCTGGTTGTGGGGCCTGAACTCTGGGCCTGGGCACTGTCCCTCAGCTCTTCAGCTCAAAGCTAGCGCTCTACCACTTGAGCCACAGCGCCACTTCCAGCTTTTTTTCTTTTTGCTTATGTGGTGCTGAGGAATCGAACCCAGGGCCTCATGTATGCAAGGCAAGCGCTCTACCACTGATCCACCTTCCCAGCCCCTTCCTTGGATATAATTATACTTGTATCTATACTACTAAAATATAATAATATAATGTAACGATAAAATACTATAAGGAACTTTATTTCATCTTTTCATTTTTGGTTGTCAGCCAAGAGTACTTCCTTCCATTCCCATTCTGTAGAAAATAGAGGTTGGGTTTTCTTCATAGGGGAAGATGCTCATGTGTGAAGAGTGTTCAAGCAGTGTGTCTCATGGTTGGATTGCCAGGGGTTGGGGAGGGAGAGGGTTACAGTACAGTGGTGTCTCTTGACTAGGTGAAAGATGTCATGAAGGACATCATGTCAGACCTGCAGCAGACCAACAGCGAGAAAATCCTGCTGAGCTGGGTGCGGCAGACAACCAGGCCCTATAGCCAAGTCAACGTCCTCAACTTCACCACCAGCTGGACCGATGGGCTCGCCTTCAATGCTGTGCTCCACCAACATAAGTGAGACTTTCCTCAGGGCAAAGGGGAGAGGATGCAGGGCTGTGCCAATACCCATCTCCTTCCTGCCCTTCCTCTGCTCCTCTTCCTCAAAGTCCCTACCCGTCACCTCCGTGCTCTTCTCTGCACTCTTTTGCCAAAACGTGAAAGACAGACATATAGAGGCCAACGACCACCAAATATTTCTTTACAATTTAAATGCCACAGTGCGATGTCCACAATTTCTCCCACATATTTATAAGTTAAGCTGTAAAATATTTCGCATAGTTCAGTCCCACTCATTCTTCAGCCTTAATTAGCAATGAGTACAAAGGATTGTGTCAACTTTTATTCCTATAGCAAAAGCAAAGCTCTGTAAAGCAAAGCTCTATATTCATTACTGAAAATAGACACATGATCTTCTTAGGAAGCTTAGAAACAGACTCTGGTTTGTATATAAAAAAACCAAAGGTCCAAAAATATTCAGTTTACTGAAATACTTTCTAAGAAGAAACTAAACTCCGAAGCTATATTAAGACTATTCAGCACAATAAATAAGTACAGTAATACCACCTAGACTGAACCATATGGAATTGCCACTACTTAATTGTTCTTTTGGTTTCTTTTGGTTTGGTATTATTGGACAGAGGTTTTTTTTTTAATATATCCCAAGTTGGGATATATTAAGTTAGTTTCCTGACTTTTGGGATTACAGGTGTCTACTACCACGCCTAGTCATATTTGACTGTCTGTGATATTTAAAACAGTAGTTTCAGATAGTTCATCCTGACTGAATAATGAGTTAAAGAATAGCTCCATTATATAAGAAAATCTGATAAACAACTGAGTTGATGGTGCAGATTAACAGATGGTCTTAGATAATTGGTTATCTCTATGTAAGAAGTGAAGTTGATCTTTTCCACATCATACCCAAAAAAATAAATGCTTGGGTCTTGTGTTCTTCTAGAGGGAGGCCAACATTAATAGAGAACTGAGTACATAGATTGTATATAGAACTGGTAGCTAGCAGAAGGCAAAAGGGACCCTTACATATATGGGTGGCTACAGTGTCCTGAGTGGTGGAGCAATGGGTAATTAAGTTAGGGAGGAAATGGTACCATCAGGACTAAGGGAGGCACTCAGTCCCAGAAGGTGGGTAAGTCTCAGATGCAAGAACACAGCGCAGAGAAAATGACCAACTTCCAGTGAAAGCCATCATAATATGTAAGGGGTAGGATGAAAAGAAATTAAGATGGAAATAAAACTCTATGTCATAGTACTTTGCAGGGGGATAATTAAAGAGAAACCCTCCTGGGACCTTTGTTTTAGCATTATCTTCTAATTAGAGCTGGATTTTTTTTTTTAATTCTGTTAGTCTTGGTCTTTTTTTTTTTTTGCAGGGCAGAGAAAGGGAGAAAACCAGACTGGCCTTGAATTTGCGATCCTCCTGCCTCAGCTCCTGATTTGCTGGGGTCACATCTCCAGTCCACTGATCTTTAATTGGAGATTTTATTCTGTTCATATTGATTGGGATAATTGATGTGTTTATTTAGGTTCATTTTTACTACTTAGTGTATGCTAAGAGTTGGAGTATTTCCCTTAGTCTTCCTGTATTTTTTTCCTTTCTTTTTTTTGTTTGAATAGAGTCTCCCTATCTTTTTTATTTTACTGTTTTGGGAAATATAGTCAGAGGTTTTAGTGCCTACCCCAGAAATCTGAGTCAGCGTGTTTAATATAAGAATCTTACAATGTGGTACCTCAATTGCTTTTCAAATAATATATGTTTGACCAACTTTTGGAATATAAAAATATTTCACTTAAGGAAAAACCTCACAAAAGAATCCCAACTTGGAATCTATTAGATGGTATCAATTCCTACCTTGGTTCTAGCACATTCTTTCTTCATTAACTTTTCTTTGCCTATTGATTTCAGACCTGATCTCTTCAGCTGGGACAGAGTTGTCCAAATGTCCCCTATTGAGAGACTTGAACATGCTTTCAGCCAAGCCCAGATGTATTTGGGAATTGAAAAGCTGTTAGATCCTGAAGGTATTGTTCACCCTTTCCTTGGGAACTTGATTTTTGCATTGCTGTTTCAAATTCATGAAGGCAATATTGCTTTTCTCTTCTAGAATGCATTATAGGAATTGACTTTTTCCCTTTTGACATGTAGGTGTAAGCTGTTTGTTGCAAACAATGTTTGAGTGCTTTTGTATTTAGCCATCTGTAGGATCTTTTAGACAGAAATTCAGTTACTTCATTGTATAATCATATGTATCAATTGAGATTTGTGTTTTAGAACAATACTTTATTAGCAAGCAGTTCAGGGTTTGGTTTAGAATTATGTATATTACGTATGACTTGTGTTATAAGGTTGAGTTCTAGACTTACTTTTGTACTGTAAATAAGGTCTATTCATTGATTAAAGTTATTAAAAATTTTTTTTGCACTGGATTTTGAACTCAAGGCCCCATACTTGCTAGGTAGATGCTCTCTCGCTTGTACCTGCATGTCCAGCCCTTGTTTTTTTGCTGGTTGTTTTTGAGATAGGGTCTTTCAGACATTTCAGACAGGGCTGACCTGGAGCCTCTGTCCTACTACTTTCAGCCTCTTGCGTTGTCTAAGATTACAGGCATGAGTGGCTTGTGCTTGGTTTGTACCATTATTTTATGCTATAATATTTCTACTTCGTCTTTGAGATTTTGTTTTTCTTGGAAGACTAGGGATCAAACCCAGAGCTTCATGCATGCTAGGCCATGCTATCACTGAGGAAACTTTTTCAGAAGGTTTTTTGTTGTTGTTTTGTTTGAGATTGTGTCTCATTAGTTACCTCAAGCGGTCCTCAAATAATAATCCTGCCTCAGCCTCCCAAGTGTTGGGATTATAAATATGTTCTGCTATGTTTGGCTTAGGTAAGACTTATTTTTGTATGTGCCAGTCCTGGGGCTTAAACAAAGGGCTTTGGCACTGTCCTTGAGCTCTTTTATACTCAACCAGTGCTCTAGCTCTTGAGCCACAGCTCCACTTCTGGCTTTTTGGTAGTATATTGGAGATAAGTCTTATAGACTTTTTTTTTTACCTCAAACTGCAACCTCAGATCTCAGCCTCCTGAGTAGTTGGGAATACAGGTATGAGATACTGGATCCTGGTTAGCTCAGGTAAGCTTTTTAAGGAATGGATACTGAATGAAAAAAGTAAACAGTCTTCTCCAACTTTTCTCATAATATATGATGTGACACAGCAATTTACTGTAACATGGTATTACAGAGATTCATTAGGTATTGTTTATGGTTAAGAAGGAGACCTATATTATAACCTAATATTGAAGTGTTCACATATTTTGGACATTTAATTTAAGTTGCTTCTTACTTTCTTCCATTTTTAGATATTGCTGTGCAGCTTCCTGACAAGAAATCGATAATCATGTATTTAACGTCATTGTTTGAGGTGCTACCTCAGCAAATCAGCATAGATGCCATCCGTGAGGTTGAGACTCTCCCAAGGAAGTACAAGAGAGAGTGTGAGGAGGAAGACATTCATATACAGGTACTGGCGCCTTTATGTGACAGTGTTTGACACCTGCCACATTTCTTTTCTCACAGGGACCAGAGCACAATATTTCCATGGGGTGTGTGTGGGGGGAGGGGGGGGAGGAGGTGGCGTATCTTGAGTTTTCCATGCATATGACTTTTAGATGCTATTTTTCAGTTAGCCTGCTGTATGTCAATAGAAAGTAGGTCACATGTATGTCAATAGAAAGTCGTAACTAACGTTATTCAGAAGGAAATACATTACTTCACATACCTGGGGTGGATTTAGGGTCTTGGGCTATTAACCATGCTTTTGCATGACCTGAATCAGGCCACCACTCTTCTCTCATACCCTGGCTGCCATCTTTGATACCCTTGTCAGGTGCTCAAGGTGATTTTGCTCCTGTCTTAGGTTTCCTCTTTTTTTTTTTTGTCTTTTGGGCCACTAATAAGTATTTTTCCCATTTTTCCCAGGCCTAGTGGCTTACACCTGTAATCCTAGCTATCCTAAATGTAAAGAAGGATTTGTTATCCTTGCAGTGGGGTTCTGGGGAAAAGGAGTCAGAGTGAAAGGGTCTGTTGATAGACTTGAGCAGTTAAGACATGTGAACATGTCTTTTATGGTTGTCTGTTCACTTATATGCACGTGAAAAGTTCTCTTTACAACTTGTAGGGTGAGAGTTGGATGTGGAGAGAGTAGGCAGGTTTTAAAGGAGCTTTGCTCTGATCAGGAAGGGAAGAGCAAGAGACACAGTAGGTGTGGTTTGTGCATGGAAGTATACAAATAAAAACTCAGCTGCTTGAAAAGAGTCTGAGAGAGGTCTATTCCGTGAGCATTCCATGAGAAAGCAAGAAAGGAAAAGAGGAAGAAAGGAAGGAAGAGAGAGAGAGAGAAAAAGAAGAGAAAGGGACAGAGATAAAGGAGTAAAAGAAAAGGGAAAGAGAGGAAAACCAAACTGAGGAAGTAATTGACCTAGGGACCGTTTTCTCAAAAAAGAACATGTACTAAAACCAAAGCACTAAGTACCTCAGGTTGTATATGTGGCTAAACACACAGGGTGGTAAGCAAGGGGTTACAAACGAACTCTCTGTGGAGAGCACTGGTAGTGTCATTCTTTAAAAAGACTAAGTCAAAGCCCAACAAAATAAAGACCAGCGAATGGATACTGCGAAGAGATGTAGGTGATGCCAAGGGTAGAAAAATGAAGGGGATGGGGGAGGATGCAAGCAATAATTCATTGTATACACCACAGAATTGAGAACTATAAGGGAAGGGATGGATCGAAGGGGGGTGAATGTGTTGAAGGCTGACACAGCTCGAGATGCATTGTACACATGAACTTCTTTGTTAAATGGCAGTAAAATCAATACATAAAACCTCAAATTAAGGTAAGTAAGGGAAGGGGTGGGTTGGGAAGGGGTGGATGAGAATGTGGAAAGGGGTGACATCGATTAAGATGCACTGTATTCATACATTGCTTTATTGAATGGCATCTCCTTTGTACAGGTCCTTAAAGATAATAAAAAAATATTAAAAAGAATGCAATGGCAAAATGCATGTCAGATTCAGTGAGACCATTTTAAGCAGGGGTCAAAGCAGAGTGCTGGTCTCTCTTTCTTTCTGTAAATTACATCCATTGTTCAAGATCCAACACATTTCCGCTCCTCTGTGAAATCCTCTCGCTGCTTTCACCCTGGGTACTTTCAGATGACAGTCCTTGGTGACAGCCCAGGATTCCTAACTTGGCAGAGAGTTGTGTCTTTTTGTTCAGCAATTCATTTGTGTTCCTTCTCTCTCCAGCTCTGTCAGAATCTCTGAGGCTGAAATGATGTTGCTGTCTGCGTGCATGGGATAAACACTCCCAATTCTTTCCCTGTATCTCTTGTCCTGAGAACATGAGGTGGTGGTACACACCGTGTGTTCTTGATCTGCACCTTGCATCTTGGTGACAGTTGGTTCTGTTTTTATAGGACACACCGCTGGTGGGGGAGCACTCCACCAGTCCCCTAGCCGAGACCCCCCGCACGGTCACTGAGGTGGACACGGATCTGGACAGCTATCAGATAGCCCTGGAAGAAGTGCTCACCTGGCTGTTGTCTGCTGAGGACACTTTCCAGGAGCAGGATGACATTTCCGACGATGTAGAAGAGGTCAAAGACCAGTTTGCCACCCATGAAGTAAATATCTGTTGTGGATGAGCGAGATCTAGCAGCCCTGATCTGTGAGCTGTAGGCTCCTTGCCTTCAGCAAGGGTTTCCACTTGCATTTTTGGTTGTTGTTGTTTTGAACTCTATCTGCCAAAAGGTCATGAAGTATTTTAGTTGTGATGTTCAAAGAAGGCTTTGTTAGGAAATTGTTGTTGGTGATTCAGTGCATCACAGTCAGATTTCAGATGTTAATCCTCTGGTAACGTGGGTATTTTATAGAAGCACTGACAGAAATCAGTGCTCAGCTGTGCCCATTTGTCAAGTGTATTACCATAGGGAGGAAGCAGAATGACTAATGAAAATAGCAAATCTTTTTTTGATCTTGAGTGTTTTCCAGGAAGTGATTATTTTCATTTTTTTATATGTTATTAAGCAAATGTCATACCCAGGGTTCCCATATAATTTTATGTAATGAGTGTTGCTTGCTATTTTGAAGATTGTGTTATATTGCAGGGTAGTGATTTTGAATATGTGGAGAATAGCTATGCAGTTCTTTGTGTGGTAGAAGTGGTACTGGGGATTGAACTCAGGGCTTTGCGCTTACTAGGTGGGTACTCTTGTCACTCCAAACACACCACCAGCTACTTGTTGCGTTGGCTGTTGTCAAGGTAGGGTCTTGCTTTTTGCCCGATCCAGACTGGGATGTGGTCTTCCTGTTTTTGCTTCCCCATTTTTTTTTTTTTTTGTTAGGTATGACAGATGCATGCCACCATGCCCAGCCATTGGCTGAGATAGAGTCTCCTTAACTTTCTTTTGCCTGGGCTGTCCTTGAACCAGAATCCCAGATCTCCATCTCCCAAGTAACTAGGATTCTAGGCTTGTGCCACTGTGCCTGGCTTGGTTAAGTTTTCGTATAGGTAGGAAAGTTCTTGACACATCTTAAATACTATTTTGGATCCAAAAGAATAATAATATCCCATAAGCAGTTCCTCTTACATGAATATGGTATTTTTCTTTATTATATTTGTTCCTAATTTCACGTTCATGATCTCTTAGTAGCAGCAGCAGCACTTTTAGGAAACAAATATTATACATTTTAAGAAGCAAGTATGATAGCCTCGTTCTCCTTGATGTATTTTTCTGTTGACTTACACCGGTGCTTATTTCTTACAAACATTGCATCCAAGAGTACTTGATTGTTCCTCTACTAGGCTACTTTCTTCGAGGCATTGGTATTTCGGTTGCGCACTAGTAATATCTTGAGGTTAGCAGTCCATTCACCAGTCAACATGATGTACTTGCTAGATGTCTTTTTTTTTTTTCCTTCTAAAATTGACTTACAGCAGTTACCTAGGGGCAATTTCATCATTACGTCTGCACACTTGTTAGGCTTTTATGATGGAGCTGACCGCACACCAGAGCAGCGTGGGCAGCGTCCTGCAGGCTGGAAATCAGCTGATCACACAAGGCACTCTGTCGGATGAAGAAGAGTTTGAGATTCAGGAACAGATGACCTTGCTGAATGCTCGATGGGAGGCGCTCAGGGTGGAGAGCATGGAGCGGCAGTCCCGGTGAGTGGCACCCGCGTAGAACTAGCCTGGTGACATTCTCTGTTCTGTGTGTCACAGTGCTGGAATTCGACACCATCTTCATCTCCTCTGTGATATGTCTGCCAAGTTAAAAGGTCAGAGTTGTGAAATGGAAGTGGGTGCAAAGGGGAGAGGCATTTCACACGGACAGGAACCTGTGCAATCTGGCAGTTGGATTAACGTTGGCAAAGCGAACTGAATATGAGGATGGGATCATGTAATGTGGACCTGTTATCCAGTGTTTTTCTGTGGTCCATTTGATTTCATGCGTTGTGTGTGATACAGTCCGTTACTGTTTGCACTTATTTAATAAGCAGGAATTCCTGATTGAACAAACAAGGCATCAGAGATGAATGCAGGTCGCTGTTACATTCTGTGATTGCATTGTATGGACTGAAAGATTTTGTTTTCCTGGGTCCTGTACTTACAGACTACATGCTATTTAAGTAGTCTCTCAGGGCTGTGTTCCTTGTTCTGTCTCTCTGATACCTGGGCAAGGGAACCAGAGGTGGGAACATTGCTCTGTCCCTTGCTTGCTTCCCTTGCCAGGCTACACGACGTGTTGATGGATCTGCAAAAGAAGCAGCTGCAGCAGCTCTCGGCCTGGTTAACCCTCACCGAAGATCGCATCCAGAAGATGGAAAGCCGTCCCCTTGAGGATGACTTACCATCCCTGCAAAAGCTGCTTGAAGAGCACAAAGTAAATCTACCTTCTGTTTCTTCCCTACCTTCTCTGATGTGAAAGAGCAGCCATTAGCATCCTCAGGGCCCATGGCTTCTATCAGTGTGGAGTTGTCCTAGCATGGAGTTCATGTGGGTATTTCACTTTTCTGAGCCAGGGATGACAGCACAGGTACAGAAAACCACTTTATGTAGGTGTGCACGGTTTTCTGGTGAACGTGCATAGCTTGCATTAGGTTGGACTTGCCAGTCGTTGAGAAAAAAACCTAGATGTTGGTCCCAGGTATGGGTTGAGAAGGTAATCCTGAGATGAACCTATTCCATTTTTTTTTTTTTTAAAAGCAAATCCTTTGTTCCTTTTCTGACGGAAAAGAAGGGTACCAGGCTTTGGGTGAGGTGGGATTTGAAGGATATTTTAATTGGCTCACAAACATTTTATAGATTTCATAGCTATGATAAGCAAAAGCAGTGTAAAATAACTTCTATAGATTAAAGACTTTATTGATCAATGAAACATCTATATCATGGATTAATAAAGCATTAGGGCTACATTAAACATTATTCAATAGGCATTTGACACCACTGTTGATAGTGCTTAAACAAATTACCTCTCCGCGGGTGTCTGATGACTGTACTTTCCCTACCGAAGAGGGAAGGAAAGGCCTCCATATGTCTTTAATTGCTTTCTTGAGTAGCTAATTAAAATAGCTTCTGCATAGCAGATAGACTTCTAGTGTCTGTTTCTTTATACTGGACCAGCTACATCTCTGGTTCAGTATATTTGGAGTTTCTTACTCACTAATTCTCTCTCTATTTTTTTTGTCTTAATTCCTAGTATAGACCCCCCCCCCCCTTGCTCTTTTATGATTTGGTGGGGGAAGGGCAGAATACAAATGATGATAAACCATTTGTGATCTGTTATCAGCTTTGAATTTTCATACTGCTTGGGTTCATACCAAGATGTAAAGATGTATAACAGGCTTGCCCCATTACTAGAACACTTAGGATAATGATTGGAAATTTAAATATGGTGCCTCATTAGCTGCCCTTAATGACTATTGACAGTGGAGTGGATTTTAAAAAGGTAAATGTGTTAGGGTAGACATAACACCTTTAACTTATTTTTTTTCTCTATAGAGTTTGCAAAATGACCTTGAGGCTGAGCAGGTAAAGGTAAATTCCCTGACTCACATGGTGGTCATAGTTGATGAAAACAGTGGCGAGAGTGCTACGGCTATTCTGGAAGACCAGCTGCAGGTAAGAACCTGTGTTCCAAGGGCCGCTGAGGGCAGCAGGCTTTATGATCAGCCCCGTTGTTTACCCAGGATAGAAGGAAAACCTACTGTGCTATTCAGCTTTCCATTATCATAACCAAATACCAGACACAGGCTACGTTATAAGGAAGAGAGTCTTGTTTAGCTGAGTTTTGGAGGCCTATTTAGTTCAGTATGGAATGGGCGCTGGTTGAGGCTCCTCCTTGGCTGCATTCCATCATTGCGGGAGCACACATACGTCTACCTGTATAGTGTCTCCCTACAAAGACTGTGTTCAGTCAGGGTGGCACCACTCTAACGACTTAATCTACTCTAGACCTGTGCAGATAGCCTGCCCCTACACACCATAATCACATTAAGTTTCTACCTTCTTTATAAACTCCTACATGATTTGGAAGACAAACCATCACACCTGCCCTTGACTGTACTTCCCATGTGGAGTTGCGCAGCATGTGGGGTTTAGGAGTACCCAGGTAGGGCTCCCCTACTTCAGCTCTTGCGGTGAGTGGACGGGGCTGGTTGGACAGCTTCCTGGATGTAGTATTAATTGGATTCGTTTGGTAGATTCACACATGGATTTCCATAGTTTTGGGAGGCATAATAAATTGCTCTTCCTCCTCCTCCCCTTCTTCCTTCTTCCTTCCTTCCTTCTTCCCTTCCTCTTCCTCCCCTTCCTTCATCCACAAAGCAATAGTATTTCTATTTTTCTTTTTTTTCTTGTCTTTCAAATATGGCCTCACATTTTTGCCTGGGCTAACCTGGACCTGATTCTCCTATTATGTCTCTTACATAGCTCGAGTGACGATTGCATCATTGTGTCCAGCTGATTTGTTGAGATCAGGTTTCATTAACTTTTTGCCGTGATTGTCCTCTTCACTTTTTCATAGGTAGCTGGGATTACGGGTAGGGGTACCATCTACATAAAGAGATGTATTGGTATTTCATTTAATAGTGCTTGGATTACCTATTAGGACATTGCCAATTCTTTAATAATGTAACTTCACCATATGCAATTCCTTTTTATTTGTAATATTTAAAGTTGGCCTATGGCTCTGAGACTTCCCTGAAGTCGTAGTGTGTAAGTGTAACAGTGATATGCGACGTAGCTACTCATATCTTGAATATTTGGTAGTGAGGAAACAAGTTGAAAGGTAAAGGGATCTCCTAAGATGACAGTGAGTTATGCTAAGATGTGGCTGGAGACTTGCCTTCTGGCTTTGTATTCTCTCCATTGTATGTTCTGAAAAGCTTATGCCATATCAAAACAGTACAATTAACTAACTCGTGTTCACAAGTAAGAAAGTGGAAGTACATTTTATCATTTGTTAAGCATTTATAAAATCAAAATGCAATTTTTATTTTGGGAGGATTATGAGTTTTAAAAGTTAAATAGATTTCTTTGTCCAGTATGTGGGATGTGCTCTGGATCATCCTGTAAAGTAAACCGAGCAAATCATTAAGCATTTTATTGTTTTATAGTAATCAAACACATTCTCACACTGAAGACATAGATTGTAAGGTTGGACATTTTTCCTAATTAGGTTACTACGAACAAAAGCATTCTCGGTATGTATTGTGTTTTTGTTTTAACTTGTCTTTGCAGTTCTGGGGTTTGAGCTCAGGGTCTTGGATCTACTACACAGGCACTCTACTACTTTACGGGTCCCTTTTTGCAGTGGCTGTTTTTGAGATAGTGTCTTGTTTTATGCCGGGCCAGCCTGGATGACTATCTTCCATTCGTGCTTTCCTTTGTCATGGGGTGACAGGTGCAGCCACTATTGCACCCAGACCTTGTGCTTCCCCATAGCTTGGGTGACTGAGGCAGGTCACGCCACCCAGCCGTGGACTGAGATGGCGTGATGCAAGCTTGTATGCCTGGGCTGGCCTCCAACTATGATCTGCTGGCTGTGGGTCATACTTCCCAAGTAGCTAAGATTGTAGGCTTGGATAACCACAGCTGACTACTTGCTTTATTCTGAAAGATAATTATAACAAGAATAATTTGAAGTACAAATGAATTAGAGACTTTTGCTGTATTTCACAGTGTATATAAAAATGTGACATTCTTGTATAAGAATAGAGAAACGGGAGGTGCGTGGTAGAGCGCCTTTCTCCCAATAGGTGTAAGTGCCAGTTGTGTTGCTCGGTAGCTCAGAAAAGTGAAATGATTTAATGAGTTAATTCTGTGGAAATTAGGTATTCTCATCTGTATATTTATTAAATTAGCCTGCATAATTTTTAAAGTCAACTTTTATAAAGCTTTTGTATACATTGCTTCTTTTAAATAAAGAGCCGTGGACTTGTGAGCTACTCCCTCTTTGGGCTGTGCTGACAAAGGCTGGTTTCCTCCTTGCCTAGAAACTCGGAGAGCGCTGGACAGCTGTGTGCCGTTGGACTGAAGAACGCTGGAACAGGTTACAAGAAATCAATATATTGTGGCAGGAATTATTGGAAGAACAGGTATGAAACCCTGTTATCCTCAGGGACAAAGATAGAATGAAAAATAGCTCATCTTTTATTATAACATTAGAATGAGGTTGTCTTCTTTGAGAGGAAAATATATAATAATTATTATTATTAATATTATTAATTGTGCGTGCGTGCATGTGTGTGTGTCACTATTAAGGCTTGAACTTAGGGCTGAGGCTCTGTTCCTTAACTTTTTTACTGGTATTCTAACACTTGAGCTACAGCTCTACTCCCAGTGTTTTGGTGGTTATTTGGGGCTTTGAGTCTCATAGACTTTCCTTCCTGGCTTGGATTTAAAACAAGGTCCTCAGAACTCAGCCTTTTAACTAGCTAGGATTACAGCTGTGAGCCACTGGTGCCCAGATGTTTATTATTTTAAAAATCAGATTTCTATCTATTTTTCAATCAGTTGTGCAGCTTATTCATAAAGATCATGTCATATAACTCCTTGTTAGTAATATTTAATTTGATCAGTGTTCATTATTCAAAGTCTTAGTGCATGGACATGCTATGATCTCAACTTATTAAACATTGTAAAGTGATTCTAATTGAATTTATATTGGGCAGTGTACTTGAATTTGTACCAATAAGACTCCCAGCCTATGATTTGTGCTCAATCAATAATTAGTGAGCAAATCTACTCCCTACATTTTAAACCTTAAAGTACAAGAATTTTTCTTCACTTTTCACTAGGATAAATATGGAAATGAATGAGCAACTATTTTTTGGCCTTGCCTTTCATAAAACCCTCAGTTGGTATGTTTTTTCCAGAAGAGATCAGCATAGGAAATGAAGCAAAAAAGCAGAGCTGTAACTCTTGCTTTTCAGTTGGAGTGGGTGACCCTCGGGCCACACTCTACCCTGGTAGAAAACCAGCCATGGAAACAGAATGCAAAGAAATGTAACCTTTCTTCCTGAAGGCCAGACAGTCATGGTCTTGTAAATCAGTAGGTTTCTATCCCTACCTTTCGGCGTCGCTTCGATTCTTTTAAGAACACTTCAGTTCTGTCCATAACGAGCAGCCGTATTCTCTTCTTGAGATAGAGAAACCAGGGCTAAGATGTTTTGTGGTTTACTAAACACAGTGGTGAATTATATGTCTCCAGGGTTAGGTTGGAAAGTTTGTCCAAATAAATTATCAATCACTACATTCCCCTCATCTTCTTTAAATTGCATAATGAACTGGTTGTGTGTTCTGAAATATTTATGTTGTACTTTACCAATATTTACATCTACTTGGAACTCTTCAGTCAAATCAGAGAGTCACATAGAAGAGTTAAGAGTTCGGTCTCCCATGACCATGGGAGACATTGTTTGCCAGGGAACACCAGAATAATGTTATAATTTAAAAAATACTATAAAACTAGAGTGGCTAGTATCTTGGATATTTGTGTCACTTGAAGTTTTATATTAACCTCACTTTCTACTAGCATAGGGCATTGCAGTTATATTTGTGTGCATACGTGTGTGCATGCATGTGTGTGTATGTGTGTGTGTTTGTGCACTCATGTGTATATTCTCTGCACCTTCTATTCTATTTGATGGTTAAGCATGTGCATGTCGATATGTCTGATATGAGACTGAGGAGAGCATCTGTATTTGTCTCCATTTTTTTTTCCCATTGAAATATAGAGGTGAGAAGTAGTTGTTCAGTAAATGAATGAGATCGTTGAGAAAGAATGATTCCAGTTGCCAATACAGAACCAAGATTGCTCCCTCCCCTAGTTTGGTAGAAAAGGCTTTCTGTAGAACATGCTCCATTTTGGGAAGAATTACCCCAATGCAGCCACAGTTGCTTTCCACTTCTCTTCAAAGTTATCTCTATATTATTTAATGTCTTCTCCCTGAGGAACAGTAAGTTTTGAACAATGAGTTTTAAATATTGTTATTAATGGCTTCAGACCATTGCAAACCTTCTCCTTTCATCCTGTGACTTAGAACTTTGACCATTAGTGTTGTTTTCTGCACAGAGCCATGGAAAGACCTTGGGTTAGGGAGGAGAGTCCTCGATCTAATTTGGTCACCCATTAGCCAGTGGATCTCCAACATTCAACCTCACTTCTATCTCCCCAGTCTCTAAAAAGAGAGACTGGAACAATGCGATCTCTGAGCTTCCCTCTACTTCTAGATTTGTGATAGGATTCTTTTGGAGAGACTTGGATTGTGGGCATAGCATTTTCCATCCATCTGCCTTTCTGAGATTTAGGTTTAGTTACTGCATCAGTCTGTTTTTCTGTGGTTCTAATAGAAATACCCACAGCTGGGTAAGTGTGCTGAAAAGCAGCTTAAATACCTTATTGTTTGGGAGACTAAAACTCGGCACTGCATGGCCTGGGTTGTCTGTCAGATCATGACAGCTGGCATTTATGGTTGAAGTACCCACAAGATAGAGTGATCACGTGATGAAGCCAGGTAGCCGGGAGGGTACAGCCTGGCTCTTGTACTAACGTCCTCTCTGAGGACACAGCGGGGCTTCATTAACTCCTTGTGCAAGCAGCATCCGCAGTGATCTCCATGACACTCTATGGCTTACACAGTTTCGTGCTGTTTACTTTTTCTTGGTGTGCTTGTTTATTTTAAGTAGCTGTACAAAGGGGTTTCAGTTTAACACGTCTGTGTGCGAATATGATGCTTCGATCCGTGTCACCTTTATCATCATTTCCCCCATCGCTCCCCACCCCAGCCATCCCCTAAGTTACCTCAGTCCATTAGCACATATACATACTGAGTGTAAGGCCTACATTTGGCCACCCTTCTTCCCTCTGTTTATCTGCTTCCCCTGACCATACATGTTTCAAGCTTCCTGGTATTCACTTTGTGAAGCTGTTTGTTAGCTGTTCTGAGCAGGTACATCAGTGGAATTATCCTCCTTCAAGCATACCATACTTCAGTCAATTTTTGTGTGTGTATAGATGCATATGACCTTATACATGTTCATGATTTAGATCTAACAAATCACCATTCTGAGGGCCAAAACCTAAACTTGGGCACACTGAAACTCTCTTGCAATCATCTTGGTATGGGGGGTAATGGCAGATAGATCTGTTAAGGATAATGGTTTTAAAAACATTTTTTTCTGAGTAGTTTGCAAGATCTTACTTAGAGGCTTGACGTCTTTCTTATCCCTGAGCAAAAGGAAAAATGTGAAATAAAGATTTGGGAACTTGAGTTGGATTCTCAGATGAGTTAGATACATTTCCCACTTTTGTCATTACTTACAGTGCTTGTTAAAAGCTTGGCTCATTGAAAAAGAAGAAGCTTTGAATAAAATCCAGACGAGCAACTTCAAAGACCAAAAGGAACTCAGTGTCAGTGTTCGGCGTCTGGCTGTAAGTGTTGGCCTGGTCAGCGTGTGTGTTGTAAACCTGCGTGATATCTTAGTCCTTTGGGTTGAAGGGTAGTACTTCATGATTGCAGGTTATGGCTATTTTACCCAGTGCTAGGGAGCCACACACAATGAGCAAAACCAGGAGTCTTCTGTTTCAGCCCCAGGAACAGCCAAGCATGCAAACTTTTCTATACAATGTGTGTGTGGACATTTCTTGACTGGGGAACAGGAAGATAGGAGCTTATGGAAAGAGAGAGAGTCATTTAATAAATATCTGAAATATTAGATTTTGAAGGAAGACATGGAAATGAAGCGCCAGACATTGGATCAGCTGAGCGAGATCGGCCAGGATGTGGGTCAATTACTTGCAAATCCCACAGCATCTAAGAAGATGAACAGCGACTCGGAAGAACTGACTCAGAGATGGGATTCTTTGGTCCAGAGACTAGAAGATTCCTCCAACCAGGTACCTTTCTGAAACAGTATATTGTCTAGTAAAAATGTACACATTCCGGTTTGCGTTAGTTCTTACAAAAGAAAAGAGGAGTAGATACAATAAGCTATTAGTTCCTTATACCTGATATGATAAATGATTGACACATGGAAACGTCCTCAGTTTTCTGAAGCTCTTACTAGATCTTCCAGAAGCTTATTCATAGCAGTAGTTTAATCTGTAGGGACTGATGACATTTAGGCAGCTGTACAATAAATATTCTTAAATTTTTAAATCTTAAGTAATCATATTGCTCTTGATACTTTACTGTATCGGTTGAGTGTAGTGGCTCATGCCTGTAATACTAGCTCCTTGGGAGGCTGAGATTGGGAAGATCATAATGCCCATCCAGCCTGGGCAAGATGTTTGTGAGACCTCCATCTCAGTTAAAGCTGGATATGCTGGACTGTACCTGTCATTCTTCCTGCACAGGAAGCATAAAGCAGAGGCAAGATATGAGACCCTTTTCAAAACAGAAAGCAAGCAAAAATGACTAGACATGGGATATGGTTCAAATGGCAGAGCTTCTGCCTAGCAAGCACAAGATCGTAAGTTCAAACTCTAGTACGCCCCCATAAAAGAAGACTTAGTGACTGAGATGACATTTTGGTGAATGCTTACAGCAGCATTACTCACAATGATCAAATGGAAGAATGAGTAAATCAAATGTGGCATATCCATATAATGCAATATTAGTTGGTAATAAAACAGAATGAGATGCTGACACCTGGTAGAGCACGGAACTTGAATAAACCATGAAAACATTACTCTGGGCTAATGAAGCCAGTCATGTGATTGATTGAATGTAGGACCAGTCTATCTACATAAGGTATCCCAAATAGGCAAATCCTAGGAGACAGAAAATAGAGTTGGGGGAACAAGAAATGGATTTGGCTATTAAGGGGCATGAAACTTCTTTGGGGGAATGACAAAACTTTTGGGGGTGACAAAATTTGGGGGGGGAGATGTTGGAGTTAGAATGAGAGCGTGTTTACACAGTGACTACTTGCACACTGAGAACCCTAGAATTACACTTGTGCAAAAGGAAGCTGGTATGTGCTGTGTAGCCCCTTTAAAGCTCTTTCTGCCTTTTTTTTTTTTTTTTTTTTTTTGGTTTTTAAAATTATTTTTTGGTTGGTTGTGGGCTTGAACTCAGGGCTTGGGCACTGTTCCTGAGCCTTTTTGTGCTCAAGGCTCTATCAGTTGAGCCGTAGTGGCACTTCTGGCTTTTTCTGTGTATGTGGTACTGAAGAATCAAACCCAGGACTTCATGCATGCTAGGCAAGCATTCTACCACAAAGCCACATTCCCAGCCTAAAGCTCTTTCTGTAGAGTTTAAACGTTTTGCTCACTTTTTTGTTTCAGGTGACTCAGGCTGTGGCCAGGCTGGGGATGGCACAGATTCCTCAGAAGGATCTTCTGGAGACCGTTCGCCTAAGAGAACAAGTCACCACGAAAAAGTCTAAGCAGGAGCTGCCCCCACCTCCTCCCCCAAAGAAGAGACAGATCCACGTGGATGTGGAGGCTAAGAAAAAGTGAGAGCAGCAGTGTTTCCAAACCCTCACTGCACAGTAGCGCATTCTTTTCTCCTGCGCGGTTACTTTGTATTGCTTATGAGTGAAACTCCCAAAAGCTGATGTTTGCTTCTGATTCACCTTGATACCTTGTTGAGCTCAGTGTCTGGGTTATAATAAGGCTTGATAATTACATCTTGAACAAAAGATGCCATTCAACTTAGGAATGCTTGTGCTTTGGTTTTCCTGTTACTATCTAACCAAGTCTGCAAGGGATTCTTAAAGAAGTTAAAAAAAGTCATATGATTATTTTATTCATTTATTTATTAATAGGATCGTATTGTTACTCTATTTATATTCTTACTTGTAATGATAGGATCTTACTGAGTTGGCTATATTTCTGGGTGGCCATTTTGGGGCTGTCATTGGAAACACATGAAGGCTGGGTGTTTGCATTGTTCTTTCTGGAGCTAAGTAAAATCACAGGAGGAAAGAAATGACAGAAGGTAATATCTGAATCCTCACTCAGGTTTGATACAGTGAGTGCAGAGCTGTTGAACTGGATTTTGAAATTCAAGACTGCCATTCAGACCACAGAGATAAAAGAGTATAAGAAGATGCAAGACACTTCAGAATTGAAAAAGAAGTTGAAGGTAACACTTACAACCAAAGTATTCTAGCGAATAAAATACTTCATCAGGTCAAGCTTCCTGAGATGGTGTCCAAAAGCTTCCTGTGAAATAAACGTAGCGGTAGGCAAATACATTCAGAACATTGTAGAATACTGAATTCTTTCAGTCTAGCTTCATTAGATACTTGTGTAGAGAAAATTGACCCCTCCCTTTGTGTTTTTTTTTTGTCGGTCGTGGTGCTTGAACTCTGGGCCTGGGCGCTGTCCCTCAGCTCTTCAGCTCAAGGCGAGTGCTCTACCACTTGAGCTACAGCGCCACTTCCGGTTTTCTGGTGGTTTATTGGAGATAGGAGTCTCACGGTCTCTCCTGCCCGGGCTAGCTTTGAACCTCGATCCTCAGATCTCAGCCTCCTGAGTAGCTAGGATTACAGGCGTGAGCCACCAACGCCCGGCTTGACCCCTCCCTTTCAACCATTGATGTTATACAGTAGGAAACACTTGCTAACATGACCTGGTTATAATATAAATTTTTAAAAATTCATTTATCCATCAATCCATCCAATCAATTCATTCATTCATGCATTCATTCATTCATTCATTCATTTTGTGCCAGGACTGGGGCTTGAGTTCAGGGTGTCACACTCTGTCCAAGGATGGTGTTCTACCACTTCAGCCACACCTCCACTTCCCATTACTCTTAAAACCTCATTTAGACGTACCTTAATCCGGGAACTAGTAATTTATAGCTCTGTGTTATTCCAGAGATTTTTGCCTTCTGAATACAACAGTTTGAAACAGTTAATGTTTCAAATCTCAAAATTTATTCAAACTATGTTTCTTTGGGGGGTGAAAAAGACACACAGTTTTAAAAAACTAAGTATCTTCAGCCCCATTGTACCCTTGGGCTCTGCACCTGCAGAATCAACAATCTCAGATGAGAAACATTGGGTAAAAATTTTCCAGAAAGTTCTAAAAAACAGAACTTGAATTTGCCACATCCCAAATGCGACACTGAATCCATGAAAGGGTTGTGATATGTCACTAGCTTCTTCAGTTTCCTCTTGCACATAGCCTCCATCCTTCAGCCTTCCTCATTTGAATATTGTTCACCTGTGTCTTGGTCATGTATCTGTGGTTTTAGAGCTAGGTTGAGAGATCTGTACTGAACATGGGCAGACTTCATTCCTTGTCAGATTTCCCTGAGGAAATATAGTATGGGAATGATTTAGACAACATTGCTGTTATTTGACCTCAAACTTGATTTTGAGTCTCTAGGAAGATATGTGTAGATTGTAGGATAAATAATATACTACTTCATAGTAGGACCTTAAATTTCTCCAGATTTTTAGGTATCTTTAATAGAACCAATGTCCCAGACAAATACTGAGAGAGGAATGAATTAAAATTAAGGTCCACTCTTCAAATATAAAGAGCAAGTTACTTTGGGTCAGGTCCCAAGGTGTATTGATACTATTTAACAAAAGGTACGAAATGGGCTGTGGTTGAAGTTTCCATTGGATCCTGGACTTACAGTGCTAGTCACAAATAAGACTGAGGCTTAAGAGATAATATCTCTTGAACTCTAGCATACCATGTCCAGTTCTTTTGACTCAAACCACTGTTTTTATGGTGTGAAATACTCAGGCTCTGTTTGCAAATAGGTATCATACAATACACTGATTTCAATTATTTCCTCTTTATAGAAACTCATAATTATAGTATACAATTTTGTGTGTGTGCATGTGTGCACATGCATGTGCACTTGTGCATATATGCACATGCATGAGCCATTACTGAGGCTTGAACTGAAGACCTGATGCTATATCTTATGCTCATGGCTAGCACTCTAGAGCTCTTTGGCCACAGCTCTACTTCCAGTTTTGATGGTTAATTGGAGATAAGAGCTCATGCACTTTCCTGGCTTTGAACCAGAATCCTCAGATCTCGGCTTCCCGAGTAGCTAGGTTTATAGGTGTGAGAGACCAGCACTTGGCTACTATACACCTTTCTACTGTAAAAGAAACGAAGTTTTGTGAGGCTGGGAATTAGACCCAGGGCCTTGGGCACGCTAGGCAAGCACACAATCACAAAGCCACAGGCCTACCAAAAAACTAAAGTTTTACAGTTTCTATCACCGTGTTTCATTGTACTTTTTAGGTTTATTTGTCTGTGGAGTACTGAGATGTCTCTTGGAATTGCAGCGTTTTTAAAAATTTTTTTATTGTAATATTCTTGTAGGTAAATCTGAAATACCTAAAGGCCATATGAGAGGGACACTGAACATAAACATTTAAAATAGCACAATTGAGAAGAAAGTTTGCAGTGTTCTTATATCGGGCCTTTATTTCCAGGGACTAGAAAAGGAGCAGACAGAAAGAAGCCCCCGCCTGGATGAGCTAGACCAAACTGGACAAATTCTTCTGGAGCAAATGGGCAAAGGTGAGACCCTTTATTCTTTTTTTTTTTCCCCCTAGAATTTGTAGTGTTGACACTTGCAGTTTGACATATCAGACATGTAGCCCTGCAGCTATTGTTTTGCTAGAAAAGTGCTTTTCAAAAAGTTACTTTTAGACATCAGAATCTTTTTTTTTTTTTTTCCATCCCTGGGGCTTGAACTCAGGACCTGGGCACTGTCCCTGAGCTTCTTTTGCAATCTATCACTTGAGCCACAGCACCACTTCCGGCTTTTTCTGTGTATGTGGTACTGAGGAATCAAACCCAGGGCTTCATGCATGCAAGGCAAGCACTCTACCACTTAGCCACATTCCCAGCCTATAGGCATTGGAATCTTTTAGAGAGCAAAAATCTTATATTGAAGCGGAGGAACGAAACAACAGCAGGCTGTGTCTGTGGCTCATGCCTGGTATCCTAACTACTCAGAGAACTGAGATCTGAAGGACTGAAGTTTGAAGCTGTCTTTGACCAGAAAAGTCCCCATCTCCAAAATAACCAGCACAAAGCTGGGCTGACAGCATGGCTCAAGTGGTAAAACACCAGTAAACCCCAGTACTGACAAGAACAAAACAAAGCAAAAATTATATAACAGTAATTTTAACTTTTGATTTCTAATAGTTGAGCTTTCCATAAAAGGCAGTTTTCCTTTTAAAAGATGAAAAGTGTGATTTTTATCATTATTTAGTATCACTGTAGCCAGCAGTGTCTTTAGCTTAGAGAAGGCAAGATTTTAACTTTTAAAATGAGTCTGAAGAGCTAGGTGCTGGTGGGTCATACCTGTAATCTTAGCTAGTTAGGAGGCTGAGATCCGAGGACTGCAGTTCCAAGCCAGCCCAAGCAGAAAGTCTGTGAGACTCTTATCTCTAATTAACCACCCCGAAGCCAGTTGTGGAGGTGTGGCTCATGTGAGTGAGCGGAAAAGGCTAAGCAAGATCAAAAGGACCTAAGTTCAAGCTCCAATATTGGCACACACAAAAAAGAATTGGTCTGAAGGAACCAAAAGAATAGTTGAAAAGACATTATCTAATAATTAAATGAACAAACGAACTAATGAATTGAAGGCTATTCACCTGCTCCTATAGAATGAGGACTTCTTACCAGCTTCCTAGATTTGTAGATTTTATTTACTAGCTTAATTTCCTTCTTTGCTTAACATAAATGACCCTGACAGAGAAATGTAATGATTGAATCTACACTGCCTGTGTCCACCTAGAATTGAAATGACCCTGCAGGAGTCCAGCCCCAGATAGTTGGTTAAGAAAATGGTCAATTGTTTTCTCTGTGACCCCCATTAATAGAGGTGATTGAACATGGATGTGTTTGAATGTCCTGCCTAGGTCTGTTTTCCTTTGCCTGCCTTGCTGTGAGGGGCCCATGAACGTGAGCTGCTGACCTGAGCCATATATTCAAATCATGTGTGACGTCTACATTTCTAATGTTTAGTGAACGCACACTGTGGCAAATTTTTCATGTTGTATTGTCTTGTAGATCACAAGCAACTTTTTGTTTTCCCTGCCCTCCCCCCACCTTTTTTTTTTTAGTTTGAGCTTATTACCCTGGGTTTTGGTCATGGTTGTTTACAAAGCAGAATTGTTTTCTTACCCTCTTACTCAAATGAAGAAAATGCTAAGCCTGTTCTTATAACAAGCGTTTTCTCCAAATAGGAAGATTCCATTGCTACTGAAAGAATTTGATGGTATTTTTACTAAGAGAAAAATTATGAAGAGATCTATTCCCATATAAAAAGATCTGTCACCTTATCGTTTCTAGGAATGAGAAATTATGAGACTATTCAAATGTGTGAGACAAATGCAATTATGTAATTCCTATAATTAAAATACGTTGTTTTTGCCACTCCTGAGATTGTGGTTACTGGTTTGAATGATTTGGTATTTGTTTGGCTTTGTTCATTGTGCATTGTGCCTCGTAGGCCTGCTAATTTTTCTTGGGCCTGGCTTCTGCTGTAACATTCCTATAGGCCTACGGTTGCAAAAGTGATTCTTGTCATTTCCTTACCTATTTACATGACTGTGGTTTTGTCATCTCGGACTTAAGCTATCTGCCACTTTGACTGCCGGATGTTTTTATTCTTACGAAAGCAGACATAGGGCTGGGAAGGTGGCTCAGTGGTAGAGCGTTTGCTTTGCATGCCTGACGCCCTGGGTTCGATTCCTCAGCACCACATAAGCAGAAAAAGCCAGAAGTGGCGCTATGGCTCAAGTGGTAGAGCACTAGCCTTGAGCTGAAGAGCTGAGGGACAGCGCCCAGGCCCAGAGTTCAGGCTCCCACAACCGGCAAAAAAAACAAACAAACAAAAAAAAAAAAAAAAGAAAGCAGACATAACCTTTTGATGTATGAATCCCAGACAAACGGAGGCAGTTGTGTTCATTGTTGGCTTAGAGTATAAGATTGCAGAGTGGAAAGGTGGCAAGATTGGAAATGTGTTAGTCTATAGAAGAGGAATGATACATGCTCTACTGATATGCCTTTCTCTGTGTGTGTGTGTGTGTGTGTGTGTGTGTGTGTGTGTGTGTGTGTGTGTGTGTGTGTGTGTATGCTTGTACTGAGGCTGCAATTCAGAGCTTCAAGCTCTCTCTTAGCTTGCATGCTCAAGGCTGGTGCTCTTCTATTGAGGCACACCTCTAGTTCAGCTATTTACTGGTTAGTTAAAGATGGAATGTCTTGGACATTTCTTCCCTGGGTGGCTTTGAACTGCCATCTTCCAGGTCTAAGTCTCCCGAGTAGCTAGGATTGCTGGTATGAGCCACTAGCTGCTAGCTTAATATGCCTTTGGTGATAACCATGGCCATGCCATTCCTTAATCATAGTTTCAAACCTTGCCCCACTTAGGTCAAGAAATAAACACAGGCAATGGTTTTGTAAGTGTATCAATACAGTATTTTTGTTGTTGTTGTTAAAAGGGAATTAATGGAGTGATCAGTATATGACATTGGTGTGTGTGTGCAAGTGCGTGCATACGCACATGCATTACTGTGGGTTTAAACTCAGAGTCTTGTGCTCTCCAGCCCTGTTTTTCACTGGTTATATTTGGGATAGGGTCTTGCTTCCTAGGTTCTTCTGGTACCGTATTCCTTCCAATCTTAGCCTCCTGTGAATCTTAGGATGATGGGCACATACCTCTGGATCCACCTACGGATTGACTGAGGGCCTGGTAGAGTTTCCTGCTTGGGCTATCCTTGAACTCTGATCCTCCTCCTCTTAGCCTCCCAAGTATTTAAGATTACAGGCATGAACCACCAGTGCCTGGGTTGCATTGTCTCTTTTTTATTTTTTATTTTTTGCTTATGTTAGAGCATTTAGAAGACATTCAAAACAAGTATGGTGATACCATATGAAGTATCTGCTTATTTTATGTTATGTTTTGTCTGTGTAGAAGGCCTTTCTACTGAAGAGATAAAAAGCATCCTGGAGAAGGTTTCCTCAGGGTGGAAGCACACGTCTCAGCGTCTGGATGATCTTGCTAGGAAGATTCGCCTTCAGGAGGATATCAACACTTACTTCCAGCAGCTCGACGAGCTTGAGAAGGTCCTCAAGATGAAGGAGGAGTGGTTACAGCTCACTTTCTCTTCTGCATCTCCCCACCAGTCCTTGCCACTTTTGAAGGATTCCTACCAGGTAAACAGACAACCACCTGGATGGTGCAAGTGCTCTGAACCGAGTCTTGGGTACATACAGAGAGGGCACTTCTTATATCATGACCTGTAAGTCAATTCTGACTCGCATCTGGTAGAGAGGCTCATCTTTGCGGAGTTACGTGACTGAATTTTCTCTTCCCCAGAGGGAATTGACAGACCTCCTTAGCCTCCACCCCAAGATGGAAACAGCACGTGCAAGCTGCTCAGCTCTGATGTCTCAGCCTTCTGTCCCGGATTTTGTCCAGCAGGCCTTCGATGGCTTCTTAAGGCACTACCAAGCTGTGCAGAAGGAGATGGAGGATTGTCACCAGCAGCTAGAGCGTGGTGAGTCCATCCTGTTGGTTTTCTTTCTCAATGATTCTAGCATATCTTCTCTCAGTTTACCTAAGTCTAAAAATCACCCTAATATTTAGAGCCTTCGTGGACATGTGTTTTGTGCCTGCTACACCAGGCCTATGTTTTTCTGAGCGGTGTTTCATTGTGCCTGCCTACTTCAGGGTCTTATAGTCTAAGTAGCTCCTGGCTTTGCACTGTCAAATTACGAGCTGCTTTCACAAGCTTTGAGCTTGTGTCAATAGGATCTAACAATTGTTTTTATTATTTTTATTATTGTAAAGGTAATATGGTACCCAGGGTAAAGAACACAGGTAAAGAGTACAATATGAGCAGTGTCACCCCGTTCTTGCTCTCTCTGTTTTTCTCTCCTGTTCCAACCCACAAGTTGTATAGTTCATTTTCCACACCGTGTCTAGTGAGTATCACTGTTGCATTTGTTCACCTTTTATTTCAACCATTTCTGTGTTCCCCCTTACCCTCCCAAAGACAGATAAAAGAACAGAAAGACAAAAAGAAAAGAATACAAAAACAGCAACAGAGAAGGAAAAAACCTCTTGTTTCTATTTCCTGGAGTTCATTTCAATAAGTATTAGTTTATATGATTGGGCTCACATTGTGTGTATGTGTTCCTCCCTTAAGAATAGCCTCCTTTGGTCTCACTCTGTGTGAATGACGAGATATCTAGTGTGTTTACTTGTAGATTTATTTGTTCTTGTTGTTTGTTGTTGCTTTTTATTTGTGGTGCTGGGAATGAAACTCAGGGCCTCATGTCTTCAAGGCAAGTACTATATCTCTGAACTGCAGTTCTTAAGGAAAAAAAATAATGAGAAACAGTTGTTATTTCTGCTTTTGGTTATTTCTGGCATAACAAGAGAATGCTCCTTATGTCTTTTATCTTGGAAAGGTTAATTGAAGTTTTAGCAGTATCATCCCCTTTAAAAATAAAAAAGGGAAAGAAAAGGAATTATGTTACTCTTCCAGACTCTGAAAAGGTTAAATGAGTGCTTACTTTTGGAATACATCTGGTTTTGTAAAGTTAACTCTTAAAGGTATGAGAAACTCAGTCCTTAGGTTACATTATTATTATTATTATTTTCTCTTTAGTCACTGTTGCAGGTGGAGCTTGTGCTGTAGTCTGTATTATTAGCGGCAGGTTATCCTTCATTGCTGTGCTGTGGTTCATAGATTATGTGATGTAAGGATATTAAGAAATGTCTGTGTGGGGCTGGGGCTGTGGCCTGTAGTAGAGTGCTTGCCTTGCATGCATGAGGCCCTGGGTTCGATTCCTCAGCACCACATAAGCAGAAAAAGCCGGAAGTGGCTCAAGTAGTAGATTGCTACCCTTAAGCAAAAAGAAGCTCAGGGACAGTGCCCAGGCCCTGAGTTTAAGCCCCAGGACTGGCTTAAAAAAAAAAAAAAGAGTGTCTGTGTGCCTGGTAGACAAATGTGCCATGTGGCTTTTCAACTTACTGCTTTAGTGTTTGAACAGGGTCAGCATGGGGGAATGGAGGCTGATGGTTGTTTTCACCTCTTGTCCTTCAAATACAACTCGCTTCCTTTCTGCACATGTGCTTGGAAGTGTGTGATTTTTACACTGGAGGCAGAAATAGACACTGCTGTCGCTGCTGCTGTCGTTGCCTCTCAGGTGATGTGTGGGACAGACACGCTGCACGGCTCCCTTGCAGACGCTACCACTGTGGCTGGGGTGGTCCGCCTGGACTGCAGGGCTGGGGAGGGGGGGGGGGGCGGGGAGGGGGTGGATGAAGGTATCTTGCTTTTCCTTTATTCTTTGTGCGGCAATGGGGGAAGAGGAGGTTATGTGGCACAAAAGGAACATTGTTGCTCTGGCTTCAGAGAGACATGTCATTGTGATACAATGAAGAAGAATGATAGTGAGTTAGTTAATATTTCAAACATCAACATCCGCAGGAATGAAGTCACCGTCTGTCTCAGAGATGCCAGAGGAATGACCTATTTAATTAACTAACAGAGATTCTTTTTCATCTTAATCAGGGTGGGTTTTTTTCCCCTAACTTACTATGTATTGGGATTCAGTTATTAAATGCAGAAGATTAATAGTAGTCCCGATAATATTAAGATCCTGACATTATTTTCTCAAGTTATCATTTGTTAAATAAACAGACCTGAAGAGCCAACCTGGACATGCGTATTTGGAAACATTGGAAACGCTGAAGGACATGCTGGATGACTTAGAAAACAAAGCCCAGACACCGCTGACTGACCTTAATGATCTTACAAAGCTGGAGGAGGCCCTCCAAGGAAAAAAGGTAATCTCTCTGCTAGAGGTCTGGGCCATCCTGCCATTTCAGATTTATTTACTTGTTTGTTTTTTAATTTATTTATTGAGTGCTGGTCCTGGGGTTTGAACTCAGAGTCTGGGTGCTGTGCCTGAGCTGCTGCATTTGCTCACCCTTTGTCCCTCCATTTCTGTGCCTGAGCCACAATGCCACTTCCCGCTTTTTATGAGTAGTTTATTGGAGATAGACTTTCCAGCCTGGGCTGCCTTGGAACCTCGATCCTCAGATCTCAGCTTCCTAAGTGGCTAGAACCACAAGCACTTGGCCATTTCAGATTTATTTATTTATCTAAAAATGTCTATTTTTATTGTTTTATTATAAAGGTGATGTTTAAAGGGATTATAGCTATATACATCAGATAAAGAGTACATTTGTTTTTGGACAATGTCCCCACTTCCCTCATTCTCTTCCAGTTTTTCCCTCCTGTCCCCTATCTACAAATCATGTAGTTCATTTTCAATGGAGTGTCTACTGAGTACCACTGCTACTTTTGTTCACCCTTTGTCCCTCCATTTCTGTGTCCCCCACTTACTTTCACAAAGACAGATAAATGAACAGGGAAGACAAAAAGAAAAGAAAAGAAAAACAGCAACAAAGAAACAATCCCTTTTTCCTGGAGTTCACTTTGATAAATATTATTTTATATATGATTGTTGATCATATGATAATATTTTTCAGTGATTTTTTTTTAATGAGGGACGCCATTTGTGGTTCAGAATTTGTGTTCCTTTTCTTTTGGAACTGGGTTATTTAATCTAGAGACTTAAGCCTGCTGGGCAAGTGCTCTACCATTTGAGCTTGGATCCCAGCCCTTTTGTTTGTATTTTGTTTCTGAAATACTAATTTTGCCCAGGCTCACTTCAAACTTTTGTTCATCTTGCCTCTGCTTCTTCAGTGTCTGGGATTATAGGCCCATGCCTCCACACCTGTCTCTGTATTGGTTACTTATAATTTGAAGGTTGATTTCTGTAATGTAGGATCTTAGTTAAAGGAATAGTTACTAAGTTTTAATAGAAGTACATATTTATGTAGGATCTTAGTTAAAGGAATAGTTACTAAGTTTTAATAGAAATACATATTTATGTAGGATCTTAGTTAAAGGAGTAGTTACTAAGTTTTAATAGAAGTACATATTTCTTATTAGCATAAAATTCTTAACTGATTCATAGTGTGCTCAAATACTTCTTATAAAATGGGGAATAGTTGAAATGATATTTTGAAAAAAATTGTGTTGAATCAGGATGGTTCCTTGGTCCTTTAGTTGAGTGCCCTTAAGATTTTGAAGTATTTCGTGAGTTAACAAAGACCAACTCTTGACATAGCCCTCTGGGCCCACACGGGGCATGTGGTTCAGCCATTTATGTGGCGAGAATATATTACATGGCCCACACATAACTCATGAAGGGAAAGCTTTAATTTTTTGGATTATGCTCATTGCTTTATAATACTTCTTGATACAGTGCCCTCCTGTTTTATTTTTTTCCCACTGTGTACAGCCCATATGATTACATCTGTATAGACACATTATTGCACACATTTTTAATTGTTGGAATCTTTTCCTAGGCCCTTGATGAAATCCTTGAGAATCAGAAACCTATGTTACATAAACTTACAGAAGACACAAAGGCATTAGAGAAAAATGTGCTTCCTGATGTAGAAAAGACATATAAGAAAGAACTCAACGATGCCCGAGGAAAATGGAACAAACTCAAGACCAAGGTTTCCAAAGATCTACATTTGCTTGAAGAAACTGCCTCGAAACTCAGAGCTTTTGAGGTAAATCCTGAGGCCACCAGGATACCAGGAGTTTGCCTTTATTACAGGGTAGATGGTAATTTTCATGCAGGATTCACATATCTACTATTTAAGTATTTTGCATTCTTTCTAGTCCCACATTATTTATGTGCTTAAGTTGGGATTATAACTTGCTCTGCAACATACTGTGAATGAGCAGGTGAGCACATGTATTTCTTTTTGCCTCATAGAGAGGACTTGTTGGTAGAAGCGAGCTGGACTGGTGATATGGAAAACAGAGTTAAAATAGAACTTCAGCATAGGAGGCTGTCTATGTGAAATACAGATTGGTTATTAGATTGCAGTGTGAGTCACATTGTGGTTGCTACAAGTTGCCTGGTTAGTGGCAAATAGTGAAGTCCTTGGATATGGTTTTTAATGGTCCTTGATATTTGGAGTTAACAATCTGAATGAGGCTAGTGACAGACTAAAAAGCCAAATAATTCAAGGCATATAGCTATGCAGAAGCTACATCTGAAAAGCTGGTTGGTCAAGGTGAGGGCCAGGGGAGGGTCGTGGTAAATGTGAGGATGTATAAGGAGGAGGTGGAGAAAGTTACGGTCAGATATGACAGGATTTTTTTTTTTTCCAGTCCTGGGGCTTGAACTCAGGGCCTGGGCACTGTCCCTGAGCTTCTTTTGCTCAAGGCTAGCACTCTACCACTTGAAGCCACAGCACCATTTCTGACTTTTTCTGGATAGGTGGTACTGAGGAATCGAACCCAGGGCTTCATGCATGCTTGGCAAGCACTCTACCACTAAGCTGCATTCTGAGCCCAAGACAGGATTTTTAAGTCCAACTCTGTCTCTGGTTTTCTCAAAGGGCAGCATGGATGTGGAGCTGGTCTACTCTGCCCCCAGGCTCCAATTCTCTCAGTGCTTCTGGAACATGGTCGTTGTTCTTTTTTCCTTTTAGCTGGGGATTCGTCTTTTTTTTAGACTGGTTTACATCAACATATACTTCTAGAACAGTATCCGGCAAGAGAAAACATTAACTATTTCTCAGTAGGTAACATTAGATTAGTAATAGATTTAAATAGATTGATTAACTCAAATTCTAAGAGAATTTGGGTTTGGGATATTGCTAGGAAAATCAGAAAGTAGAGATGAAATTTACGAAACTTTTATGGTTTTACAATGACAGAAAACCTGTAGTACCAGAAGAGCACTCAGGCGAGCATGGAGAGAGTCCCATGATATTCAGTGTGTGCCTGCCACTGAATTTGAAGGGAAGTCTTGACCCAGAAACCAAGGGGCAGTTGCAGTGGCTGATCATAGGGGAAGAGGATGCGGGGGCTTTGTGATGGCTACTTTTAGATAAACTCATGTATGTGTCAGCGTTATGCCTTGTTCTCATTTCTCTGTGACAGAACACTTTTCTCCCACATAGTGTTTTTGAGGTTCATAAAACCAAACAAAAGCAGAATCCTACCAGCTTAAACTACTATATTAATTCTGTCTCTACAGCGTTTTGTGTCTGTGGCTTGAGGCAGAAATCAGTAGCTTAAAAGCTGTCGACATTCCAACAGATGGGGGAGAAGGAAGATAAAATGCTAAGAATTTAGCTGTAATCAAGTCTCAGAGGCAGTTGCGTCTCTTGGAATCTCAGTCTTAAAGTCCAGAGTTACCAGGTTTTACAGTTCTTCCATTCGGAGCTCAGGCAAGGAGGCGAGCTAAGGCTAAAGGGCTCATTTTATCCATGTCACATTCCTTCTCTGGGATCTAGATTCTAAATCTTGCTTTGAAGCAGGGCCGGTCATTGTAGAATTTTGGCCTTCCTGGTTAGACTATTTGATGAGTTGATTTCCAATTACTGATAGTAATTTTATCTTTATTTAAGTAAAAAGATGACTGAAAAATGTCTACCCTATCCTAGACTACTTATAGTTTAATTGTTACTAGTAATTTACTAGTAATTCTTTCATATTGCTGTTCCTGGGTCTTGAGTTCAGGTCCTGTGTGCTATTCCTGAGATTGTTTTATTTATGTATTTTTTGCTCAAGGCTAGCACTCTAAAACTTGAGCTACAGCGTCACTTCTGAAGGCTTTTTGGTGGTTAATTGGAGATAAGAGTCACATGGACTTTACTGCTGAGGGAGGTTTCAAACTGTGATCCTCAGATCTCAGCTTCCTAAGTAGCTGGTCATATTAGCTACCAGCTCCTGGCTTGTATTACTTTTTTTTTTTTTTTTTTTGGTTGGGGGGCTTGAACTCTGGGCCTGGGCACTGTCCCTGAGCATTCCAGCTCAAAGTAAGTAGTACTCTTACCCTTGAGCCACAGCCCCACTTCAGGTTTTCTGGTGGTTAATTGGAGATAAGAGCCTCACGGACTTTCTTACTCAGGCTGGCTTTGAACCATGATCCTCAGATCTCAGCCTCCTGAGTAGCTAGCATGACAGGCGTGAGCCACCAGCACCCAGCTTGCATTGCTTTTTAAACTGAGATATCCCACAAAGAAGTATGTGCCTGTTTTGTAGATATATGTGTAAGAATGTTTGTGTATGTGCATGTGTGTGCGGGTATTCAGTAAGTGCATGGCAAAAAAGAAAAAGATTACTCATTGTAGATTAGAAACTCCTAAGTGTATTTCCTGAATGATTTTTATATAGATAAACAATTTTTGCACGAGTTCTTTTATATCCTTTTGTCACCTCTTTGATGAAGAGTTGGCTTCAGGGTGAGCAGCCTTTTGGAAAGTGCTGGGAGCATCTGCTATGGTGGATGCAGAATATTTCCCTTCGAGGGACAGAGGCCTTACTGTGGGGGGAGTGAAGTGCGGTGCAGAGTCCTGGGTCTCTGGTTGTTTCCTGCTCACAGGTGGTGGCTGGTCTTGATTTGAGTGACTTTTCTCTACCCCCATGGTGTGGCCACAGAGTGGGGTCCAGTTGGTTTGTGCTATTAGGCATTTCACTGTTTGTCTTCCTTCTGCTGCTCTGAGCTGAGCTGTATTTGACCAGATATATCAGCAGCAGTTCTTTCAAAATGGTCATTTTGTAATAGTTTATTTATTTATTTTTTGTTGGTCGTGGGGCCTGAACTCTGGGCCTGGGCGCTGTCGCTCAGCTCTTCACCTCAAGGCTAGCGCTCTACCACTTGAACCATAGCGCCACTTCCAGCTTTTTCTGCTTGTGTGGTGCTGAGGAATTGAAACCAGGGCCCCATGCATGTGAGGCAAAGGCAAACACTACCCCTGCGTCACCTTCCCAGCTCTGTAATGGTTACTTTAAAATAATCATTTGACGAAACAGCATCAATGGTTCATACAGTGTAAAAATTTTTTTTAATGGCCTAGCCAAGTGTCAGTGGAGGCTGAGCCCTAGAGGATCTCTGTTCAAAGCCAATCCAGACAGGACAGTCTGAGAGACTCCATCTCCAGTTAACCACACAAAGTTGGACTGGAGGCATGACTCAGGTGGTAGAGCGCCATCTGTGATCAACCAATCAGTCCAAATGTGAAGCCTTGATTTGCAGCTCTAGTATCAGAACAATCAAAATGGTTCTGATCTTATGGAAACATATCCTCATCCTGTCTCTGATGTGGCCTAAACTCTAAAACCTGGCGGTATTTTTTTTTTTTTTAATAAAGCGCATCTTGGCAATAATAGAGCAGTTTGGTTTGTAGATATTTTCATTTATTGAATGTTTCTGTGTGGGAATCTCTGTCTAAACATGGTGACAGTACAACCAAATAAGACTGATATTAATAATATTCCTCTTTAATAGAAGAGTAAGCCTAGGCTCCAAAAGACAGAAGGAATTAGTGTCTCAAAACCCCACTGCTAGTCAGGTGCTCAACTTGACCTTCAGCTCCCATTCTTTCCTTTGGTCACAACTGCCTCTTTCAGACGTAAGTAGCATTTGCAGTGGAGAAGATAATTTGGCTTTTCAGATTCCCTCGAGTTGCTTTTGTCCCTGTTGGGACAGAAAATTGGTTCTATGTGACTCATCTGGGTTTGTTCTTTTCTTTCCTCTTCCTTTTTTTCCTCAGGGTAAACTGCAAGAGGCAGCAGGGGACCGCTGCCTTGTGTCTGCCCCCGGGAGACTTGCGTGTCTAGGCGGGAGGAGGGAGGAAGGAAGGCAACGGATACCATAAAACTTCCTCTCACTGGCCAGCCAGGGGCAGATCCATTTGCTTACATTAGTCAAAGCTGATTGTGATTGAAAATCTTTCTTGGAATAGAATGGAAAATCTTATAAAATCTTTATGTAGTGAAACGATCAGTTTTCCTTATTCACAACTAGATTTAATGAATTTCCCAGTTTTATAATAGTTCATTTCTTCTTCTTCCTCCCTTTCTCTCCTGTTCTTCTGCCTGCTCTCCCTCTCCCTCCTTCACTCTCTCCTCCTTTTCCTTCTCCTCCCTTTCCTCTTCCCCCTCCTCCTTTCCCTTCCTCCCTTCCTCCCTTCCTTCCTTCCTGAATGCTAGATTGTTATATACCCTGAGTGACATGATGTCATAGTTGAAAGAGCATGTACACTTACGTAGTTCAATAATGTGCATATCATTCTTGGCAGGTCTTGTTTCCACCAAAGTATTTAGGGTATTTTCATACAACATTATAAGAAGAAGGCAGGCCAGGCATCGGTTTGTGCTTATAATCCTAGCTACTGAGATCTGAGGATCACGGTTCAAAGCCAGCCTGGGCAGGAAAGTCTGTGAGACTCTTATCTCCAAATAACCACCAGAAAACTTGAAGTGGCACTGTGGCTCACATGGTAGAGTGCTTGCCTTGAGCTGAAGAGCTCAGGGACAGTGCCCAGGTCCAGAGTTCAAACCCCATGACCGACCAAAAAAAAAAAAAAAAAAGAAGAAGAAAGCAGAAAATGAATTAGATTTTAGTGTATGTAGGCTCTTCTTATATCATGAAATGTAAGCCATCCTTTGTGGGTGAAACACTCAAGCAAGCACTATTATTGGATTCAGTTTTCACTTGGAAAAATTTTAAACTCTGGACCATCACAAAACACCCCACATAGCCAATAGAAAAACAAAATGTGTTTCCCTACCAGTTTTGTAAGGAAGAAAAAGTTAGCAGGAGTAGCCGATAGGAAAGTAGAGAGGCTAGAATTTCTAATTATTTTGTTGGCTTTGTGGTTGGTCTATTCTTAACTGGTTTGTCAACATACCAAGGCCAAGTTTAATATTTATAATCATCAAGCCCTGAATTTATGATAGCAGCCCATTAAGTTGTGTTAGGAAAAGTATATTTTGAGGTAGTTAATGGAGGTATTGGAGTTGCAACAAGCTATAATATGTGACTGGTGACTGTATGAACAAACAAAAAAAACAAGCTTAGAACAACCATACAAGAATAAAAATAAAACAGACACCATTGCAGATGCAATGTGGTGATAAGAACGGTTGGTTGGTTCTGTGTGGTATGAAGCTATTGATGTGGTTTGCAGGGTACATTTTATTCAGAGCGGTGGTTGTGATAGATGCTTGGCTGTCATGTCCTAGAGAGGCCAGGTAAGGAACTAGGAACATTTAACCGTTAGAGGCAGCAGAGAAAGACATGGCAGCTACCTACAAATATGGCGAGACTTTTTGGAAAATGATAGTAAACTTGTTTCCAGTTTTAGAAGTGAACAAGAAATTAAGAACATGCAAGGGAGGTTAACAGGCAGGATAAACAATGCTTGAGTGGGAAGGCTTAGAAAGAAATGATTCTCCCACAGTGTTGGGCTGAAATTTGGTTTATTTTTGCATTCTAAGTCACCATTTTTATATGACCACATCTCTGAAGTTTCTCTCTCTCTCTTTTTCCCCCTGCAAAATATTTGCTTTCTCATTTGTCATTGGATCCCAGGGTCACACACATAGAGTAGGTGCTGGTAAATATTGGGTGAAAAAAATACAACGATGTAGTGTGTGATTTTGGGTTTTCAGATGAAAAAAAAAAGCTGTATGCATCTGATCATGTAATATATAATATTTCTCAAAATGAATTCCAGGAAATGAAAAACAAGGAGTTTTTTTCCCCTTTTTTCTTTGTCTCTTCATTTGTCTTTCTTTGGGTAAGGGGGAGGTCACAGAAATGGAGGGGTGAACAAATGCAGCAGTGGCAGTCATTGGACACTATGTTGAAAAGGAACTATGCAACTTGTGGTTGGGGATGGGAAGGAAAACCTGGAAGAGAGGGAGGGAGGCAGTGACATTGTTCAGAAAGGAATGTATTCTTTATCTGACTTACGTAATTGTAACCGCTCTGTATATCATCTTTGCAATAACAATAAATGAATTGAAAAAAATAGTACTCAGGGTCAGGACTAAAAACAACCTATATATTTCCTTCATTTAAATAACATTTCCTATGTTATTTATTTTCCTGCTTCCAGTAGCCAACTGAAAGAGCAAACTTATTTTACATTATTAAAAGAGCAAAAGTTTTTCCTTTTTTCTCAAAATCTGATTATACTCAGAAAAGCATTCCCCCCCCCCCCATCTGCTCTGAATTTTCAGTCATCAACATTGCAATTTAAGTGAAAAAAAAAAAAAAGCACAGTTCACTGAAGTGTTTTAAGTTTTAGACAATGCCCACAAAGCTTGTTCATCATCTTTGGAGAATTTTCATCCAATATGACGAAAGTCATTCTTTTCCAAGTTCAGGGGCTTAAAAAGAGAAATAAAGTAAATGAGAATGATGCTATCAGAGTTTGCAAAGTTGCTTTTTCTCTTGTAGCCAGGGATGGAGAGACGTGGGTTAAATGTCAGGGAGTAATATCCCCTTCTGCTATTGTGTTTGTTACAGGCTGATTCAGAAGTCATCCAGAAGTGGACAGAAGGAGTGAAAGACTTCTTAATGAAAGAGCAGGCTGCCCAAGGGGATGTGGCCGGTCTCCAGCGGGAGCTTGGCCAGTGTGCTGTGAGTTCTCTTCCAGCCAGCCCGATGGAACAAATCACATTTTCTTTATTATTTGCTATTATTGAAATGGGTAGAATGTGACATGGTCTTGAACTGTAGATAAAATATCTTTTATCATAAAACCATTGTAGCTTTATAGTTAATAAAAGAATGGCAGATGTTCATATTTTTATCTTTTGCCTTGTTATAGAATTGATGACATGAGAACAAGACTTAGTTTAGTTTCTTAGGTGCTGCTGTTTTGTATTATAATGCCATCTTCGCCTAATGCTTACCAATGGTGTATTGCTTATACCACATGGTGAGGCTTTAGGAAAAACATACTTAACAAATGAAATTTGCCAGTAATACTGCATGCAATTTATGCTTTGGGAAATCATCAGGCTTCTCGAAGTTAATTAAAAGCACTGTTCCCCACTGAGAGTCAAGTATTTCCAGTCTAATTTAGAAGATGGCTATATGAAGTACCCAGGTGAAGTGAATTTAAGACACAGTTTTTCTTAAGTAGTTGGAAGTTGTGACTCCAAGCAGCCTGTTCTGATAATATTTGCAGGGATCCAGGCAGTCATACTATAATTATGTCATTCACTTACATAGGAATAAACAGCCTGGCTCATTTTATGTTTTCAGGCCTTTGCCAATGAAATAGAAACAATTGAATTGTCTCTGAAAAACATGAAAGAAATAGAGACTAACCTTCGAAGCTGTCCAATTTCTGGAATCAAAACTTGGGTGCAGACAAGACTAGTTGACTGCCAAACCCAACTGGAGAAATTTAGCAAGGAGGTGAGTGCATCAAAGTAATCATCTGTGCTCTCCAGGGTATGGAGACGCTGGTGTCTCTTCACCAACAAAACTGATTTTTATGATCTATCTAGTTGGGTAACTATGGCATATGTAGAAAGTTGGAGCAAGAACCTACAGTTTTTTTTAAAATCAAGTATAAGTACTATTTGTTTAATTTGTCCCAGAACTTATCCTTTCCTTTTGTTTTCAATGTAACTTACACACTCAGAACACTTGCTGGGCCTCTTAAGACACTTAAGTATGTTATCTAGTACATTAATGATTAATCAGCTGATGAGTACTATGTTTTAATTAGCACCCACTGTCATGCATCATTAGGCATTGGACAGGGAGAATTCTTCCTCTTAAGAGGGCTTGTGTTCTAGTCAGGCAGATGAATAATGAATGCTATCAGGTGGAATAGCCAAGTGTTATGTTTAGGTGGATTATTTCAGGTAAACTGAGATTATCTCAGTTTCAGAATAGAGAACTGAGCAAAATAAGTGAGAACAATTTAGGCATGGGAATCACATTTTAAAGCCTAGTGTCTGTGTGTGTGTGTGTGTGTGTGTGTGTGTGTGTGTGTGTGTGGTGGGGGCTTATAAACTTGTTTACCATAAAGAACAAGGTAGTGTAGCTGGGATACAGTTAGAGAAGTCAGCAGGCTGGAAAATGGGAATATTTGAAGGTAGACTAAAAAATAGCTTACACATTGTATCCTTGGAGATAAAAACTTTGAATTTTCTTTCAAGTGTGATGACAAGCAAGTTGGAAGTTTTGTGCAGAGATTTGATAGTGGCATTTGATAGATCTGTTAAGGTGTCTGGGCATTTTGCTTTGGGAAGGCCAAAATGAAAGGCTGGACAATAGTCATGGGTGATTATAGTCTCCAGAAGAGAGCTAGAGAGCTTTTTGGACTGGAAAGTTGTGCTGGAGGTCAGGAGACATACCGGGTTAGATTGTACCTTGAAAATAGGAATAGCATTCATGTACAGTGGTCCAATTTGTGATGGAAGAAAAAAAAATGAATGGTCAGGGGCAGCTGAGTCGCCTTGGACAGCTTCTATTGTGCATGAACCGTGGTGCTTTCACTGGAATGACGGACACTGAGGCACAGGGGAAATGATGTTTTCCATTGGGCCAGAGCTATGTGTGAGAAACGTTTAGGCAAGCAAGTGGTGTTTTTTTTTTATTTTTAGTATTTAAGGACCTGGGAATTAAAGGATGCTAAGAAAGAAAGGTCAGGGCGGGGTGAAGCCCCAGAGACAGTGCTCTGTGGTGAGGATTGCTGATGCCTTCAAAGCCGAAAGCTTTTAATGACCTGGAGGAAAATGGATTCCTGGCGTGGTGAGGAAGGGAGGGGTATTAGGGAATGTTGAGGGGAAGTGGCAAGTAACCGTGAGATGTTTCTCATTTCCGGGTAGCAGAAGACTGAGGTAGGTGCTGGAGATGGAGAATCCAAACAGACTTTTTTTGTTGTTGTTGTTACTTTAAACAAGGAGAGCTATTACTGGATTTTTAAAACTGAAGAAAGCAACCGCAGTTAGAAAATACTGAGTTAGAATGTAGTAGAAAGTGCTAGAAAGTACTAGAACATACTAGAAGGAAAAGCATTGTATTGATACTGGGAATCGGGTGTGGCTTCAGTTGCTTTAGTGAAATGATAGTGAGGGTTCTGTGTAGCTGAGTGAGCCACATAGGGTTGAAAAATAGAGAAAAAATAGTAGAATGCATGCAGTCTCCATAGGCCACATTGTAAATAGTTCGTGTCTTAATACAGCACTTGTTAGCTCATGTTTACATGTCATGTTTGTGTCATTTAATATTTTCCTTT
The DNA here is from genome assembly GCF_019054845.1 of Dipodomys spectabilis. Classification (NCBI taxonomy): domain Eukaryota; kingdom Metazoa; phylum Chordata; class Mammalia; order Rodentia; family Heteromyidae; genus Dipodomys; species Dipodomys spectabilis. The sequence goes on from NW_024870678.1 coordinate 28,415,916, forward strand.
GGTTTTGTTGTTTTATTCCAATTTCACTATCTTGGACACGCTCGGATGTGAAGATGAACTGAAGTATTGGTTTCAGGGAACCCCATAGATACATGCTGAGAGTCTTCAGGTTGTGACTGATCACATTTGCTGTTTCTTTTACTTAGTTATTTTTCTCAGTTTTGAAAATGTTCTTTGGGCAGGAAGTTGCACACATCATGATGTTACCCCGAAATATTATAGTATGTTTTTTTCAAGAATAAGGGTGGTCTCTACAAAACCACCATGCCATTATCCAACTTCAGAAATTACCTTTTTGCTATTATCATCTCATATTCTAGCCAAATTTGTATTGCTGCATGTGTTCTATAATCTCTTGGCATGTGCTTGAAGTGTCTGGTTTCTAAAGAAGTAAATAGAGAATATTATTTGGAAGTGGCTTGAAGACTAAGGCAGTTTGTCTATCTCTCTGCTGTATCTGTCGATCCATCCATGCATGAATCCCTATCTACCAACCCAGACACCTCTGACAACACAGAATTCATTGAGAATCACTTTGGACTCAAAGTATGGGACTAACTGTATGGGAAGAAACGAAGTGTACTTAGTAAGAAGACAGCCACATGCTGCGTGTTGCGTCACATTGCATGTTGTGTGAATGATGATTTAGATCAGTTCCAGAAGATCGTGTTTCATTGACTGGTAAAGATGTTGACATTTTACTTAAAAGAAAAACATCAACATATGGCAGAGGATAGTTCCATGTTCATTTTTGGGGCCGTAGTTGGGTTGGAGAGAGGAGACTGGAGAACTGCTGTTCCTCTTCTGGACGTTGATCTCCATCAGCTCTATAGCCATGCCAGCCCTGGCCAGGTGGCTACCACATCCTCTTTCATCTGAGCAGGAGGTTGACTCTGGCAAGGGAGGATTGGACTGTCCTGTGCTACTGTGTCTTCTCACAGTGGAAGTTGGTTTGTGGTTTGGGTGAGAAGTTGAAACTATTTCCAGATTTCTGGGAAGCAGCTGTTGACCCAGGTTCAGAAATGCCTAATATATTACCATACTATGTTGTTTTTGCCAGTCCTGGGGCTTGAAATCAGGGCCTAGGCACTGTCCCTGAGCTTCTTTTGCTCAAGGTTAGCACTCTATTACTTTGAGCCACAGCACTACTTCTGGCTTTTTCTGTATATGTGGTACTGAGGAATTGAACCAAGGGCTTCATGCATGGGAGGCAAGCACTCTACCACTCAGCCACACTCCCAGCCCCACCATGCTAATTTCCAATTTTTTGTGTGTGCATATCTGGCATAGAGCATTATTTCATAGCATCTCATGAACAACTTTCAAAGTCATCCCTCCTGCCCACCTTGCTCTTCAAAAGTGAAATATTTATTGGACTCCTGTTTAAAAGGGAAAATAGATGAATTTTTTTATCTTGTCCTGGGTTTTGAAACTTAATCAACAGTGTTGCAGCACATTTATTATGCGTTTGCTCTTGTTGTTATATTCTAGATTCTATATCTGGAATTACTCTGTCAAAGTTATACATTTTCAAAATGAAAAGTTGTTTCCCGATAAGGCTCCTATACACAAAGGAGGGATAGAATTCCTCTGATGACATTTTCATGAGTGATAATTGCTCCAGTATCATCCCCAAATATATAAGAATTTTATCTGACTATGCAAACATCCACCACTTTGTGGGACATCATTACAGTGTCTTTAAATACTAAAGCCTAAGGGCTAACACTGCATGCGTTCCAGTTTGTGTATGTGAGGGAATGGCTTTGCCCTTCTAGATTGCTGTTCAGAAGAACAGGTTGAGTGAAAGTCAGGAAAAAGCAGTGAACCTGAAGAAAGACTTGGCGGAGATGCAGGAGTGGATGAGCCAGGCGGAGGAGGAATATCTGGAGCGGGACTTTGAGTACAAGTCGCCGGAAGAGCTGGAGGGTGCTGTGGATGAAATGAAGGTGAGCCTGGGCTAAGCAGTTGAACTTACCGTGGACCTTCTTTTCCTCACTTCGTAATGAGCCCTGTGTCTACATCACCTCACACATCCACGCCCCTCTGTGTAGCTTGGGGGACCTGCTGCAGCCTTCCAAGAGCTGGCTTGGATGGATACTGTCCCACTACACCCGGCTCCATTTAGCGATGTTCAGGGCTTACTGTTTTCATGAAGAATCACTTCGTAAGTGAAGAGAGTTTGCCAGTCCGTTGACGTCTCCAGACTTCTGCAGGCGGCCAGGGCAGGGCTCATGCGAACCCTGACTGTCCTGAGCGGGAGCGGAGAGTGTTGGGGGAAGCACCGGTGAACATGTCAGCTGTGCTCACGGGCTGGAGTTCCTGTAAACTTCCATTCCTGCGTCAATAATCTTCAACCCTCTCCCTTGTTATATACAGTAAAGGGCTCCTGTACTAAACCTCCAGCATTGCTCCAACTGTTCTTGAGTATTCAAGCCTTAAAGGGGATAGATACTGTCTTAAAGGCTGTTTATTTAAATAAGATTAAACAACAGTGCACTTTTTTGTGTGTGCCATTCCTGGGACTTGAACTCAGGGCCTGGGCACTACCTCTGAGCTTCTTTTGCTCAAGGCTAGCTCTCTACCACTTGAGCCACAGTTCCATTTCTAGCTTTCTGGTGGTTAATTGGAAATAAGAGTCTCATGGATTTCCTGCCCAGGTGGGCTTTGAACCCCAATCCTCAGATCTCAGCTTCTTGAATAGCTAGGATTACAGGCGTGAACCACTAGTATCCAGCTCACACAAGGGCATTCGAATTTTGTACTTTTTCTCTCTCTTTAAAAATCATTATAGTTGAGAGCACAAAAAAAATGAGATTAACACCCTTGGCTGGGAAACTTTCTATTTATTTTTAATTTTCCAAACAGTCATTAGGAATTTAAAAGCAACTACACTTAAATTACTTTCTCCCACCCTAAGCAAGCTGAAGTCCATTAAGCAGGAGGGAAAGCTCCCAGGGCCAGGCAAATCTGCTTGAGGTTGATTTGCCTGATGGGAGTGTGTTCACGTTGTGTACCGCACAGTCAGGAAGCAGCTTTTACAGCATCAGACTGGTCCAGTGTAATAGCATTTTATCTGAAGTGCTGACATTATTAGGAGAAGAGATGGCACCTATATGCTAAGAAGAAAAAAGTCTTTAAGTTATTTGTAGGACCTTTTGAAGGACATCTACCACAGTGCCTTAACTATCGAGCCCCTGTATTATTTGTGAAGATTCAGTCATTCCAGACTAATATGTCCATTGAAATGAATTCACCTGTTTTTTAAAATATGAAACCCATGATATGAAAACATTGTATACGAGTAAACACATTTTCAGATGTATTTAAATTAGACACTATTTATGCTAAATTTAAATAACTTGAATGGCAACACTGGGGTCATTAAATGAAAATGTGTGTGGAGACTGTACATTGGAAAATAGAAAAGTGAAATTTTAGTAGCCAAGCACAGTATAATCTCAGCACTTGGGAGATGGAGACATGAGGATTTCACCTCATGGGTTTGAGGCCAGTCTGTGCTGTATCATAAGATCCTGACTCAAAACAAATAAGCAAGGAAGCCAGCAGTGATTAACTCATCTTCCAGTTAGACAATTCAAGTCCTATAGAGTTTTCATTTTGGCTTAGTTACTATTTTTTTCAAGAACAAAATTGGTTTCAGAGAAACATCTTTTAATTTCTCTCTTTCCTGGAGCAGAGAGCAAAAGAGGACGTGTTGCAGAAGGAGGTGAGAGTGAAAATTCTCAAGGACAATATCAAGTTATTAGCTGCCAAGGTGCCCTCTGGTGGCCAGGAGCTGACATCTGAGCTGAACGTAGTGCTGGAGAATTACCAGCTTCTTTGTAATAGAATTCGAGGAAAATGCCACACACTGGAGGTAGGAACTCACCCCTGCCCCCCACATGTCTTGAGGAAAACCTTAATTTTCTTTAAAATACAAAAATGCGTTCATAAAATATCTTCAGGGAATAAAAAATATTGATAATAATGAAAAAAGATTCTTGTTTTAATTTGAAAAAGGAGATGTAGATGTCTTAAGTTGTCAGAGGTTAATTAGCAAGTCACTGGGCATGTTAGACTTTGTTGTATATGTGACCAAGGCTTTCCTTACAGATGATCTGCAAGGTTCCCATAGTGCAGAACATACTGCAAGCCTCTGCTTCTTGGTCTGTTTCACCACTCCCTTCCCCCAGCACCGAAACCTCTGACACTGTGAATAAGAAGTCTTTTCTCATCTCTATCTATCTATCTATCTATCTATCTATCTATCTATCTATCTATCTATCTATCTATCTATCTATCTCTATCTACCTATCTATCTATCTATTGACTAGCGCTCTGCCATTTGAGCGACAGTGCCACGTCTAGTTTTCTGAGTAGTTTATTGGAGATAAGAGTCTCACAGACTTTTTTGCCCAGGCTGGGTTTGAACTGAGATCCTCAGATCTCAGCCTCCTGAGTAGCTAGGATTACAGGTGTGAGCCATTGGCTCTTGGCTCCAATATATTTTTTATATCCAGTATTTTGTCACAGTGACGTGAAAGCAAACTCACACACGTGTGTTTATATTCCCTTATTTCCCTTTGCAGTGAGTCCATAGAAATCCCTGTGAAGTGTTGCATTTTGAGTAGTGTCTATAAAGTTACTCATGTGAAAGAAAGAACTCTTGTATGCTGCCATTTCACTGGATCTCCAATAAATCTTTTTTTGCCCTCTATTATATTTTAGATAGAGATAGCTCAATGAGATTATTTTAATAAGATAGTGTTTGCTTAGTGGTCTTCATAAGAATATAATTTTTGTTATGTCCTATGGTGATAGCAGAAGTATATCAGTGGATGACCATTTGTTTCAGCCTGCAATGAATGATTAGATGGTGTTAAACCCTGAAATGATCCAAGAATGGCAGAGGCAATCACTGCTTGTTTGCTCTGAATCTGTGCTATGCTGAGATAAACATGTATAATTGGGATTAGTAAGAAAGGTACTTACCCTGTGGCAATGATTCTGTCATCTCTTTTTTTGAGAAAAGGGAAATTGATTTGCATCTGAGCTGATGCCCTAGCCTGCTTTTTGCAGTTTTGAAATTGGGGGACTAGCAATCTCTTATTTCTTTTACTCTTAAGCCAAGAGTAAGCATTTCATGCCTGAGGACTCAAAGCTAAGTTGTGTCTTGTTTTTGTTTCATTTCTGAAGACTGTTTTGTGTAATCCTGGAAGGCAAACGAATACACACGTATATACTTACTCATCCATGTACCCTTATCCACTGAATCTGTGACCCAGCCCAAATGTAGACTATTAGGCTTTAAATATTTTTGTCTGTTTCTGAAGAAAAATATGCTGAGCCCTGTTGTGGCCTGTAGAGGTCAGATGGGGCACAGGTTTGGATCCACCTGTGCTCAGGTGGTCGCTTGGAAAGAGCATAGACGCCAGAGGCTGAGGGGAGTTCTTCCTCAGAAATACATCAGAAAGGTTTCTCCCCTGTGGAATATGGAGGTATAAATGTACGTGTATGTGAGTGAGTCCTTCCATGGTGACAAAATAAATAACATAAAAATAATTATGAGGGGCTGGGAAGGTGGCTCAGTGGTAGAGTGCTTGCCTTGCATGCATGAGGCCCTAGGTTCCATTCCTCAGCACCACATAAGCAGAAAAAGCTGGAAGTGGTGCTGTGGCTGCAGTGGTAGAGCACTACCCTTGAGCTGAAGAGCTGAGGGACAGCGCCCAGGTCCAGAGTTCAGGCCCCATGACTGGCAAAAAAAAAAAAAAAAAAATTGATGGGAGGAAATATTTTTCTTCTTTTTTTTCTTTTGTATTGGTTCTTGTGTTTGAACTCAGGGCCCAGGTGCTGCCCCTGAGCTGTTTTAGCTCAAGTCTACCACTCTACCACTTGGAGGCACAGTGCCACTTCTGGTTTTTTGGTAGTTAATTGGAGATAGGAGTTACACAGACTTTCCTGTTCAAGTAGCTTTGAACCACGATCCTAGATCTCAGCCTCCTGAATAGCTAGCATTACAGGTGTGAGCCACAAGCACCCAGCAAGTAGGAGAGGCTTCTTATTCGCAGTTTCACAGGCTTTGTGTTCGACGTGGTTTCCTGTCTGATTTTAATTGTCCCTGCATGCACTCTAGGAAGTCTGGTCTTGCTGGATCGAGCTGCTTCACTATTTGGATCTTGAGACCACGTGGTTGAACGCTTTGGAAGAGCGCGTGCGCAGCACAGAGGACCTGCCCGAGAGGACAGATGCAGTCAGCGAAGCCCTGGAGGTTGGCGCCTGCGCCCTGGTGGCCTTTGTTTTTGTCATGATGGGGGCACATGTATTAAGATGAGGAAAGATGAGGCCGTCTGCTTCCTCAGTAGCTTCCTCCTTCGTAGCCTGATGTTTCTAACAGCCTGCCGACTTAGTGTATTTGGGGAGAAGGGGACAGTACCTTTTAAGCACAGGAAAGTTCTCCAGTGGGGTCTAGTTGATTTGCCAGTCTCGGTTACATTACTAGGAAGCTGCTCGCTTATCTCTTTTCCCTTTTTTTGTACTGGTTCTAGGACTTGAACTCTGGGTCTCACGCTCTTGCTGGGCTCTTTTGCTCAAGGTTGGCACTGTACCACTTGAGCCACAGCTCCACTTCTGACCTTTTTTGCAGGCTAGTTGGAGATAAAAGTTTCACAGCCATTCCTGCCCAGGCAGGCTTGGAACCATGGTCCATAGATCTCAGCCTTGTGAGTAGCCAAGATTACAGGTGATAACCACCACCTCCTGGCTGTCTCATGTCTCCTTATACACTTTACACATGGCACCGCCTTGCCCATCATGACGTTTAGTCTGTTACATTTGGATGTGAAAGGTTACTAACTTTAGGCTGGTGAGTATAGAAATAGAGGTGACAGCTTGCAATCCAGGCTATGTTCATGCTCCCGGGGACCAAGAAATGGGGGATTCTTGCTTGCTGCTTAGTTACCACCAGCCATATAGGATAGCTTGATACTGATTCTTTATTTTCATTATTACTATGTTTTTGTTCCCATCCTGAGGCATGAACTCGGTGCCCGAGCACTGTCCTTGTGCTCCTCCCCCCCACCCCCCAGGTCTACCACTCTATCAACTCCCCTTCCTGCCTTTTATAGTTAATTGGAGATAAGAGTCTCAGGGACTTACCTGACCAAGTTAGCTTTGAACCTTGAATCTTAGGTCTCAGGCTCCTGAGCAGCTAGGATTACAGGCGTGCGCCCCCCCCCCCCCCCCTTCCTGTTTCTTACGGGAATTACAATGCCATTGTATAGAGAGCAGTGGAGGATATGCTTTCTAAATTGTAGTGACACAGTGTGGGGACTGAATGGCTGGTGGAAGTGAAGGTCAGCAGTAAGTGAGCTGGGGTGGTGGCATCCCAGGAGAGGGCCGGGATGCTGGGGAAAAGTGATCACGTCTCCACCCGAGCAGACACAGAAACCGAGAGCATGAACAATAGTGGAAGCTTAGTACAACCCCCCACCCCCAGTTTCCTAACATGAGTTAATATAAATACATTATAAAATAAGGAGGCTAGAGAAGAGTATAGGACATATTCTAAGATAAATACCCTAAGTTCTCGTTGTTATATTGTTGCTACTCTTACTACGCATGTGCACTGGCAGGCCGTCCATTGGGTCACAGGCGGTGGAGTCATAATAGTGTTGGGCAGTCTTTGGATTCTTAGCTCATCCTTTTACTGACTAAAGGGAAGATAATTTAACTTTTTGGAGTTATTTCTCTCAGTTTTCCCATCTGCAAAATAGGAATGAACTAATCCATATTCTTAATTTTTTTGGGTCTGGTCGTGGGGCCTGAACTCTGGGCCTGAGCACTATCCCTCAGCTCTTCAGCTCAAGGCTAGCACTCTACCACTTGAGCCACAGTGCCACTTCAGGCTTTTTTTTTTCTTTTTGCTTATGTGGTGCTGAAGAATCGAACCCAGGGCCTCAGGCATGCAAGGCAAGTGCTCTACCACTGAGCCACCTTCCCAGTCCTCCATATTCTTAATTTTTTAAATATTATAGCTCTCCATTAAGTACATATGTATCAATATGTTTATGTATATGAGTATATATATACATACATATGTGTATATGTATGTAATATATATTTGTGCATATACATTATATAAAATATATACATTTAGCACTCAGGAGGCTGAGGCAGGAGGCCTGTGAGCTTAAGGTTATCTTGGATTCCATTGCTTTTTGTCCCCTTAAAACAAGCAGCAACAACAATAAAAAAGTGTGTACATAGAGTTATATGTAGAAAAGTGAGTATCTACCTTCAGCAATATAATTAGTACCAGTTCAGATTCTATTTTTTTTTTATTTTTTTTTTGGGTCTGGTCGTGGGGCCTGAACTCTGGGCCTGGGCGCTGTCCCTCAGCTGTTCAGCTCAAGGCTAGCGCTCTACCACTTGAGCCACAGCGCCACTTCCGGCTTTTTCCTTTTTGCTTATGTGGTGCTGGGCAATCGAACCCAGGGCCTCAGGCATGCAAGGCAAGTGCTCTACCACTGAGCCACCTTCCCAGCCCCTCAGATTCTATTTGTATGGAGCTGTTTCTGCTTTTAAACTTTGACTTATCCACAATTTCTCAAATAATTGATAATTGTTGGAACTACTTTTATGAAATCATAATTTCTCAGTCATACTGATTTTTCACTTTCATAAATGTATTAATTAGTAGGATATGATTCACTTTGTGGATTAGACATTGATTTATTTCCTGGTAGTATCCCTTAGGTTTTTAGAAAGTGTTTTAAGAAAGTCAGCCGGGCACCTGTGGCTTGCTTATGCCTGTAATCCTAGCTACCTAGGAAGCTGAGATCTGAGGATTGCAGTTCAAATCCAGCCCAGGCAGGAAAGTCCATGAGACTCTTATCTCCAATTAACCACCAGAAAACCAGAAGTGGTACTGTGGCTCAAGTGGTAGAGTGCTCCCCTTGAGCTAAAGAGCTGAGGGACAATGCCCAGACCCAGAGTTCAACCCCAAGACCCACCTCCTTTTCCCCCAAAAAAGGAATGTCATATTTTGGATCTGTGATGCATTTCGCATTAATAAACATAACATTTTTTCCCTTGCCCCTGGTCCAGTCTCTGGAATCAGTTTTACGCCACCCAGCAGATAATCGCACCCAGATTCGGGAACTTGGGCAGACTCTGATCGATGGTGGAATCCTGGATGACATAATCAGTGAGAAACTGGAGGCTTTTAACAGCCGCTACGAAGAGCTAAGCCACCTGGTAAGGACTGGGCTGTGCATGCGTGCGATGGTGTGTTACTCGTCTTAGTTTTTATATACATAACTTTATATTATGTTTAAGTAGTTGTACAAAGAGGTTTCAATTTCAGATGTGAGTTTATGAGTACAGTACATCTTGGTGACTGGGTATTTGTGATTTGGAGCTGGTCCGAAGCTTTCAAGTCATACTGAGCTTCCATGTTGAGTCAGGTTGGTAACATCTGGAGTTGATCGAGGCTAGTTACCGCTTTGAAGTTGGTTTAAGTGGTTTAAGTTGGTTTAAGTTAACTAACTTTAATGGGGGCCTGCATCTTTACAGTGCTAAGGGAAGAATTGACTTGGTACTTTGGAGATAAACAGAATTTGATGATTTAAAACAAATAACAAGAACACAACACACACACAAAACCTATTGGCTTTGAGGCTTCTTCAGTTTCCCTTAAAAATCTCATTGCTGTATAGAAGAGTAATAACTTGTATTATCCTTGTAAATATTAGGCCTGTCAGAATTAAACATAAACTAGTATGAAAGCCATGGTCTTAGTTTGAATCTAGATTTTTATCTTTGGACGTACATTCAAATCAGTTATTGAAATGGTAGGATATTGCTCTGTTAGGAAGGCTGTATAGATATTAGATACCATTAAACTCATGCTAAATCAGAAAACTAATATTTAGACCATGGATAACATCAATATTTATTTAAAAAATTAATAAATAGGAGTAAACACATAGGTGCTAATGGTCAAACTTATTTTCAACTTGGAAAAACAAATAGATTCTGATGTTTATTCTATTGATAGGTATCGGTCATGTGTAAAAATACTCCAGAGTTACAGAATTACAAAATTTCATATGTTCTTTCTTGTGCCCTATAGGAAATCTTTCCATTTTGGTATTTTTGTCATCATACATAGAAATAAGAATAAATTAGTAGGTCCATTGCTAGGGACAATGTACTAGTAGGACATTTTCACCTTTATGTACAGTTATTCATTTACCAGGAAGGCTAACATCTTGAACTAGTGCTTTTTCAGTCTTTTCTTAGTGGCTGGAAAATTTGTTGTGTTGAGCAACTCATGACTAACAATTTGTCCCTTTGCAGGCGGAGAGCAAGCAGATTTCTTTGGAAAAGCAACTGCAGGTCCTGCGAGAAACTGACCACATGTTTCAGGTGCTGCAGGAGAGCCTGGGGGAGCTGGATAAACAGCTAACCAACTACTTGACGGACAGGGTTGATGCCTTCCAGGTTCCGCAAGAAGCTCAGGTACCACTTGGGGATTTGTGAGCGTTTGAGTTGTGAAGAAGGAAATAGGTAGTTACCCTTGCTGCCAAGGAATGGTTCTTGCTAGTGAAAGGGAGAATGGTTGACTCACGCATGGAACAGTGCTTAGATTTTGGTTCCTTTGTTCCCTATGAGAGATCTGGACCATTGCTAACATTTCAAAATTGCAGTTTCCTTAGCTATGAAATGGGGACATTTTCTTCATTTAGGAATAAGTTGCCAGTGTTTGAAGTAACACATGCAGACCTTAAAATGTGCCTAATGCAGATACCTGTGACTCAGGCCTGTAATCCTGGCTACCCAGGAGTCTGAGATCCAAGGATCCTGTTTTTGAAGCTAGCTCAGCCAAGAAGAAAGTCCATGAAACTTTTTTTTTTTGGGTCCGGTCATGGGGCCTGAACTCTGGGCCTGGGCGCTGTCCCTCAGCTCTTCAGCTCAAGGCTAGCGCTCTACCACTTGAGCCACAGCGCCACATCCGGCTTTTTTCTTTTTGCTTATGTGGTGCTGAGGAATTGAACCCAGGGCCTCTGGCATGCAAGGCATGCGCTCTACCACTGAGCTACCTTCCCAGCCGCTCCATGAAACTTTTATATCCAATTAACCAGCAAAAAATGGAAAGTGGAGTTGAGGCTGACGTGGTAGAGTACTACCCTTATATGAACAAGCTAAGTGATAGGGCTCAGGCTCTGAGTTCAAGCTCTAGTACTAGCACACACACACAAAAATAACCAGTCAACCGTCAAACCCCAAACAAATATGTACCTAGACACAGTGTCATGCAGTATGCCGGCACATATTGTTATTGTATTTATTGTCAGCCTGTTAAACCTTATAGAATACAGTATGATATGTTATGAAACTATGAGGAATTTCTGATTTATTTCTTTGTATATTTTTTAAAGAAACCATATCCTCTCCCTGTCCTAATCTCTTGGTAGAAAATCCAAGCAGAGATCTCTGCCCATGAGCTCACTCTAGAGGAGCTGAGAAGGAATCTGCGTTCCCAGCCCCCTGTGTTCCCGGAGGGAAGGACCAGCAGAGGGGGCAGCCAGATGGAGCAGCTGCAGGTAACCAGGACCAGGCACTTTCTTGCCTTTTCAATATGGCAGAGAAAAGAGTTGCTGACTGGGAGATTTTGTGTGATATAGACTGTGAAACAGATGTGAGGTATTAAAGGTCTATGACATTCCAGGACATTAGAAATGAATTGTTGCATGGGTGTAGAAATAGCACATCTGCTTTTATAACTGAACTGAGAGGAGAGAGTAAGCTCGATTTAGAAGTCAGCTTTCTGTCCACTGTAGTTGTTAATACAGAGTCTCTGAGATCTGAGAGTCCATGAGCTCCCTGGGTAGGCTGAGGTTGTGAGTGATACAGATTCCCATAGTTCTTTTTTTTCTTTCATTAAAAAAACTTCTTTTTAAATGCCTGACCTGAGACTTGAACTCAGGTCCTGAGTACTGTCTTTGAGCCATTTTGCTCAACACTGGTGTTCTACTACTTGAGCCATAGCTTTACTTCTGGGTTTTTTAGTAGCTTATTGGAGAGTCTCACAGACTTTCCTGTCTGGCTTTGTCTGGCTTCCTGGGCTGGCTTTGAACTGTGATCCTCAGATCTCAGCCTCTGGAGTAGCAAGGATTACAGGCGTGAATCAGTGGTGCCTGGTTTACATCATTCCTTCATGGTTGATATGACATTGACTTTCACTCTGAGTTTGGGATGAAGGGCATTTGAATCCTAGGGTCCTACACTATACTGTTTGAACAGGCTTGAAAATTAATGAAACCTAAATTCCAGTGAGACTTGCTTTCCTTCATTATTTCTAAGCTGGAGACTTTTGAGTATTGCATAATTCATGACTTTGAGCTGTGGTCTTCACTTACACAATGGGGATAACCTTCTTGCGTTCCTTTAGGTTTGCTTCTTCATTTGGAATGATTCTCTGGTGCTTTCATTTCATTTAGGGTTATGTTAATGTCCACTGGTGAGAGAGATTTGTCATTTTGAGGTGAATTGCTTCTTCATTTCATTTCTGCCAACAGAGGAAACTTCGAGAAGTGTCCACGAAATTTCAGCTCTTCCAGAAGCCTGCAAATTTTGAACAGCGCATGCTGGACTGTCAGCGTGTACTGGCTGGTGTGAAATCTGAGCTCCACATCCTTGAGGTGAAGGACGTGGACCCCGAGGTCATCCAGACACACCTGGACAAGTGTATGGTAAGCCTGCTGGGGGACTCACGGGTCTAGAGAGCTTTCTCGAAGTTAGTCTGGCTTATTGCCTTGTTTTCTGTATGTGATCTTGACTAGTTTGCTGCACACAGGCATTGATATTGGAGAACACATTAGGAAATCAGAAATGGGGGCTTTTCTTTCCAAGGAAAGTATAAGAGCAAAAAGAGATAGTGAGAGCTGGTGGTCAGTGGCTCATGCCTGTAATCCTAGCTACTCAAGGGGCTGGGACCTGGAGGATGGTAGTTCAAAAGCCATCCTGGGCACTCAAAATCCAAGAAACTTAATTAACCAGCAGAATTAGGTACTGAAGGTGTGGTTTACGTGGTAGAATGTCTGCCATGAGGACAAAGGGCATGTTAGAGTGTGAGGCCTTGAGCTTAAAACCCAGTACTGGTGGGTGTTGGTGGCTCACCCTTGTAATTCTACTACTCAGGAGGCTGAGATCTGAGGATTGTGATTCACTGCCATGGACAGGAAAGTCCATGAGACTCTTATGTCCAGTTAACCACCAGAAAATGAGAAGAGGTACTATGGCTGAAAGTGGTAGAGTGTTAGCCTTGAGTGGAAAAAACACAGGGATAGTGCCCAGGTCCTGAGTTCAAAGCCCATGACTGACAAAACAAAACACACCCAGTACTAGCAAACCCATTACTAGCACCAGAGAGGGAGGGCTGGGGAAGGAGAAAATAATTGATTGCAGTCTGCTGAGGCAAGGGATGTAGACTCAACATATATAAACAATATGTATGAAAAAACAAAAAGACATCTTAATCATAGCATGAAGTTAGGGAGGCTCAGCAGAATGTAAGCCAAATTTCTAATTATAAATTTAAAGTAGCGGGACAACATTTAGAATGAATGTCAGGCATATTACTGCATTAAAACAATTCCTTTACAAGGCAAGTTAAAAAATTTAACTTCTGATTCATGTAGAAGAAGAAATTATACTTAGAATGGCTGCAGGAATAGTGAAAAAAGATTCCTTTGCTCAAAAATAAAAGTTTAAATCAAAGTTTAAACTTAAGATGAGAAAGGAGGGAAGGATATATGCGGTCTTTTTACTATCTCTGCTTTGAACTTTGAAATTCAATTGAATAGAAATTTTAAAATAATATATCTGGGGGGATCTGATCTTAGACATAGTGTGATGCTTGAGGATCATGGAAAACTTCAAATGACACTTGTTAGACTGCAGAAGTCTGAAATGAATTCTTCATACTTTTTTTTTGTCTTTTACTGTGAAACTACTTTTATACCTAGAGTATCATTTTATATGCATGATGGCCATTCAAGTTTTTTTTAATCTTAATTTTTTTATTTGTTGTTATTGTAGAGTTGATAGAGGGGTTACAGTTACATAGATAGGTAATGAATAATGAGTATAATTCTTTTTGAACCATGTCTCCCCTCTCTCCTCTCCCTCTGTTTTTCCCTCCCATGCTCACCCATAAGATCTCCTATTCATTTTCCAAATAGTATCTGATGGGTATCACTGTTGAATTTGTTCAATCTTTGTAAAACCTTTTCTGTGCCCCCTCTTGCTCTCCCAAATACAAACAAGACAAAAAGAAAAGAAAAGAAAAGCAGCAACAATGACAACTAAAATGTCTCTTGTTTCCTTTCTTGGAGTTCAAATTCATAAAATATTATTTTATATAATCATATGCACATCTGGAATTCTACTCATCCAGCAGAAAGAATGATATTGTACCTTTCAGAAGGAAATGGAAAGACTTGAAAAAAATTATATTAAACAAAATAAGCCAGTCAAAGACATAGGCTGAATGTTTTCCCTCATTTGTGGTAACTAGAATATTCCAATACATCTACAAGTAAGCACACTGAATGATTACACACACACACACACACATTCGGACATGATAAATTATACAGGAATCTAGACATTCACACACTGAGGTCAAAGAAGGATCTGCATAGGAGTGGTTGACAATGGTCCTTCAAATTTTAGGCCTAATATTTCTCCCATTTTAGTTGGAAAAATGTGTATAGTATATTACAAAGTACTTCCACCAACATTTCATACACAGTTGTGAGAGCTCCAAGCAAGTGTACACTCCATTAGCTTGACTTCTTACCTGGTTTGAGAAGGTGTTATAGCCTTGATATCATTAGGTTCAAATGTCAAGCCACATTTGAGGAAGGTACAGCGTTTTGGTGTCTGTCAAACTGTGCCAGCTCTGTTCGGAAATGCTTACCACCTGGAAGGGTTTTAATCACAGGGCAAGATCCATCTGTGTGTGTTTTGTTTTTGTTTTCAAAGAAACTGTATAAAACTTTGAGTGAGGTCAAGCTGGAAGTGGAGACAGTCATCAAAACCGGAAGACACATTGTGCAGAAGCAGCAGACAGACAACCCCAAGGGGATGGATGAGCAGCTGACCTCTCTGAAGGTCCTCTACAATGACCTGGGCGCACAGGTGAAGTGGGCCACATGAGCCCCCTCCTCCCCCGTACACCTCTACTTAGTGTTATGTATTCTCACAGCTGTTATCTATCTATTCTTGATTTTTGGATTGGGGACTGAATCTGGGGCCTCACACATATAAACATGGGCTCCTGCACTGAGTCCCAGTGTAAACCCTCTTTGTTTTGCAAATTTTTTATTGTGATTAAGTGATTATATAAGTCCCCAAAGCCCTCTTGTGTATTTCAAAATTCACTTTTTGGAAAATGCATCTTTGAGGTTAATGACACTAATACCTATACCTTAAGTTTGGCTTAATAGTTCCTTAGTAATATAATGACTACTAGCTATAGAGAAATGCATTTTTTTTTTTTTTGTTGGTCGTGGGGCTTGAACTCTGGGACTGCTGTCCCTCAGCTCTTCAGCTCAAGCTGTCCCTCAGCTCTTCAGCTCAAGGGTGAGCGCTCTACCACTTGAGCTACAGCGCCACTTCCTAGAGAAATGCATTTTTAACATTTAGTCCAGGTTAGTTCTATTGATACTTTCCGTGGCTACTGACATTTCATAAATTATGGGGGAAAGCCACAAAATAATAGTCCCTGTATGAATTCTACCAAACAGTCATATCTATATAAATGGAATAGTTCACTGAGAATTGTTAAGGCATAAGGAAACTAGTGAACAGGAAGCTGATATTAAAATCTGGACTTTGGCCGCCTTAGTGAGGGCTCAGGCTGGAGTTGTCACATTTCCCTGGGAGTGACTGCTGGGATACAACAGGCTTATTGTCCTTGACCATGAAGGGTCTTTGTCCAGAACTAGTGTACAAAAGAGCCAGGGGCGCGAAACCTTGATCATCTTGAATGTGTTAGGTAAATTTTGGATCCTTCTTCCATTATTAAATAGCAACAACTTTGGCTTTCCTTAAAATTGAAATTTCTGCTTAAGTCCAGGGCAAAAGAGCTGAAGTTTCGTTACCAATTTAAAATCCGTAAGTTTAGAAAGACTAAACCAAAGCCCAACAACATAAGTACCAGAAAATGGGTGCTTGCAAGGAGGGAGGGAGAGCACGCAGGCAAGAATTCAATGTATATACCACAGAATTAAGAAAAATAGGGAAGGGGTAGGGGAAGGAAGATGAAGATGTTGAAGGGATGGTACAGATCACATAAGCTGCTTTATTAAATGGCAAAAAAAATCCAATACATAGAGTTTAAACATGAAGAAAAGTAAGGGGAGGGGCAGGTAAGAATGTGGAAAGGAATGACACTGATCAAGATGCACAGTATTCATAAACTGCTTGTTGCATGACAACTCCTTTGTACAACTCCATAAGGATAATAAAAAAAAATCCAGCAAAAATCAATACACGTCCTAAGTAAATCCCTTTTCCCTTATATGGACAAGATCAAATAAAATCAGTGAGGATGAGGAGACCAGACCTCTAGGCATTCCCTACCTCATCTGCAGGATGACGTGGTTGGTTGAAAACATTTTGATGTATGACACATTTGAACAGGTGTCTTTGGAGCTTCTTTCTGATCTTATGTGGCTGGAACGATTTTTTTAAATAGCGTTTTCCCCCCACTGGTTGAACAATGCGTGCGTGAGCTGAGAATGGCCTTGCTGATTTCCAGATTGATTCTCTAGTTATGATGACAGTTTTGTGTTAGTGAATTTTCTCATTCGGCATAATGAAGACTTTCTTGTGTATCAAGTGTGACACAGGCAGTTGGAGCTCAGAGGAAGGAAAAACAAGTCATCTTTATGTCAACGAATTTCGGGCTATGGAGGAAGACGGTGTTAAGTTATTCATGGGAAGTTATTTCAAGGTGCCAATTGAAGTGCTCTGAAGGCAGGCATTTGGGGCTTTAAAACATGAATAAAAGGGAATTTGGTCCATTCTTGGGTTAGGCCAGCTTCCCTGAGGCGGTGTTGCTGAGATCTGAAGGATGGTTGGGATAAGCAGAGGCTTGCTTTTGAGGCTTATGAAGGATCAGTGTGTAAAGACCCTGTGGTAGGAGAGAGGGTGGTATATCTGTGTGATTAGAGACAGTCAGTGCAGAGAGCATCATGGGGCCAGACCCTATTCCTGTTGTGTTTGTAGGGTAAAAGTTTAAACCCTACTGAATTTTTAGTAGGGAGGTAATACGCACAGATCAGCTCTGTAGAAGGCCACTCCCTGCAGGTTGGAGAGTGAGCTGCAGAGAATGGGGATTGGATAGGAGTAGACCAGCCAGGAAGGGCTGGATTCCTCATGAGAGGCCATGGTGGCTTAGAGATGGTGGACGATGGAGATGCGAAAGTTGACTGAAGGCTGGCATAGGAAGTGCTCTCTGTAGCCTTTGTGAGGATTAGCTTTGGGAGTGGAAGAGTGGGAGACTCCTAGGCTTTATGATTTCGTGAAGCTCATGGTGGGATCCTTGGAACACTGGGTGGCTGGAAGGAAAGGCAGGGATATGCAGAAACTATAAGCCTGCGTTGGGTACGTTGACACTCTGAGCCTGTTGGAGAGAGATAACTGGAGATGGCAAGTGTCCAGGTAGACACGCAACTCAGGGGAATAATTTGGGCAAAGAGGTGGACTTAGCAACTCCTGTATATGAAGGTAGTGGTTAAAGTCTTCAGGAAGGATGCCATTGCCTAGAGAGAGACTGGAGCACACTTACAAGTGTGCTTGGTATTTGTTGTTTTGTCTTCCTTATTAAACTTAGCAAGGGAGTGTCTGTGGAGTGGGGGTGGGTGGGTAGAAGTCAGATGTCCTAACTTGCCGAATGTGTTAGAAGAGGCGAAATGGAGCCAACACTGTCATAAATGGCTGTAAGGATTTGAATGGAAGAAGTGGAGAGAGGAGGGTCTTAAGGGAAGGGAAAAAGGAGGAAATGTGTGTGTGTGTATGTGTGTGTGTGTGTGTATGTGTGTGTGCATATGTGTGCATGGATGTACATGCAAGTGAGAGATTGGAGAGTGGTCTTTAATAGCGGGTAGAAGTGATTCTTGTTTAGGGGGATTGCTTGCATTTTCAAGAGGGAAAAGGGATAAATGGTAAAAGATTTATGACTTCATACAGCTTAATTCATGGTATAGTACATTTTAAAATGCATTGATTATACTGAGAAAAGTGTAAATTGACACAGGTTGAACTGCAAATGATTCTTCCCAGTCCCTACAAATCTCAAGTGGCATTAAGTTTTACGATAATTGTGTTTTTGCCTGGGCATGTCAAAGTCAGATAAATATTATCTAAATACATAATATCTTTTAATAGAATTCAATTATTTGTCTTCTAAAGTCAGCATTGAAGGGCTATTAATTTAGAATCATGCATTTTAATTACATTCCATGGCAAAATTATTATACTTTTAAGAGGGACTTTAATAACCATCATTTCTTGAACTATGGAAGAGTGAAATTGAACTGAGTGGTGAAAGAAGCCAGTTTTTACCCCATGGTACTTACTTAACAAAATGTGATCTTCAGGTCATTTTTATCAAGAGAAAAGTTCACTTCCTGTATGACTCTTCTCTGTCCCTGTGATAAGAACATATAAATGTTATTATCAGTTGTATGCTCATCCAAACAAGTAGACCAGTTATTTACATATGGGGTGTCTTCTCAGCTTTGTGTTGGCATTGATGGCTTCTGGTTTGGGAATATCAATATGGAAGGTAAAAGGTTAACCCAGGCCCTTTTCCTTGGCTCTAACATCCTTTTAGCCTCATTTCCCTTGTGAAGAAAGTGGAGAGAGCAAGGCCTATCACAGAGGTGCTTGTGACCTGTTCATTGCTTAACAAGCCATAGATACTGTACGATGAGACCACTGTTACTTCAATGAGAAGGGCAGCATAAAAATATTCTCGTTATCGAGTCATACAGTATTTTATGTGGTTGTAAAACATGACATTGTGGACTTAATGCTACTTTTTCTGCAAATCGCTATAATTCTGTGAGCATGCAAAAAAAAAAAAAAGAAGTTCTTTCATTGTAAGGATTCTTTTTTTGTTGTTGTTCATTTTTTTTTAAATTGTGAAAATACCATATAGAGGAGTTACAATTACATGGGCAAGGTAATGAGTACATTTCTTATTGTTGCCTCCTCCTTTGTTTCCCCTTCCCATCCCTTCCCATCTCCCTCTCTTCCCCCCTCTCCCCCCCCCCCCCCCCCCCCCCCCCCGCCAAAGTTGTAAAGTTCGTTTTTCAACATAATGACTCATCCAACTGTATCCCTATTTAAACGATTTGTTTTTGCCCTTCCCCTCCACAAATTATACCAGCATCAAATACAGTGAAAGCAGCAGTTAATACTGTGGGGGAGGGACATACAAAACAACAAAGAAATTATCTTATAAATATATTAGAAACCCCCACAGTATAACCCATGCTTTCACTGTATTTGTTGTCCGTATGATTTGTAGAGAGGAAGGGGTAAAAACAAGTTGTTTAAATAAGGATACAGGTGGACCCGTTGCAACAATGAGAAATACAAGTTGTTATGTCGAAATGAATTTACAACATTGGTGGGGGGGGGGGTGGGGAGGGTTGGGTGGGGGGGACGGGGGGAGGATGGGAAGGGGAAACAAAGGAGGATAAGAAATGTACTCATTATCTTGCCCATGTAATTATAACCCCTCTGTACAGTATTTTCACAATAAAAAATAAATAAAAATTAAAAAAATAAATATATTAGAAACAATCATATGAAAGAAAAAACATTTGAATACTTATCTTGGGGTTCATTTCACCTAACATCAACTTTTCTGAACTTTCCTGCTTGTCTCAGACATATACTAGCATTTACCCAAATGATCACAAACAAGACCATACTGAAGCTACCAGCACAACTATGTTTATTGCAGCATTATTTACCATAGCTAAGATATGGAACCAACCCAAATGCCCCTCAGTAGATGAATGGATCAAGAAAATGTGGTATATATACACAATGGAATTCTATGCCTCCATCAGAAAGAATGACATTGCCCCATTTATTAGGAAATGGAAAGACTTGGAAAAAATTATGTTAAGTGAAGTAAGCCAGGCCCAAAGAAACATAGGTCCCATGGTTTCCCTTATTTGCAATAACTAGTATATGTCATTGTAAGGATTCTAAGGCTCTTCTGTTCTATATTCTAATGTGTACCAGTTTTTCATTCCCGAACTTTGTCTTGATCTGTCGTCCATTCAGGTGACAGAAGGAAAGCAAGGACTGGAAAGGGCTTCTCAGCTGGCCAGGAAGGTGAAAAAAGAGGCCGCCTGCCTCTCCGAGTGGCTATCTGCTACCGAGGCAGAGTTGGTGCAGAAGTCCACTTCCGAGGGTGCGCTGGGTGACGTGGACGCAGAAATCTCCTGGGCTAAAGTGAGTCATGGCTCAGATGAGCCGCCAACACGTTTGCAGATGACTGGGACATCGTGGGGGTACAATGGAGAAAGATGCTGTTTCCCTTCATTTCCTGGTCATCAAAGCTTTTTCTTTTCTCCATGTTTCTGTTCTAAGGCGAACGTTCATCATTTTAAGATGACACTTTGGTCTTGATTTCAGGAGCATTAAACAGATAGGGAACATCAAGGCATAATGGCTGTGTAATACTTGAAGACATTTTCATTAGTCATCTTCAGAATCAGCGATGTTGTCAGTGTGTTGATTTTAGTTTTTCTTGAATAATTTTGTTTCAACAACTGATCTTCCTGTCGCAAACTAACTGTCGTCAAAAACATAAGGGGAGCTTTTTATTTTTTTTAACCATAGGTTTCCTTATCCCTATATTATTTTGAAATTGCCAAGAGCTGATTTGCTTTTGAGGTGGACCGAGAATCCAACAGGAACGCAGAGTAGTTCTCGTATGAAGTTGGGCTGTTTGTCTCGGTTTCCTTGCTAAGAAAGACGTGGGAAGGATGCTAGAGAATCGAACCTTCATATAAGGCCTAGCTGGCAGTGCTGAAGGCCTCTGTCGGGGTTTGTGCTCTGTCTTCAGGACACCACTGGGTGCTGGGAACACAGCTCTGCTTACCTTCAGTGCTCTGTGGACGTGATACCTGACAGTCAAGAAACAATAGTCTCAATGTTGTAGATGGTTCAGAGAAAAAGTGCTATGCACTGAGTGTGTGCGTGTGGGGGGAGAGGGACAAAGGAAAGTAGAGGGACTGGAGAGACAGGAAGAGCATCCTGTGGATGACCCAAGCAGAGGCACCCAGTAGTTCCTGTGAGACTCAAGCTTTTCAGGAAACATTAGCATCTATTCCCGCCCCTCCCCTCCCCGTCCCCTCCCTTCCCATCTATTCCCGCCCCTCCCCTCCCCACTTTCCCTCCCTTCCCATCTCTTTCCATCCCCTTCCCTCCCCTCCCCTCCCCTCCCCTGTCCTCTCCTCCGCCTTACAGATGTTTTTCTTGCAAATAATTATAGTATATATCCAGAGTTCCTCTAGTAATCTAGGAAGTAACTTCATTGTGAATTTTTAAAAGAAATCCATTCTGGGATCATTCTGCTAACTTGTGCAGTTAGTAAGAAGAAAGTTGGTGTTTGCTTATACTAAATGACATCTGAGTGTCTTGCATTGTTCCCTATTGGCTTAATTCAACGTTTTTATTTTCATTAGGAACTTGAGAACTCTCAGTATGTCAATAACATGAGGTCTTTTGTAAGCTTTTGACATGTTGCAAATCGTCATGGACTATTTGTGTTTATAAAGAAGAAATGGATTCCATATTTTCTAATACTGTGAAAGAGCGAGTGGGACTGGTGTTTTTGTTTTCTAGAATGTCCTGAAGGATCTGGAAAAGAGAAAAGCTGACTTAAACACCATCACTGAGAATAGCGCTACCCTCCAGAACTTGATCCCTGGCAGTGAACCTGTGTTAGAGGAAAAGCTCTGCGTCCTTAATGCTGGGTGGAGCCGAGTCCGTACCTGGACCGAGGATTGGTGTAGTACCTTGCTGGTATGTTCCCAGGCAAATTTTGATGATGAAATCTCTCCTTCAACTCTTTTTAAGTGCACATTGCTTTGGGTAGAAAAACTACATTTTATTTTTCTCTTGAAAAGGTATTAACTAGAAAGAATTTATAATAAATCTTTTAAAGGATAAAATGTTGGTAGTACAGGAACAAATAAGTAATCACTACTTGTTTTGCTTTTTGTGTGTGCTGGCACTGAGGCTTGAACTCAGAACCTCATACCCTCACCTGACTTCTTAATTTTGAACCATGCTTCTACTTCTAACTTTTTGCTGGCTAATTGGAGATAAACTCCTTGAGGATTTGTTTGCCAGGACTGGCTCCAAACTATGATCTTCAGATCAGCCTCCTAAGTTGTTACGACTATTAGCATGAGCCACCAGTGCCTGGCACCTATGTACTTTAAATAAATTTACTTTGTTTCATTTTAATGAGAACGTATAGTGTTGAATTTTAATACTATTATATAGTATATGTATGCTATATGTGGATGTGTGTATGCACACACGTCATTACAATGTCCTAATAGTATGCAAGTTCTAGCACAGTTTCTAACATCTGCTGTCTTCATAAATTTTTTAATAAGTAGCTGGGTGGAAGTAACATAAATGTTCTCTGTGCCTCAGTTTTCACATCTGTAACATGGTGTCATCATAATTTCTATGTCTTGTTTTTGTGACTAAAATATGACCTATATAATGATATATAAAACAACTAGTTTTAAATAATAGTAGGAAAATGATAGTTATTAAGTGTTATAAGTATATTCATCTTTTTTGTGTGTGTGTATGTGCGTCATGGGGCTTGAACTCTGGGTCTGGGAGCTGTCCCTCAGCTTTTCACCTCAAGGCTAGTGCCCTACCACTTGAGCCATAGCGCCACTTCTGGTTTTCTGGTGGTTTATTGGAGATAAGAGTCTCATGGACTTGCCTGCCTGGGCTGGCTTTGTACCGTGATCCTCAGATAGCAGCCTCCTTAGTAGCTAGGATTACAAGTGTGAGCCACCAGTGCCTGGCAGTATATTAATCTGTATAATACCATTGTACTACTAATTATTTCATGGAAATTGACCAATAATTTTCATAATCTTATTCTGGGCCCCTTCTGATAATGAGTATAGCCCCTCTACCCTTCCTCACAGAATAGAGTTATCATTTACAAATTATTCTTTGGTTCTGAAATATCAGAATGTATCAGACTTTTATACAACTATCCCTAGAGACATAAAAAATGGTACTCTGTGTTTAAGCATTTGTTCAAGTCAGTTAAGATATGTGGGGTAGGAGAGGCCATTGACACACTCATGACTGGTTGCAGACTTTATATTCCAGTTCACAAGCTAGTATCTTCATTATGTTAGTAATATCAGTAAGCTTCACTTCCCATATACATAAAATTTAATATTTAGTATGCTTTAATATATAGTGTATAAAACATGTTGAATCATATAATTTTAATACCAATTTCCATATAAAATTTGGTATTTCAATATATTTAATTTAGAAAGCACGTAAATTTCAATAAATAAACTTACATATAGTACACATATAATTGCTTTCTATATATAATCTTTTAATAAATAGGTGTGCAATATATTTATAATCAATAAAATCTTAATTTTCTGGGGCTGGGAAGGTGGCTCAGTGGTAGAGTGCTTGCCTTGCATGCCTGAAGCCCTGGGTTCAATTCCTTAGCACCACATAAGCAGAAAAAGCCGGAAGTGGTGCTATAGCTCAAGTGGTCGAGCACTAGCCTTAAGCTGAAGAGCTGAGGGATAGTGCCCAGGCTCAGAGTTCATGCCCATGACTGACAAAAAAAAAAAAAATCTTAATTTTTTAAAACGTATAAATGTTTCTTAACATCTTTTCTTAGGTGAAATCTTTTTTTAATCACTCCCACTATATAGTAATAATTGATTTCCTTTAATTCTGAGCTCTTTAAATACTTTCCTTTATCCCATGAGACACAGCACTGGGACATTGTCAGTTTTATCATAATCCTCCTTTTGATCAAGGTGTGACTTTTTCTTTTTTTGTGTTGGTCCTGGGTTTGAACTCAGGACATGGGCATTGCCCCTTAGCTGTTTTGCTCAAGGCTAGTGTTCTACAACTTGAGCCAAAGCTCAACTTTTGGTTGTTTTGGTGGTTAATTGGAGATAAGAGTCTCATAGACTTTCCTGCCCAGGCTGGCTTTGAACTCTACAACTTGAGCCAAAGCTCAACTTTTGGCTGTTTTGGTGGTTAATTGGAGATAAGAGTCTCATAGACTTTCCTGCCCAGGCTGGCTTTGAACTCGATCCTCTGATTTCAGTCTCCTGATGACAGGTTTGAGCCATCAGGGCTCAGCTGAGGTATAACTTTTTGTCTTAACTAGTTTTAATCTTTGTTCCTGTTTGAGGTGCTTTCTCTCCTCAAGTCATACTTATGTCCTATGCCAGGAAGCACTAGTGGTGCAGGAGAAACAAGGGGAAGCATCCCTGGGCTGTTGAGTGGGCAGAATGTTACTCAGACCTTACTCACGATTTCTTTAGATGCCTTCCAGAGTCACAATTAATAAGGGTGACTAATGACATAAGCTCAAATGTATGTGGGCAGGACAAGAGATGAAGAGATAAAATTGGAAAAGAAGCTTCATCTTCTATTCTGTTTTAAGCTTCGTCTTGTGTGCAGGTCTAAACCAAATCCCTTGAAAGAGGGCTTTAGCCATCCAGGCTAAGATCTACTGACTGAGATCTATTGATCAGGCTGAGATCTATTGACTGAAGAAGAGCTGTGCAGGAAGGTGGAAACTCACTTTAAACACAGCATCCATGTGGTCTTGAAATCTTTCCTATGATTGTGTCAGCGTCTTCTTAATTCCTTTGTAGAACCACCAGCGCCAGCTGGAAGTGTTCGATGGGAATGTTGCTCACATAAGTACCTGGCTTTATCAAGCCGAAGCTCTGCTGGATGAGATTGAAAAAAAGCCAGCCAGTAAACGGGAAGAAATCGTGAAGGTAACAGACTTCAATAACACAGTTGGGACATGGACTATTTTGCTGTAGTCTCTTCACTTGTGGATGCTCTGGGGTCCTTGTGCACACATTCTTGTCCTGTGCATCTGTTTTGGCAGGAAAAACTGAGCTCTGCAGTGAAGTTTGTTTGAACGTCTCTTGCTGCAATGATCATGCAGAAGCCTTTTGCTAGCAACTACACTTATTTCCAAAACTCCCCTTAACTCTGAGTCAGCTTGTCACCTGGGTTAGATTTTATTGTCATGTGGGGATAATTTCGCATGTTCACTTTTGTTTCCTCCCACAATTAGCGTTTAATTTCTGAGCTGGATGATGCCAGCCTCCAGGTAGGAAATGTTCGTGACCAGGCTATGGCTCTGATGAATGTGCGGGGGAGTGCTGGCAGAGAGCTGGTGGAACCAAAGTTAGCTGAGCTGAACAGAAACTTTGAAAAGGTGTCGCAACACATCCGAAGTGCGAGAGTGAGTACATTTTTATAGAAAAACCATTTCCCCCGGTTATGTGGCTTAGATGAAAAATAATAGACTATATAGGTAAGAGTTGGCTTTTTGTGTACTGTTGATTTTTAAAATTACCTTTAAGGAGTTGTACAAAGGGATTTTAGTTTAGCAAGTCAGTTTATAAGTTCATCTTGATCAGTATCACCCCTTCCCTTATCCCCCATCTGTCCCAACGCCACCCATTCCCTCGTTAGTTCCCTGGTTCCATTTCAACATAGGTTCATTGAATGTAACCACTGTACTCACCCGCCTTTTTCTCTCCATTCTTCTTCTTTACTTTCCCTTAACCTCTCTCTCCCTCCCGAATTTTTTTGATTAAAAAGATTTTAATCACTTTTTTTTTAACTGGAGGATTGTTGGCTCTTATCTGTGATTGTGCATATATAGGGAAGATAAGAAATTAATATTGAAAAAACAACCCATTTGAGGAAAGACCGTTCTGAAGATTAGAATTGGCTGAAAAATAATGAGACTAATTCCCCAAAGGGACATGAATAGTAAATGCTTGATTTTATAAGTCACACTTTAATATCGGTTTTTATATTAAACATGCATTTTTTGTGCTTGATGGGTTGATAAATTTGATAGCTTAAGTAACTTCACAGATTAGACTTTATAGAAAAATATACTTCCTCACTTTATATATTTAAAAAATAACTTCATTAATTCACGTAAGGGGATAATAAATAGAGCTTTTCTTTACAGAAAGGTGTTTATCCTACCGAGTTTTGATTGATTTCTCTTTCCCTCTTGTTCCCCCTCCTTCCCACTCCCCTTTTCTCCCTCCCCATGTCCCCTCCTTCTTTCTCTCCTCCCCGTCTTATCTTTCCCTTTCTGTCTCTTTACATCTTTACTTTATAAGAGGAGCAAAGGAAACATTTAACTAATGTTCCTAAGACCTAGCTTCAAGGACCAGCACCAGTAAATGCTTAGTTGAAAAGATGAAAATATTTTGATGATTTGGTGGAAGAAAACCATAGTTAAAGTTGATGCTATTCAAGCTAGATGTTCAGCCAGGCACGGATTGCTCATATCTGTAATCCTATCTGTTCAGGAGGCTGACGTCTGAGGACTGTCCTTAGAAGTTAGTCCATGTGGACAAATCAGTGAGACTCTGATCTCCAAATAATCAGCAAAAAGCTAAATAAGAGCTTGAAGACATGCTTTCAAGCCTCAGTACTGTCACAGAAAAATGAGAAGAAACAAATACCCACTCTCCTCAGGGGATCATTCAAAGAAATCTTGAATTTTTGAGAAGCTCAGTTGTACCCATAGGATGGCATATTTGGACTGCATAGTTAATTTAACCTCTAGAACATTACATATTGAAGTCGAAGAGAAAGGATCAATATTTATCATAGAAAACAGATTTTTATCTAACTTAGCTTTTATTTAGAATATCTGATATCATAGACCAAGTTTTCTTTTATAGTTTAGGAGCATACTTACATTATTCAAAACTTAAGAAAATGAAAAACTTGCTTTGTTTTTTGTTTTCCTTGATGTTGAGCTCATCTCCTTAATGTTTGGTATTACTGTTTTCAGTGGGTCTACTGAAGATTTTTCTTGGTATAAAATAAAACATAATGTACATAGGGATAGGATGATAGAAAGTATAAAGAAATGAAATTCCCAGCATCCCCATAAATAATCTCTGCAAACATTTTCTCATCCATGTGTTCCCCCCATATAAAAATGTCATTGTTCAGTAGAGTTTTGTATGTGCTCCTTTGAACTACTTTTCAATAGTTGTAGAGTATTCTATTATATGATTTGTTATAATTCCTCAGCGAATTTTCTCCTTTTATTGGGCTTTTATAGATTTTGTATTTGTTAAAATCATCTTGTATATCGATTTTAACATGTTGGTAACTCTCAAGATTCCTTGAAATTGTTGCAGAGCTGTATATAGCTAGGCTGTGGATAGATTTCCCAAGTAGTCCCATAGAAAGCAGGTACCAACTGTTACTTCAATTAGGATGGGACAGGGCTACTTGTCGCCCACCATGCCATTTTATTTTAATTTTTTGCTGGTTCTGGGGCTTGAACTCAGGACCTGGGTGCTGTCCTTGAGTCTCTTTGTGGTCAAGTTTAATGCTCTACTGTTTAAGCCACAGTTCCACTTTCAGCTTTTTTTTGAGCAGTTCAATGGAGATAAGAGTCTGATGGAATTTCCTGCCAGGGCTGGTTTGGAAACTTGATCCTCAGATCTCAGCTTCCTGAGTAGCAAGAATAAAAGGCATGAGCCACCAGTGCCTGGCCATGCCATGCTATTTTTTATACATATATGATGGTTTCCTTTATAGGCATCTGAAAACACACCATTTAGAAAATGTATTCTTTCAAAGTTGAATATCAAAACCCAAGGAGAATTTCTCAGGGAACGTTGAACAAGAGTGTCCATAATTGTGACCTTTCTTCTTTTCTTTGGCCACAACAGGCTGGTGTTTGGGTCACAGCTCTGCTTACATGCAATCCTGGTCCACACAATGTGCTCCATACAGCCCCCCGCCATTGCATATCACCTCGCCTCATTTTCAGATTAGCATTTGGAAAATGGGCTATTCAGAGAAACCCAGATTAGTAAAATCTTTGCTATAAGATTGAATGAAAATTAAAGTCAATTCAAGTACATGCTAATTTCTTTCTGGCTACCTCATTTCTCTGATCAATTATTGAAAATCAAAGTAACATACATCTTCAGAGGTATCTTTTCCTTCCACAGTTGCTAATTGGTCAGGAGCCAGTATCATACCAAGGCCTGGTCACTACAGAAACATTGGATGCAAGTGTATCTGTCTCAGACATGGAAAAATTAGAAAATGACATTGAAAATATGTTGAAAGTTGTGGAAAAACAGTTGGAATCCAGAGATGGCAATGAAAAGGTTGGCTCTTTTCCAAGCCCTGTTCTTACTTTTCTTCTTTATGTTGCTAGTGTTTACTGATATAATCTGCCTTATGTAACTAAAGAAATCCACATGTGATTTTCTGAGTGTAAAGTAATGCTTAACAGTTGCACATGTGTGCACACACACAGCATGCTTCCTGGCATCAGGTGATTCTTAATCTAATTTATATGAAACTGGCTGTGGGACATTTTCTTTAAAATATAAAATATTTTAAGAAAATCCACACAACATTTGATATCTCAGGTTCATTGCACTGTATTTCACAGATTAATTCTCCCACATGGTGACTGATAACTAGGTTTCACTGTGCTATTTTTTTTTCTTCTGTTTTTCTCAGATTGTCTTTAACTATAGAAAGGGGTTTCAAGTCAACACATCCATGAGTGTATGGGTACAGTGCATCTTGATCAGTGTCACCCTGTGCATTATGCTCCCCATTCCTTTCGAGTAACAATGTTTTCTTTCAACATTCAGGTGGAGGAGGAGGGAGCCCAGATTGAGGAAGTTCTACAGAGGGGCGAACACATATTACATCAGCCCATGGAGGATAATGAGAAAGAAAAGATTCGTTTGCAGTTGCTACTTTTGCATACAAGATACAACAAAATTAAGGTAGGCTGATTGGAGAATCTCTGTGGCATTTAAATAACCCATGCAGCTCTTGCCAGACAGATGTTGGATCTCACATCTATGGATGCTTTAAGTAATCCAACTAGTGAGATGTTTTCTCCTCCTTTCTAATATGTTTTATTAGATACGTCAATATATTTGGATTTGGCAGATTACAAAGAAATTGAAATGTAAAGACTTATTACTGGTCATCTGTTTTGGAGTTTTGGGATCACGTAAGAAACCTTAAAAAATCTATACCTTTCAGAAGAGGCTTTCTTCTTTAATTCTTTTAAATTACTTTATTATTATTACTACGATTATTGTTTTGCTGGGCTCTGGTGGCATAATCCTACTACTCCTAGTGCTTTCATTGAGTCACTATTATCTTTGTCCTAAAAGTTGAGAAAACCATTCAGCTTCCCTCTGTGAACCTAAAAATAAACTGGCCTATTTGAAATGAAAGTTTAGAATAAGTGTTTTTAAGTTTTTCTTTAATAAATTTAGCTTTAAAAAAATGAAATTGGTTCCTTGATGGATAAGTTATTTTTTTATTCTTTTATATTTGCTTAAAAATCAGATTTTGGACTGAAGGGTGACTCAAGGTAGAACACTGAAGTACCAGCCTCTCCCCTCCCCAACCCAGCCCATATCTAGTGTTTTCTTTACATATATGATGACTACGTAGCTAGACTTGGAGTATTAGCTAGAATTTGGGGCATGTGGAGATTAACATGAATATTCTGGGTAAACACAGTCAATACTGTTGATAAAGTCAGAAAATCATAGGCTTGTTTCAGGCCTGTTTTACCTAGAAATGCTCATCAATTGTTCAACATATCAGCTTATCAAGTTCTAGGAGTCAGTAAACAGGGACCATTCAGTTCAACAGGCGATACAAATCAACGCTGTTATTCTTGAGTTTTGGTTTTATTTAGGAATTTAACCATTTTCCAGATCACTAACTAAATGACCATGTAATTGGGGTCAAGTGCACTATTGTATTTGAATATTTAGATATACTCATGTCTTTCCCTTGTGCTTTCCCTTGGTGCTTTGGCTCAAGGCAGGGGCTCTACCACCTGACCTTGCCTAGAAAGGTCAGAGTGTCAAGTAGTTACTGAGGTATCAGCTCTCTGAATTCAGTATTTTAAGATCCATTGTTGTATATGAGATATTCATGCTCTGAAAATTGGTCTTAAAAGTTACAATTACTATTTGAACCAAAATAGCCATTGCCTTTCAAATGTCATTTTAATTTTTCCTTGATCTTAGTTTTGGAGATGGGGGGAGGGGGGGTTGCTCTAGGTTGACCGGACTGATCTTGGACTGTAAGTTCTAGTGAGCCTTTGCTTCAGCTTCCATCGTACCATGGATCCCCCCTGCAGCTTGTTACATTTCAATAACGCATTTAACTTAGGTTTTCAGCGGTGAAGCCCACAACTATTTGATCTAATTGGCTATTTTAAAAACAGTGAAGTAATGATGATCCTAAAATGGTAGAACTTCACCATTTTTAGCCTGTTCTCATTTCTTCAACAATTCTTGGAAAGGGTGATTATTTCTGGCTTGCTAAATGACTTTAAATGACAAAATTTTTAAGGAAAAACCTTTTGAATATTAAATGGCTAACCCCAGCGTGCAGATGAAACTTAGAGAGTGTTACGAATTTCTGTAGAAATACAGATTAAAATGAAAAGAAAAGCATAATTAAGATTAAAAAACTTTGGGTCCATGGTCCTGAATGCCTTTACAAAATCCTTTTGTTCTTTATTTGATATAATTAATTGTAGTGATCTTTCTTTAAAAGTAGGTACATTAGCTAGGTGCTGGTGGCTCATGCCTGTAATCCTAGCTACTGAGGAAACAGATCTGAGGGTTGTAGTTTGAAGCCAGTCTGAAGCAGTTTGAAGTCCAGGCAGTAAAGCCTGTGAGACTCTTATCTCCAATAAGCCAGCAAAAAGCCAAAAGTGGAACTATGGCTCCAGTGGTAGAATGCTAGTCTTGAGCAAAAAAGCTCAGGGATAGTGTTCAGGCCCTGAGTTCAAGCCTTAGAACCAGTGTATATGTGCATGCATATGAACACACACAAACACACACAGAGGTGAATTAGTTTGAATAAAAATTTCTTTTATAGGCAACTCATGCTCAACAGAGGAAAACAAGTCAACCTGCTTCTGGAATTAAATCATCATCTCTTCCTACTGATTATCTGGCTGAAGTTAACAAAGTCTTGCATACAGTTGACGATGTTGAATTGCTGCTGAGAGTTCCAGAGCTGAACATGGCTGTGTGTGAGGACTACTCTCTTCAGGAAGACTGTCTGAAGGTAAATCTCTAGCAACTGCATTGAAATAGCCATAGTTTCAATAGAGAAGCAAAGTGAGGAGTGTGTTACTCTGTTTACTTACTTACGTCTATATCATTGAATGTTCAAGTCACCATTTGTATATTTGAGTAGTACAACTTTCCTATATTCATCAATGAAATATAACAATTTTTCTTAATTAAAAAAAAAAGTGGGTATAGGCCAAGTGCTGGTGGCTCACGCCTGTAATCCTAGCCACTCAGGAGGCTGAGAACTGAGGATCACAGTTCAGAGCCAGCCTGGGCAGAAAAAGTCTGTGAGACTCTTATCTCCAATAAACTGCTCAGAAAAAGCTGGAAGTGGCGCTGTGTCTCAAGTGGTAGAGTGCTGTCCTTAAGCAGAAGAAACTCAGGGACAATGTCTAGGCACTGAGTTCAAACCCCAGGATTAGAAAAACACAACAAAACAAAAAATGAGTATAGGACTTTATGTATGCAAAATTATTAATTATTTGAAACAATAGACTATTTATTCATTTGTTTTAAGATACAATCTCA
This sequence comes from Dipodomys spectabilis, assembly GCF_019054845.1. Classification (NCBI taxonomy): domain Eukaryota; kingdom Metazoa; phylum Chordata; class Mammalia; order Rodentia; family Heteromyidae; genus Dipodomys; species Dipodomys spectabilis. The sequence continues at coordinate 28,447,961 of NW_024870678.1, forward strand.
CTGTGTTGCTTAGGCTGCCTTTGAATTCCTGATCCTTCTGTCTTAGCCTCCCAAGTTGCTGGGATTACACGTGTATGCTGTGACACCCAACTACCTTCACTGATTGTTATTGGAGCTTTTTTTTTTCTTTTCTTTTCTTTTCTTTCTTTTTTTTGGTTAGTCGTGGGGCCTGAACTCTGGGCCTGGGTGCTGTTCCTCAGCTCTTCAGCTCAAGGTAGTGCTCTACCACTTGAGCCACAGCGCCATTTCGGCTTTTTCTGCTTATGTGATACTGAGGAATTGAACCCATGGCCTCATGCATGCAAGGCAAGCGCTCTACCACTGGGCCACCTTCCCAGCCCCTGGAGCTTTTTTTATTTTTAATTTGATTTTTAAATTGTTATTATAAAGGTGATGTACAAAGGGGTTTCAGTTACATAAGTCAGGTAAAGAATACATTTCTTTTTAGACAGTGTCACCCCTTTCCTCTCTCTCTCTCCCAGTTGTTATCAAAGCTTTTTGTTTATCTTGTCTAAAAGCCACTTGGAACATCGGTGAAGATTTTTCTTTCTCTGCAAGTAGTAGTATTACAGGACTCTCACAGTTTGGTCAAGATTATACAGAAACATTTGCAGTTTTCTTGAGTAATTATAATTGTTTTCCATTGTTATTTTAAGTGGATTTAAAGCAATAGCAATTGTTGGCTCTCTGTGATTCTATTCTTTTCACTTCGCTGGATTTTGTTAATGTGTGACAATGTGTTCTTAGAATATCAAAGATCGGTTGGACAAACTTGGAGAGCAGATTGCAGTCATTCATGAAAAGCAGCCTGATGTGATTCTAGAAGCCTCTGGACCCGAAGCCATCCAGATCAGGGATTTGCTCTCACAGCTGAATGCAAAATGGGACAAAGTCAATAGAATGTACAATGATCGTAGAAGGTATGTGTGAATCCAAGTCATAGTTTATTTTCAAAACTATGCCAACAAGTCTAGGGGGCATGGACAAGTACAGTGTGCATTAAGATAGCTGAAAAATCTAGTGCATATCTTTGTTATATCATTGGTTAAGAAGGAGAATATATAGTGCCAGTACTGGCGTTCGCTCTCTTAGTTGTTTTTTTTTTTTTGTGGGTTGTGGGGCTTGAACTCTGGGCCTGGGCGCTGTCCCTGCGCTTTTCAGCTCAAGGCAAGTGCTGTACCACTTGAGTCACTGTGCCACTTCCAGTTTTCTGGTGGTTTACTGGAGATAAGAGTCTCGTGGACTTTCCTGCTCGAGCTGGCTTTGAACTGTGATCCTCAGACTTTAGCCTCCTGAGTATGCAAGGATTACAGGTGTGAGCTACCGGCACCCAGCTCTCTTAGCGTTTTTGCTCAAGGCTGGTGCTCTACTACTCGACCCACAGCTCCATTTCTGGTTTTTTGCTGGTTAGCTAGAGATAAGTAACTTACGGATATTTCTCCCCACACTGGCGTTGAATGGTGATCCTCAAATCTCAGCTTCTTGAGTTGTTAGGATTACAGATGTGAGTCATTGGTTCCTGGTCTACGACATAATATCTTAATAATGTGGGAGTGCCCTAAGTTTTAGGGCCTCACTTGTGTCTGTTTCTTAAAAATTTAAACAGGATTTTCATTAATGGTCATTTTCCCCATACTTGATTTATGTGGATGAAGAACAGGGTTAACTACATGTAATTGGAATCCATTCATAATCAGATCCTTATTAATAACTTTCTAGTTAATAGACTATGTCTGAGCCTTCCAGAATTTGAACTGTGGAACGGGCAGAATGAAAAACTGGTTAAGATTTTTGCCGGGAGCTGTGAATATGGAAGAAATAAAATATGAAATAACCTAATAAAAAACACTGTGTAAGAGGAGATTTAACCTAGATCCATACTTTGGAAAACTTCATAGGTAGAAAAATTAGTCATCATATTATTTAAAAACAGAAACAGGCTCTATATTTCACAGTACTGTCCAATCATTTCAAGAGCTAGCCTTTAATTCTTTGGGTAGGTTTTAGGAATTTCTTTGTCCCTTTAGAGATTAATTGATCCATGCTTCTGTCTTGTTAGACTTGGTTATTGGGGACGAAGGTAATTTTCTTAAAAAACATATAATATTTTAAGGCTGCAGATTGCATCATGAAATTGCTTCTGAACTCTTTCCAGTAGTATTTGAAAGTGGCCATTTTGAACTCTGTCCTTGAAAGGATTAGTATGCTTTTAGACCCGAGGTACTTATATAGTGATAAATTATATCTCCGCTCTTCCCCCTCTCCTTCCTCTTTCCCCTCTCCTTCCTCCTTCCTCTCTCCCTTTCTCTGAAGTATTAGGGTTTGAACTCAGAGCCTTTAACTTGGCTAGATAGGTGCTTTGTATTTTGAATTTCACTCCCAGGCCTTTTTTGCTTGAGTTATTTTTCAGGTAGGGTCTGGTATCATGCCCATGTTTGGCCTCAGGTGACTGTCCTCTTATCTACGGCTTTCCACACAGCTGGGATCACAGGCACATGGCATCGCTGAGATGGATTTGGTTGAGCTTTTTGCCCCAGGGTGGCCTTGAACTATGATTCTTTGGATCTGTCTCCCAAATAGCTAGGATTTCAGGTGTGAGCCTCTGCACCCAGCCTACATCTGTTTTATTTTGCTTTTTTTAAAAAAATTAATCAGTGAGACTGAATACTTCAAATTATTTATTTGCTGCAGTTTGGTAGTTCTTTTGTGTGCCACTCCTGGGTCTTGAACTCGAGGTCTGGATGTGGTTTTCTAACCTTTTGTTGCTCAAGCTCTATCATTCTATCACTTGGGCCACAGCTCCACTTTGGGCTTTTTGGTGTTTTTAATTGGAGATAAGAGTCTCATGGACTTTTTTGCTTGGGCTGGCTTTGAACTGGGATCTCAAATCTTAGCCTCCTGAGTAGAGAGAATTATAGGTGGGAACTACCAGTGCCTGACAGATTTTCACATTTTAAAAATCACAGTATTACTACTTATGTTTGCAAAACCTTTTTCATTAAGAATAATAACTATTTCAGACTTTATTGCATATGTGTTCATAGCTTTTTATGTACACTTTAATTTTGGCAAGGATGTTCTTGACATATAGAAAATTTAATTTCATGAATTTTATTAACGATGTTCAAATTTCAGAGAGCTCTTTTAATTCTCTCTTAACTCTTATCACCCTAAACAACAACAATAACAACAGCAACAACAAAATAGGAGGACATTTCTTAAGAGTCCTAATCCAGCAAAGCTTTTCTTTTTTTTAACTTTCTTTAGGTATTCTGGAGTTTTATTTCTTCTTTGAAATCTCAGTCACTCTTTGTCCTATTTCTCTTTTTGTGCTTTGCGTATACTTCTCTCTTCTTCTATCCTTGCTGCACTCAGAACACTGGAGATCAGTCATGACCTAAATTGTATTCATTCGCATTGCTTACCATACAAAGGTGTATGGGCTTCCAGCCTGGCCTTCATTTTCTCATGCTTCTGGATGCTGGAAATGAAGCAGGGGTAGAGGCTTTTTTTTTTTTTTTTTTTTTTTTACTGTTACTTAGATGGCCCCTGTGTTCCTCTATCTTTCCAGGAAAACAATATCTCTGATCTTTCTCCCTCCTTTTGCCTAAAAGGTTCCCTCATCTTTCTGATTTGGAACTCATCCTCATGACTTCATTGGATTTTAATTACCTTTTTTTTGTTGTTGTTGGTCGTGGGGCTTGAACTCTGGGCCTGGGTGCTGTCCCTGTGCTCTTCAGTTCAAGGCAAGTGCTCTACAACTTGAGTCACAGCACCACTTCTGGTTAATTGGAGATAAGAGTCTCACCGACTTTTCCTACCCTGGACTGCTTTGAACCGTGATCCTCAGATCTCAGCCTCCTGAGTAGCTAAGATTACAGGTGTGAGCCACTGGGACCTCACCTAATTACCTTTTTAAAAGTCATCTGTGGAAATATCACCCAGCTACCCAGGGGGTTTGGCCTTTCACAGCTGAATTTTTGTGGGAAGGGATTCAGTTCATTACATAGAGGGAATGGTATATAAAAATGTTTTTGAAGTCTTTCAGCCTTTGGGCTTTGTTACTTTAAAATCAAGTTTCTTAGCATTGTAGTAATGTAAGGGAATGGAATAATTGATCATATTTTGTATTACATAGCATTTAGGCTGCGCGCGCGTGCACGTGTGTGTGTGTTATACATATGAAGGCTGGGATTGTGTAGAGTGCTTTTCTCTCTTGGCATGATGCATGATGTGTGTTTCCCAAAGAGGAATACTTGTCTGGGACCCACTGTGAAAATTGGTCTTGTAGAGCAGTGAGTTCTGAATTTGCTCATCTCGGGATCTTGGGTGTTAATAAGACTTGAACTGTTTTTTAAGAAAAAAAATATTCCTAGTCAGTTCTACAACGTTGACAAACCTATTTGATCTTGTTTCTTGTCCTCTAGCTATTTTGACAGGGCCATAGACGACTGGAAACGGTTCCATTGCCACATCTCTGACCTCACGGTCTGGATACGGGAGGCTGAGGAGTTACTGGCTGAGACTTACGCTCCGGATGGCAGCCTGGACCTGGAGAAAGCCCGGGTGCATCAGCAGGTGAAGAGATGGCCGCCATGGCTTCATGGTGCCAGCTTGGGCTGGAGAGGCAGACTTCAGGAGGAACCAAATTCATTCATTTGTTCATGAATGATTTTGACTTTGTGCCCCTATTCTAGTTTCCAGTGTCAAAATTTAAAGGAAAAAAAAAACCCTCTCATGTACTATTTATAATCAGCATTTTAAAGTTCTCTCTCTCTCTCTTCCTGCCCCCCCTTTTAATGAAAATTTGAGATAAAATTTGCTGAGAAAACAATATTCTTTTTGGAAAAAATTATTTTTAGAATGACATTAGCAAAATTCTGTACTCGAAAATAGGAAAATCCATGCATAGCTTACCTTGTTTTCTGTCCCTAAATAGACAGGCATCTCATTTTCCTTTGCATGCTTGAGTTATCGTACGTGTAAATTATTCTGGAACTACAGAAGGGCAGCTGCTTCTGTGATTCTTTCTCCATCTTGAGAAACTGTAATATAATAGCAAAATCAGTTCTCAAAATAGTGGGTCTTTAGGAATAATGGTAGACATCAAACAAAATTTCAATTTTTCCATTGTTAAAATATTTCCTTTTACTAAGCTATACAGTCTGTTTTCTCTAGAAGATTCATGAGCTTTAAAAAGAATCCTTTTTTTCTTATCAACATGTTGAGATTTTTTTAAAAAAAGTTACGTTTTGGCAGTTACCAATAAATGTTTAAATTTGACTTTAAAATACCCTTGTAAGCTGTTAGATTAGAAATTGGCAGTACAGTGTAGCAATGTCAGAAGATGCACAGGGAGGTGTATTTAGATATGGCAGGTCATAAAAGTATAGGGTAGTAAATGATTTTGTTTGCTTTTGTGTTTTGTTGTTGTTGTGCTTATTTTAAGCATTTGTTTGGAAGAGCATTTGTTTTGGAAGAGGATGAGCAGTTCCCTTTAATCAAATGTGATTGATGTACCTACTTGGCTATGAACAGCTGATATTTGTTTTATGTTATTAAGCTGTCTTATTTCACAGTTTTTGCCTGATGACACTCATGAGAGTGAGTTCCATTTCAAGAAAGACTTCTTTTCCCATGTTCCTTGAAATGTAATTAGGTTGCTTGGAAATGTTTTGTGGACATGAAAAGATTCTTCTGGGAATTCGTTTCTGTAACACCTCCATTTTGGGTGGGATTATCATGAAAGCACACCATAACTGGGTAGTGGGAATGAAGCCTGGTGTGTGTGCTGTCTGTAACAGGACCTGGAGGAGGGCATCAGCAGCCACCAGCACAGCCTGGCAGCCATAAACCGCATCTGGGACAGCTTTGTGCAGACATCCTCCCCTGGGAAGGGAAGCTTCCTGCAGGACAAGGTGGCGACCGTGAACCGCTGTTGGAACTCCATCCTTGCAGAAGTGAAGGGCCGGCAGCCAAGGTGATACTTCAGCCATGTTCTTTGGGTAGAGAGATGAACAGATTTCTGGGAAACTTTCTTTCTCCTCCCTCTTCTCCTCTCCTTCTCCTTCTCCTCCTTTCCTTTCTTCCTCTTTGCTTCTCCTTTCTTCTTCTTGTCTGCCCAGGCTGGCTTTGAATGTTGATCCTTAGATCTCAAGTCTCTTGACTAGCTAGGATTACAGCATGAGCCACTAGTACCTGGCTAGATTTGTTTTTATCATTAGTGTCATCTTTAATTCAAATATAATACTCATGATAATGAACTAATAAAATTTATACACTTTTTCTTGTCTTGTTCTTTCTACTTGTAATTTTTTTAGTTTAGTGCCTTGCCTCACTAATACTTTTTGACTTGTAACTATAGTAGAGCAGTATTCACCATTTGATGTGGGAATTTGCCCTATAATGATGCCTTTTTATGTCATGCAGTACTCAAAGATAACTACATGTGTTTCCTTATTTTAGATAAGGACACTTTTTCATCTCAAACAACCTTCTTGTCAGGCCAGGTGTTGGTGGCTCATGCCTATAATCCTAGCTACTCAGGAGGCTGAGATCTGTGGACTGTGGTTTGAAGATAGCCTGGGCAGGAAAGCCCTGAGCCTCTTACTCTAATTAACAACCAAAAAGCTGGAAGTGGAGCTGTGGCTCACATGGTAGAACACTAGTCTTGGAGTACAAAATCTCAAGGACAGTACCATGGCCCTGAGAGTTCAAGTCCCAGTACCAGCGCAAAATTAAAGACAAACAAAAACCCCCAAAATAAGTTCTATTGTTTTACATAGTAGTAAATTTGTTTCTCTATATTAGAAATATGTTATTATTAATGAAAATTTTTATTAAATTATATACAATTTTAAGTTCAATTTTTACTTAAATTTGTATATAACTTTAAAAAAATTTTGGTGCTGGTTTTGGGGCCTGAAGTCAAGGCCTGACCACTCTCTCAGCTTTATCTGTTCAAGGCTAGTGCTCTACCAGTTGAGCAACAGCTCTACTTCTGGCACTTTTTGATATTTAATTGTAGATAAGAGTCTCATAGACTTTCTGGACTGGCTTTGAACTGCAATCCTCAGATCTCAGCTTCGAGAGTAGCTGGGGTTACGGGGTGAGCCAATGGAATCTGGCACATTCCTCTATAACTTTTATGATGAGAAGATAAACTTATGTAAGAAAAAATTTAACTTATTTTCATAATTACTTAGGAATATGGTACTTACAAATCTTTAGTAAGAAAATATTTATGTTACTATTAATATTAGTTGTAATTATAAGCTATTATTGGGGGGGGCTATTTAATTAGGGTTTCCCAAACAAATATGTAATGCTCTGCGTCAGTATATAATTTCTCTTAATGCTTTTCCACAATCCATTCTTTTAGGCTGAAAAAAGAAAGTCAGCAGGTGATGGAATACAGGATGAAGATGGACGAGATGATTTGCTGGGTAAACAAGGCTGACAATACCATGCAAAAGAAGTCAGCCACTGAGGCAGAAGCAAACTTGGCAGAATTAGCAGTAAGTGGCCAGTTTATCTCATTTTCCAGTGCTTTCTGATACAAGAAGAGTTCACTTGAGAATAGAATATTGCAAGACTGAAGAAGAAAAGGAAAAGAAACTTGAAAGAAGATTTTTTTGTTTTGTTTAAAGAGCAGTTCATTTTGGTCTTCCAGAGATAAAGTTCTATTCACATTAAAAATAAATACTTGTCATGATGGTCTCAGTATTAGAGCAGAGCTTTATTTTTAAGCTGATTTAAATTAATTTAACAGTTATAGATTATAGTAAGACTGGGAAGTATAGTTTTTGCATTTAAATTTAGAGAACTATTAATTATAAAAGTTGAGTTTTGCAGACAAACTGAGCGTGGTAGAGTTTCCTATAGGCTTACAATCATGGTTCTAGTAATGAGGTTTTTTCAACCAAGAATAGCTTATAACTAGGAAAGTATGCAGTCTACAAAATGCATTCACGTACGTAGTTATATCTAAATATTTATAAAGCTTATATCTGTATTTGTATTTTTTTGTAATATTGAGTAACTGTGGAACAAGGAGAATAATAAGCTTTCATCTTTATTTTAACAACAAGTTGTGGTCAGCCACTTGTAGCTCATGCTTGTAATCCTAGCTACTCAAGAGGCTGAGGTCTGAGGATCAAGGGTTGAAGCCAGCCTAGGCAGCCCCCGCTCCCCTAGGCCTTTCTCGCCAATAAACAGTCAAAAGGCAGGAAATGGAGGTGTGGTTTAAGAGGTAGAGTACCAGCCTGAGCCAAAAAGCTGAGTAAGAGGCCCTGAGTTTAAGCCCTAGCCCTGGCCAAAATAAATAAATAAATAAAAATAAAAGTTTGCATGAGAAAAATACTTATTTTGAAAAGAGATTTGGTTTCTGAAGGACTATATTTGAGCTATTTGGGGAAAAGAACTTCTAGTAATGATGAAAATATTATGAGAAAAGGGTTCTTTAAGTTTTCTTCTCAAAATGTAATGTCTAGTGTCCTTTTTAAAGATGTTCCTTTTTTAAAAATAATTTGAGGAGGGTTTAAATGGTGGTAGCAAGATGGAGTTAAGAACTGAATGTTAATGTATTAAATATTCTATAATATATAGTAATATTATCTTCTTGAGAGACAGCTCTTGCATAGGAGAACACGTTTTAGTCACTGCGTTCAGACCCTGTCATTTCCTTTGTTAACATTCATTCAGACTTCTTGCAAGTTTATTTTCCATTTAAGAAGCTAAAGGTTCACATTTCAAGGTGTTCCTTCCCAAGAGTTTCCTGGTCTACTGCTTCAGCTTTCCCCTGGAGAATAGCCATCTAATTACACCTGTCTTCTTGACCTCTTTTTAAGGAATTAACCCAAGAGTTGGAAGCACAAGCAGAAAAGCTCAAATGGCTGAACAGAGCAGAATTGGAGATGCTCTCAGATCAAAGTCTGAGTTTACATGAAAGAGAGAAACTTTCAGAAAGCCTAAGAACCATAAACACCACGTGGAACAAGGTGAGCAGATAGACTTCCTCTACCATATTTCCCTTATTTAGCTATTTCATGATCAAACAAGTGTGATCTTGCTGTTATTTACCTTTAAGTCTATCCAAAGATGGGCTCACTTTACTAATGCCCATTTGTTTTTTGCTAATTTATTAATTAATTAATAAGTTATTCATTTATATGTTTATTTTTGTGCCATTCTTAGGGCTTGAACTCAGAGCCTGGGCACTGTCCCTGGGTAGTGCTCATGAGTAGTGCTCTAACACTTAAGTCACAGCTCTACCTCCAGCTTTTGTAGTGGTTAATTAGAGATAAGATTCTCAAGGACTTTTTCTGCCCAGGTTGGTTATTAACTGTGATCCTCAGATCTCAGCCTCCTGAGTAGCTAGGATTACAGGTGTAAATCACTGGTGTCTGGCTTAATTCTTCTTCTTTTTTTAAACTAATGCTTATTGATGATGTTTACAATTCTTCTTTTCATCTTTTATAGAGACAAAGAGAAGTTGAAGAATGCTTTTTAGTTTCAATAGAATTCTTCAGGATAAAGGATTTCTATATTATTTAATACATTAAATAAATGATGAATGTACATTGGTATTAGGCAACAAAATGCCTGTACTTATATTCTGAAAATAAACACCACAGAATGGTTTCCCAAAATTTTATGTGATGCTTCACACACATGTTTATTTTCACTGGCATTTGTCACTTCATAAGATGCTTATAGGGTCCAGTGCAATGTCATGACACCATTAGTTTAGACTAAGATGTCAACCTTTCCTTCAAGCGATTACTTTGTTGTTGTTTTCAGTCTGAATGGTAGAAGGTAGATGAAGTTACAGGTTTATTTTTTATTTAGCCTTCTAGTCCATTCTGTGTCAAAGCTTGAGGTCTTTGTGGGGCAGTGAATAGCAGTGGCTCTGCCCTTGGCTTCCATTTGCATGAATCTCATGTCATTTGTTTTCTCTTTTTTTTCCAACTTATCCATGTGGATGTATGTTACGTGTGTAAGTATGCCTGTCCCCCAGCTCTTGGGAGGCTGAGACAGGAGGATCTGAAGTTTGGAGCCAGCCTAGGTTGTGTAGGAGAACTTCTCTCAAACAATCAAAGGAGGTTATCCAGACTCTTATAATATATATATATATATATACACACATATATATAAATAGTACATATGTATATGTGTGGGTATATATGTGTGTGTGTGTGATTGTATACACACACATATATTTAGATCCAGCTCTCTCTCTGAGTGGGACGTATTGTCAGAAGTCCATCTTAAGGTTTATGTATGAATTATCTTAAAAAGAACCCTTCCCCAAACAGTCCAAACCAGCAGCAATGCTTCCAAGTCCCTGACATTGTCTTCTCCCATCTGCTTGATGGATGGTTTAGTTTGTGGATGCCTAGATGATTACATGTGGTCAAGTAAATAGAGCAGCATTTTGGAAATGATTGATATTGTTTCCTGTAGAATTCCTTCCATTTTTCTTAAGTCTGAAGTGTATTGTAAATGTGACCACATCTTAAGTAGCCCTGAAACCACTGATGTCAGGCTACCATCACCTTTTGTCTTGATAACTGCGGATGCCTCCTCCTGCTCTTCCCTGCTTCCTCTTTGCCCTTTGTTGGTCTGTTCTCAACAGAGCTGCCACAGAGGTTTATGAAAACAGAATCTAGCTCCGGAAACTCCTTGGAATAGTCCCCTAATGATTTTCCATCTCATTCGGAGGAAAAGCCGAAGTCCTTACTGTGATTTATATGGCCCCTCATGGCCTGGCCTCTCGTTACCACTGACTTCATCTGCTGCTGCTCTCTACAGACAGATGTGTCTGTGTTACTCCACAGATTGAGTTTGGCTGGGTTCTACCAGAGCTAACCTATTTATTTAACACAAAGGATGTCAGTGGCTGTTGTACAGAAAATGGTGAAGCGGTCAAGTTTGGGGGCACTGGGTTAGGTAACATCATTGCATAGACTATTGCATAGACTATTCATTCCCACTGAAGAATTGAGTTTGCTTGTTGTGCTCCATGTACATATTGAGAAATACTAATCTGGGCATTTCATTTATTCCAGGCTGATTTTTAAGGGATGCCTAGGTATGGGTCAGGTAAAGACGGAAGGAAAGAGCATTGTAGGGAGAAGAGGCAGTGTGGGAAAGGGTCTAGAGGAAGCAGTGCGCACGGTCCATCTGGCTCTTGGAAGTAGTTCAGTATATGTTGAGTTGAGCAATACCTTTAGGGTCCAGATCCTCACAGTCTCCCAGGCCTGGAGCTCCTGGAATTGAAGCCTCATTTTGACAAGAATCTATAGCTTTGAGGATAATAGGGAGCTACTGATGGTTGAAGCAGAAGAAAGACCCTGTAGCCACACTGCAGAGATGTGTGGGTCAGTCCTAAGAGCAGTTATAGAAAGATGGGCTGGAGGCTTGAGAAAAGTTCACAAAAGGGAATTCAGGGAAAATAGAGACAAGGAATTCTGATTTGGCATCTCTACACATCCCATCAACAGAGAAAGGTGAACTGAGTATATGTGATTGGGAGTCCTTTTCTTTTTCTTTTTAATTGTGTGGTTGATATGCAGACGGGTTATAGTTACATGAATCAGGTACAAATCCGTATAATAACGTCTCCCATTCTTCTCTCCCAGTCTTTCCCTCCGAATCCCTTCCATAAAATAGCCAGTTCATTTTCCACAGAGTGTCTAGTGAGTATTGTTGTTGTCTTTGTTCATCCTTGTTCTCCCTTTTATGGGACGTCCCTTCCCCTCCCAAATACAAACTAACGAGACGAAAGGAAAAGAAAACTAAAACAGCAACAATGGCAACTAAAGAATGTCTCTTGCTTCCTTTTCTTGGTGTTCATTTCACAGACTATTATTTTCTATGATCATCTGTCCAGAGCTACTGAGCCTTTGTCCACCACTCCTATGCACAGCCTTCTTTGGCCTCTGTAGGTGAATGAGTAGGTTCCTATATAATTTATCATGTCCCAGTGTTAGTTATTTTAGTCATTCAATGTGTTTACTTGTAGATTTCTAGGCACATTCTAGTTACCCCAAGGTAAATGACACCATTGGAAAGTAGGACTTGGGGAAACATTCCAAGGTCAGAAAACAAAGCTATCCTGTGGAACGCTAGTATTTGATGGATGAACAAAGAAAAAGGAGCTATTGACGGAAATTTAGAGAAATAGGGAGAGAAGTCAGGTTTGCAGAGTATTAATGGCATTGGGGGGTGGGGGCGAGCAGGCATGTGAAATAGTGTCTCAGCCGCTGAACCATGGAGCCAGTCCGCAGTGGGAAGGAAGGTGCTCATTGAAGCTGAGGTGTTGGGCGAAGGAAAGCAAGCGGCAGCACGCTTACTGAGAAGAACACCTGTCTTTGGGAGAAGTGCAATCATGTTTATTTACAGAGCATCTCCCCCCCCCCCCCCCCCCGACTCTGTTCTGATGCTGTAGATGTGCAGAGAAGTTCCTGGCCTTCGGAAGCCTCCCCTCCCGGAGCCCTGCTCTGTCTCTCAGACAAGGATTGCTGGTAAGATACCATTCATTCCTTCACAGATTATCGTCATAGGAAAAAAATGATCATATGAGTCTCGTATATAAGCCAGAGAAATTATTGAAAAGCAGCGTGCGATTGTGATTTATTACTATCCTTCAGTAATTGGAAAGGAACATCTTTACATAGTGCAGACCTCACTGGCAAGGTGTTTGCTCTCGTGGTGACACTCCATCTTTGTCTGGATGAGACAGGCAGCAGGCCACGGGTCCTGCTGAAGGAAGGGAGGGAATCTGGAAGGAATCGAATGGGTGTGTGTGCAGCCTCCGATGTCATCAGTATAACCTGCCATGTCAACAGGTATTTGGCCTGATGGTGGGCGCTCATCGTGCCTGAAAATAAAAGGGTTAGACTTTGGAAGTTCTTGGAGGCAGGATGCAAACGTTTAGAAAGATCTTGCCTCCTAGGGAAACCATACACTGGTAGATACTGTTCCTTTAGTTGTGGAGAAAAAGAAACCGTTTTCTCACCATCTCTGTTTTCTCCTTCACTACTGTGCTAATGAAATGAAGGGCCCAGCACCCTAGTCCCTGTTGAGCATGCCACCTGTGTGCTTGCTTTCTGCTGAGTCCCCAGGTAGAACCTTAGATGGGCTAACCCCAGCTAACCGTAACCCAGGGCTAGCCACGGCTGCAGATTCCTCTTAAACTTAAGCCTCCATCTTCATCCCCGGCTCTTCTCCTACTTTCTCCTTTCCACCTGCTGTCTCCTCGTCCATTGCTGCTTCGTCCTTATGTCTCTTCCTTCCTTTTCTTTTTTTATTTCAACCCTCCTCTGTCTCTGAGGAGTTCAGAAAGTGCTAAATGACAGATTCAAAATTTTTCAGACATTTCAAGCTTACTGAGAGCCAAGTGTCTGTTCTGTATTACTTACCTTTGCCAATACCTTGCACAAGAGAGAACTGAGGCCAGATTGGTTTTCTGTTCATATTCAAAGCACTTGACTTATGGACAGTTGCTGCTCTCAAATCCAATTTTAACTGCAAAGAAGAGATTGGATGCATTTTATAAAACCAGCAACAGGTTTTCTTATTTTCATAATATCATGATAGCAAAAGAGCAGAGAAAATTTGAATCTATGAACTATAAAAAGTTGGCAAGAAATCTATACCTTTCATTACATGTGTAGTTCATTATTCACACTGTAATCATCTCTGGGACAGATCTGAGACTGGATGTCAATCTTAGTGTATCTTCTCCCTTCCTATACAATATTTTAATATTCTTTTAAGTTGGTTTAAGGCCAGGTGTTAGGGCTAACACTCATAATCCTAGCTACTCAGGAGGCTGAGATCTGAGCATCATAGTTTGAAGTCAGCCCAGGGAACAAAGTCCATAAGACTTACCTCCAGTTAAGTCAAAAGTGGAGCTGTGGATCAAGTGGTAATACTCTAGCTTTGAGCACAAAAGCTCACGAACAGTACCCAGACACGGGCAGCCCTAGGACTGCCATGTATACCTGTGTGTGTGTGCGCACATGCGCACACACACACACACACACACACTGTATTAAGTAACCAAATTAAAGACTTTAAATTATTCTCTCATTTAGTACTACTGACTCTATCTAGATCAGAAATAACATCTGTTATTCTGAAGTGGCTGTTCTTACTCATCAGGCAGTCTCTCCTCCTTCGCTTCTCCTCCCAACAATCAGCATGCCCTACCTGGATGTATCTGTAGTTTTCAACACTATGGAAAAGGTTTATGTAAAGGTGTTTTTTTTTTTGTGTTGCTATTGGGTCTAATACCAGTACCTGGCACAAATTCCTTTATAAAGAATAAATTTTAGGCTGGCCCCTATGATCCTAGCTACTCAAGATGTTGAGATCTGGGGTCATGGTTCAAAGCCAGCCCCGGCAGGAAAGTTTGTGAAACTCCTATCTCAATTAAAAAAAAATTCCATATGTGGAGTCGTGGCTCATGTCATAGAAAGCTATCCTTGAGTACAAAAGCTTAGAGAGAGTGCTCAGGCCCTGAGTTCAAGTCCCAGAACTGGCACACACAAAAAAAGTGAAAGAGAAAAGAATACATTTTAGGAGTAATACTTATATCCAGCTGGAGGAAAGAGTTAAGTAATAAATAGTGAATAGATGACTGGAGTATTACGTAGGTATTTACTTTAGCATTTCTTTTCCTTTTTTTTTTTTTTGGTCCGGTTGTGGGGCCTGAACTCTGGGCCTGGGCGCTGTCCCTCAGTTCTTCAGCTCAAGGCTAGTGCTCTACCACTTGAGCCACAGCGCCACTTCCAGCTTTTTTCTTTTTGCTCATATGGTGCTGAGGAATCGAACCCAGGGCCTCGTGCATGCAAGGCAAGCACTCTACCACTGAGCCACCTGCCCAGCCCTTACTTTAGCATTTCTTAATAAAATATGCTCATATCATGAGGTTAAGCGAGGAATAGATAATCATGAATCAGTTTAACTTAAGCAAAACATCTTGACCAAATAAAATAATGCTTTTAGTTTTCTGGTAGTTATAATTTCTATAGTTTTATTTTTTTTTCTCAGTTATCTGTGAGTTGTGTGAATTGGCTTTATGGCTACAAAAGAAGTGGATATTATTGGATTTTTAAATATGAAAAGAAAAAATAAATTCGTACAAATTTTTTTGACCAAGCTAGATTTTACTCAAGCACACACATCTGCATATCACCTTACACCACCATAATTGTATCCTTGTTGACTTATTCCCAATTGACTTTTTTATTTCAGTTCATTCTAATGTCCAAAAGGTGGCGCTAGTATCATCCGCTTCAGACATCCCTGTGCAGTCTTATCGAGCCCCGGACATCTCGGTTCCTGCTGATCTGGATAAAACCATCACAGAACTAGCAGACTGGCTGGTATTGATTGACCAGATGCTGAAGTCCAACATTGTCACTGTTGGGGATGTGGAGGAGATTAATAAGACAGTTTCCCGGATGAAAGTAGGTGCTGAGAGTCAAGGCTTTCATACCACCACCACCCCACAGACCTGGTCAGATGACCTTGTTTATACTAAACTCTGGGACAAAAAGGTTTTTAAAAAAAGTTTATTTGCTGGGCACCAGTGGTTCATACCTGGGTTCTTAGGTACAAGGAGGCTGAAATCTAAGGAGCCCAGTGCAAAGCCAGAACAGGTGGGAAAGTCTGTAAGACTCCAACAAACTAGGAAAAAGCCAGAAGTGGAGGTGTGGCTTAAGTGGTAGAGCACCAACCTTGAGCAAAAAAGCTCAGGGATAGTGGATAGTGCCTTGGCCCTGAGTTCAAGCCTCAGAACTCTTTCACTAAACTCTCAGAGAGTGACTTTTCCTGAATTCATAGGATCAAGTTTACTAACTAAAGCTAAAGACTCAGTATACTTTTAAAATTGAAGATATTTGTATACATACAAGCTGATGCCACATTTAATGTTTGAAGTGATATAGGATCATTTCCCAAAGTATTGTTTCAACTTAAGGTTTCACAATGAGCTTATTTCATTTCTGACTTTAGAGATGAGACTATACTAGAGTCATTTTATTGCTGTGCATATACTGTCCACTATATTTGTAAAGGATGGGCACCTGTGGCTCATTCCTATAATCCTAGTACTCAGGAGGTTGAGATGGGGGGGGGGGGGACGGTCACAGTTCAAAGCCAGCTCAGGCAAGAAATTAATCACCAAAAAGCTACAAGTGGAGCTGTGGCTCAAGTGATAGAGCACCAGCCTTGAGCAAAAACCTAAGGGATAGTGTCTGTGCCTTGAGCGCAAACCCTAGTACCGTGCCCCCTCCCCCAGCCCCCCAAAGAAAGCAAAAGAGACAAAGACACTTTGAGAATTGTTTTTTCTTTTTAGTGTGTGCTACCTTCTGGGCTTTGTGTTGTAGAGGATTACTGAAAAGAATGTTTTGGATAGAAATGTGCAGTAAGATCACAGTGCTTAAGACTGACTTATAAATGCTTAATGTCAGTAATCTTAGGCTTTTTGCATATTTTGCTGCACTTGCTTCTTTAAGTGTCTCATGAGGTAGGTGCTCTTATGATTCCCCTATTAGTGATAAGCCTGAACTTGAAGAAGGTGGGGCAGTGAACGGGCTAAGGGGATACGCTTCTGTGGCAAGACTGGGTCTAATCAAAGCCACAGAGCGGTACAGGCTACCTGTGAGACTAGCCAGCATGAATGATAGAAGCGGGCTGTGGGATTAAGTCATTTTACGATGGGGTGTCAATTCAACAGGGCAGTCTAGGAGTAAAGGCATCTTGATCAAAGTCCCTCCTTCTCTCATTCTCTTGAGTCTCTCCATCCCCACCCATCCATCCCCTCGAATTACCTGCTTCCATTTTCACGTGTGTGCATCGAGTGTAATGACATCTCCCCCCACCATTCCGCTCTCAGCTATCAGATTTCAACTTCAGGAAAGAATGCATGGCATAGCTCGTAAACACTATAATAAAGACTCAGATGGGAAGGCTGGGGTCTGTGTTGGAGTGAAGAAGTGGGCGGGGGGCGGAGAGAGGGAGAATGAGACAGGAAGCTCAGGTTCAGCAGCCTTCAGGTCATGCGCAGTCCTGTAGATTTGGTCTGTGTGCAGTTGGGACCGTCGGCCTCTTTCTCCTCTCTTATTTCTTTTTCTTTTCTGAATTGCGGCTGGGAACTGGTGATAAGAGTGCTTTGCTTTCGTAAGGAGCCGCGGATGGATTGGAGGCAGGAGCTGCTTACATCAAGGAGCAGAGTTGTTTCTGAGGGGCTGGGAAGATGGCTTCGCAATCAGAGGAGTTAAGAAAGAGGAGGCATGGGTGTGAGAGGGCTTTGGAGTGAGTTAGGTGTAGATTTATTGTTTAGAGGGGATCCTTGTGCCATCGGGAAGGGAGGGAACAGAAAGGTGCTCCTCCATCAGGAGTAGAGCAGTGAGGAACACCTTTAGGAATATTGCTTGTTACTGGGGGTGTGACTGAAATGTACAGAATCAGTGGATTTCTCAGGGGAACGAGCTGGGAAAAACACCTGAGTTGTGTTTATGTATTTATTTATTTATTTTTATTTTTAAATACTTATTTTTCTTAAGTAGTTGTACAATAGGGTTTCAGTTCCAGAAGACAGGTTATGAGTACAACACATCCTTTTTTTTTTTTTTGCTGGTCCTGGGAGCTTGAATTTAGGGTCTGGACACCATTTTGTGCTCAAGGCTAGTGCTCTACCACTTGAGCCTGAGCCCCACTTCTGGCCTTTTCTGAGTCATTTATTGGAGATAAGAGTCTCAAGGACTTTCCTGCCCCAGCTGGCTTTGAAATGGGATCCTCAGGTCTCAGCCTCCTGAGTAGCTAGGATTACAGGCATGAGCCACCAGCACCAGCTTAGTACGATGCACCTTAATCAATGTTACCCTTTTCAGATCATTCTCCCCAATCTTTTCCCCTCCCATCTCTATCCTTAAGTTATACATAGTTCAATTTACACAGAACAAACATTGAGTATAATGATTGTGTTTGCCTACTTTTCCCCATTCATTTGTGTCTTGTTGCATCCCCTCCCCGCCCCCCCCTTCCCCCCTACACACACACACACACACACACACACACACACACACACACACACACACACACACACACACACACACACACACTTCAGCTTCCTGGTATTCATTTTGTTAGTTGTTCAGAGGAATTGTATCAGTGGACTCCTACCCTCAGTATACCAGCCTTTACTGACTTGTATTTATTGTCAATTGTCTTTTCTAATTTTTCTGGCTATCTATAAATTCTATTATTCCAACACTTGGTTTTCCTGAAATTAACACCTCCCCCCCATCAATACTAAGAGACACAAGCCATGTAGAAGAAACATCAGTTTCCTGTCTAAGATAATTTAATTCACAGTTACTCAAATCGGCATGTTTCCTTCTGTGTAAGTGATACAGCATTTGTTATATGAGATACAGAACAGATACACCTGGCAGTGGTACTGATGACTGCTGATGTTTCTAGAGCATTTTCAAACACAGTGGCTTTGTTGGTTTGAATCAGGGTGTTGCTCTGTATTCCAGATTGCCCTCAAATTCTGCATCCTCCAACCTCATCTACCCTAGTATTGGGGGTTACAGGTGTGTACTACCATACTAGGCAGAAGGAACAGTCTTTTAACTGAAAGGTACCTAGTTCAGGTGGTTAATGAAAAGGACTGAAATTTGAACTCAAGACTTGTAGTCCAACCCAGGTACCCTTTCTATGGCACTTTGAGGAAAACAATAACACTGATGTGAGCAGACCTGCTTGGCATTGTGAGGTTTATCATCCTCGAGCAAAGTGACCTTCCTTCCTTACCATTTCTCTTCCCAGATCACAAAGGCTGACTTAGAACAGCGCCATCCTCAGCTCGATTATGTCTTCACATTGGCACAGAATTTGAAAAACAAAGCTTCTAGTTCAGATCTGAGAACTGCCATCACAGAAAAATGTAAGTTTTTAAAAAAATTGTCATTGTTTAAAAAGATAGGCACCATCATCCGCTTTTCCCAAACATACATACACTTTCAAAGACTCAGCAAATTAGAAATTAGTCTTGATATTTGGTATTCTTATAAACAATAGTTTTCTCTTCTTGTATTTTACTGTTTGTAACCATTGTCACAATTTCCTTACAAATTCTTAAATATTTCTTACAGTCAGTCCTAAGATATTAATGGTACTTTGAAGCAATTATTTACATGTTGGAGTTTTTTTTTCCTCTTAAACTAGAAGTTTGAGTGTCTGTATGTGTGAGTATGTGGAGTGTGTGCCACAGCACTGGGACTTGAACTAAGGCCTGGGTACTGTCTGTTAGCTTTCTTGCTCCTAGCTAAGCACTCTGTCCTTTGTGCCATACCTCCGCTTCTGGCTTTTTGCAGGCTAATTGTAGATAAGAGTCTTATGAACGTTCCTTCCCAAGCTGGCTTCCAATCATGATCCTAAGATCTCAGTAGCTAGCATGAACCAGTGGTGTGAGCCAGTGGTACCTGGCTTAGGATTTCTTTTAAAGGAACCAGAGCAACAGGATTTAGAGAAACCTATAGAATGTGAATCCTTCTGACACTGCATTCTCTTCACTAAACCCAGGTGCCATCATGCCCTAGCTCACCTCAAAAATTCATTCACACTTGCTTGTGTATGCCTATGTGAGTTGCACTGATTTGGGGCTACATCAGTGAGACATGGGAATTAAGCAACAACAAAATAATAATACAAGATACAGCGAATGAAGAGCCCAGTTTGGACTTCGCATATGAGTTCATCACCACTCTGAATCTGTGTGATATTGAGAATAAAGTTTCATTCCCTAAGAATGGCATTTGGGGACTGTTGCGGTCGGCTTTAATTTCCACCCCCTCTGTTGCCCTTGGCCCCATTGGGAGCTATTCTGTGCTATATATACTTTTTGTTTGTTTGTTTTTTACATGGCCTGACATTTCCTGGTCCCTGCTTTGGCCTTTTCTCCCCAGGTGAAATTCTACTCAGCATCTAAAATGTCATCTCCCCTACTTTGTGAAGTCTTCCCCCCACTTCTGTCCCCAGTGGACCATGTTTTCTATCTTTAGTTCATGCTCTAGACTTCCTCCCCATAACTTTATTGTAGACTCTACCACCCTTAGATTTCTGTCCTTTGCATGGTATTCACTTTCTGGCCCTTGGGCCTCCCGAAGAGCCCCATTGGAATTAGATACTTAACACATACAGGTAGGACAATGTAAGCTGGGAGAATGAAGTCAAATCTGCCCTAAGGGGAGAAAGTCAAGTCTTTGCAATGATAGGTGTGCTTTGCTTTCCAAATAAATGTGGTGGCTGGGAGGTTACCCTGGGAGATTGAGTAGCCAAGGACATTTTCTCGTTGGGTGATTCTCGGGCTGATTTTTTTTCCCCTAAAAAAGACATTCTCTCCTTCCTTCTCCCTCTTTTTTTTTTTTTGGTTAATGGACAGTGATTAATCATGCCTACTAGCAGGCTTTGGAGTGACCCTATTTTCCTTCCCTCGGCTAGGGACTTCTTTTGTTAATGGCACCAAACTTTACAAAACCTTCACATTGTACAAACTTAAATTCCATGCTACTGTCATCTGATGTCTTCTTTTTCTGTTTGCCCCATTGTTTCATCAGAACTCATTTTAAGGTTTGTTTTTTATAAGGGTTTTCTTTTCTTGAATATTTCTCTCTTCCCATTTAATGATCCCTTCCTTCCTTCCTTCCTTCCTTCCTTCCTTCCTTCCTTCCTTCCTTCCTTCCTTCCTTCCTTCCTTCCTTCCCTACCTCCCTCTCTCCCTCCGTCCCTCCCTCCCTTCTTCCCTCCCTCCCTCCCTCCCTTCTTCCTTCCCTCCCTCCCTTCGTTCCTCCCTCCCTCTTTCTTTCCCTTCCTTCCTTCCTTCCTTCCTTCCTTCCTTCCTTCCTTCCTTCCTTCCTTCCTTCCTTCCTTCCTTCCTTCTTTCCTTCCTTCCTTCCTTCCTTCCTTTCCTTCCTTTCTTTTCTTTCTTTCCCTCCCTCCCTCCCTCCCTCCCTCCCTCCCTCCCTCCCTCCCTCCCTCCCTTCCTTCCTTCCTTCCTTCCTTCCTTCCTTCCTTCCTTCCTTCCTTCCTTCCTTCCTTCCTTCCTTCCTTTCCTTTCTTTCCATTTCCTCCCCTGTTTAGCAAGTACATGGTCCTCATTACTACCTATTAAATGGAAAAGCCTCTTAACTGGAGGATACTGAGTTCAAAGTCAGCCTGGATTACGGAGTGAGACCCTATCTCAAAAAGGAGCATATCTTCTCTCTAGCGTAGTGGGCATGTACTCAGAATTGCTAAGGTAGACTTGATCGATCCCCGTTCTCTCTATTTGTAGATTGATTTATGATGCATTCAGGATCAGGTATCTCTCCCTATCCTGAGAGTCACTTTGGGGAATTCTTTTCCCTGCAGTGGAGACAGTGCAGAGCCAGTGGGACAGCACGCAGCACGGGGTGGAGCTGCGGCGGCGGCAGCTGGAGGACATGGCCGTGGACAGCCTTCGGTGGGACGACCACAGGGAAGAGACGGAGGAGCTGCTGAGAAGATACGAGGCGCGGCTCTACATGCTCCAGCAGGCCCGCAGGGAGCCGCTCACCAAGCAGCTTGCTGACAGTCAAGTAAGACGCAGCAGCCAGTGCTTTTGGGGGCAACAGCATTTTATGGGACATAATTCTTTTCTTTCCTTGGTTAACTGGACCTTGTCATGATGTTTTTGTACTGAGATTCTTGTAAAGAAATTGATCAAGAATGTTTCTTGAGAAATTTCTGGAGGTAAAACAAGGAGAAAGGATGCATTTTTATAAATGGAATCACACCCTCCCCATGAACCAACATCTAGAAAGAGAACATTTTTGGGATTATCAGAAACCTCAGTTAGTCTCATACTTAAAACCTCTACCCTAAAGGTTATTTTATATTTACAAAATTTCCTGGGATTTTCATCTGAGGTGCAGTTGTAAGTCAGGTAATAAGTTAGTTCTTTTGTCCGTTTGTCTGTCTATCTATCTTATCTTTTTGTGCTGGTACTTGAATTCAGGACCTGGGCACTGTTCTTTAGGTTTTTCGCTCAAGGCTGTTTGTTGTTCTACCACTTGAGCCACACATCTGCTTCCAGATTTTTGATGGTTCATTTGGGTTAAGAGTCTCATGAAGTTTCTTACCTAGGTTAGCTTCAAACTGTGATCTCAGTTCTTAGCCTTTTGAGCAGCTAGGGATTGCAGATTTGAGCCGCTAGTGCCCAACTTTACTTCCTTTTAATTCCTTTGTAAGCACACTATTTTATCAATATTAGGTATCTTTTTGTGATCACTTGTAGAGTTGGTGATATTGAACACTTAAAGTATTTCCAAAGTGTTATTCCAGTTTTTCTCTGTAGTCTTAGAAAATACTCTTGAAGGTGTGATTGGGATATTATATTTTGGTGTAACACTTTATTTGCCCTTCAGGTAGCTTAATATGAACATATACATTTATGAGGAATATTTTAATAAGGGATATATGGGAAACAAAATCTTTATCTGGAAAATACGCTTTTATTCTTCACAGATGTGTACTTTGCAAAGTTCCCAAGTAGCCAGATCTACTGGATCTGAGTTGTTTTGTGTTTATGATACCTGTTGATTGTTTCCACCAAATGACTCAAGAGGAATGAAGGTTCTGGACACATCATTAGGGGAATTGAAGTTAAAAGATATGATGGTTCCATCCCTATGTTCAGAATAAGTTGGTCCTTGGAATCAGCATGCACAGATTTAATCAGTCATATTTCATGTACCATAAAGTTACCCATAGCCCATCATCCATAGGTTTATGGATGATGGTGTTTGTTCTAAACATACACAGACTTTAGAACATTTTTATATTATTACTCCATTTAAAAAATATAGCATGGCAACTATTTCTGTAGCATCCTAGAGATGTTTAAAAGTTATATGACGTTGGGTCTAGATTATATGCAAGTGCTGCATCATTTCTACGTGGCACTTGAGCATCTGGGGAGTTTGGTGTCAGTGGAAGAAGAATCCGGAAATCACTGTTCCACAGGTACTAAAGGAAGAGTATTGTGTTCTAGTGAACAATGTGACTCTTTCTTTCTGAGATCTTAGGCTGGGTTCTTTCCTCTTGGTTGCTATGAAAAGCATGATAAGGCATTCAAATGTCAGTTAGATTAGGTGGTATTAGACTGGATACCTAAAAGGAGTAGAAAGGTATAGTGAAGAGACCAGAACCTCTGGGCACAATCAGCCCTGGCATAATGGTGCCTTGTATGCTACCTGCCCATCCATGCGGTGGACTTCGTGAACACGTTCCGTGATGGAGATGAGAGACAGATTCTGCCACTGTGCCAGTCATCACATGCAGAGGAGCTGTCTGTGCATTGCTGTTGGACACACATGGTCCGTACGAGTCAGAAGTGTAGCAGGAGGGATAGAATGACACATGGATTTTGAGGGAATGATCATTTCTTAAATGTCATCTGCTGTGAATCTGATTCTTAAGACATTTTTCCTTTTTGCTTCTAGAATTATTTTGGGTTGAGCTTATATACCAGAATTTTTCCTCTAATGTCCCCCCTCCCCTTTGGGACATCTGGGTGTGAAACCTGTAAAAATGTCCTAAGTGTCTCAGTGGTGAGGTAATATTTGTTGCTAGGGAATTCTCCGGGTCTAACAAATGTTTCTCAACTTCTGTCTTAGCTGTTGCTTCAAGAGCTGGGTCCCGGGGATGGCATTGTCATGGCGTTTGATAATGTACTGCAGAAGCTGCTAGAAGAATATGGAAGCGATGACACAAGGAATGTGAAAGAAACCACCGAGTACTTGAAAACATCGTGGATCAATCTAAAACAAAGGTAACCTGCAGGCCTTGCCAGTAAATGACTATCTTCAGGTTCAGGGTTTGATTGCTTTGGCTTTCTTTAGAAGCAGGCCAAGTGAGTGACTGCTAGAAGTTTAACTTAAAAAAATTCTCTACTGTGATACACTGACTCAGTAATACCAAACTTAGTGTAGAATTGTGTGTGTGTGTGTGTGTGTGTGTGTGTGTGTGTGTGTGTGTGTGTGTGTGTGTGTGTGTGTGTGTGCATGTGCGTGCGTGCGTGCATCTCTGTCCTGGGGCTTGAACTCAGAGACTGGGAGCTGTCCTTGAGCTATTTTTGCTCAAGGCTAGTGCTCTATCACTTGAGCCACAGCTCCACTTCTAGCTTTTTGAAGGTTAATTGGAGGTAAGAGTCTCATGGATTTTCTTGCCTGGGATGATTTTGAAACACGATCCTCAGACCTGAGCCTCCTGAGTAGGTAGGACTCCCAGCATTAGTCACCAGCACTTGGCTACAATGTCTGTTTCTACAATATATACTTGAATTTCTGTTATGAACTTTTTCCCTTGAATATTATGTATTTTAGTTTTCTTGAGGCTTGTAGTATTATCTGGAATAGATTTTGTAGTACTCTTGTAAGGAACCCACGTATTTAGAGACACCTTTGGATAATATGATTACTAATTTTGTAGTGATTACTTATTTCATAATGAGTAAAGCTGACAATATCAGAAAACTTTATAACTCCTGGTGATATAGTCTGGCATTTAAGTACAACTTGACATGAAAGAATGTTCTATATTACTTGGTGTTATTATGAGTTAGAATCTATTTTTTCTTTTTCTTTTCAGTCCTGAGGATTGAATGACCGGCCTCACACTTGCTAGGCGAGTGCTCTACCATTTGAGTCATGTTCCTAGTTTATTTGTTACATTGTGATCCTCTGCTAAGAATATCCTAGACATATTCTAGTTATTACAAATGAGGGAAACCATACAGCCTGTGTTTCTTTGGGTCTGGCTTACTTTGCTTACTAGAATTTTTTCCAAGCCTAGTTTATTTGCTACAGGTAGGGTCTTCTAGTAATTTGCCTGGGCTGGCCTTGAACTTTGATTATTTGAAGCCTTGACAGGAGTTCTAAAAACCTCAAGAAGAGCATCATGAGCCCAATGACATGGCTAGCTTTACCTTAGACTCTGGAAAATATAAGAGTAGGGTAGCAAATATAAAACTTTGTGAAATGTTAAAGCAGAATGGTTCTAATTTAGTAGTATTTTAGTACAACTTTAATATTAGTAAAGGTTGTTTGCCTAGATTAAGGATCATATCAGTAAGGCAGGGAAGAAGGTTAATTAAAAATAACTTGAACACTGCCTAGTCCTTAAACATACTCATCCATTTACAAAAATTTCACATGGAAGAGTTATGACTTTGTTTTTGTTACAAAACATTACCAGAAAAATTGATCACTCAGAAGTGAGCGTCCTGCTTTATTTAGCACCCCAATTTCTTTTTTGCTTTCCTTTGTAAATATTTTAAGACAGCCTACAGCAGTACTTAGATTAGATGGAAGAGGCAATTAAAAATGAATTATATTCCAAGGACATCTTTCATTTATCATAGCCAAGACAGCCACAGGGCTGAAGTTTTATTATGGTTACAAGTAGTTGTTCTATTCTATTTTCTTTCCATACATTTTGGGGGAAAGAAGTAATTATATTAATATTCAGTCATGATTTAGATAATCTTGTTATTAGGACCTGAGAAAATACAGTACAATGGCGGTTTAACATATTCCCTCATGAATGACAATTCAAGTTCTTATATATTGGGAGTTTTTTTCTTTTTTTCCTCTTCTCATTTTCTTTTCTGGAGGTACTGGATTTTGAACTCAGGGCCTCACATGTGCTTGGCAAGAACTCTACCACTTGATCTTGATCTATGCCACAGTTCTACAGTTCTTTTGCTTTTACTATGTTTTTCAGAGAAGGTCTCGTGCTTTTGCCCAGTTGTGCCTTGGTGAGACTGTAAGAATGGGCCATTATACTCTACTCAAATTTTCTTTTTTTTTTTTTGGTCGGATGTGGGGCTTGAACTCTGGACCTGTGCTGTCCCTCAGCTCTTCAGCTCAAAGTGAGCGTTCTACCTCTTGATCCACAGCGCCACTTCCTCAAATTTTCTTTTTTTAATGAGTTAATATTTACAACTTTTAACTATTTTGAGTGGACTTCTGTTTGGTATACATAAATCATGTTTTGCTTCTTAAACAATTTATGGGAGATGCTATTCAGCTTCTTTTGAACTTTTGACTTTTTTTTTTTTTGCTTCTGAACTCAGGACCCGGGCTCTCTCTCTGAGCTTTTTTACTCAAGGCTAGCACTCTACCACAACTTCTCTACCACTTGAGCCACAGCACCACTTCTGAATTTTTAGTGGTTAATTGGAGATAAGAGTCTCAGGGACTTTCCTGCTGGGGCTGGCTTCAAACGTTGGGCTTACCGTTGCCCAGTGTGTTTTGATATTATTGCAAAGATAGAACTATAAATGACTTTTCAGTTTATCCAGATCAATGTTTTTCATTTTTTTTATTAGCTCTTCTCTAAGGATCCTTTGAGATTCTCCCTCTCCAATGAGGGTTTAGTACTTTGATGTATCTGTTTCTGTGTTGCATAGTTATTAAGCCATTACCCAGGATCACAGAGTTCTCCCGATGGAGCTGGGATTGGAATTCAAGTCTTCCACCTGTAGAGATAGATTCTTTAACAAGAGTTTTATTTTTCTTCTTTGTTGTCTCAGTGTCAGCTATGGCTCGATCTGCTTGTGTCCCCGCCGCTCTCATCTGTCTGTGCTTTCTCTTACTGGGTCTTACTCTGTGTTGAGTTAAGCACTTCCCTGAGTAATGTGAAGCTCTTCCAGCATTTGACCAGTGGGAAGACTCTCTTGGTCATTGGGACCATTCTGAAAGGTCTGTGAGGCCTTTGCCCTCGGGCTCTGCTCCTCCTCCCAGGTGGATTCCTCATAAACATCATTGCTAGCCAAATGTGGGAGAGGCACAGAGGTACAGGCGCATGGGATGATATTAGTGGAAGGCAGTATTTGGATTTTAATATGTGCTTCCAAGGAAAAATTTTGTATGAATTGCAATTGACCTAAATAACGTGACCATTTACAGCTACAGGTCCCCAGTCCCTGATCTGTAATGGTAAAATCCTGAATAGCTCTGATAACAAAAAGCTTTGAGTTGACCTGGGGCTATTTAGTATAGATTTTATGCCACCAAGTATGAAATAGCCTTACTCTGGCTGCACAAATAGTATTGTGTTGGGTTGTTACCCTAGTTCTACCAATGGGTAATCTTTAACGTGGAAACATTTATGTTCAAATGCATAAAAATTCTTAATTCTCAAATACAACTGACCCTGGATTTTTGGGTGTGTAGCAACCTATGTCTAATATTTCTAACTAATCTTCATATCTTGACAACTGCCTTTTTCACTTAAGACTTCCTGTTCCTTTGAGCTTTCTTGGGTGAGCTAGTAAGAATAGCCCAGGCTGGTGTGGAACTCATGATTCTCCTACCTCAACCTCCAGAGAGCTGGGGTCACAGGTCTATGCTACCACACGGCACCTTGTATCCTGCTCACCCTTGTTTTTAATGTATATTTTGGTGCTGGTACTGGGGCTTGAACTCAGGGCCTCACACTGTTGCTTAGCTTTCTACTCAGGATTGTCACTCTATCACTTGAGTCATACTTCCACATTTTGTTTGGTTGCTACTTTATTGGAGATGAGATTCTTACAGACTTTCCTATTCAGGCTGGCTTCTTACCACAATCCTCCTATCTAAGTTTCCTGAGGCATAAACCACTAGCATCTGGGTTTGCATTTCTTAATGAGAGTTAACTAATAACTTAGTGTGAAGTGAAATATTTAAATGTACA
The DNA here is from genome assembly GCF_019054845.1 of Dipodomys spectabilis. Classification (NCBI taxonomy): domain Eukaryota; kingdom Metazoa; phylum Chordata; class Mammalia; order Rodentia; family Heteromyidae; genus Dipodomys; species Dipodomys spectabilis. The sequence goes on from NW_024870678.1 coordinate 28,475,741, forward strand.
AATTGCATAGCCCCTATCTGAAATGTTTGGGACCAGAATTTGTTTGGGTTTTGGAGGATTAACATATACATCATGACATATCTAGGATATGAGACCCAAATTTACATACAAAAACTCTTTTATTTTTCAGATATTCTTTATATAGCCTGAGGTATAGCTCAATGATAGAATATTTGCTTAGCATGTATCAGACCCTGATCACTGTAAAACAAACATACCAAAGCACATATATCTTATACACATAGCCTGAAGGTAATTTTACATCTGAAACACAGTTTAATATTGTGTTTTACCTCTTGTGACATTTTATCAATACTCAAAAAGTTTTAGGTTTTGGAGCATTTTGGGTTTTCTGACTAGAAATGCTTAATTCGTTGAAACTTTGGGAGTATGGATAGCTGATTAGAGACTTGAAAAGGTCATTTTAGCCTTATACATGGATATCCCAGGGATAAATTAACATTTGACATGTGTGTACACATGTATGTGTCTATGTATATATCTGTATATGTGTAGATATAGGTATATGTGTATGGTAAAGTATCATAAAGAAAATAACACAAAGAGAGGTGTGTTAGAATTTCTTCTAAATCACTAATTACGATAGATTTTTTTTCTTCTTGTCCTTATCCCGACAAGTTCATATTTTGTTGGAACTGTTGGAAGACATTTGTAGGATGGTACTTGAAGAACAGAAGGCACACGGTGTGATATCCAACAACCTTTGTGTGAAATCCCACTGTGTGCATTTGCCATTAGTGTGGACCTTGAATCACAATCCCCCTACTTATACTTTCCAAGTGTCTGGGATGAGAGGCTTGTACCACCCCAGTCTGTTTTTTATTGGTTGAGATAGAGATCTCATGAACTGTTTACAGGCATGAGCCACTGCACTTGATCCAGTGAGTGAATTTTCAAGTATCTTGGTGATGACCCAGCCTTCATGGACAAATGTTGGTTACCATAATCTATGAGAGATCATTGAACATATTTGCAGTGACTCATTTTGAATGCATTTTTCTCATAGCCTACTTTAACATGTATTTCCAACAGATGTTCTTTTATTTTCAAAAGAACCAATTTACCTTGTGGAGGTAGACATTGAAAAGCTTCAGGAATATTTTCATTTTAGGTTTTCTACCTGCCACTCACAATACTGATGCTACTATTTTTCTATTCTAAAAGAGGTAAATATATTTAAATCCTATATCACTGTAAAGGTCACCCTCCAAGTACATAAAAACGGAACACATATAATTCTGAGTTTCCTAAGAAGTTTCCTAAGGTTTGTTAAAACCTTAAAAAAAAAAATCTCCAACCCAAACCAGCATTTGTTTGTGTTCAAGAATTCTTTTAGGGCTGGGAAGATGGCTCAGTGGTAGAATGCTTGCCTTGCATGCATGAGGCCCTAGATTTGATTCCTTAACACCACATAAGCAGAAAAAGCTGGAAGTGACACTGTGGCTCACAATGATAGAGTGCTAGTCTTGAGCTGAAGAGCTGAGGGACAGCGCCCAGGCCCAGAGTTCAGGCCCCACGACTGACCGGGGTAAAAAAAAAAAAAAAGAATTCTTTTAGCTGAGCCGGTGGCACACACCTTGTAATCCTAGCTACTTGGATGCTGAGATCGATCACAGTTCAAATCCAGCCTGGGCAGGAAAGTACGTGAGACTCTTATCTCCAGTTAACTACCAGAAAACCAGAAATGGCACTGTGGGTCAAGTGGTAAAGTGCTAGCCTTGAGTTGATGAATTGAGGGACAGCGCCCAGGCTCAGAGTTCAAGCCCTCCCAAAAAAGAATTCTTTTAAAAGCACATCTATGCCTAATTAAGTAGTATATCTTATAGCTTAAAATAATCAAATATTATTTAACATCTTTAAAATGGTATTTTATATATGGGCAGTCATTTTATATTGTAGACTATGGGTTATTTTATAGTTCATCATACCCAATTTATACATCTGACTTTAAAAGCCAAGAGTTTACACTTAAAAAGTTCTAGATCCTTTTTATATAAACTATTAAATATCTTTCACCCCATGGATGTCCCTAAATCTTTTATGGGAGACTATATTTTAGTCTGTACTGAAGAATAGGCTGTTATGTCTTCTGATTGAAGTAAAAGTTATTTTGGCTAAAGTGAGCCTCATAAACTTCAAATGCTCTCTCTGTAGGCTCCTACCCTGTCCTTCCTTACCCTTTGTGCTTTATAGATTCAGAAAAGATTTACTCCCCCCCCCCCAAAAAAAAAAATCTCTGCCTTTGTCTTCAGGCTAAAGTTTCTTCAGCTTAAAAACACACTTCTTCAGTATCTCCTCTAGTTGTTTTCTGATCTCTCTTGAGATGAAGCAATCAGAACTTCCAAATATAAAATCTTCGTTGAGCTCCTGGACTGTAGGAGCTCAGCGCTGGGAGGGGTCTTAGACACCCTCCGAGTTATTGCTTCCCAGCCTCTTGACTGGGCGCGTACCCCATTCATCCCTTCTTGTCAGTCACATTGTTCTCAAAGGGATTCTTAATGGAGCTGAATTTGGAAGCTAGGATTGAGGGTAGACAAGGGAGGCACTTCCCGAGCAGGTTTTAGAATCTCTCAGATGGATTATGTAGTTTTAAGAGGACCCCTGGATGTTTTGAAATGGGTTTTTCACTGATTTTGGCCAAGCTCCTTATTTTAACAATGAAAAAAATAAATAAATTGGAGATTTGAAGAGACAGCTAGGCCATCTAGCTAGTAAGTGACAGAAGTGGTTATTTTCTTCTGAGAACAGTGGACGAGGAGCATCAAAGATAATTTATTAGCTTGTGTGATAAAAATATACATACCTACTCCTGAGAGTCTCATTTTTTTTCCCTGATCATGGGGCTTGAACTCAGGGCCTGGGTGCTGTCCCTGAGCTCTTTTGCTCAAGGCTAGCACTCCACCACAGTAGTAGCCACAGTGCTACTTCCGGTTTTCAGGTGGTTAATAGTAGTCTCATGGACTTTCCTGCCTGGGCTGGCTTCGAGCCATGATCATTAGACCCCAGTTACCTGAGTAGCTAAGATTACAAGTGTGAGCCACCAATGTGAAAATACCGTACAGAGGGGTTACAATTACATGGGCAAGATAATGAGTACATTTCTTATCAAGCATTGTTGCCTCCTCCTTTGTTTCCCCTTCCCATCCCTTCCCATCTCCCACCCACACCCCCACCCCTCTACTCTCCCCTTCCCTATCTGCTCCCCTCCCCCGAGAATCTACTTTTAATGACTGTTTTTTTTTTTTTTGCTTTTTAATATTATGATAAATCATTTGGATTTTCTTGAGAGCGAATAAAAGGTTCTTGTAATATCTAGCATAATGTACTGTATATTTGAATATTTAAAAAAATACAGTAGGGCATAAGGAGAACACAATTAAGCTATGTTGTATTAGAAATTTCATATAAATTAATTTCAAAAATCAGAATACAAATTCACATATATACACTATACTTGTGCTACTGGGGACTGAACATGGGCACTCACACATGCTAGGCAAGTGCTATACAGACATCTGAATATAAATTTTAGCCTGTGTATTCATTATAATAATAGGGAGATTATTTGGATTGCTATAGAGTTTATTTTTTTCAGTATCTTTACTATTTTTAGTAGTTGATGAGATTTGTAATAAAATACTTTATGCTAGATAAATGTGCATTTAAAAAATCCACAAGGATGTTTATTATTAGATTGCCCATTCCCATGCTATATAAGCAAGATTAATTTCACAATATTTCACCAAATTCAAGAAAGCTATTATTTATTGATGTTAATCTCAATATATATATATGGGTCTATATCATTTTCTTCATAAAATCTTGCTGCTGGGGAAGTATGGTTCCCATTGTACTTACTTATTCACTAAGCATTTGCTGAGTTGCTATGATACATGGGAGTACCAGGTAAAGTGGTAATTCAAACAGTTCCAGTAGGCAGGAAAACACTCACTTGCTGCCACAATGATATAGATTCCCATGGGTCATCTTGGTTGGGCACAGTGTCATCTTGTGAATCTAAAAGAGTGCAGGTTGAGGTACAGGAATGAGTCAGAGATATGTGATGAGAAGACTACACCTGTTCTACCTGGCTCTGAAGGCAGAGTAAGTGGCCATGAGCCCTAGAAATATGGGGGCCATTAGAAGGTGTAAAAGGCACGGAAAACAGATTGACCCATACCCTACAGACATGAATGGAGAGTTTTCAGCAGTAGGAATGCAGCCTAATGGAGGCCTGTGTCTGTAGGAGAAATGGCTACTGAGCTGGTGGTGATTGGTTTCAGCAGCCATGGGATACTAATGGCCATTGCAGGGAAATCATGGGACCCTTTCGTCTGGAAGTGTTGGTATGAGTTTCTGGAGTGGCGATCAGAGTTAGTCAGTTGGAAAGGAGATTAGTGGAAGCTGGGAGCAGGGAGAGGAAAGATACTTAAGATTAAAGGAATTCATGTACCAAAGCTCTGGGTGTGACAGAGACAGAGACTGCTTGGAGTATTAGTTGAGGTTCATTTTTGTAGATAATCCATGAGCTTTGGGGCGAGGAGATGGTTTTTAGGAAGATGAGCAGGAATCAGATCACTCGAAATGTGTGTTGAAGCAGAGGGATGATGCCCATAAGGCTTGAATGATCAAGGCAGATTGCTTTCAAGTTCCACAGTAGTTATGGTGGAGCCCTGTCTGCTTTCATCAAAACACAAAAACAAAAACACCCACCATTATACTGCAAATAGTGCCAACTAAGTAGACCTGTCTTTCTAAAACAACTGCGTGTTGTTCTTTGACTTTCTCCTCTGTTCTCAGCCCCTCAACATAGACTGGGATGTTCAGCATGTGCTGCTGTGTCTAGCTATGGTTTAAGAAGGGCTTTCACAAACTTTTCTGCCTGGGCTGTCCTTAAACCATAATTTTCCCATTCTTAGCTTCCCAAGTATCCAGGATGATAGGCATGAACCACTGGTACCCACCCAGCTGCTCATTTTTATTTTATTTTAAACATTGCTTCAGATTTTTCTTCTTCTTCTTCGAACCATTTAGTCACTAACTATATTAATATTTGTTCATATTGCCTTTTATTACTCTGTGTGTGTGGGTGTGTGCACACGTGCATGCACACGCTAGTCCTGGGCTTAAACTCAGGGCCTGGGTACTGTTTGTAAGTTCAAGGGTAGTGCTCTACCACTTAAGCCACAACTCTACTTTTGCATCTTTGGTAGTTAATTGGCAATAAGGGTCTCACAGATTTTCCTGCCTGGGCTGGCTTTAGACCACTATCCTCAGATCTCAATCTACTGAGTAGCTCAGATTACAACATGAGCCTGGTATCCAGCTCTCTATTACCTTTTGAGTGTCGACCATTATGTTATTGACATACATGCATGGAAAAGCCACTTGATATGCAAACATAGGAATAAAATGTAATCATAATTATTTCAGAATGTGGAAGGGATTTTGTTGACACTCTAGACACACACTTAAATGACGCTACCAGTTGGATCCATGCAGTGAAATAACTAAGTTCCTTTGGGGCTGTGTGTTTGGGTTCTGTCTGCTGTCATTCTGTCAGTAAATGAGCCTGTCATGCCGTTTCATCCAGCATTGCGGACAGACAGAGCGCCTTGGAGGCTGAGCTGAAGACAGTGCAGTCCTCTCGCCGAGACCTAGAGAACTTCCTGAAATGGCTTCAAGAAGCAGAAACCACAGCGAATGTGCTTGCGGACGCCTCTCAGCGGGAGAACGCTCTTCAGGACAGCATCCTGGCCAGCGAGCTCAAACAGCAGCTGCAGGTGAGCGGACCCCGGGAGCCCCAAGGTTGAGAGTAGGTGCTGTGATTTTTGCGAAGGGTGAGGCTGTCATGCGATTCTGAAATCCAGTCTTTCCTCCGGGTAACTGCTTTCTGGAAATGGGATCTATAAAATCTTTTTGCTTAATATTATATAGAGAAAAAAAAATCCCACCTTGTTTTCTGGAAGAAATAATTGTTTATTTGAAGTTAGAGGCTCGATGCAATTGTGTTTTCTGTCATTTGAAGCCCTATTACAGTTAGCTTTTTATTGAGTCCTAAATTATAAGGGCATTTTCCCCTCAATATGAGGTTGTTTCTTTCCCCATTTATTATAAATACTTAATATAAAAGCTTCAAATGCTATGGCATAGTTTATGACCGAGGCTATTAGACTGAGGTATTTTTATGTGTTTGGCTTGATAAGTATGATGGTAAATGCAGTCTGAAGTTCAGAGTTTTTTGTTGGCAAGAAATGTGCTTCTATCAAATCTTTCCTTTAAGCAACTTTATGAAAAGTCTTATTTAGCATGTCTGAGTCTTCTTTCCACCCCCATATACCATGCCTTCATGTCTTTGAACTTTCCATTTTTATCTGGGTGGACAAATCTGTTCTGGCTTCAAGTCTAGTTCATGGCCAGTTTCAGTGGGCAGGTCTCCTTGTCTATGGTGACTTTCCATTATCCCATCCATGGGACAATTTTTAGTTGGTAAGGCTGGTGAACCTAGTAGCTCTGCTGTCATTTGGTACATGTGTCCACCTGCCCCAGATGATTACGTGGCTCTTCAAGGTTGGATTGTATTCTTCATGAGAGACCTGAGAGCAAATTCAGCCCTAACTCTTGGTGTGTGTTGAACTCTAAGCCTTGAGTCACAAGGCTTTGTGCTCTTACTTGGATTTTTCACTCAAGGCTGATGCTCTCTCTACCACTTGAGCCATACCTTCACTTTGTGCTTTTTGGTGGCTAATTATAGTAAGAGTCTCATGTACTTTCTGCTTGGGCTGGCTTAAGACCTTGATCCCCAGATCTCGGCCTCCTGAGGAGCTAGGATCACAGATGTGTGCCATTGATGACCTTTCTGAATCTGTTTTTCTGAGCTCTTCTTCCTTCAGATATTCCCCAGATTCCTTTTGTTAAATATCCAATATGAAGATTTGGGTAAAGGGTGTTTTATGCTTCTCTTTGAACTATTCTTATTCCTATAGTGTCTCAAGTTTGAAATAATTTTTGTTAAAAAGTTTTTTATTTATAATATATATTTTATTGTAAAGATACTGTACAGAGTGGTTACAGTTACATGAGCAAGGTAATGAGTCCATTTCCTATTGAGCATTGTTACACCCTCCTTTATTTTTCCCCTACCATCCCTTCCGACCTCCCCAACTCCTCCCCCCCTCAAAGTTGTAAAGTTCATTTTTAATATATTGTCTTGTATATCTCATTGTTACAATGGGTCAGCCTGTATCCTTATTTCAACTTTTTGTTAATTCCCTTCCCCTCCCCAAATTAGAAAAATACATATACAAGATGCAGGACTTCGGAATCAAATACAGTGAAAACGGGTTATACCATGGGGGAAGAACATACAAAAGAAACAAAAAAATCACATAGTACATTATAACATTAAAAACTACAGCAACAAAGATAAAACTTTTGTGCCCCAGTCTTGGGGTTCATTTCGCTTAGCATCGTCTTATAAGGTCATATGTACATAGCTTTTGACCTTTTCTGCTTGTTCCAGACATATACTAGTTATTGCAGATAAGGGAAACCATGGGACCTATGTTTCTTTGGGCCTGGCTTACGTCACTTAATATAATTTTTTCCAAGTCTTCCCATTTCCTAACAAATGGGGCGGTGTTGTTAAAAAGTTTTTTTTTTTTTTTTTAAAAAACCATTCTGGAACATGCATATGTGTAGCTTGTTTCTGTGCCTGAAGGCTCTTTCTGGGTTTTATGATTACATTCTTAAGATGAATGAAAACCTTTGTTTAGTTAACATTCCTTCTTGTTTCTTATTTATTTCACACTATACTTGTGACCTGGTAGACAGCTGTGGGCAGACAAGGAGCAAATTAAAATTTTCTTTTGTCTCGGTTTTCTGTGATCTCGTAAGGTTACCATTAATATTAATTAATAAATGTTCTTTGCAGTCATCTGAAGTTTGGGGGGCTATAGATAGTTCTCAATGTGATTGGATGATAGATGGAATATGTTATATTTTTAAGAGAATTAAAGGACTCTACCCTTGAGTGTCCAATGCACATAGATATTTAATTTATGTAGTGCTGTTAATTTCAACAGATATTGAGGTTAGCAGTTTTGTAGGGAGCAGGTTATAGACAATGAATGAATCTAGGACAAGTACCAGCAAAATTCCAGAGTTTACTGATATTTGCTGATATTTTATCTTAGATATATTCGTACCACAGTCTAAATGCTTCACCATAGTTACTGAATTTTCACAGAGTAGGAGAAATAAATTTAAATAGAAATGTTTTGGACCAACCCTTCCTCTCTTCTTCCGTTCCTCCCTCCTTCCCTCTCTCCCATATTTTCTTTTTTTGGTGCTGATCCTGGGGCTTGAACTCTGGGCCTTGGGCTTTTTTTGCTCAGGTATAACATTCTACAACTTGAGTCACTGCTCTATTTCTGACTTTTTAAGTAGTTAATTGAAAACAAGAGTCTCATGTATTTTCCTGCTTAGGCTGGATTGGAACTGAGATCTTCAGATCTTAGTCTCCTGAGTAGTTGAGATCATAGTTGTGAACCACGGGCACCTGTCTCATTGAGAATCTTTTAAATAAAGACAACTAAGACCAAAATTACTTGTCATAGGGCAAATACCAACAAGAAAGTGGCTGCCAATTCAAATATTAAAATATAATGTTTTCAGTAATGTTTCTCAGAAAGAACTTCATATTACTGAGCTTGTCTGGGATTGTATAGGGTATTAAAGGCAGCATTTGCTATGAGCCCACTGAAATTTCCTTGTTTATCTTAAGCTACCTTGTACCTATGTTCACATTGCACATGTTGGTAATTTGTACAATTTCTCATTTCTTTGTTCCTTCATTAAATGCTTGGAATTCTGAAGCATTCTGATTTTGTTTTTGCTTTGTTACTTTTTTTTTTTTTGGTCAGTTGTGGGGCTTGAACTCTGGGCCTGGGCACTGTCCCTGTGCTCTTCAGCTCAAGGTGAGTGCTCTACCACTTTAGCCACAGCATCGCTTCTGGTTTCCTGGTAGTTTGTTGGAGATAAGAGTTGCACGGACTTTCCTGCCCAGGCTGGCTTTGAACCGCGATCCTTAGATATCAGCCTCCTTAGTAGCTAGGATGACAGGTGTGAGTCACCGGTGCCCAGCTGAAGCATTCTTTTTTTTATAGCATTCTATATCTTTATTTTCAGCATCAATTAGGTAGACAGACAATTGTGAGAGACTTATTCTATGGCTGAGTATTTCTGAGACAAAGGCATTTTAATTTTCCTCTAAGGTTGCATATTACTGTTCTCACTTTTTCAATGATTTCAATGGAACCTTGTTTGGAAATGGGAAGATATATGTTGAAAAAGGGAATGTATGGAAACACTTGAAATTATGAAATAAATTGGTCAGTGTTGTGCTAGTGGCATGCTGGTGGTGTATTAGTGTGTGTTGGTGGTGTGCTGGCATGGTTTGGCTATATGCCCCATGCAAGATGGAATAGAGACCATGTGTATTGGTGATCCATTCACAAGGGTGTAGATAAAACAACTACTTAGATGACATATTCACTGACTATTTTGCTTTATGTCTTGTGACAAGCATATGTAAGGCCACCAGGAGTATTTCGTGATGCTTATTCTCTATTCAGTTTAAAGTGGATCATGGGCAGATTTTGACTGAGGAGAGTTTGGAAGCGCAGTGGAAGATGAAGATTTGTTTCTGGGAGTATGCTAGGCCACATGCCCTTTCTGTTAAGCATGGATGATCATATTGGATTTGTGGATTTATGTTTCATTATCCTGCCACAAGGTGGGTAGGTCTTATTCCTCTGCAGAGGGTTTTGGCAAGAGAAAAATTGATTCTTTGGAGACTTGGGAGCTGAATGGGGTAGAGCGTAGCAGGTCTTGTGTGCCCACCTAAGTGTTTTATATATTAACCTGCTCGCAGTGGAAAGAAGTCACAAAGAATATTGAGCAAGAGAGAGGTGCTGAGATCTCTGCTTTGTAGGAATCTAGCTGATGACATTGTGAGGAGTTACGTACACTTGGTAAGAATGGCAGGGGGCGGTGATTAGATGATTCTGTGGCCATATAGGTCCGAGATCATGACTGGCCAACAGGCACTGGTGGACAGTATGTGTGGATCTAATGCCCTGTTGATACGGACCCATTCAGGGCAGGGGGGAGAAGGTCAAGACTAGGGAAGATTATAGATGGTTTTAGAATCAGAATCTAGGCATATACAAGATGAAAATGTCAGGATAGGGTTACAAGTTACTGAAGAATAGGATGGGATGGATAATTTAATTTGGCTTTGATGAAATGAGGTCTTTGAGTAATAACCAGAAGGAGGTGTCTAGAAGGTTCTTGTCACTGGGTTATTATCTGTATTCAGATTTGAGAATTTGGCTAAAGTTGAGAAATTAATTAATTCACTTAAATTATGTGTGTGTTTGTGCGTGCATACACATGTGTGTGTCAATATTGGGGCTTGAGCTCAGGATCTAGGCACTGTCCCTTAGTGTTTTTTTTTTTTTTTTTCTTTTTCATTCAGTGCTGGCATGCTACCATTTGTGCCATACCTCCACTTCTGGCTTTTTGGTAATTAACTGTAGATAAGTGTCTCATGTTCTTTCTGCCAGGGGCTGGTTTTGAACTCTGATTCTCTGATCTCAGCCTTCTGATTAGCTCGGATTACAAGCATGAACACCCAGTGTTTGGTTCATTTATTTATTGTTTTTGAGTGAAGGCCTATTATTGGCTTGCTCACCTGTTTATTAATTTACATGCATTCATCTTAACTCTCATGGTCACATTCTAGGACATGAATATAATTGTAATTATGTTTTTAAACTGAAGTTTTGCATGGTAGCAGTACCAGTTGACTGAGTTGCTCTGATTATTTCCTGGGTAACATTTTGAGACCCCAGGGTCTTTCTGGGTGATAGGCTAAGTGCTTCCTGACTCTGCTCTGTCACAGGTTGTATGCTAGGATTATTTACAGCTTTATCCCTTAGGACTGCTTTTATCCCAGCGGTCAGCTGGGAGTTCCACAGCTGCAGGTATTTGTAGTTTGCTTCAAATGTTCCAGTTGTGCACCCAGGGCTGTGTTTGAGGTGTGTGTGTGTGTGTGGGGGGGGGGGGTTATCTGTTTCTCAGGAAGATTACCTGTAGGTTCTGGAATGGGAATGACATCACTTGTACATCCCTAATCCAGTGATTGGAAACTAAATGCTTCAAAGTCCAAGAAAGGTTTGATCGTGGATTGGATGCCAAAAGAGGAAAATTCCACACCAGGATACTTTGTTCTATAGGCAGAATTATTAAAAAGATACGATAGAAGTTACCCACAGGCTCTGTGTGTAGTGTAGGAAGCAGAAGTGAATTTTGTGATTTGACCTGAGTCCCATGCTTGAGGATGTGTCATGACAGATAGGCAACAAATGATTCTTTTTTAAAAAAAAAGCAAGTCTGAGCATTTTGGAATAGGAAATATTCAGCATGTAATACTTTTATGATGCGTTATTGGCTATAAATTATGGCTAGCATTTTGTAAATTACTTGTTTTAGAATTGCCACAAAGTTGTGTAACTCTGGTTGTGCATCACTACAGTCAGCTTAGAACTTTTCTATACTTTAAAAAATCTGTTGTCTTGCTGGGCGATGGCCACTCATGCCTGTGTCCTTCCTATGCCAGAGTCTGAGATCTGAGGATTACAGTTCAAAGCCATCCCAGGCAGGAAACTCCGTGAGACTCTTGCTTCCATTAACAATCAGAAAGCCAGAAGTGGAGCTATGGCTAAAGTGGGAGAGTGCCAGCCTTGAACAGAAAAGCTCAGGGACGGTGCCCAGAGTCCTGAGTTCAAGTCCCAGGAAGGCACACTCACACACACAATCTCACAGACACACATCATCGTCATCGTCATCCTCATCGTCATCATCATCATCAATGCCCCATTCCTTGGCCACAGTCCTTCTATCCTAAATAATCACTAACCTGTTTCTATCTGTTTAAGAACTTAAATGTTTTGGAATGTGTTGATGGGCTCTGTGTTCTACATTGCTCTTTTTTAGTTACGTTATACTCTTAACCTCACCAGAAGGAGGCAGTATAGATTCTCAGTAGAGAACTGTAGGAGAAGTACACATAAGCAGAAGTCTGCAAAACGCGTCTTAAGGAACCCAGCCCTGTAGCACTCACAGATGGGACTTTCAGTCATGAGTACCTGAAGGACTGGGTGACAGGTGAAGTAAAGGAAGAAAAAGAAATCCTTGCCAATCCTGCATTTCTTTTAGAGAAGTGTAGCGTTGGACAGAGGTATAACTGCATGATTAGCCAGGTTATTAGGTTGACTAGGACCCTGATATTGAGAAACATCTGGGTTCTATTTCTGACGCTGCCCTTTGACCCCACCATTTAATCAACCTGAGTTTTTCTGTTCATCTACTGTCACTTTCCCCCATATGATAATGTCATGGCAGTACCAACAGTGCCTGGAATATGTACATAAACTCCGAAGTTCTGGGGCTGGCTCTTTATATAATTATAGCCTTATATTTCCTCTTCATAAAATGAAAACAGTTTTATAGCAAATAAAATGAGATCTTGAAGATACTGTCTCGGGGTAATGTGGGAATTTGGAATGGTTTATGTTCAGTGGCAGAATTTTCTTTTTATTCACTATGCCATTTAATTAAAAGAGCCCTCACCTGCTCCATTTCGTAAGGTTTTCCTCTTGGGCAGGCACACAGGAGTCCAGGGGATAGATTTGCACGGAAGGGAACACATATCAAGCTACATACCCCCTCCTCCCCCAGGAAGAGGGCTTGCTGTGTTTTGTTTCAAATATTTTGTTCTGAGACTTGGCTGGAAGTGATTGAACAGCACTTAATGTATGGGTTACGTTCATTAGAATGGGCTTCCCTTCTCTTTCTCCAGATTTCGCTCAGGATCTATTCTTCAGTCGCACCACAAGACAGCCAGCTCTGCATTCAGTCAGGCAGAGCAGGCATCCCTCTTTTAGTGTGTGTGTGTGTGTGTGTGTGGTGGGGGGGGTGTTGCCACACTGTGTCCTCCTGTAAGCCAGCTCTCCGGTATGCACGGTGACGGTGGCGATGTGCTTTCTCTCTGTTCCCAGGGGCCATCTGCTTTGTCTGTGCAGCTTTAATGTTTCACTTAATATCCTCTGGCTACGGAGCGCGCTCCTCCCCAGAAGCCGGCAAGCTCTTGGCTGCTGGACAATTTGCTTCATTTCTGGCCACGCTGGGCTAAGGAAGTCCTGGCTGTGAACATCTGTCTGGGTGGCATTTGTCTGTGCTTTTTTTTTTTTTTAATTGAGAAGAAGTTGAAGGAATACTAGCCTTCCTTTTCCCCTCCCTAGAATCTAAACCCCTGGATCTTTTCAAATGCATTTCTGGAAAAGAGCATGCTCAGAGAACTGGCAAATCATTGTCCAGTGACCGGGTGGAAATGATCGGAGCTGTTCATTTATAATGCAAATTCTGAGGTGTCTTCAGAAGTGTGGTAAACTTAAAATGATGGCCGTAGTGAGAACGTCTCTGCAGAAAGTTGTGGTTTTGTTGCATCGTTTACAGAGGATGGCAGTTTCTTCTCCTCGCTATCAGAAGCTCTGTAAGGTAACGGAGGGATTTGGAGCTAAGGAGCTGGGGATGGCTGACAATTCTACTGTTTTTCCTAGCTTCTGAAAAACTCATCTTTCTGGTTCTTACCAAAGACCGAAAGGATTCCCTTCCTTCGTCACAGATCGTAAAAGCTGTTGAAGTGCATTGCTTAATGACATTTGGTTTAAGTCCTGTTCTTGTGCCTAGTTTATGTTGCAATCGACACAACCCTGTCTTCTGAGACAGGCTAGTGAACTGTTTGGGGAAAATACAACAAAACTAGCTTTGTTAAAGACCTGTTACCCCTGTGGTACTTTGCAGGGTCTTCATATTGACCTGCACATTAATCCTATGCAAATGTTTGTTTGTGAGAGTAAAAGGAGAATTTAAGATGATCTTTCAGTTTAAAGAAATGGTTCATCTTACTTTAAAAGGTTTTTCTTAATAGTTATTTTAATCAAGAAAATTAAAGCACATTAAAAACAACAGGCTTTGCCCTAACCATAAACATCCCGTCAATTCTTGTAAGTCTTCCTATCTTGCAATTCAACTTGAAGGACTTAATTTGATTTGGACAGGGTTAAGTAGACTTTCGGTTGACAACTTGTGTGACACTTGGACGTTTCTAATACAACATCAGAGATCCTAAACATAAGCCATGAACTACTTCCTCCTTTATTTTAAAGTTAACTGCTGTTTTTTGTTTGTTTTTAGAATTGTCATTTGTAATTGTAGCTATATATTATTCATATGCTCATACTATCTTAATACTTACTGGGAAAGGAGGGATTTGTTGTAACAGGAAGGATTATGACAGGAATGTTAGAGCAGTTTTTAGACCACTGCAGGATGGAATAGCTACTGTGTTTTATTCCATCCTTCCTTCCTGTCTGTTTCAACATTAATCTCAAGAATGTATCTTGTTGCTGGGATGGCTGGCCAAACTCACTGCTTGGAAAACAGCCTCTAGAACAGTAATGTTTTTCTGATGACACATCTACCTAGATGCATGCTTGGCTTGTGTCGGGGGAGAAACAATATTCTATTAACTTGATCATATGATACTATTATTTCTTAAAGTTTGGCCAGTTAAATGTATTTCTATCTGGACACTCATTTTACTTGAAAAGTTTAGGGTGATACGTTAACCCACTAGGACATTCTTTGCAGTGGTATCTAGTTAATTAAAACATACCACTTATTCATTTAGTTCTAAAAGTTTTGAAACTATTTGTTTCTGTGTGTGTGTGGTGGGGCACTTTGATTCACTTTGAAGAATAAATGTGTTGTCACTAATGATCTTTTTTCATGAGAATGTAGTTTTGATAATAGAGAAGCTAATTCACTAATACATATTATTTTATTATTTTCAACTATCAATCAGTATGGACAGATGAAACATTCTTTTCAATAGCTGGGTCTATTTTTCTAATTGATTTGTAATTGAGTACTTCCACAAAAACAGGGCTTTTAAAAAAATCAAGTCATGTGACCAAGATATTAAATTAGTTTTAGATAAGAGTCAGAAGTTAAATACAGAGAAAGATACTGTTTATTATTAAACCCTGTACAAGTGAAGTTATTTAAATTATTGGATACATTAATTCCCATCAGAAGTGTTCTTTGGGAGGACTTTTTTTGATGTATAATTTTTAAAGATGCCAGTAAAATATAAATATGTAGAATAAATATTAATTTTACTTTTAGGGAATTGTCTTATTTGCAACTGATATATAATCTATATATCTCCTCCACATATGCAAAAAATTAACCACTACCCAGAAAGTACAAGGAGAAATACACAATTCCAGAGCTTTCCAGCAGGTGTCAATGTAAGGCAGTGATATATGAGGTATTGGGTAAAGCACTGAGACCCCAGGTTAGAAAGTACCACTATTACTATGAAATAAACAAGCTGGTAACAGGTGCATGTTATTTGCCTGGTTACATTTAAAAAACTCATTGTAGTTATTGCACTGTAGTCATATGATTCAAATGAAAAATGTAGTTGCAGAATTAAATAGGAATTACATTTTAATTCCTAGCTGTCCAGTGTGTGGTACATAGAGGATTAGATGGAGTTGATATTTATTTAAGACTCTGAAAACTTCCTTTCCTTTAAATCGTGAAGTCTGTCATGGATTTATCTTGTACCATAGTCCATTCCATGCTGCAAATTTAATTACCTCCGAAGGAAATGCTACACATTTCAGTGTTTTATCATACAGATGTCTAGGCTGCCGGTGATAAATTCATTCCCCAAATGAAATGGATGTGAGTAATTGTATAATCTCAGAGAAACTTGAAAAATTTTAAATTCACATTGGCATTCCAAAGGGTTTGTTAATATTTGAATCTCCTTTCTATTTCTCTCTTGTCTTTCTTTTTATATATCCTGTGGCATTATCACATTTTTTTCCTCTTCTGTTTTTGCTTATTCTCATACTTCCCATTGACTGTCAGAAAACACCTTGAAGTGTTACGCGGTGGGCAATGTATGCAGAAATGCTTGTTCCATGTTTGTTTTCCCCTGTATTTCAAGGAGAGGGAGGGAAAGGAAGAAGAAGAGGCACTGAGGAAATTCACAGATCTCTTGAGTTAAAACTGATTCTATTTCAACCTGTGTACACATTCATATGTATTTTTGCCTTTAAAAATATTTCTTGTTCATAAAATTGGGGCAAGAAACTGAAGCCTAAGTTTTGCTTAGGTGGTGATATAATTAGCAGCACGGAGATTGCCATGATGACCTGGACTCACCCCATGCTTGATGCTAATTTTTCTTGATTTAGTTTTACTTCCTTGATTCCTTTAAGCTAGGAATGATTCTAAACTTTACATTTTCTTCTACTAGAGCACGGTAAAAATCAAAGCTAAATGTAAGTGATTTAAAAGCTATTTATTTTAATTAGTTTTTATTATGTGATTATTTGGGGGTATTTTATATGATCATATCTTTGGATTAAATCTGATTGAGTTGGTGTTGCCTCACACAAGAATTTTATAGGCCCTTTATTTTGCCTAGTGCAAATTTTCATAAAATACTTAATAATTAAGGATGTGATAAAAAGTTATTTACAAAGAAGGTTAGGATATGAGTCACTATAGTAAAAGGAGAAAATGAAAAAATAAGTTGCTTTCTAAATTGAGATCTTCAGGATGTAAGCATTTTAAAAAAAAGTTTTAAGAATTTTTCATATGTATGTGAATTATTCTAACTTAAATAATTTTGACTCTATAATCTTGGTAGATATGTCATCCTATAATTATGGAAAAATACTTTAAACATCTCTATATATTCACTTAAAACATACACAGATGCTGTGATTACATTGTATATTAAACAAGAGTCCAGTTATGTTCTTGTACCCCAGACATTATTATTTCTACGTGATACACTCACTGCATTTGGGGTGGTTGTGGTTGTATACCTTGGATGAAGCTGTGCTGTTTCCTGGTTTGGCTTTCTGGAGACTCAGCTTTCAGGATGCTGGTGGTCTTGAAGTTATTTCTGTGAACTCTGTCTTCCATGCTAGCAGAAATTCTGCTGCTGAGTCCTATGAGAGATAGAGGCTAGAAGATTCTGCCAAGCAAAGCAGGGTGACCAGTGATGTTTGTAGAAAGCTGTGTTTATATGCATGTGTACATGTATGTGTGTATGTGTATGAGTACATATGTACCTATGTTTTCATGTGTGTGGACCAAATAAAGTAAGTGGAAGCTTGTAGAACCAAGAGGAGGATAGTGTAGGACTCCAAAACACATCAACCTTTCAACACACTTCTAGAGGAAGTTCACCTAACATTTGCAAACTGTATGTAGAATTTAAGGTTCCTTTTAGGTTGGGTATGTTTATTTATTTATTTTTTAACATGCCAAATGAATTACTTTTGAACAGTTTGACTTTACAGGTTTTATGCTCTGCACATTCCTTACCTGTTTTTTTTTTTGTTGTTGTTGTTGTTGTTGTTTTTAATGTAGAGGGCCCTGCTATTAAACAATCAAAATCCTCCAGTACCTCAGAGCAGGAGAGTTTTGTCAGGAATGTGGAGATGTTTTAAGGCCAACAGTCAAATTCCTTGAACGATCATATCACACTGGTATATTTGAGTCATCAAAAGGATCAGACCTGTAGCCTTTCTACTTGATAACCTAAAGAATTGTTTTATCTTGGTTTTCTATGCAACTGTTGGTTTAGTGAGCTCTGAAAATTTGCAAGGAGTGAGAGACTTCGTGGGTTAAAAAATGGCATGTGCAGAAGAATTCCTTCCTCCAGCTCTTTCCACTGAGGGCTTGTGGTGTGCTGCAGAGCTGTGTGAAGACATGGGGCAGATTGCGTTCTCTGTTCCCACTCCATTTCTGTATTTCCTACCCCAGTCAGGCTCACAGATAAAATGAGGTAACATCCACAGAGAGGATGTTATCACAGATAACATCCAAAGAGAATCTGTTCATCCTACCTGTTACCATCCTACCTACCATCCTAAAAGTAGCAATGCTATTTTGGATGGCTCCTGACTTCTCTAACAGCTTCCAAAGTCAGTGAAGATATCAAAATGCTGTTTAAAATGCTACATTAGTGCTTTGTTAATGAGACAACTCCTACTATCAATGACTTTTACCTAAATGCAAATGAAGCAATGATTGCCATGTCCTTCAATAACACCATTATTAAATAATAGTTAATTATTAATTTATTTAATGAAATAATATGTAACTTATTAATGAGTTTAATAATACTTAAATGATAACACTTAAATAACAATGATTAAGTAATACTTTAAAATAATTAAATAATATTTACCCTTCTGTAAGATTGCATGTTAAATCATGCCTATAATCTTAGTTACTCAGGAGGGTGAGATTTGAAGTGCTTGGTTTTTACCTTCAGTCTGTGAGACTTTTAACCACAAAAATCTGGATTTGGAGCTGAGGTTCAAATAGTGGAGCACTAGCCTTGTGCAGAAGAAACATAGGGCTGGCACCCAGGCCCTAAGTTCAAACCCTAGGGGAGACACACACACACACACACACACACACACACACACACACACACACACACACACACACACACACACACACACACACACAGGATCATCTGTTTATTCCTAAAATATACTAGCATCATTCTTCTAAGATTATATTTAGACACACACACACATACACACACACCACAAATATAATCTTAAAAGAATGATGCTAGTATATTTTAGAAATAAACAGATGATCCTGTGTGTGTGTGTGTGTGTGTGTGTGTGTGTGTGTGTGTGTGTGTGTGTGTGTGTGTGTGTATGTGTGTGTATGAGAGGGGGGAGGGAGAGGAAGTGGAAGAGAGGGAGAGAGAGTCTGGAGAGCAATATGGATGCTCTTTATTTTTGGAAATTTCAAATGGGAATTGCCAAGTTGTAGATACTGCTAGATTTTAAATGTACAGACATTAGCTATTCTCTCTTACTGTGAACTGAGCACTACCAGTTTCTCTTGAGTATAGTTGATACTTAGAACATTAGATGCCATTGTAGCTTTCTCAGTTTTCACAAAGTTTATTAATTTCTGGGCAAGGTAAATAAGTCCAAATAATTGGAACTGGAAAAGATATGAATTACATATAAGGGTTTTCTTCTTCTAGTTTGTTCAATTCTGTGGAATTCTAAAAGATTAATTTATAACCATGTTCCCTTATAAAAGCAGACAGTGCCTTTTACAGCTTAATAAATAGAGTGCTGGTGTGAAAGTATGACTTGGTGAAACTTAAACAGAATTTTGTAAAAACATCCAGTGAAGATGGTATTGAATTTTCACAAGAGGCAAGTATTTTGCTTTGGTGTTGAAAGACTTTACTGCAGCAAAGAGTAAGCTATCATGATGGGAAATAATAAGATGAGCTTTTAGTTCATAGTGTCTTGGAATTTAATGTGTTCTCCTATACATTAGATCATTAATATGGTATTGGTACAATTATATTATTATTTAACTTTAAAAGATATGTGGCAAAGAAATTCTTGTCATTCCAAATTAAAACTGGAGAAAGAGTGGGGCGCATGGCTCACTCTTGTAATCTTAGCTTCTCAGGAGGCTGAGATCTGAGGGTGGTTTGAAGCCAGCCTGGGCAGGAAACTCTGTGAGACTCTTATCTGGAATTAAACACCAAAAAGCTGGAAGTGGGGTTGTCGCTTAAAATGGTAGAGTACTAGCCTTGAGCAAAAGAGTTCAGGGACAGGACCCCATGCCCTGAGTTCAAGCCCCATAACTGAAAACAAAACAAAACAACAAAAATTGGAGAAAGAGCTTTCATAACTCAGCAAGTATAGGACGTTACCCTCCCCTAGTAGAGGGCACTGCGTGTATGAAGACCTGGCTTTTATTTCTGATTCCAGATCCAATTTCTGTCTCTATTTAATTTTAGTAGTTTTAGGTACTATATTATATACAATGAGCCACGCACTATGAACAGCAAGAAAGCAATATCACTTTATTAAGTAGTGGATACTGTCTTGTTCTGAATTATCTCCATGTGCTTTTCATTGTTGAAAGAAATTTAACCTAGACTTCCATGAGCCTTGGAACCCAAAACATATAAGGAAATACTGGATATCATCTAATTCATCCATTTCATTGTGCAGATTTTGTACAGTGGATATTTTATTGTTGACAGTTTGGGAGTGGCTACATACTTGTTTTCTTCAGAAGTTTAAACACAATGAAATGTGGTCTTTTCAAAACTATTTTGATGTCAACTTCTGGCTCTATAAATTTAAGAGAAAAAGATTTTGTGTTCAAGTTTATATATTGGATAGTTTTTTAAAAATGGAATCATTTTTCAGCTTTGTAAAAAAGATAGATTGGCTCATTTTAATGCAAATTCATATAGTTGGTTCTGGTTTTCAATTTATAATTTAGTTTGGTTTTACTCTCAGTACCACAGTTTTGAGTTTTGTATTCATTGAAACTAATTCTCCATACCCAGCATAGGTTTTTTTTGTAATATATTTTTTATTGTAAAAATACTGTACAGAGGGGTTACAGTTACATGAGCAAGATAATGAGTACATTTCCTATCAAGCATTGTTACCTCCTCCTTTGTTTTCCCCTACCCTCCTTTCCCTCCCAGCTCCACAACTACACTCCCCCTCTCCTCCCTCTCCCTGCCTAAATTGTAAAGTTTGTTTTTCACCATATTGTTTTCTACGTCTCATTGTTACAATGGGTCAACCTGTATCCCTATTTAAGCATTTTGTTTTTTCCCTTCCCTTCCCCAAGCTACAGAAGTGTATATACAAGATGCAGGGCACCAACATCAAATACAGTGAAAATAGGTTACACCATGGGGGAGGAACACACAAAGAAACAAAAAAAATCACATGGTACATTATAAATACGTTAGGAACAATAACAAGAAAGAAAAAAAAAGCACTTGTGCCCCTATCTTGGGGTTCATTTCACTTAACATCATCTTATCTGACTTTTTCTGCTTGTCCCAGACGTATACTAGTTATTGCAAATAAGGAAAATGGTAGGACCTATGTTTCTTTCGGCCTGGCTTACTTCACTTAATGTAATTTTTTTCCCCAAGTCTTTTCATTTCCTAACAAATGGGGTGATGTCATTCTTTCTGATGGAGGAACAGAATTCCATTGTGTGTGTGTGTGTGTGTGTGTGTGTATCACATTTTCTTGATCCCTTCATCTACTGAGAACCCTATTACATTGTTGGTGGGAGTGTAAACTTGTTCAACCACTTTGGAAAGTAGTATGGAGGTTCCTCAAAAGACTCCACATAGAGCTCCTCTATGACCTAGCAATCCCACTTTTGTGCATTTACCCAAATGATCACAAACAAGACCATACTAAAGCTACCACTACAAATATGTTTATGGCAGCATTATTTACCATAGCTAAGATATGGAACCAACCCAGATGCCCCAGCCTAGGTTTTTATTTGTGCTGTTTATGGAGCTTGAACTGTGGGCTTGGCACTGTTCCTGAGCTTTTGTGCTCAAGGCTAGCACTCTACCACTTGAGCCACAGCTCTACTTCTGTTTTTCTTTCTTTCTTTCTTTTTCTTTCCTTTTCTTTTCTTTTTTTTTTTTGGTTTTTAATTGGAGAGTCTCATGGACTTTCCTGATTGGGCTGGCTTTGAACTATGATTCTCAGATCTCAGCCTCCTGAGTAGCTAGGATTATAGGTGTAAAGCCACCTGCCCCTGGCTCTCAGTGTAGTATTTTCTCATTGTCTTTAAAAGGACATAATGGCTTTTAAAAAATAAATGAAAGAGAATTTTTAAAATTTCTTCTTTGTGCCTTGTTTGTGTTGGGGGCGGAGTATATTAGAATTTAACGCTGGGTAGCTTTTCTTCTCAAGGCTGGCATTCTACTACTGGAATCATACCTCTGACATTTTCTTGGGTAATTGGACCTAAGAGTCTCTTAGATTTGTCTTCCCTGGCTGGCTTCAAGCCATGATCCTCAGATCTTGTCCAGGGTGCCTTTCTTTTAACTCAGTTGAGACACATGTGGCTCATATGTATCAGATATAAACATATCTGTGAGTGACATGTTGTCTTCATAAAATAAAGAGGCTCACATGAGATGTTCTGAAGAATTTTTTTTAATAAAGTTTACTTTTTTTTTTTTAAAAGACACTGTGATTATTTAGTACAGTCTGGCCTCAAATTCAGTCTCCTCCAGCCTCTGACTCCCTCTCTGGGATCACAGACCTGATTTGTTTTTTAATTTTTTTTTAATTAAAAAAAATATTTTTGTTGGCCTGAACTCTGGGCCTGGGCACTGTCCCTCAGCTCTTCAGCTCAAAGCTAGCGCCCTACCACTTGAGCCACAGCGCCACTTCCAGCTTTTTCTGCATATGCGGTGCTGAGGAATCGAACCCAGGGTTTCATGCATGCAAGGCAAGCGCTCTACCACTGAGCCACCATCCCAGCCCTGATTTTCTTTTTAATTAGCAAAAAAAAAAAAATCATTGTATATGTTTATGCAGAACTTTACCGATTGAGGGAGTTCATGCTAAGTCTGGAATCAAAACCGTGCATTCTCATAATCCTGGCTCTGTCCCTTGTAATGTCCCTTGGTGTATCATGTAATTTACCTCTGTCTCAACTCCCTTTTTAGAAAGTGAGATTGGAATTAGTCTCTTTCATTGCCGGTAATATCTCAAACCTTCTCACATGGATGTACCGAACAGCCTAATATCTCTTGGATGTGGCAGTGTTATCTGCATTCTAATTACGTCCCTGGAACTTTGCAGACTAACTCTCAGGATCTGAGATGCAGCCTGGGCCATCCAAACCCTACTGAGGGGTTTTGTTTTCTCTGTTTCCAATGTCCTTTACAGAAAGGGAATCAAAATCTTCCCTTGACAGATGGGCTGTGAAACCACCTATGCATTCCGATTCCTCTAATTAACAGTGCTCTTCTGGGTTTTTCCATTAGGTTCCTACATTTTACCTAAAGGTCTGGATTTACTCACAATGAAACTGACTTCAGTGGCACTCCAGCCACACCCCAGCTCAGAAGTTTTACTTTTAAGGATAAGCATTAACAAGAGTTAAAGAGGTAGAAGATAAGGGAACTTGTTTGGGTTGGAAACATGATCTGACACTGTATTTACGGCAAATCTGCTCCCTGCAAGCAAAGGGGCTGGCATGGCTGGTTAGTATGGAAGAAGTGACAAGTCATTTGTTATTTTGCTCTCTTCTGGGTTTACCCATCCTTTAAATCCGATATATCATGAATTCTTTTCTCTTGTCAATAAAGAGTTCCTGAACTGTAACATTAATACTATAAATAAAATCCTGTTGAAGGGCTTCTCCATAATTTACTCAAGCTATCAAATCTGGTTAGAGGAGTAGATTATTGCCAATATTCCCCTGATAAATAACTCTGTAGTGAACATCCTCATGAATCACTGAGTACATCCTGATTATTTTTAGGATGTAGTTTAGGAATAGAAAATTACTGTACCAGAAGTACCAGCACATTGAAAGGCTTTTGGTGCATATTGGAAATTTCCCTCTTGTAAGGAAGATTACCTGTACCTGTGTACCTACTCATTATTGTCTAAATGCTGAATTTTTTTTAGTACCTTCACAGATGGTAAGAAATATCCATTGAAAGTATTTTCTGAAGTTGTTAGATGAAAATGTAACCCTGCTAATAGAATGTAACTAATACCTAGGCAGGCGAAAGGATTTGCCTAGGTATGAGACCAAATACTCTATCCCAGAAACGTCTGAATTCCAAATGCCAAGAGTCCTGATATGATAGTATCTGAAATAAGATGTGACAAATATAGTATAAAAGAAGTAAAAGTTGTTTGAACATACTAGAAAGGATAGCAAATTGTGACTTGAAGATAACAAAGACTCGTTCAGAGAAAAGGAAGTCTCTAATAGGAATCTCAAAGATGGCATGAAGTACAGAGAATTCTGGGACCCCAATTGAACAAGCAAAGACATGGTACCCGAAAGACTGTTCATTGCATTCAAAGAATATCAGGTACCTGTCCTTCAGAAATGGTGAACATTTTTTTCTTTTGATTGTAAGACTACATATTCCAGATATATCTGACTTTTGACCGTTCAGCACGTAGTCCATATTTAAGGGGAAAATATTTGTGAACATCAGGGAAACTCAAGCCCAGATAGCATTCTAAAGCTGAAATTGCTTGATGTTTGCCTTTGAACTGCGGGTGTAATTCTTAACATCTTGTGGAACTTTTCAAATCTGTACTACCTCATTTAAAGCTGCCCAAAGTCCCACAGACAAGTGGCACTTTATATTTAAGCTTCCAAAGGATGTATTACTGTAGAGTGTTCTACTCCATGTTATGTAGACTTTTTTTTGGGGGGGGGGGGTCCGGTCGTGGGGCCTGAACTCTGGGCCTGGGTGCTGTCCCTCAGCTTTTCAGCTCAAGGCTAGCGCTCTACCACTTGAGCCACAAGGCCACTTCTGGCTTTTTTCTTTTTGCTTATGTAGTGCTGAGGAATCAAACCCAGGGCCTCATGCATGCAAGGCAAGCGCTCTACCACTGAGCCAACTTCCCAGCCCAGACTTTTTTTTAAAATAGATTTTATATATAACTTTGCCTACAATTATTCTTAACTATTTCTCTTTAACTGTCTGAATTGCTAGCTTCTTGAATTTGGGACTGTATCTTGTTTTAAGAGTATCCCTTCAACAGAACCATTATTTGTAAACATTAAATAAACAACCCAAATTTTAGCTTTTACTCCAATTTGTAATAGTATTATAGCAGAATTGTTATATCTATTTATCATCTAATTATTATCACCACTACTACTACTAGTAGTAGTAGTACTACTACTACTTGTGGCACTTGGATTTGAACTAAGGGCCTCAGCTTGCTCAGCTTGTTTATTTGGCCTGCCACTTAAGCATGCCTTCTCTTTGACTTTTTTACTGGTTATTTTAGAGATGGAGTCTCATGGACTTCTCTGCCCGGGTTTATCTCAAAGCACAGTTCTCTGGGTCTCCGCCTTTCAAGTAGCTAGAATTATAAGTATAAGCTACTGGCACCAGCTTGCAATATACTTTGGTTCCAGTTTTTTATTTTAAGATACATTTATTGAGATGCAATTCACATGCAAGATAATTTACTCTTTAAATATAGAAAAATCCATGGTTTTTAAAAAAGCATATTTATGCAGGGTTGTGCAACCATTATGATTAATTTTAGAATATTTTTGTTGCCTTTCACAAAAGAACCATGAGATCCCACTCTGCTTTCTTCCATTTCCTTCTCTCTGCCCTGGGCTACCACTAATTCTCTTTGTTTTCTTCTTTTTATAGTATATTAAGAGGAGGATTTGATTCTACAGTATGAGGTACAAATCATGGAAAAATCATTCTCAAAATTTCTTCCTTAGTTTAAGAGAATTGGATACTTTTGAGTTTCAGTTATTAATGACAGATAGAATGGCTCAGGTGTAATGAGTCAGAAGCCTTACCGAACTATAGACTTTATTTTCCATACTGATTATTTAAAGTGCTGTTAAAAAAATATAATGGGAAGAATGCTGAATTTGGAATCTGAAGACCTACACTTGACTACCTGACTTGCTCTTTGATTCTGTGTGCTGTGCACAGAGTAAATTAATCTTCAATTTCTCCCTAGGCAATGGGAAGAATATGCTTTCTGTAACTTTAGAGATATCCATGGGTGAATTCTGTGTAGGAATTGGTTGTGCAGAGCTAGTGTACTATTGACATAGAACGATCCGTTTTCTCTAACTTCACTTTCTGTAAGCAAACAATGACAGTGCTTGTCTGTGGAGGCTTTTCACAGTTCACCCAGTGCAGGCACATTTTTTTGGAAACAGTGAAGATCGTGCTAACTGAAACTTGTGTTTGTGTTAACTCAGGCAGCAGAATGCTGATACTACATACTTCATGGCTTTCTGCAGGGCAGGCTTGCTTCATTCTCTCTTTCCTGAGGCACACTGCAGCCTCCATATTAAGGTACATTCTCTGCCAGTAAAAACCAGGCTGGTTTTTCCAAACAACTTAGGCTCAAATTGGGGCTACGTGAATGAGATCACATCTTCAGAGGAGGGCTAATGGCCCCAGAGGCAACAATATCTAGTCAAAGGAGATGTTCTCAAATCTTCATTCAATCCTAAATTAGGGCGGCTATGATTCAAGTCTGTGCATTCATGATCTTAGATGCTGGCAAACACGTTTAACACTTGGGAACGCTGGATGAAGATTTTTCCTTCAATTTTAATCATAATTAAACATTCTAGTACTTCTCCAGTGCTTTTTGCATAATATCTATGTTGAGAGGGAGGCTTTGAGAGGCACCAGAGAACCTGAATTAGCGGCCATGGTGGCTGAGTGCTGTTTTGCATTCATTCTTGAAGCATAGCTCACATTACTTCGGTACATAGCCTGCCATTGTGGAAGATGCTGGCTGGCAGGGCCAACGGTTAAGGAAGACAAGCAGGTCTTCTTTGGGAAGTAATTGCTTCTAATGCAAACCGAATGACCTGTTATTTCTAAAAGCTGCAAAGTTTGATTGGAAGCCAGAAAAAGGTTTCAGAAACTATGTAACAGTGACCAAAACTTCAGGCAGTCACATGGGGTTGAAAATCAATAGTTAGAAAATGTAATGATTCGGGAGTTTACTTGCTATCATCCTTGCTTTACAAGCTGGAGTGCTTTCTAGGTGAGCAGGTGCCGGTGCTGGCTAAGGTAGTGGACTGCCCTTTGTAGTACTGTGTTAGTTACCACTCTTGTTGTTCAGTGCCTATTAAAACCTTACTCTTATTTTTTTGCTCGGTTGTGGGGCTTGAACTCAAGGCCTCGGTACTGTCCCTCAGCTTCTTTGTGCTCAAGGCTAGCGCTCTACCACTTGAGCCACAGTGCCACTTCCGGTCTTCTGGTGGCTAATTAGAGATTAGAGTCTCTCAGACTTTCCTGTCCAGGCTTGCTTGGAATCACCATCCTTAGATCTCAGTCTCCTGAGTAGCTAGGATTACAGGTGGGAGACACTAGTCCCCAGCAAAACCTCACACTTAACATAGGTGTGTGTGTGTGTGTGTGTGTGTGTGTGTGTGTGTGTACGTCTTTGTGTGTATGTCTCTGTGTGTGCATATGTGCCACTACTGCGGCTTAAACTCTGGGCTTGGGCCTGTAGCTCTCCCTTAACTTTCTTTTCTTTCCTTCTCTCCCACCCCCCTGATCCTGGAACTTGAACTTGAAGCCTGGGCACGGTCCCTGAGTTTTGTGCTTTACCACTTGAGCCACAGTTCCACTTCTGGCTTTTTAGTGATTAGCTGGAAATCAGAGTCTTAATGGAATTTCTTGCCTGGGCTAACTTCGAATCTATATTCTTACATCTTAGCCTCCTGAGTAGCTAGGATTACAGGCTTGAGCCACTGGTACGCAGCAGTGTAGGGTTTTTTTTTTTTTTTAATGTTTGTTTGTTATTTTGTTTTTAGCTCCATATGCAGATTAAGTAGATCAGGAATAGCCAAGAGTTTTCTTAAGGGCATGGAATTGAAAAAAAAATTAATAATCAGCCATGACTTTGGGTATTTTCAAATTTAGTCCCTTCTTGATTTTTTGTTTTTGTTTTTGTTTTCAGACAACTAGCCAGCGGCTTTGAGGGGTTGAGTGATCATCCTGACAATGACTGAGTGCTTTCAGGAGGATGTGTAGCTACTTTTGGAGTTTATTATCTTTTACTACAAAAGGGCATTTTGTGGGTTTGGGGGATGGACTGTTGACACCAAATGAATCATGTAGTTGGCAAGAACGATTGATTTGAAGGTAGTCCTAACAATAAATTCATGAAAGATCTCAATTAGAAAGATCTCAATTAGATCATACATATGATAACATCTTAATACTTCTGGATTTGGATGTCAGGACAGTGGAGGAAAGAGAAGTTCTTCACTCAGTGATTTTATAGGCTTGACTTTTGTCCTGATGAAATCTAAGAGTGACAACAGCCCAGTCTAGTGAAAGTTGGCCCTGTTATTTGAAGAGTTGCAAAGGTAGCTGTTGACAATTATGAAAGAATTTCCATTAATACCTTTGTGCATTCTTCACATTTCAGATTAAGATGGTCACAAACACTTAGTAGCTTAAAGCATTTTGATTTATTTGGCAAATCTGCATATGACTCCTGTACAAGTATATGACTTCCTAAAGCATGAGATAGGTAGCATCGATTCCTCCATTTGTTATAGATTAGGAACTGTGGAGAATAGAAAGAAAATTGGTTTTGTTGAAAGCATTCATTCTTTGAATTGCATTATAATAAGAACATTTGGCCAGTTCTTTTATATAATGAGGCTTTCCATATCTTGTTTGAAAATGCTAACTTTTGCTTGGGACAGATTTAAAGTGCCTTTCTGGGGGCAGGGGAATGGATGTTGACATATTGTCTATATATACATTTGTTTTTTAAATTTATCTAGGTAAGGAGAAATTTATCTAATTAAATCCTTAAACTTTGTGGTTCTCATCGTCTTTATCTAGGAAAGGTACATTATTTTTGTCAAAAGAAGGAAGGAATGATTTATCCATAAGAAGTGTCTGCAAACCTTACTCATGTTTACACTGGTTTATTATGCTTTTTCTCATTTCTCTAAGTTGCGACTTAAAACAGTTACTTTATAATTTAGCTTAATCACAGGTAATATGGTTTTTCAGACACAGGTAGCTGTAGTTTTAAGGTTTGAAATTATTATGTTTTGTACCTTGTTATTTCCAGCACTTTTCACATCATCACATAAACTGAATTATTGCCTTAGAAAAATCATCATTCAATATTATCTTTCAATGTAGAGTTGTTCATTATTTACTTACTGGAAAATTATTTGGAACAACATATGTTGTACTGATTTTTTAAAAGGAATCAGAATTGTCATATTGCCAGATAACTCAGTTGTTGGAACCTTTAAAATATTTTTATTTATTTCTAACATTTAGTTTGTGCTTTTGATTAATTGCTTTCAATTAACATCCCTACTTTCTAAAGTACATCAAAATTAATAGATATTTATTACAGTCAGAATGAACCTCGTTTAAGGCTCACAAGACTGTATACAATGAATGTTGTCTCTAATAATAAGCTAGCAATGAAAGATGAAGAGTCAGGCAAACTGCTTCCTGCTTTGTAGCTGTTGAGTAAAGGCTTGTATGGGATGGATGACTAGCAGGGAGGGCTAGGAATGTGGGTTATTGGTGGAGTGCTTGCCTAGCATGTAGGAAGCTCTGAGTTGGATTCCTCACTGCTACATAAAAAACCCAGAAGTAGCACTGTGGCTCAGGTAGAGTGCTAGCCTTGAGCAAAAAGAAGCTCAGGGACAGTGCCCACAACCTGAAGAAAAGAAAAAAAAGAAAAAGAAAGAAAAGGAAAAAAAAAAAAGAAGCAATGAATGTAATCATTTAAATATTTCTTCAAGCTGTTATTTTTAATTTTACTCTTTTGAGGTACTCCCTGTCAAACCCAAGGCCTGGCACATGCCCAAGGCAAATGCTGAGTTGTATCCCACTGAGTTGTATCCCAGCTCTATGGTATTATTTTACCTTGCATAAAATATTTTGGGAAGGAAGTAGGGAATGAAAATACCTCTGAAACATCATCCAGGCATAGGGAAAAGGTGTCCTGGACTAGGAGTGGGGTGATTATCTTTCTGAACATAACTTTAAAGGTTGAATGAAATGGTATGTCACTCGTCATAAATAAAGCTGATTTTTTTATTGTTGTTTTAAAACTCTAAGTGATAAGAGGTATAAAATTTTGTTCTCTAAGGTGTGAACTTTTGTTTTCTTAGAAAAATGCTTGAATTATCCTGTCAAAGAAATATAATAATCAGCTGTTGCAGATATATAGATAGCAAAAATCATTTTTAATTGGGTTTGGCAAATTGAAATAAGAATTCATTAGTGTTAAAATAGCATTTTACATATTCACTCATGCATATGTTAAAGAAAAAAAAGGCTTGGGTTGTAAAAATACAAAAGGGTAAGATAAAATAAAACTTACCAGTTAATTCTGTTATTAGGAACTGTTATTAGCACCTTACTTTATTTCATTCTTCTTTGTATATATGTATGCCAAGGATATTTTTGCACAACTGAAATCATGTTTATATCATCCCATTTGCATTTGTTGAATATTAATTTTGGTTCCATTTTACATTTTGTTTTAAAATCATTTTTATGGAAATGTACACATTACATGGAATTCTGTACACTAAAAAGATAACTTTCCTTTGGTTTTTATCTTATACTGCTTTAGTGGGCTCTTTGTTTAAATCTTAGATTGAAATTGATGTTTGTTGTTGTAGCTGATTATTGGTTTTAATAGAAATTTGATTATTTCTTATGTGTGGCTCTGTCAAATGCTTACCTTGTGAGATAGTTTCCACAAAGGTTGTCTTACTGCAAATTTCAGTAATATTTGAGAATACTGATCTCACATATTATTGTTAGCCTTTAACTTTGAAATCCATAATTTTGAAATCCATGTTATTTTATTTTATTTGCTGGTTTGGGAGCTTGAACCTGGGCCTGGACACTGGCTGAGCTTTTTTTAAATTTTTTTCTCTCTCAGTACTAGCACTCTACCACTTGAGCTATAGCTCCACTTCTGGCTTTTTTGGATGCTTAATTAGAGATTGGAGTCTCACAGACTTTTCTGCCAGGCAGTTTTAGAACCATGTTCTTCAGGTCTCAGCCTCCTGAGTAGCTAGGATTACAGGTGTGAGCCACTGGAGCTCAAATTACCACTAATTACTTGTAAGAATTTTTTTTAAATGTATTTACTGGCCTTCTGTCTCTGCAAAAAATCCTTTGAACTGGCATGTATCTGCTGGATGTCTCAACACCTGGGTAACATCTATTTGATGTTAAGACATATAAATTATTTAGGAAGCAACACTTTTAATTACAGTTATGAAATCTATTCCTACCTAAGTAAATAATTAGTTCTTAAGGAAATTCATTTGTACATGTTTTCATTAATTTTCAAAAGGTCTACTTTGATCTGCCCTGTGTGTGTGTGTGTGTGTGTGTGTGTGTGTGTGTGTGTGCGCGCGCTTGCGTGTGTGTACGCGCGTGATGCGCATGCATGCATGTGCTACTAGGGCTTGAACTCAGGACTGTGTTATCTTGTTTTTTATTTTTTCACTATTTTCAGCTTTTCTGAAAGATTCTTCCAATTTCCTGTAAATGAACATCATTCTTTAACACTAACTTGGTATTACTTCTTGGTTCTGGAACCTGGTTGTATTGCCTTTGTACCAATTCACAGTACCTACTCAATTCATCATATATTTTTTTTCTGATAGTTTCATCCCGAATAGGAAGACACAAAATTTGCAACAAAAATAAAACCTAAATGTATCAAAATTTTATAGCACATCTCTCAAAGGTTTGTAGTTTCATGACCATCAGCCCTGTTGTCCATATTGGCATATAATAGTTACTCAAGACCATTTGGTGAAATGGTTGAGGATAGGGTATCACGTCGGCTTACTGGGCAGGCACTGACCATAGATCTTCTGTGGCTGTTTCAGTAGTAAGCCCCACTTCCAGCTTTTGTTTTTACCCTTCTTTCACTTTGACTCAGTAACTTTTCTCTTAACATCGGCTTCAGCAGCAAATCACCTGCCACTTACTTGTAGAAAATTACTTAGAAGTAGATCAATATTCTATTTATTGTGTCACCTCTACTGTGCAAGGCTACACTCTTGTGCGCCTTGCAACCACTTAGACTTTTGTGACTTCATTGTGTGCACCAATCTTTCATCTCACAGTAGAACTCAATACTAAGTAGAAACTAAGAAATCTGCAGTTCGGAGTGAGTTATGTAAATGCAGGCTAAGTTTCCTGATAGCTCAGATATTTGGATTAAACAGAGGAAACCATTTTGAGGGCTTCCAGGCAGCCTTTTAATCTCACTTTGAATCTGCATTATTTTACGTTGTACACTTTTTTTTGTCAGCTGCTCAAAAGAATTAAGAAGTTATGCACTTGTTTCTGTAACATTTAAATTCATACTCCAATGACTGTCTTGCAATATTATTATGGAATATAATATTTTATAATATTTTTTTCTTTTTTGTCTTCCTGTTTTAATTTGAGAGTATTTGTTTATTAGAATCTACTAGTAATAAATTCTAATTGTGTCTCATTGACCCAACATGTGACAAGAAAATCATCTGTGATTAAAGATGAACTTAGATTTATTTAGTACCGTTTATAAAACATGTCACTGGGGGAAAAATCTTAATTGATCACTTCATTGATTTTGTATGGTGATGTCATTCTATACAATATACAAGTTCAAATTACTTGTGGTCTAAACATGCAAAGCTATCTTTGCTAACACAAACCAACCAAGGGAAGCGGAAAGAGAGAGCCAGCTAGAATGTGTCTAGGATCTATAATAATTACCATTTTCAGCAACAACATCTGTTGATGGCAATATTGGCAGTATTGCAGGAGAAAGCAATCATTAAAATTAGCTAATGCTCAGTTTAAGTGCCGTGCAATAGACTGACATTTTCAATATTTTCACTCGATTTGCATTTTCTCATTCCAGTAAATATCTGTTTTAGAGTTTTGTCCAAATAGCTTGTATTATATTAAAAAAAGTCTTTTTTGACCTCTCTAAACTGATTGGGAGCTAAAGCTTGTATTTCCACTGTGTCAGAAGAGCACTGGTTCAAAATTGAGTCAACAAATATTATCCAACTTTTAGAATTGGGTCTTTGCAAGCTTGATCCATCTTGGATTAAGTGACCTCTGAGTTAAAGATTTTTTTCCAAATCTGGCAATACACATTCTACTTTCTTGATTTTTCCATCCTAGAATTGAGGTTTAGATGTCAATGTAAACTTTGAAAAAGTGGTGTCAGTTGGAGTCACTTGACAGATACTCCATCTATTCTGACCTGGGAGTCTTCACCTACAGAGGAATGTGTGCCACCAGACCCCAGGGGACCCCTCTGAAGGTGGCAGGAAGTACCACTCACTATCCTTGACCTCATTGTACGTATTTTGCACTCATGTTTAATAATTTTAGGCATATTAAAGTAGATAATCAATATTCTCTTTCAGGGTGAAAATAGTGAAGCAGTATTTTGGCCATAACCTAAGATACAGAAACAAACATGGAGTCTGAATAGAGTGCATAGGAAAGTAAATATGGAGCTAGGAATTTTATTTCTGGACATATTGTGACAAGCTAAACTATTTCTCCCATACATCTTGTTAGTTCTGTGCTTAACAAACCAGGTGGGTCACTATTGAACCATGTTCTGGGAGAGATTTAGTTTTTCAGGCATATTATTAACACTTTGTGTGTGTGTGTGTGTGTGTGTGTGTGTGTGCATGCGTGCGTGCGTACATGTGTGTGCATGTGTGCATGCACCAATACTGGGTTTCACCTTTGTTCCTTTCTTGTTTAGCTTTGAGTTTCAAACTTAAACACGCTTCTGCTTACTTAAGCCACTTCTTGCATTTTATTGGATGAATAGAGATAAAAAGTCTTTTGGATTTGTCTACCTGGGATGGCTTCAAACCATGATCTTCAGGCTTCTGAACAGCTAGGATTGCAAGTATGAGCCCCAGGTCCCTGGCCGCATGTTAGTAACTTTGATTAAGTTATTTTTGCTTCCACAGACCCCAGAGACTTCTCATTATGGTCCAGATATAATTCATTTTACTTTACTTCTGAGGGCTGTTTTCTTGGGAGGATCTTTTTTCTTTAGTCAAGACTATGAGTCTTAGGATCCTGAAAGTCCACAACAGTGCAAGTGGCCAGACTTTGGCTGTGGAGGATTTGTGATGTTTTACTGCTATCAATCATGTTATTATAAATCCCACCACCCAGGGATAGCTCAGGTATAGTCTTATGAAGGAAGACGAAATCAGTTTTCTTGTTATCATAAGCAATATCTATGGAGGAAGATTCTACAGCCCTGTTTGGCAACTGTGTTCTGCTGTTAATCATGTTTACCCTCTAAGGTTTTTTTTTTTTTTCTTCTATGAGAAACAGTCTTATAGTTAAACTCATTTCTTTTAGATTTAGACATCTTTTTTGATATTGATTGTTGGGAATCTGAGAGTGCTCAGGATGTTATATTTCCAGGGGAGGCAACATTGAAATGACCACTAGGTTACTGTCCCAAAGCAGCGTCCGGACTGAAAACAATTCCAGGACTTATCCCACTGCGATGAGTTGGACTTGAGTAAAGGTTTAGGTAAATTCTTGCACTGTTTTAGAGAATGAGGCATAGAATTACAGGATGGAGGAAAGTCACTAATTTTTGCTTATTCTAGGTGAAAGGGAGGGAGGTGGGCATGGGATATGGTGCCATGGAGAAATGAGAGAAAACATTGAATTCTTCGTGCTGCGGCCTGGTGAGGAAGAAGGAAACTCGTGTTGCCCATTCAGCCTCCTTCTCTTTGCCTCACTACATTCAAGGAAGAGAACGTGATTGCATCTGTACAGGGCAGATTTTGTTCTCTTCCACTGGAGATGGCAGGCAGATAGATGAACAGATTGAATGGACAGACAGACACAGGTTTTTGTTTTTTCAAAGATAGACAGTTTGTTCCTGGATTGGCCTAGAAGATGAGTCTCCAGCGTTCTTTCTCGGTGTTTCAGCATCACAGGGCAGGATAACAGGTGGGACTAGTTGCAAGGTAAGAAGATGAAAAGTGGTGGGGGAATGCACACAGTAGGTAACATGCCTCATCTGTCAGGATAGTTCTGCATTGAGGCCCACCAGGTGGCTGAAGCGTTCTTTCATTTGTTCGTGAGTTCACAGATGTATTAGCAAAGCCAGGAATACAAAGCTGGACCAATCTGACTCAAAAGCCCCCAGCCTTCCTCCATTTGCATTTCAGATTCAGAAGAAACCAAAGCAGGCAGTGCAGATTGGGGTTGAGTGTGAGTTTGGGGGAGAACGCCTCCTCCCTGAGCATGCTGCCTGCCCCATCCACCAGTTAAGTAATGAAAAACGGCAAAAGCTGCTGTAGAGCGATCTTAGTCCTACACGTGATCTCAAGCTACATCAGATATTAGGGTTGATATTATGAATATCATCCCTGACCAGCCTTACCATAAAAGATTTTTTTTATTAAAGTATTACTGGAGCTTCATAAAAGCTCACATGATGAGCAACCTTATGAACCTATAGTTACTTCTTGAAAGAACTCTCCAGAAACAGCATCTTCATAGTGAAAATCTTACTGGTGGTGGCTTTTCTCTGCTGTGTACTGTTCTTTCCTGGCAGATAGTCAGTGCAGTGAACCTTCCCTAAAGGGAAATTGCTGGTGTAACAAAAACTGACAGAGAAATATCATTAGTGATGATTAAAAAGGTTTCATGAAAAAATGAGCATTAAAATATTTATATATACATTAAGCAACAAGCCAGCAGCTGTGTTTTTACCTAAATATCAAAAAGTCTTGGTTTCCATGATTCTGAGTTCCTAGGGATTGCTTATGAGATTCTTAGGGTCCTCGATGGGGTATAAGAAACTTAGGACAAGTTTAATATTTTATAAAATTAAATATATATTTACATAGATATTAAATGTAACATACACTCATGTACACACACACACACTGCAGTGTATTCAGATGTGCACTTTTTCTCTTTTGTGATGGGAATTGAACCCAGGGTCCTGAGCATGCCAGGACAGTGAGAGAGATCACTGACCTACCTTCTCAGTCCTTGCTTTTGTGAGATGAGGTCTCTGTTTGTAGAGCCAGCTGGCCCTGAATTCACTGTGTACAGCTCCGGCTGGCCTCAGACTGGAGAAGCTAATCTATATTCGCTTCTGCAGAGGCTGAGATGAGAGAATTGTGGTTTGAGGACAGCCTGAGGACATAAAAGCTCAAGAGACTTCATCTCACTCAGTCACTGGGCATAGGTGACTCACTGTGTTACCCTGGCTAAAGGGGCAGCACAATGGCTAGGCTCAGTGGCGTGAGCCTCATCCTCAGTGACCCAGGGACGCACAGTGGGAGCGTGGCAGCCCAGGTCAGCCTGGATAGAAAATGAGACCCTGCCTTGAAAATAGACAATGCAAAAAGGACCAGAGGCATGGCTCAAATGGTAGAACACTTGCCTAGAAAGCCCAAGACCTTGAATGTAATCCTTAGCGCTGTCCCCCCAAAAGACAGCGGGGTAGGGGAAGGAGTGTGATCAATTCTTTTTAGTACTTTGGGCTAAAGAGTTTGTAAAATCGGAGCTATAGGCTTCTCTTAAGTTATGCCTCTCCCATGAAGTTATTTACATAATAATTACAGGGATTTAGAAGCAAGTCTTGATATTAACCAAAGATAATTTCTGGCTTTCAATATCTGAGTCTTTCAGATGCCCTGTAAATTCCAAATCACGAATCACAGCAGTTCATTTCCTTTTATCAAAGGCTTTACCTGCAGTCATGTTCGGCAGAGGACCCTCTTTCCTGGTTTTCATTAATCTCGTGTCAAATTATTGGATAGAAAAGGTAAGATACAGAAAATAATACTTGAGTTGTAAGAAATACTTTCATAAATCAACCACAGGGTTATTTGTGAAAAATGATATTAAGAGCTATTTTGAAAGATGGCTGTTAGAAGGATGTCCACGGTGGGCCTGTGTTTCAGTCTGTTGTGGGTCAGTATTGAATTCTCAGTTGTTTGAATTCCTAGAAATTATTTCCTACATTATTTGTCCATAGCAGCATCATGTGTATGTCTAGTCTGTTCATTTTCTCAGATAGATGAAGTTGATCTTTCAAGTTCCTCTGCAGACTTCTAGAAGTCCTTTGTTTTTCATTCCTTTCTTGCCCCTCCTTCTACTGCAAAGGGCATCCTGGCTACTTTTTCCTTTCGATACCTGGTCAAAGAGTTTTACCCATTCCTACACTATAATTTTCTTCCTGGTAGTTTCTGAATCTCCCAAACCTTACCAGTAACGCTCAACCTTTGATTTCATTATTTAACTTACATTCTGTTTGGTCCCCATTAATAAAGATATGTGGTTTTTATTGTTGTTGTTGTTGCCAAAGAGTATTTTTAGCCATTCTTTTCTATAGTTAATCAATCAAAGCTGCACCATTGTGAACTGGACACACGTAACCCTTGAAGTGTTCTTTTTTTGCTCAGTTATGGGACGTAAGTGCTCTCCTTGATCTCTTTTAGCTCTCTACCACTTTGAGCCACAGTTCCACTTCTGGTTTTCTGGTGGTTAATTGGAGATAAGAGTTGCACAGACTTTCCTGCCCAGTCTATCTTCAAACTGCGATCTTCAGATCTAGCCTCCTAAGATTGCAGATGTGAGCCACCAGTGTCCAGCAAAGTGGTTTCTTTCTGTTTGTTTGTTTGCTTGTTTCTATCATTACCTCTGCTCAAGAGCCCCAGTGATCTTGGAGAAACATAACTCCAGTCCTCTTAGTTCTTGGAAACACTTTAAAGAACTACCATCCCTTAATCTACATTACATGGCTCAGGTTTCTATTGGTCTCTTGAACATTATTTTTTAAAATCACCTTCATCTTCCTGGCTTACTAAACTTGAAGCATGTCAGCATCTTTTCTCTTTATGACATATAAAAACATTTCCACCAAAGGACCTTTGCATTACTATACCCTTCTCCAGAGACTGTTTTCACTGATTTCCATGTTGGACATTCTACTTATTGAAAACTCAAGATAAAACACATACCATTTTATCTTGTGTTTGATTCAGCTATTGTGTTACCATGTCTAGCTCATGTTGGTCAAATTGAACTATCTGAGAAGCCCAGACCCTGAAAGGGTTGCTCAAGTAATTCTTACTATTAACTATAATTAGTCTTACTGTAAGAACTACTAAATAAAACAGGGGCTGAGGCTAAAATTTAAAGGCAATTTACTGGCTATCTAGCTATGCAGATGAAAGAAATAACTGTCAGCAAATCCTTTGATGGAGCCACAAGCCATAATAACTTGTAGCAATGAGCATAGTGATGCTTACATCTTTTGGGAATCAGCTACATTTTTGTTCTCATCAATCATGGTTGCTTTGGAAGTTTGTATATTTCTCTGATAGGTTTCTTTAAAATGAGTAAATTGAGATAAAAGTCATATAGCAGGGCTGGGAAGGTGGCTCAGTGGTAGAGCACTTGCCTTGCATGCATGAGGCCCTGGGTTCGATTCCTCAGCACCACATAAACAAAAAGAAAAAAGCCGGAAGTGGCACTGTGGCTCAGGTGGTAGAGTGCTAGCCTTGAGCTGAAGAGCTGAGGGACAGCACCCAGGCCCAGAGTTCAGGCCCCACAACTGGACCAAAAAAAAAAAAAAAGTCATATAGCATTAAATTAACCAAGTTGCATGTCTTTTACTTTTGAATTTGATATTTTTAAATCTACATTGCTATAGTTATTAAAACCATCTAAAATGGTCTAGAAAAGACATTTGTTTTGAGGTTTTTTTCAAATGCGGTGCCTCCTGGCTTGCTGGACAGTACTCTGAAATCTGTGCCCACTCTGCTATTGTAAATTGTGTCTGTATTTTCCATGCCAGTCTGCACTCCAGGCACAGGTGGGCTTTAGCACTGTCAGTCTGCCATGCCCGTGCCCACCTGGTGAAGAAATCTGTCAGGAATTAGAGGCTCTCCATGGCTTCCATCTATGGTACTTTCACGTTTGAAATCATGAGCCAAAAATCCATGATTGAATCAAGCCCCGGGAATTTAGTTAAGGACCCTGCACCATTGATTTTTCAAGCAGTTAATGCCAGGTAGCTGCTGGCTGCCTTCAAGGTCAATAGGTATGAATGACCTTGGAGCAACCAGAGGACAATTATTATTGGGATCCAATAGAGATGTGTATTCTTTTCGTCTGTCTGTCTGTCTGTCTGTCTGTCTGTCTGTCTATCACCTGTACTAGGACTTAAACTCAGGGTCTGGACTCTGTCCCTTAGCATTTTTGCTCAAGGCTGGTACTCTGAGCCACAGCTCAACTTCTGACTTTTGGGTGGTTAATCAGAGATAAGAGTCTCAAGGACTTTCCTGCCCATGCTGGCATCAAACTTTGATCCTCAGATCTTAGCCTCCTGAGTAGCTAGGATTACACATGTGAGCCACTGGCACCTGGCAAGTTATAAGATCTTAATGACTCAGTACCACTCTGGGCTGAATTAGATTCACTACAATCAGACTCTGGTGAGCACCAAGCAAACCATTCCATAGTATTTGGATGACATGTTCAGTAACTCCAAGAGCTAAGCATCTTTAAGTCATCTACTGATTCAGCCATCTAATCCCAATGAATAATTCTTAAATTAGTGTGTCCTTATTTTACCTGGTGCTCCCTGGCTTTAAATTCCTATTTCTGGAAGTCTGAAAGTCACATCTCTTTGGTGTCCAGATTTGCACTTAACCTCATTGTCATCATTAACTTATACTGAGGAATACTAGGCTTGCTGAGATGATGTTTAAGAAGACCCACATGTGAGTATTGGGAAGGATTTTGTAATAGGAAGACCCCTGCTCAGTCAGGCAAGCCCACCTAGTCATCCAGAGTGACAGAGCCCACTGCAACAAAGTTGTGAACAAAGAAGCAACTTTATTGAGAAGGTTCCTACACTGACCGGTCAGGACCATAACACAGGCTCAGGAGCTGATACTGCAACCCCGACTGGCCCCCATTCTTTGGTTTTTAAAGGCAAAATCCATGTGGTCAAACACCGTCACACACAGGTGACCAGTGGGATCGTAACAGGCACAAAGGATTGTACAGTCATACCAGACCACGCGAAAGTGGCCAATGAGGTTACAGTTTGTCTGTAATGGCTATTTAAACCAGCCTATCACCTTGGTTTAAAATGGCACGCAAATTTAGCAGATAAGGCGAGGTCTACCTTTTGGTGAGCAAAAGGCGGAATTTACCTTAAGCAGGTGCAAAAGGTAGGGTTTACCGTAAGCAAGTGGTGTTGCCAGTTTGAGCCAGATTATAATCTTTCTGTTTTTTATGGGTCAGTCTTTAACTCAGCAATCAAGGGTGTGTTAGGTTGTTAAGGGGAAGGGGACCAGATGCTTTTTTTTTTCATTCCAGCAACTAGGCCCATGGAGTCTAAAATCCCTCAAACAAAGGCAAAGCTCAAAATGGAATCGTACCAGCTTGGGCCCCATCTCAGGGTCCACTTCAATTTGAACTCTAGGTTTTGATCACCTTGGGGTTTGCATTAGAGTGAACTTGGCCCCTCCCTGACTTGGGCTCATGGTGGAGGTTAGCCTGGGACTTCTCTTTAAGAATGTGTCCTTTTTATTTATCTCTTCACACAGGGCTCTCAGCCCTGCTTTGCATGACCTTTGTTGAAGGATTGTCAAGGAAGCACAGTCTCAAATTTATTGCCACCCATCCAGTACTATCACAAGCTTGATTGAGTTTAGGGAGAATTGTGTGAAATATGCAGTCCAGCCCTTTCTTCAGAAAATCAACAATCTATTCTGGGATTTATCAGGCCATTGGGAAATTCCTTACTCTGACTATTTCCTGCTGTGTCTCTAAAAGCTTGCAAATTTTACTTTGGTGTTTTGAAAAGAGAAAACATAGCAGTCTAGATGCACTTACATTGCAGTTCAGAAGATGGATCTTTTCTCATCAACTAAATTAAAAGGTACAGAGTCCATTTAGACAGCCCATCTGTTACTATCTGAAAGTTATAATCAAGGTAATAATTTTTAATGTCATCGTCATATGTTAGAAAAGGGAAGCTGTGGGACACCAATTAGGGATTTTTTTGGGGGGGGTCTTTTTTGGTCATGTTGGTTCCAAGTTTAGAAACTTTTTAAATTAAAATTATTTATGATTGTTGATGCTACTAAGTAGTGCCCTTTTGAATGTACATATTCTTTAATAAATATTTCTTCAGTTTATATGCATACTTTGACCATGCCTCATACCTGTAATCCTATATACTCAAGAGGCTGAGACCTGGAAGATTGGTGGTCGCAACCAATCTGTGCAAGGAGGTCTGTGATATTCTGTCTGCAGAATAACCAGCACAGACCAGGGCTGGAAATACAAGGAATACAAGAGATCAGTGACTGACTAATGGCTTTTAGAGGAGATGAAGTGACAGATGTGGCATTGTCTAGAGCCACAGTTCTTAAAATGGGGCTCAGTAACCCCTTAGGGTTGAGAATGTTTCAGGGCCTCATATGGTTAAAACTATTTTTTCATTAATACTAAGATGCTCCCTGCCCTTCCCCTGTCTTCTGAGTGCCTGATAGCTTTCTGAATGCTACATGTATACGAGGATGTTATTGCTCTACTTGTGGATTATATGTTTGTGGATTCCTGTGTTAAACTTGGAGTATGCTAAATACTGACAGCTATGGCTCACAAGCAAAAGCTCATTAAAGTTGAAATTGTTTTTAGAAAGGAGGAGAAGAGATGAGGGAGAAGACAAATTTTATCATTGTACATTGTACACATGAATGGAAATACTGCAATCCAATCCACTTGTACAACAAATATATGCTAATATAAATAGTAAGAAAAAAAAGCAGGACTGGAGGTATAGCTTAGGTGGTAGATTGCCAGCAATGCCAGTAAGCTAACAGCTCAAGACCATAAACTTAAACCCTAGTACCCCCCCCCCCCCCAAAAAAAGAAGGGTGTGTGTGGGAGGTGAGGGGCAATGTCCACAGGGAGAGTTGGGTATAGGAGGCTCATGCCACTGTTATCTCCATTTAGCCAGCAAAAGCTAGAAGTGGAGATGTGGCTCAAATGGTAGAGTGAAAAAGCTAAGCAAGCACCGCAGGCTCTGAATTCAAGACCCAGTAAACCCGCCCCCCCCCCCCCCCAAACAACAACAACAACCAAAACAACCAACCAGAAACCCACAGGGAATTAACAACTGTACCTTAGACACAGACTTTAGAATTCATTTTCAAAACTAATTTACTAATTTAACAATTTACTAATTTAACAGTCAATAGTTACTCAAGACCACAAGACACAAGGCCTTGTGGTCTCACTTTTTAACTTTAACTGTGTTCTGCCATTTGAGACAAACCTCCAGCCTAGCATTCTCCAGGTTGATATGGACTCTTGCAGACTTTTGTCTCCAGGCTGGCTTTGAATCATGATGTTACAGGTCTCAGCCTGCTGAGTCGCTAGGATTAGGGATAGGAGCCTCTGCTGCCCTGCTCATTTCAGGTTGTAACCTGTAGAGTTATTCATTCATTCGGCAATTGCCTGTTTTCATAGCTACATGATAACCTTTGTCCCATTCCTTCCTCTGTCATAACTGTTCACTGTAAATTAAAAAGCCTTATATTTATGGACTGTATCAGTTAAAGCTAAGCATTGGTGCTGGGTCATTAATCAAAATAATGGGCAAAAAAGTCAGAATACATCAAATAGGCTTCATTTACACTCAGAGATGTAAAGTGATAGATTTAAATACAATATTTAATGTTTTATATTCCTTCCATCAGAATTTATATTCTTTGAAGAAAAGCTGCTTTTAAGATGGGAAATAAATTGACCATGCCCAAGTCTTATGTGATTAAAGTGTTCAGCCTTTCCAATTAGAATCACTTGAGTTTGTTGACACTTAGCAAATAGCCCATTTGTATTATATTTTATATAATTGCTTTGTGATCACAGTAAGTTTACAGTCATAAATGACTCTTTCTGGGTCTTAGTGGCATTTTGCAAATTTGTTATCTGTGAGGTCAAATTGGTTGCTAGATGGTCCATGATACACTAATGTACAAATAGAGTGGTCACTTTTTGGTTTATTATTATTACTTTTTAAAATCAATGACTAGAAGTATAACTACAATTTCATATTTATTAGTAAAATAAACTTTTTTATTTTTTTATTGTGAAAATACTGTACAGAGGGGTTACAATTACATGGGCAAGATAATGAGTACATTTCTTATCAAGCATTGTAGCCTCCTCCTTTGTTTCCCCTTCCCATCCTCCCCCCCCCCCCCCGCCCCCTCACCCAATCCTCCCTGCTCCCCCCCTCCCCTCCCCCCGCACCAAAGTTGTAAAGTTCATTTTGGACATAAGGACTTGTACATCTCATTGTTGCAATGGGTCCACCTGTATCCCTATTTAAACGATTTGTTTTTCCCCTTCCCCTCCACAGATTATACCAGCATCAAATACAGTAAAAGCAGGAGTTATACTGTGGGGGAAGTAAAATAAACTTTTTTAAACCATTAGAATCATTTGACATTTTTAGCAGTGCCTTCTAAACTTTTTGTTATTCTCCTTTAAAATGTTTGAAAAGATTTTTAATTTTTAAGTAGTTATACAAAGGAGTTGCCATTTAACAAAGAAGCTTATGAATATATTTTGATCAGTGTCACCCAGTGTCTTCTATTTTAAATCATGCCATCATCATTTGAGAATTCTACCTACCAACTTGGTCAGTCCAGAAATAACCACCCAATATAGAATGAAGTGGAATAACTACTTGGTGAGACAG
This sequence comes from Dipodomys spectabilis, assembly GCF_019054845.1. Classification (NCBI taxonomy): domain Eukaryota; kingdom Metazoa; phylum Chordata; class Mammalia; order Rodentia; family Heteromyidae; genus Dipodomys; species Dipodomys spectabilis. The sequence continues at coordinate 28,519,357 of NW_024870678.1, forward strand.
AATACAGCTTGCCATCACCTTCAACCAGAATGTAGGAGAATATAAATTTGCCTTTGAAGCTGCTTAGTATCCACATGGAAAAGGTATGAATTTGCCTTGCAGAATTTCTCAGTGGCGAATACATGTCATGTTCCACAGGAGCTCCTTTAATCCCTGTCAAGTTGCTCTGCAATTTGGTTGACTTTACCAAATGTTTTCTACGCCAAACATACAGTGTCCCAACCATTCTTATAATTCTGTCACGTACTATAGAAAAGATAAAGTCAGACAGACTCCATACGAAGGAAGGGGACTCAAAAATGACCTCTTACGAGCTCTCAGAGTGTGATTTTTGTGAATTAATGTTTACGTTATAATGGAGTTAGCCATAAGGAAACATTTTAAAACCACGTGTGTGACTCGGCATTAGACCACCCAAGAAGGCCATCCCATTTCTAATGGGAAAGTCTTTAAACCTGGAGTAGCTTCCCAAATGCCTTGAGCCAGAGCTCGCTGCCAGGTCTCTGTTGCCTGTGTCTGGTGTCTGCCTGTTCATTTGCCTTCCCCCACCCCCAACTTTTTGAGTCAATAATGCGAATGGAGTCATATATATTGGGTTCCTCTTGTTCCATTGGTTTACTTTAGACACCTTCTGCTTATATTGAGTCTGGCTTATTTTGGGTTCGCTTGTGAATGTAATGAGATCATTGTGATGGCTGTGATTGCGGAATGGAAAATGTCACCACAAAGTGCCAGTTCATTTAAATCATTTTTAAGTACCCACCTGTGCTGCTAAGCCCTCCATTGGAGTTTTATTGTCTAATATGTTTTTCTCCAATAAGGGTTCATTTAAGTCTTCTGTCTAGGTAAATTAATCTGGCTCTGTGAGTTGCTGCCCTTCTAGCTTCTGTCCCTCTTCTAATAAAGGCACCATCTGCTTAATTGGAAGGCGGTTAGGCCTTTCCTGTTTATGACACCATTCTGCAAAAAAGCATAGCTACTAAAGGATAAGAAGAACCATACTCTTTAAAAATGTAGTATTTGGGGGCTGGGAATGTGACCTAGTGGTAGAGTGCTTGCCTAGCACGCATGAAGCCCCAGGTTCAATTCCTCAGTACCATATACACAGAAAAATCCAGAAGAGGTGTGGTGGCTCAAGAGGTAGAGTGCTAGCCCTGAGCCACAAAGCAGCTCAGGGACGGTGCCTAGGACCAGGCCCAGGCCCATGACTGACCCCCCCCCCCAAAAAAAAAAATGTAGTATTTGGGAGATGTTTGATTTCTAGCCTTGGTATGTTGAAATGAATATAATGAATAAGGAGTAGCTTCCAAAATGTGCTGGTCTTCTTACTACTACTGGTCATTTCTGTCCATGTGTGATTCTGGATTTTTGAAAATCTGCCTTCTCTGTTTTGGTAAGCTAGGGTCAAAGCGCGATTGACCTTAGATAGACATTACTTTTTTCTTGTGATCCTGCTCCCTGGTTGGTGTCATTCCCAGGAGCATGATGAGGAAAAAAAGGATTATGGTAGCCTGAAATTGCAACCCATTGTCCAAACCCATAGAAAACAGGAAGAGAAGACTGAATAGAATTGGTGAGCAGAGGTGAATTCGATGGCCAAGATCTCCATTCTGTTTGTCCACAGTGTACATAGACAGGCTGGGTGGGTGGCTCTTGGTGTCCTTAGAGCTGGGTATTACCAGGTGCTCAATCATCAGCCCTGAGCATATTGTACCTGGCCAGGCTTTCAACTCAAGCATGTCTGGAAGTTGCACTGTGACATTGTGTGTCCTCAGTAGCCACTGGGTATCTGTCTACGACACAAAAAGAAATATTACTTTATAGAGTTGTTGTGAAGATTGAGTTATTAGATCATGACAAAGCTGCTTAGAAAAATGCCTATTTCACTGTAATGGTCATGTGTTGCCACAACTATTTTTAGAAATGAATGTCCTGGCACAAGTGACCTAGGTGTGTAATCCTAGCTTCTCAGGTGGCTGAGATCTGAAGATCCTGGTTCAAAGCTAACCCAGGCAGGCAAATTCATGAGACTCATTTCCAATTAAACATCCAACAGCCAGAAGTATAGCTGTGGCTCAAGTGGTAAGAGTGCGAACCTTGGGTAAAAAAGCTAAGGGAGAGCATCTTGGCCCTGAGTTCAGTCCCCAATCTTGGCATCCTCGTCCTACCACCCCCAAAAAGGAAGTTTCCATTTGAGTGAGTTAAAAACATAATTGGGACCCATTTCATATACAACTTTTTAAATTATATCAACAGACCGTTCTGTGTATGAAACTTTTCTTGTTCTTCCATGAAAACCCATTACTTTTCTGACTCTGTGCCTATCTTTTTGGCTGGAATTACTTTCTTCTGGACATTTTCTTGATGAATTCTACCTGAACTCCTCCAAAGAGAATCTCAATATAAGTCTCCTCTGTGTGTGGTCCCTTCTTAGGCTCAGTGAAGAGTCACCCATAATTTTAATAATGGCCATATAGACTGTAAGTGTGAAACTGGGGCGGGGGGAGATGCCACTGACACCTGATGAGGAAAGGTATCCTTTCTACACCTTTCACAGTGTGACATGTTTACAAGGCAGTTTCCCTAATACTTTGAGTTGCCACCATGTGTTTAATTCTAGCTATGAGATCCCATTTTGAGAATGTAGTAAATACTATTTTATTTCCTGGCAAGTATTTGAGGAAACTGGTTAGATGATAGGTTTGGTTTGTTGGAATGAAGATGTGTATGTTGCCCCTCCCTCCTATCATTTTCCCCTTTGCTTTCTCATTTTCTCCATCTTCATCCTCTTCCCCCTCCTCCTGCATCTTCCCTTTCTCTTCTTTTCTCTTTTTTTCTTTTCTTTTCTTTAGAAAGGAAGTTTAAAGTTCTTGCTTATTTTTGCTCATTCCTTTGTATAAGTAGTTCTTCATTACAGTAATGAAGTACTTTTGGAAGAATTTTCATGAAATTTTTATTAACTGACAGTTGAATATTTTTTAAACTATGTATACATGTAATATCAACCCCTAAGTCTCTCATTGAATTGATACTTTATTTTATGCTAGATGATATCCTGTGATCATGTTAAGGTAAATATTGTGGCATCAGATTTGAGAATAATAATGTTGTATAAATTTGATAATACACACCTACATAGTGGTTTATTATGTTTTTGGTAATCTAATAATAGGTGTTTTTATTTCTGATATCTTTCGAGGTATATGAGAAATCATCAGTATTATAGTGCTATATCAACTAATCTGGGAAGAATCAAGCACACACATTTACAGGCTTTTATTTATAAAAGGGTCTTTGAAAGGTGTTTCCTTCACAAGAGGAAATTTAGCTCTAGCAAACAGGAAAGGATGGTGGAAACTCCCATCTATTCTGGAAAGTAAGCTTTGCTCTCATATTTAGGCTTGTGATTGTTGCAGATGGTATTTATTTCATTCTGAATCACCTCTACTTAAAAATGAGTTAAAATTAATGGAAATGGAGGAATGACCACTCCATAAATATCAGTGTAACGACAGTGCTGATGACTTGGGTTTGTAGTTCCAAGTAAGAGAGACAATTTGCAATTCAGTGGCAAAGAAAACAATCTTCCATAGAAACTTACCGTTACCTTGTTGCTGTTACTTTATTAGCCAAATTAGTGGTGCTGCTGAGTAGAAGACTTAAACATGTGGGTTGGATCCTCATTGTGTGACTTTATGAGCTGTGTGAATTGGGTTTCGTTCTCTGAGTTCCATCTTAAGATGAGAAAAGTTGTCCTAATTGGTTTAGCATTATGCTCTGTCAGTCTTGCCAGAAATATTAGTGATGTTAGTAGAGCTTCAGCCAAGCTTCAGCCTATTAAGTCATTTTTTTAATCATTTAAGGAACTTCGATATAAAAATACACTTTTAATTCACCTTTGAAGTTCTTTATAGTGTTATAATTACAAATGACAATGAAAGCAAGATTTACTACTTAATGCTAGTTTATAAATGACTTTAATTGATTCTAATTATGCTATTTAATCTACAGATGGAGATGGGCCCCATTCAGAATACTGGGGAGGGTTGCTTCTAATTTCCTTATAGGACATGTAATTGCTGTTAGGTATTGAAATTCTTAGTGGAGAAATATCACAGAGCTTTGCAGACTATAGAAGTAGAAAATACAATAATTGTTAATATTTCCCTCATTCCTTACTCTGATAGCTATTTTAAATTAAAAAAGAAAAGATTATTCATGGAATTTGTTCACTCCATCAACAACAGATGATAGCACGCATTTAGGAGAAAATTATCTCGTTTTGTTATTAGACCAAAAGATAAGAAGATGGAAAATTCACAGTGAGGCTCTAATAAACTGAAGTTTTGGAGAGACGACGAAACTCTAGAAAACAATAACAAGAAAAGAAAACAAGTAGCGTGAAGTAATCATGGAAGGGAGGAGAAGTAACATCTTAGCATGAATTCTGACTTGAGAGACATTATTTCTAATTGGGAAAATTGCCATCTGGGTGGATGTTTCATTTGGACTTTGACTGGTGGGAAGGGCAGGCAAGGAAGAAAAGGTCACAGAGGGCTTCATTAGTGGCCAGAGAATGGGGCAAAGCCAAGTCGAGGCTCTTAAAAGGAGCATACTGAGAAAAGAACAGAAAGGTAAGATTAGGTCAGATTACACAGGATGTTAAGTTCCTGTCAAAGAATTTAAACTCAACTGTTGCTAGACTTGAAGACCTACAGAAGGTTCTTGAGTGACAGAAGGCTTCCTTTTGCTTTAGGAAGGCTCATCTGACTAGGATGTACAATACAATCAGTAGAGGGAGAGATGGAAGGAAGGGGGAGACGAGGCACCCTTTCATCTATACTTCAGACAAGAGCCATGAGCAAGTTAGGCATGAGAAGGTGAAGAAAAATAAATTGAAAAGCAGGAGTTGGATTTGGTAGCAAACAGCACAAAGATCTGGTTGTCAGGACTTTGTGTATGTGTGAGAGAAGATTTGAGGATGCTTTTGAAACATTCAAGAACCCTGAGCAGAGAGAGTGAAGTGAGGCCAAGGTTGGCTGTGGCTGAGCAGAGTGAGCCCTGGGGAGGGGTGAGGATTACTTTTGAATCCAGCCCCATTTTGGTAGCGAAGTCAGCTCTCCAGTGAGAGATGTCTAGCGGATAGCTAGCAATACAATACTGCGTTAGTCTAGAAAGTCAGCTGTGTAGGAGAGCACAGAGTCCATAGCCCTGGGAACTTAGATTAAAAGGCTCTGCTTGATGAGCCAGTGAGTATAGATGGTTTTTTGACAATGAAACCAAATGCCATGAATTCATTGTGGGAGTAATGGGGCTGAGAGATTTCTTTTGGGGAAAGTCAGAAAGCTGAATATGTTTCTACTCGGAAGACAAGAGGAACAATTAAAGTGGGAAAAATAATGTTTCTGAAATGCCACTTCCATTTCCACACTACTGCTTAAAACTGAAATTAAAGAACTCTGATGATGATAGAAGTTGGATTTTATTGGATTGGCAATAAAGGCTCTAATGAAAACATTACAGAGTATGCATCTGGAAGAAATGCTGGGAAGCCCATTGGCTGAAGACCAGTGGATAGAATATCACTGGGCTTGGAGAAGACAAGCAAAGTGAACTTCTAATACAGACACCAAAGTGACTTCCCACAATGTAGGTGAACAATGAATTTATTAATATGGAGTAGAGTTCTTGGAAAAAGGTTTATCTTCTCTCCTCACCAGACTATTTCAGATAGCTTCAGGCTTCCTGGCATGTGGAAAGCTATGTAATTAAACAATTTTCTGTTGGATTTTTGAGTTTTTACCTTCTGTGGAGAAATTTGATACAATAATCAACAGATGAGGTGTTTATTTGTGTATGTGATTCCTAAAGTGTATTGTCGGTGACCCGGGATTAAAAACTTGGAACTTCATTAAGAAAGCATTTCTGTGTATTTTGGGACTTACAGCTAATTCTGCCCTGTAGTTATTGTTATGAGACTATATTGGGATCTCTGAAGTGATTCTTAAGCAGCTGTGGCATTCAGATAGAAAAATTGGTATGCTTTTGTTCATTGTAAAGCTACCACATTGATGAAGGAACATAATGATAAAGATATTTAGGCCTGCTTGGCTGAGGTCTGGGGAAATTGTGGTGGGATAGTGGATAATCATTGCCATCATGGGTGTTGAGACAAGTTTGCAATCCGTAGAGAGTAGTATCTTTGCGTTTTGTTATCATGAATCAGTTCATCTATAGTTTCTGAGAACTTTTAGGCTTCATCTACTTATTTAATGAGAAGGTCTTTTTATTTTAAATGGCATTCCAGTTGGCACTAGGAAGAATGTCTTACTGTACATTATTCTATGTTTGGAAACGACAGAAGAAAGGGAAATGTATTAGAAGAAATGGAGGCCACATTTTTCCAGGATGGAGAAACACTGTTCTTTTCCAAGTAGTCATAAAAAGCTTATATTTTACCCTTGGAATACTTGAGTAAGGCAAAAAATCTTTCAGACACTTTCTCAAGGAGAGGCCCCAGGGTGCACAAAATGTACAGGGGTGCACACCATCCAACTCAGTGTATAGAGATATGAACCATCCAGCTCAATAAGAAAAGAGGTTTTGGGGGTTTTTATTTTAGGCACTTGGCTTTTTAGTTATGTGTGTTTTGTAATACAAGTTTATCCATTGTTCAACATCTTTTCTTGGACTGAGGATGTATCTCAGTGGTAGTTACTTAACATAAGCTATGGGTTCTCCATTCTAGCACAAATGAACAAAAATCGAAAAAGTCTTCAAACATAATGAAACATAATGTAGAGAATCTTGGTGAGAAGATGTCTCTCCTTGGAAGGTTACAGATTCAGGTGCAGCCTTTTCCCTAACTTATCCCTGTTTTGACTTACCTGGTATGTGAGGAGTGAGGTAATAGAAAACATTTCTCCCACATCCAGAGACCTGTAAGTGATTTTTCTTGACAGGACAGTTACATAATTCTATAAAATACTATCTTCAACATTCAATCCCCCAAATCCTTCCCCTGAGCTGCTCAGTCTTATTTATTTTTAACTTCATCTTAATAATAAGAACTAATGACTAATTTTCACAAAGATTTGAGGTACCAAAAATACATACGCATATGTATATATGCTTTTATACATGTACATACACATATATTTATGTATATATTTATTCTAACTAATAGGATATTTCTTGAGTAAAGAAAGTAAATATATATTACTTTTTACCTCACCATTTTTTATGAGATTATTTTTCTTTTGGAAGTGTGGCTTTGAAGGAAGCATATTATCTCAGTGAATATATTACTTGTGTTCAAATGATCATCGGGATTTTTATCCAATAGGAAAAGCCATGGGAGTGAAGTTGTCCCATGAACAACGTTATACTCCACCAGTGTTTTTTCTGAGTTTTATTTGATAAATGTACTGGATATTTACTAGATATTTTTAGTAATATGCTACCAGGGTTTTCATTCCTTTCTTTCCCCCTTTTGGTATGATGAATTCTTTTTTTTTTTTTTTTTTTTTTGATGAATTCTTTTGAAATAATTCCATTCAACCTCAGGAAACTGCTAAGACCTGAGAAGAAATACTATGTTGTAGTTTGTCAGAAATAGCTTACTTGACTTTTGTGTTGTCTCATTCGTTGTCAGTGTGGTGTTTACCCCTCCCCAAGGTGGGAAGTTTGCATGATAGATGAGTGGGCAGAGGAAGCCTTTCTGCTCAAAGATGAGCAAAGAAGCTTAAGCTGGTGGTCAAAGCAGGTGGCCCAGTGCATCCCCATTTGGCCGTATTCAAGCAAACCCCAGTGTCATGCAGAAGCAGAGCACACACAGGTGGAGTGGAGCACAGGCAGCGCAAATGCAGGCATGGATGCCTAGTTGTGTGGTGGAGTGGGTGGGGGAGGGAGGTTAAGGCAGGACTCCAGAGCCCTGTGAGTAGCCCAGAACTTGGTTTTGGAAAATCCTGACAGTGAGACCACCCAAATATCCTGGATTGAGAAATGTGGTGGAGAGAGAAAAGCCATGTGACCAGTGTGCCCCCCCCCACTGAGGGATTGAGCTGGTCATCTGGTGAGATTTGCTTTGTGAGTATGACAAGTAGAAGCCTTTCTACTACTCCCTCACCAAGGCACAAACTCATTGGTTTAGATTCCTTCTGCTAGGTGAAGAGTCAACCTTATGGTAAAAATTATAAAAGGATAATCAATGAGAACAGTGGGGGAAAAAAGCCTTGTTTTTGTGAATGGTTTCTCATCTTTACTGAGATATGGTTCACATTCTAAGTAGCTTGCCCATTTAAATTATATCGAGTGAGTGGTATCCTATACACTCCACCTTCCACATCTACAGCTTCTAGATCTGTGTATTCAACCAACCAGAGATGAAAATCAACCACAGTGAGGGTGATGGGGGGTGGGGGACAACTCTGTACCTGTACTGAACATATCTGGGCTTACTAATAGCATCATCATTTCCGAAATAAGATAGCATAACAAGTGTTTACATAGCACGCACATTGTATCAGGTGTTACCATTAGTCTAGAGCTGAGTGGGATGAGGTGCCCAGGTTGTGTCGAAATTTGGCACTCATTCAGAGAAGGGACTTAAGTATCTACAGGCATAGGTCTCTTTGGGGATGGTGTAGAACTACCCCTCATGAGTTACCATGAGATGCCTGTGTATTCCCAGAAGGACGCTCTGTTACCATTCCACAGTTTGCTTTTTCCTTCCACTTGTAATGGACATTGGCTAATGATGTGGGGTTGTTTGTTTGTTTGTTTTTTTTGCTTTTCTTTTGGCAGCAAGTGGCTCTACACCCATTTGCAGACACAGGAGCTCTGAGCTCATGACAGATACCTGCTGTAGGCCCTACTTTCTGGTTTTATTTTTTCCTCTCCCTCTCTTAATGATTTCTTTAAAACATATTATTATGACTCCTTTATGTGAAAGCCATTTAAACAATTTTGGTGAGTAGGAAGATTGAGTAATTATGGCAACTATGTTTGACGATGCATCAGCGATCTTTAGATATTGATCTGTGTTTATATGTACAGTTGGAATATTGAGAGTCAAGGTATATTTACTAACTTGCTTTTGAGATGTTATTCCTAGATAAGGATTCCCAGAGACCACCAAGGGGCTGATTCCGATGCATGCACACCAGAGAGTCGTTTATTGCAAGCTTGAGCCTGGACTCAAAACCGTCACCAACCCAGGGGTCAGAGTTGTGAGCCCCGACCTTTCTTTTAGCAGGGTTTTGATAGGGCCTAGGGTTGAGGTAAGGGGGTTCCTAGCTTGTCAGTTACCTGATTGGTTAACATACAGCAAGCAAGTTTTGTCACATTCTCATTGGCTAGTGTACGAGAGCTGAACCGCAAGAATGTTAACTATGCTATCTTAGGAACATCTGGAGCTTAGGTACTTTCCGGTCATCCCCTGATGGCTATTGCTAGGGAAGTTACGGGCAGAATGTTATTGGGACATTTCACAGTTTTTCCAGGAACCTGAGTTCTTACTTTCAGTAAAAGTCTTTACAATGGGTACTTTCAGAAAAGGCCTTCGCAGTGGTTACTTTCGGTAAAGGCCAGAATGGCTGTACTTTGGCTAAGGCCTCTCACAACAAGTAGTTAATACTACTGGAGTATAAAAGGTAAATGGAGTTCATCAACTTGAGCAAGCTTTTTCCCTCAAAGCACTATTAAAAACAAAACCCCTGAAGCTAACTAGGTACTAGTAGTTATAATCCTCGCTACTCAGGAAGACCATGGGTTGAAGCCAGTTTGGGTAGAAATGTTCCCAAGATGCCATCTCCAAAATGAGCCTCAAAAGGCTGAGCTGAGGGCATGGCTCAAGTGGTACAGTGCCAGCCAAGCAAGCAAGCAAGCAGGAGATCCCAAGTTCAAACTCTACTATTAGCCAACAAACAAACAAAAAACAATGACTTTCTAGTTAGAACATTTAAAACAATTTTGAAATACAGGAAAATTTCTCTTTATAAGCAACTCCTGTTACATCTTTCAGATCAACTCTTGTACATTTGTCATCCTTGTGGTTGTAATCACATTAAAAAAAATCATTGTTATTGTGTTACAAAAGGAAAAAAAATCTCTTTTATCTTTCATTGTTCAGTGTTGTGCTTTGAACATGGTAAATACTGATTTTATTATTCTTGGGACTGCTTATCTCGAGAGCTGGATGTTTTCTTTCGTCTTCTTTTTCGTTTTTGTTTTTTTTTGCCAGTCCCAGGGCTTGAACTCCAGGCCTGGGAACTGTCTCTGAGCTTCTCATGCTCAAGGCTAGCACTCTACCACTTGAGCCAGAGTTCCACTTCTGGCTTTTTCTGTGATTAATTGGAGATAAGAGTCTCATGGACTGCCCAGATTGGCTTCAAACCATTAATCTTGGATCTCAACATCCTCAGTCTAGCTTTCTTTAGATATGGCTTCGCTAATGGCAGATCCCTAGAATTCTGGCTCAGTGGTGAAAGATGTCACATAACACAGGTCTGTCTGTGTTTGCCTCTGGAAGTAGAACTCCACAGAAACAGCAAAGAGTTTGGGTCCAGAAAATATCTGTTTGGGAAATTAGCTCGCACTTGATTCTGAGTTAACTTCCTAAATTGTGCTTTGAGCTTACCAGTGGCATTTAAAAATTAACTTTGGAAGTTATGTATACTGAATGTGTTTTTGTTTTATGATAAAATGCAGTCAATGTGGCTGCTGGTTGTGATTCTTCTAGAAGGCAATGAGGTGAACCAGGCCAGGCTAGCCTGTTATTATCAGTGACATTGGTGAGAGGAATCCACAGTTATTTAATTAAAAGAACACACAAAATAACTGTTTTTCTTACATTTGTTACTGAGTAACTTAAACTGTAGTGGTTCATGGGTTGATTAAAATAAGGTGTCCCCTAGTGTTTACTCATTGTTCGTTTATTCATTCATAGTTTTTCACAGTGGAACTTTCTAAACTTCTCTTCCCATTATCTTGACATTCTTCTTCGCCAGTCAACTTCAACACATAGTAATCTATTTGTTGCCAAAAGCCGGGATCCTGGATGGCCTTCCTGACATCCTTTTCTCAGATCTTACCCCATTGAGCCTTTCTTTACCATCTTACACTAGCAATACTCTCCTTCGGTTATGCACATCCTGTCATTTACCATTTGCTCTTCATTCTGTTGCTGTACGTGGCCCTTTCTTCCCTTTTTTCATGGTTCACATATTTATCTTTGCTCAAGACTCAACTTGTTTTCCAGATGTCTGTGGTTTTTACTTTCCACCCTTTCCCGCTGGCTTCTGTAGCTATTTGCTGATGGCTCAGAGTCATTTTCTCCCTCCTGTGTGCTCATTCCAACTGTGTAATGGACATTTGAGTTGGCCATTTGGTTCAGCAGGCCCTTTGAAACGCAAATGCATGTCTTCCCCTGCATCACCTTGTTTGTGAGTCTTGTGTACTTATTTGTTATCAAGTCTCAGTGCATTAAAAAACAAAAACAAACAAAAAACTCCTCATTTTATGGATTATGTCTCAAATAATAAAGCAACAAAAGCAGGCAAGGTGGTGGGTGCAGGCTTGGAGCTGTGTGTGCTGGATGCTCCTGTCGGAGCCTGTATGTGGAGCAGGTAAGCATTTGCTAGGCTTTGAGATGGCATACAGAATTCACCGGGAAGGATATCTGCAGACAATGCTGCTGAACGTGCTGGCCACAGAGATGGGAGGCATTACTACGGTTAGGGATGAGAGACAGTGGCCATTTCCAGGAAAGCCTCCAGCATGGGCCAGAGGAAATGTAGGGTACATTAGGACTTGGAAAAGTGGCTTAGTGGAGCAAAGTATTTTAGGCCTTAATAGGAAGGAAGAGAAAAGTAAGGGATTGTGATCACTATATTCAAATTCAAGGAGAGTCAGCCTTTGAAAAGACATTCGTGATAGAAGAAGCAAAGAGACTACTTAGGCATTTTTTTTCTCTTATTAAATAAAGGGGAAATTGTGGTATCTGATGTATTGAGAGGCAGTTGCCAATTGTGCCAAATGATCACACAGAAATTAGAAAGTACCAGTCAAGTCAGTAGAGATAGAATTGAGTTGCTATATAAGATAGACTAGTGGACCACTGTTTCAACCCCAAATATGACACAACAGAAGCTTCCCTTGATATTACACCATAGAACTTCAGAAGCTAATCTTGAAAATAGCTGTACAACTTCGTAGATAATGCCTAAAATCCCCATTTACATTTATTTCCTCAAAAGTTATCATGAATACAATTTATATATTTTTCTACTAAGATTATTAGTTCATAACATTTTTGAGAAGATTCCAGAAAAAAATATCATGTTTAGTTGTAATACCCCTTAAAGAGTGTCTTTCAAGTTACATATTTGAAGTTGGAGGTGTATAATCATGAATACAGTTTATATTTATTTGTTCAAGAAGCTCTGGTCCCAGGAAAATGGCTCTATAAATACTTGTTATAACAACTGTTATTATTACAGGTTTGTATGAAAGTCTGCCAACATGGTCTCAATATTTATATCACAGATCAAAATGTTTTTAGAAGAGCTGTTTCTCAACTATGATCTTTGTTGTTTTGAAAATCCCTAATATATTAGAGTTAGTTTCAATGGTTACAATTGAAATAGTTTTCATTGCCAGTATTTTTTTTTGTTTTTTGTATGTTTGTGTTTTATTAAAAAAACCAGAAGTTCTTGGACAAAGATAATTATTGCAAATGAATTAGTAAATAAGGTAAAACAAGGGAATTTTTTTTATTGTTGTTGTTGTTTAGAATTGGGAAAATTCAGTTAATGAAAAAAAATGCACCTAGGCGTTAGTGGAGAAGATTTGAGGAATCCTAAGTCATTCTCACCAGTGATAAAAACCCATTTTGGGGATTATTCACTGCATGTAAGATAGTCATTGATTCTGGATGTCTTGTTCATGTGAAGAGATAACAAGCTACTTTTAAAGTTTGGACTTGTCATATGCTTCCAGAAAATTCAGTTGAGTAGAACTCTGTTATTATGGGAGGGGGAGAACCACTCAAAACCTGAATAATAATTCCACGAATAAGATAGTTAGCTTGTGATTGGTTGATTTTATGCTTTTACCTTCATGGAAATCTTATCACTGAGGAATCCTGTCAAAGGCAATGCAGGTGTTTACATGAATAGAGAATTAGTGACTATATTTAGCTATAATTAAAATCTGGTATGTAAAACATGTTTACCTATAACTGGAACTTACTCCAGCTTAATGAGATCTCAAACAAGACGTAGAGTGTGTCCTTTTTTTTTTTTCAAAAAAAATTACGATATATTTTTTAACTGACTGTCTATGGGTTGGTGAACTGATTTTGACCCGTAGAGAAGTGGTGAAAAGAGTTGGGGAACATACTTAGAATCCAGGAAGTTCTTGGCTCTATCCCTAGTACTGTCCCTAAGCTAGCCCCTAACTCATGATTCCCCTGTGTCAATTTCCTGAGTACTGGGATTACAGGAGTCTACCACAGTGCCCAGCTTTGTCTTCCCTGATGGATAAATTTCTTTTAAATTTATACCTAGAATCATGAGTTAGGAAATTTTATAGGAGAGGATTTTATAGGCGCAGATCTACCTATATTCATTCTGTATGTTCTCTGATTTGGCTTTTTTTCTTAGTAGTCTAGCCATTTTGTACAGATTTCTAACCATTTTCTTTAATCTGCTCATTTAAAGTCATTGTCTTCACAATCATTTGTCTCTGGCATGCAGATTTCTATTCTGCTATTTCTAATCCCAAAGGCTAAATTGATACATTTTTAAGGAATTGCAAGGGCTGTTTTCTGAGCTAGATGGGCCGTTCTCTGAGGTATGTTTTCTGAGATATATGTTTTGCTTTTCTTCCTCTCAGTTAAGTTATAGTGCACACATCTCTGTGACTCTGGTCCAGGTGTTTTGTAGTAGTGACAGCAAAGTCAGTTTAGAGAGAAAATGTCACAATTCTGCCAACTTCATCCACATCCTCAGAGAACCCTACAACTTCTCATTTTCTTAGCTTTTTAACTGAAGTTAAAACAATAAAAACAAAACAGTCACACAATCTCCCCCCTCAAAAAAAATAGGTTAATTGTTCATTTTGAAAATAAAGTATGATCAGTCCTAAAACTGGAGAATAAATGTTCTTTTCTTTATCCTCTATTGATTCCTCAGGGTGGATTATGTTTCCACTGTGCAATACACGTGCTTTTAAAATTGATTTTATTTAATCTGGAAAGTTTTAACCTGGAGCCTGATTTTTACCTTTTGAGTTTAAGATCAACGTGAGAATTTCCATTCGTGCCTGTCGGAACCCAGTGTCTGTTTCATTTCTTCCGCCAATTCCCATGATCGCACAGTTTTAGGAAAAATAGTAGTTGATTATTTCTGAAAAACAACTGACTGATATATACAAGTAAAGTATAGGACAATACAAGTTAAGGCTATTGTAGATCTGGGCACAGATGTGCAGGCCTATTGTACCAGAACTTGAAAAACTCTGGCAAGAAGATTGGGAATTTGAAGCCAACTGGGGCTCACAGCCTCAAAAATTTAAACAAATAAACAAACAATGATGAAACAAACCCTGGATCAAGGCTTTTCTTCCTATCAGAGAATTCTGGCATCTAGAAAGTGAAATATGTGAACAGTTATCATTATAGAATTAGAATGTTTCATGAATGAAGTGGAGGAGAGACTGTTTTATAGGTAGACATTTATATTTTGACTTAAAGGAAAAGACTGGAATAGAATATATTTCTAAAGGGACCCAAGACACTCAAGATCTAGATTAAGCCCAACTGAAAATACTATTTGTGGTAAAAGAGTAGGAGAATGATTTCAGTTTCCTTTAATGGGAGAGTAGTTTGCATTGGATCATCTGGCAAGAATTGTATAGGTGTCCGTTACTTTTGTAAGTAATTTTGTTAAAAATTCTGTCTTAGTTTCGCTGAAAGGGTTCTGAGACTGAACAAAAAATGGTATACTTATATTTTTTTACACACATACACAATTTTTAAAAATCATGTTTTGCATGTGTAATTGAGTTTATGGTATTTTTGTCTGGCCATATTTATATTGTGTCACATATGATTGTTATTTATATTTACATTTGCAAGACGGATAAATAAATGTGAGTA
Source organism: Dipodomys spectabilis (assembly GCF_019054845.1). NCBI lineage: Eukaryota > Metazoa > Chordata > Mammalia > Rodentia > Heteromyidae > Dipodomys > Dipodomys spectabilis. Next base: position 28,534,517 of record NW_024870678.1, read on the forward strand.
AAAGGCATAGGTCTACAGTTTTTAAGACAAATCTGTGCTTGCTAGGGAAAACAACTTCTATATGGCCATGTTTATAACTAAATCCTCTTCAGATGAAAGCTCCTAATCCTCATTAAAGTCCACTTTTAAAAGAATTCCCAAACTAATATTGAACTGTTTCATGGACTAGTTCCAATGTCCGATCTTCATAAGTTACTTTGGACCCCTAGTATCATACATAGGGCTTACTAGTAATTCTAAATTGAATTAGTAGGTAAGTTTTTGTTGTTGTTGTTGTTGTTGTAAAATCCCAGGGTATTCAACTAGAGCTGATGCCTTATGTCTGTAATCCTAGTTGCTCAGAATGCTGAGATCTAGGGGATTCTAGTTTGAAGCCCACCCACTCTTATCTCCAATGAAACGGCAAAAATGTGGCCTGGAGGCATGGTTGAAAGTGGTACAGTGCCAACCAAAAGCAAACTAGGGGAGAGGCTCTGGGTTCCAGCCCCTGGTACTAACAATAACAGGGTGTTCAAAATGAATCATCTCTCATTTAACTGATTAAGAATTTGAAAAGTAAATTCTAACATACGTGGTAATAGTTTTACAAACTGTTTGATAATATTCTCATCATAATTCATAGAAACTCTGACAGAATACAGAATTAGGACAGCTACAAACCATCAATGATGCTTGTTTTCTTTTGCAGGTCGTGGGGCTTGAACTTAGGGTCTGGGTACTGTACCTGATGAGCTTTTTAGCTCAAGGCTAGAGTTCTATCAGTTCTATTGCAGCTTCACTTTTGGGTTTTTTTTTTTTGTGGGGGGTAGGGTTGCTTAATTGGAGATAAGAAGAGCCTCATAGACTTTCTTACTCAACCGCGATCCTCAGATGTCAGCATTCTGAGTAGAAAGGATTTACAGGTGCAAGCCACTGGTGCCTGGAAAATTATGTTTACTTTTATATTAATTAAATATTAGTCATATTTTACTTATTGAAGCCTTATTTATACTTTAAAATATTTTATTGATATTAAGGTATTGTCAAAGGGGTTGCCATTCATACGTGAGGTAGTGAGAACATTTCTTTTGGGGCCAGGTCATCCTTTCCTTTGCTCTCTCCCAGTTTTCCCTCCCGTCCTGGACCATAAGTGTATAGCGCATTTTCCATATCACGTCTACTGCGTACCATAACTGCATTTGTTTACCCTCCCTCCTCCATCTCTGTACTCCTTCCTAGCCCCCCTCCTGTTGATACATTTAAGGGAAATATTTAGCCCTGATTACATTTTCTGTAGTGTCTTATTTAAAATAAAAAGTGTATCATTTTCTAGTTCTTAGCTTATCAGAGAAACTAACTATGACTTAACTTCATGTAATAGTCATCAGTGAATTCAATTGTAGTTGGCACAGAAATTTTTAAAGCACCAGACAGTACATATTCATGCTAACGACTACCTGGGATTCTTATAACCAAGCAATTTTTTTTTTTTTTTGGTTGGTCGTGGGGCTTGAACTCTGGGCCTGGGCGCTGTCCCTCAGCTCTTCGGCTCAAGGCGAGCGCTCTACCACTTGAGCTACAGCGCCACTTCCATAACCAAGCAATTTTTATTTTTACTTTTTATTTCATTTTTAATTTTACTATACAGAATTAATTTTGTCCTAATTACAAGGTATAGTTTTACATATTTACTACAGTATAATTATACCTTTTAAAAATATGGCTTTGGGCTGGGTGTTGGTGGCTCACTCCTATAATCCTAGCTACTCAGGAGGCTGAGATATGAAGATCCTGGTTCAAAGCCAGCCCAGGCAGGAAAGTCCTTGAGATTCTTATCTCCAATAAACCACCAGAAAAATGGAAGTGGTGCTGTGGCTCAAGTGGTAGAGCACTGGCCTTGAGCTGAAGAGCTGAGGGACAGTGCCCAGGCCCAGAGTTCAAGCCCCATGACTGACAAAAAAAAATAAATAAATACGGCTTTGGACCTTAGATGCTGTTTAGTTATCAAGAACTTTGTTGTGCTCATGTCTTTAAACTGATTGGCTTCAAAGTTAATTTTCTAAAAAAAAATATTTCTTTGGTTTTCCTCATTTTAATTTGAAAAGAATAGAGAAAACATACACATTTAGGTAAGTAATGGGAATACTCTTCATGTTCTCAAATGGTGCTTTGCAGAATCTGAGAATGGTGATCTCGGAAGCTTGATGCCCAGGAATCCATTCCAGCATTAGGAAAAAAAAAAAAAGCGGGGCTGGGAAGGTGGCTCAGTGGTAGAGTGCTTGCCTTGCATGCATGAGGCCCTGGGCTCAATTCCTCAGCACTACATAAGTAGAAAAGCCGGAAGTGGTGCTGTGGCTCAAGTGGTAGAGCACTAGCCTTGAGCTGAAGAGCTGAGGGACAGTGTCTAGGCCCAGAGTTCAGGCCGCAAGACCGACCAAAAAAAAAAAAAAAAGCAAAAAGCCAAGGGCCATGTGAGTATTATGAACTATCCAAAGCTGAAGCCAGGCACTGGTGGCTCACATCTGTAAATACTTGGTGAGATCTGTGATCTTGGTTTGAAGCCATCCTGGGCAGGATAATCTATGAGAATATTATGTCCAATAGATCACCAAAAAGCTGGAAGTGGAGCTATGGCTCAAGTGCTGGCCTTGAGTGAAAAAGCTAATGGACAACACTCAAGTCTCGAGTTCAAGTCCCAGTACTGGGATGAACAAAAAAGGGGGTAAGTAGCGGATAACATAGGAAGCAACAAAGCTAGTTTTGACTCTGGCAGAAGACAGGAAGCCAAGCAGAGTTGGCACCTAGGGACAGGAGTAGGGAGAAAGCAACTCTTTAAAAAAATTTGTGTCAAAATGGTATTTGTTGGTCCATCACATTGAATCAACACGTCTTTATTAAAGACAGTATTTAGCACACACTCTGCGGGTGCCTTTCTCTTATTCTCTGAACTTGAAAACCTCTTGTTGCTGTTTAATGTGGGTCAATGAACATTTTTTTTTTACCTGATTAAACAAATGGCAACAAGGAATTGGTTACACTCCCTTTCTCTCTCTCTCTCTCTCTCTCTCTCTGTATACTTAACGACTCACTTTCTCAGCCCTCCATCCTTTTCACAGGATTAAGAAAATGAGTGGTACAGTGTCATGCGACTCCATTCAGCCTGAAAACTTACTGAAGCATGTTTTTTTGTTTTGTTGTGTTTTTCCCTCCTCCACTCTTAATCTTTATTTATTTGCGTGAAACGTTCTCAGAAGTGGATGTTGGTTCAACATTTCTTCTGTCTGAGTCCAGTAAAGCCAAGGTATTATTTGATGTAAACCTTTATACATCATGTGCATGTTGATTTCCTTTCTTTAACATTTAATTGGAGACTTTTTGTGCTCAATTAGCTCACACGGTGTTCCCCAGTTCCTCTAGCTGGCTGTTGTTTGAACAGAGAAGCAACTGGTTAGAAGAACAGTTTGTCTGCCATCCCTCCATCCTTACGGGGTTTTAAAATGGAATTCCTTTTTTAAAGGGAGTTGTTCCAAAGATGTATCATTTTATTAAACATAAGATTCAGAGTCTCCCTGGAGGCATTTTTTTCTCCTGCACCATCCTATCCTGACAGAATGACGATATGAGATGTACTCAAAGTAAAGAAAATCTCTTCAAGCATAAAGATTCAGACTAGGCAAACAAACCTATCAGAGGCAACTTTTAATTTGACAAAAGATCTTCAACATTACAAAAAAATTCCTTCAGATTTAAATAGAACATTTCCTTAGTGTGCTGAGAATCAGACCGGTATTTTAAAATTTAAAGTCCTAAGAAACAATGAAACAATACTCATCCATTAGGAAGGATATTACATCATTTGCAAAGAGATGGATGGACCTGGAAAAAATTAGGTTAAGTGAAGTGAGTCAGGCCTAGAGAGACAAAAAGGGTGAATAATTTTCTTTCACATATACAACTAAACACACACAAAGTTATGTGCAGGTATACACAGATGCATCAACCCAAGTATGCTATTTGCAGGGGAGAACTCAAAGAAAAAGAACTCACAGTTCACCAAAATGAATAGCAGGAAACTGGTGCTTGAAAAGTTTGGGGAAGGGAGACTAGACTAATGAAGAGATAAAGGAGGCGAGAGAATGAAGTCATAATACTCAATGTCTATCCTTTGAAAATAAGAAAATTGCGGACTGGTTGGGTTGGAAGGGATGGGAGAGAATGATTAAAGAAAGGGTGACATCAATCAAGATGTACAACTAATGAAAGATAATAAAAACAGTAAAAAAAACCAGGCTCACTTGTTTCTAATATTGGTATGTAAATAGTTGCTATTTGTTTCTGAATCCCAAGTGAATATAGGTTTGTGAGTCACTGTTGTTTTCTAGTGTTAGAGAAATGGTCAGTAGTAGAGAAATGGTCAGTAGTCCACTCTTGTGGTAGTGTTTTGTCCCTCTGATCCTTATCTCCCCCATTCTTCTTATTTCCAGAGTGCTGGGATTTCAGCCCATGCCATAAGCTTTTTTGTTTGTTTGTTTTTGATACAGTTTAGCTATGTAACCCAGGCTGGTTTGAACTCTTACTCTTCTGTGTCAGTCTCCCAAGTGTTGGTATTATAGGCTTGCACCACCATGTCTAGGTTCAAATACCTTTTAAGTAAGCATGTATTGCTTTAGATGCTTAATGCCTGTGGCTGTTACTCTGACTCGTGAACGTGCTCATCTTTGTTCTATGAAACCACAGAAGTGAATTCGTATGTATTTTTGTATTTCATACTGCACAGTGTAAGCTCTTGCAAAAGAATAGATCTATGTCTGCTTTTTTTAGTGTCTAATATCTGTGTGCTGCATAATGGAGGGTGACAAATAGTGCAGTTGTTAGATTCTTCAGAGAGGCTGTGGGGCTTAACTGCCTATTACAGTAAGCACCTACCATGTGCCAAAGCCCTATGCTAGTTATTTAACCTGTGCTATTTCACTTAACCGCGACATCATTCTGAAGTTTGTGGAACTGAAACACAAGGGCGTGAAAGAGAAAGACAAGTAAATCTTTGCCAATGTCCTGTGTGTAGTGAGTTGACCTGTGTTTTCCCATGCCATCAATTCTCCTCTTGGCTGACCTTTGTCATCTTCTCCCCTCAATAAAACACAGAAAACCCCTCCACCTTCCATTCCTATGATAATTAATTGTTTTTCAGCTATAGTGCAAATGTAAACACTAGTCATTTGTTTCTCATTTGGTTGGAAAATTTGCCAAGGGGATATGGGAGAGACTTAAACACAAACTTCGAGATAAATTCTATCATTAATTATCATCGCCATCATTATCATCTTTAAGTAGTTATCTAAAAGGGTTCTAATTCAGCGTGTCAATTTATGAGCACAGTACATGATGGGTGTTAGTCCTTCCATCATCTTCCCTCCCCATAAACCCTATTTTTATTTCACTGTTAAAACATCTTTACTATATTTACCCAACTGTCAGTGACATGATAACTCTTCTACCTCATTTCACAAGAGGGCAGCACTTTCTTTTAAAATTTAAAGTAGAACTTTAAACAAATGCAGTCAAATTTTTTGTTATGAGGTTAAGCTTGAATTGTTTACAGGAAAACTGGAATCTCTCTTCTTTTGGGAGAGCATTATAAATAAGACATGTAACTTGGAATTTCTTTTAGAAATAGGAAAAAACAATGCTATGATCAGCCTCCAGAGGTTTTTCTTTGGAAGTTGCATTAGTCTGGTAATCTTACTAATACACTTACTATAAAGTTTGATAATATTATATAGTTTGGTAACTTTATAACTAAATAGCTTGGCAATCTTATAAATGTCTGAGTCTATCAATAGCTTGATGATCTTTTTTTTTTTTTTTTTTCCTTTTTCATGGTCATGGGGCTTGAACCTAGGCCTGGGTACTATACCTGAGCTTTTTCGCTCAAGGCTAGCACTCTACCACTTTGAGCCATAGCGCCACTTCCTGTTTTCTCGTGGCTAATTGGATATAAAAGTCTCACAGGGACTTTCCTGCCTGGGCTGGCTTTGAACCATGATCCTCACCCTCCTGAGTAGCTAGGATTACAGGCATGAGCTGAATATCTTGACTATCTCTTCAATTATGTAATCAAGGTGTATAATTTTAATATATTGCTTACTCTTGGAAAATAGTGTTTATTGGTTATAGTTATTGCATGTATTGTCCAGCTCATTTTGGGGACAAATAAGTATAACTTTTCTTCTCTTAGGAACTTACTTCTATTGATGTTAGAGAGAAGATAAAAGCAAATAGACAAAACAACTTGTAAACCAAACAAGGGACCATGTAGTATAGCATAATGGAAACGGGTTGTTATTTCTGCTTGCTTGCTTGCTTGCTTCCTTCCTTCCTTCCTTTCCCCCTTACCCCCCCCCCCCCCCACTTCTTTTTCTTCCTTCCTCTTTTTACTTGAGTTGGTTATTTTGGTGATGGTATATAGTAAACTCTTCTGCCCATGTTGTCTTTCAGCTGAGACCCTGTAGATCTCAGTCTCCTAAGTAGCTAGGATTACAGTCATAAGCCACCAGCATCCTGCTGGGGACAGTGTTTTTAAATAGAAAACTGTTAAATTAAAGCTATAGTGTGGAGTTTTGCGTAGAAGGTAGAAACTAGAATGAACCTCAATAATTTTATAAATTTTGAGTTACTTTGGAGGATGTATTTAAGAGAAGAGAATCCTATCAACACAGAAAAGGTAGAATATATATTAGGGATGGGTATAAAAATGTTCAGTTGAGAATATAATGAAGTAATGCTTGATATGTATATCAGTGTTATAGCTTCTTAAAAACTAGCCATTTAAGCTGTTTTTTTTTTTTTTTGCTTTTTGTTTATTTTTTTGGGGGGGTCAGTATTAGAGAGTCAACCCAGGGCTTCTCATATGGTAGGAAAGCAGTTTACCACTGAGCTACTTCACTATTATCCCCAAGTCCTAGCTCAAGTGATTCTTTCTTTCTTTCTTTCTTTCTTTCTTTCTTTCTTTCTTTCTTTCTTTCTTTCTTTCTTTCTTTCTTTCTTTCTTTCTTTCTTTCTTTCTTTCTACAATTAAATATTTATTTTACACAAAAAAGAGAAGGCAAGTTTTTCCCGCTTATTGAAAGAAAAGCAGAGTTAACTTCATAACTCTGCTAGTATATATGTCTTTTGACATTTTAAATATGAGAAAAAGATTAAATATCAATAATACCATGAGCTTTTCACTCTAGAAGGCTTCTTATAAAATGTATTAGAAAATCTTCTCTTACTAGTTACATCTTTGTTCTTTTTATATATATACATATATATAATTGTAGAGCTACTGTGCAGTGTGGTTACAGTTACATGAGTAAGGTAATGAGTACATTTCGCACCGAGCATTGTTTCCCTCTCCTTTGTTTTTCCCCTCCCACCTCTTCCTTCCCCACCTCCCCAACTCCTCCACCCCCCAAGTTGTAAAGTTAGTTTTCAATATAGTTACAGTATAGTTACAATATTGTTACAATGAGTCAATCTGTATCCTTGTTTCAGCATTTTGTTATTTTCCTTTCCCTCCCCAAATCAGAAAAAAAAAGTATATACAAGATACAGTGACAACAGGGGTTATACCATGGGAGAAGAACATACAAAAGAAACAAAAAAATCACATAGTACATTAAAAGCAACTACAAAGGTAAAACCTCTTGTGTCCCTATCTTGAGGTTCATTTCACTTAGCATTATCTTATAAGGTCATATGTACATAGCTTTTGACCTTTTCTGCTTGTCTGGTAAGATTATCTTAGACATATACTAGTTATTGCAAATAAGGGAAACCATGGGACCTGTGTTTCTTTGGGTCTATTTCATTTAATAAAATTTTTTTCAAGTCTTTCCATTTCCTAACAAATGGGGTGGTGTCATTCTTTCTGATGAAGGCATAGAATTCCATTGTGTACATACATATATATGCATTTTTTCTTGATCCATTCATCTACTGAGAGGCATCAAGGTTGGTTCCATATCTTAGCTGTGGTGAATAATGTTGCAATAAACATAGTTGTGCTGGTAGCTTTAGTATGGCCTTGTTTGTGATCATTTGGGTAAATGTCCAAAAGTGGGATTGCTTGGTTCTAGGGGAGCTCTATGTGGAATCTTCTGAGGAACCTCCATACTGCTTTCAAGAGTGGTTGAACAATCAAGTGATACTTTCCTAATACTGGAACCACTTGCCACAGGTGTCCAACATTTATATTTATTAGAGTTATGCAAAATCAAATTTAGTTCCTCAGTTAACTAGCCATCTGTAAGTGTATATATACACAAGTGAAGATAAAAGATATAAAATATTTCTATTTTCACAGAAACTTCTATTACACACTACAACATTCAGTTTACATTTACATATAAACATTCAGTTTATATTAGGTTGGGGAACCATTAAAAACAATGAGGCTGATACAGTAGCATAAAAATATTCAAAATTTAAACCTGTAAGCATCCATCCATCTGGTGTTACATATAGTAAGTGGACTAAAAACAGCCTGTCAATATAAATATGAAGTTTGCATATGTTTAAAAATGCCATAATTAATATGCTTTAAGTTAGCTACATGGGTACTAGTTTCATTGTCAAAGATATAGAGGGGGAGGTGAAATAGATAACTTTTTTGTTAGGGTAGCTTTTGAAGGGAATTCAGTTTGATTTCTCATGGTACTTAGGGATACAGAAGGTAAGTTGAGGATAGAGGAGTCAAAGCAGGAAAAGTGATGGGAAATTATCCTGTAGAAGGTGAGAGTAAGATCTGAAGCAAGTATGTGTGTTGCAGGGGGGGTGGGGGAATCATAAACATTAAGAGATTTTGACATTTGATAAGTTGGTGATGTGAGTATACGTTTTGATGATCCCAAGTTGTTTTGAAGTCTCAGAACTTTTTAGGTTATTTAGGGATAGTAGGCATGACATTGATTTAGTAATTCCATATCTGTTGTTCAGTTGTTAACTCTATGTGAGAGATGGTTACACTCTCTGGGGATGCATCTGGGAATGAAATAGAGTCCTGCTATTTTAAGATTGCCTTCACTGAGGTGATGAATATTTTATTATGTGCTATTGCTTTTTAATAACTGGTGATCAGTGATGAACTTTTATGTAATGTATCGTTTAAAATTTTTTTGTTGCTAATAATACCCAAATGTTAACTCTGCCAGTTGTAAACATGATGATGAAAATATACAAAACTATTTTAAAATACCATGCATTTATCTTCTTAGAAGGATACATGATGATCTATTTTCAGAGTGTGTTAATTTTTCAGAAATGTATGATAGCTCAGAAGACTCTTTCCCCTGCAAACCTCATTGCTGCAGGTAATTGTAGGAAAGTCTTCCTAATCTTATAGCTGAAACTACTGAACTCTCAATAAGTTTTTGTTGCCACTACCGACCAATTCTATGATGCCAGTGACTAAGTTTTTCTTGATAACAGTGTAGTTGCTTAAGTGAAATAGCAACATTTCCTATAGGAAAATGGGTGTCAAAGATGACAATGACTACTTTGATATAAAGATCTTAACTTTTTCTTACATATACTATGGAAGATCTTAGGACTCAGATTAATTACTACTACTGTAGTATGAAATGACGCTCACAAGTAACATCCATTAATGTTCTCAGGTAATTATAAGTTTTCTATTGCCTTTCCAACTACTTTGTGGTAGAATGAGCTGATACATGATTTCTAAAGAAAAAGCTATCTTCTAAAGGACTAAAGTTCTCCTTGTACTGAGATCTTACTATGAAGTGCATGGAGTCCTGACTTTTGGATAATTGGGAGGCTTTAAAAAGTTTATATAACTTGGAAAGTTAGTGCAAGAATGGCTTAAGATGTGCTGAAATGCTGGCTTCCCATTGACAGATCTTTGCCAGGTGGTCTTTCTCAGCCATATTTCTCTTTTAATAAAACTTTCCTATCATCTTTCAAAAGAAACTATATATAGTTCAAATAAAAAGGAGCACTTTGTGAATGGCATTAGAGCTGAATGGGTTGCTACAAACAGGTTTAAGAACATGGATACTCCTCAAACTCTTCTGGTGACATTTCCATTACACTTAAGTTTTTTTTCTTTGTTCACATTTTCAATGTTACAATTTTTGGAGCATTTTTAATTACATGTATTGTATTGTGAATAGACTAGTTAACATCAGACTAGACCTGCCAGTGCATATTTGGTTTCTGTACATTAGCAATAGTCACTCAGTTCAAAATAGTACTCAGGATGGGTGTGGTAATATTGTTAAAAGAACTGTCTTGTACAATATTAACATTGCTTGGGTAGGGTTTTTTTCCTTGTGTGTATGTGTGAGTTTGTGTGTATATGTTTGTGTGTATGCACGCACTCCTCAACATTATGATTTTAACTCATTCAGTGTATTCATATGAATACATACTGGATTCACTGTTGGAGTTTTAAAAGCTTTATTCACTTATAATTGCCTCATATTTTAATTTCCAAGTTAAAACATCATTCTGATCAGATCTGGCTGTAAGTTCTGCTTTCAATTTCTTCCTCTGGCAATTTCTAATGCTGAGGTAGGGATGACAAATCATTCCAAATCCCCACCCCCACCCCCCTGCCATGACTATAATGTCCCGCCCCAAACAAGATGTCAGATGACTGCTTCATCTGTAGTGATATAGTTCCTTCACTTTTTCTAGAAAATAGGGACCTTAATAGTACATCAAACATCCCTTCTCCTGACATGATATACAGGGTCCAGTGTGTCTTTTTCTTACTCTGTAACTTTGGATCTCTGAATGGAGCTGCAGTGGCAATGCAGCATCTCTTTTTCTCTCATCTGTGGAAGCCCAGTGTTCATTCACTAAGTGATGCTTGTCTGGGTATATACCAGTTCATTTTTATAAACATTCCAGATACACATGTGTGCGTGCACACATGTGCGCTCTCTCTCCCTCTCTCTCCCTCTCTCTCTCTCTCTCTCTCTCATAGCATCTCACAGTATCAGATAACAATAGAAGTACTGGTTTCCTTGAAAAGAGAGTAATTTGAATGATATAGTGCCTATTTAGACCCAAAGTTATTACTGAAATAATCAGGACTTTCTGGTTATAGAGTAACTTATGAGAACAAAAAGGCTTTGTCTGTATGTCCTTTAGAAAAGTTTACCATTGACTAACCCTATGCAGCTGAAGACTTATTTTTATTGAGGGCTGATTCTCTACAATGGTGGACCATCTGGCACTTCAAAACATCTGAGACTTCCAGAGACAAAAATGATTGTGCCTGGTGGTATTAACTTTCCAATACACAGATGCGACCACCATTCTTGCAATGGAGAGTACCTAGAAAGATACATGTTTTGTATTCAGGAGTTTTCTGTTGATGTTAATGTTGTGCGGAAGAAGTAGCACATTATATGGTGAATTTTCCACTGTTTTATATTTAAGTTGAAAATAAGTGTATTTATGTAAAAATGAGCATCCTTCTCTAGACATAACTTCAGTTCTTCTCTCAAAGGTAACCACTACTGTTGTTGTCTTATAGAGCCTTCCAGCATTGTCCTAGATTATACCTTCCCATGGACTATATTTCTCTCCACTCTTTGGTATATCTGCCTACATGTCCTGTTTATGTAGCATTCACTAGAGATTACATGTTAGCATGCCTTTCTCTTTCCATAGTGGCACAGAATTCATTCTGTGAAGCTGCCATGATTTATTTGCACATTTTCCTGTTTATGGACATTTAGATGGCTTTTTGCTATGTCATGCAGTTCACTCTGTGTGTGTGTGTGTGTGTGTGTGTGTGTGTGTGTGTGTGTGTGTGTGTCCGTGTCTGAGTCCCTGTGTGTGTCTGTGTGTCTGTATGCACTGATACTGGGGCTTGAACTCTGTGCCTGAGCACCTTGGCTTTTTACTTAAGGCTGGTGCTCTACCACTTGAGCTCCACTTCCAGCTTTTTGCTGTTTGATTGGAGATAAGAGTCTCTTGGACTTTCCTGCCCGAACTCTTTCTGAACCATGATCTTGAGATCTCAGCTTCCTGAGTAACTAGGATTAAAGGTGTGAGCCACCAGTTCCTGGCTCAGTGAGTGTTCTCACTAGAATCCTAGCAGTTGTGTTTTGGAGCCAAATTTGTATGTGTTTGTACATTTGATGGGTGTTGTTGAATTATCCTATCTTCCAGGTTGTCAGATTTGAACAGATTTTAGGAAATTTAACTGTTTGGCCTAATTCTGTCAAGTACAGAAATTCTGTAGTCTCTGCCTACTGGTTTTCTTATAAGCTGCATACTACTTGGTTTGGGTTTACTGCCTATAAAGAAATTTGGGGGGAAGAAACAAAAACATAATGTAGCACTCGATACCCAGAATAAATGTACGAGATATATGAGGTAAACACAATGTTAACTCTGGAGGAAATTTTAAAAAGGAAAAAAAAAAAGATGATTATTCTCTGTGACTTTTTGGGAAGCCCCTAACTTTAAGTGTTTCACACAGTAAGTGTGCTGAGTGGCTATTTTGAGTGTAGCATTAGAGAGAATTCTAAATGGGACACTAAGCCAGGACTTTGGTAGAAAGGTGGTCAGGCCGTATTGAAGCAGTGATTCATCTATGATCATATTAGCCTACAAGCATCAGATCGGAAAAAAAATTCCTCCGCTTAGCATTGAACACAGAATTATAGCTGCTCTCAGGGGGTTGTTTTGAACTTCCTTTATGTTCACTCGATGTTGTTCCTTAAATACATATTCCGATCATAGGAACAATACCCTTCTGGGAAGAGGACCAGCTTTTACACTTGTGAGTGAAAATAGTACTTTCAGTTTTGACATTTTCTTTACTCTGATTAAAATCTGTATTTTAATTTTGGCCTTTATTTTCTAAATCAGGGCAGCCATGGAAAGTTGGGGTGGGGGAGGGGCACTTCTTTCCAGAGCCCTGCGTGATTTTGTGGCAACTCTCCAGGCATGAGCTATTGGTAGACACCTGGAAATCTGAGGTGTGGCTGCTTGAGATGCTTTCAGTCTTGTGGACTGCTTTATTATTATTGTCATCATCATCATTATTATTTTAGGAAGGATATGGCTTAGAAACATTAGCTTGTCTTGGCGTTGTTTTTAGTCACCTCCTACAGTGCGTTCTGAATCATTACATATTTAGAAGGTGGTTGTAGCTGACCTCTCACCTGCTGGCTCAGTCAGAAGGACATCAGCTGGCATTTCTAATCCTGAGAACCACTTCTTCAGCCACCCTCTCCCCTCAGAAAGAACAAGCCCTTTGTGCCTTGTAACATGTCAGTTAGAACATTCTGGCTGCGGGTATGGAAATATATTAAATAGTAAACCTTTTTCTTAGGAATCATATGTTTTTATCTCCTAATTGGTACTCATAGCATTATTGAAATAGATGGTATTTATTGGAGAAGTGACCATTAAAAAAATAATTCTTTGTGTACAAAGTATATTGCCTGAACTTCCTGGGATAAAAGGAAATTTCTCCTTTCACTCAGGAGCCTTGGGCCTCCATCTCTGGGGTGAACCTTCTGCCCTTTAGGGCTGTATATTACCCTAAATAGCTTAGCAGCTGACAGACCCAACTGCCGGCTGATGTGAACTGGAAAGCTGTAACGGATGGAGTGGGCATTCCTCATGGAACCTCAGGGGTAGTGGATGATGGGTTGAAGTTCAGATCATTTTATTTTTTAATGTAAACCACCTCCTTCCCAAGTAGATAGGGATCTAGGAGGGAGAATTTCTTTCAGAAGAAATACTCTGGATTGTTCCTTGACTTGGAATGACCACAAGAAGTCAGTTTTCCTGTGCATTCCCAGAGCTCATTTAGTAACCAGTGAGGGGCCATGGGGCCGGTACTGGTAATCACCTATTGACCCCCATATGCCGTACTTTAGACTAGACTCCTAAGAAGCCTCTCTTTTTGTTCTTTGTCTTTGGCCAGTATAAAGAGGCACCTGTTAACTTTTACATAAAACACATACTTAAGTATTACCAGTTTTTTAAAAATTGAATTTTGTATTTAGTGGGAAGAGTAGTGTAAGATTTGCTATATAGGAGTAAGTTACTCGTTTTTTTCTACAAAGCAGACTGCCTATGCCTGAGGAATCTCTTTATTGCCTTAATAAAATTACTAAATAAGTCATCTTACTATAGCAAAGCATATGAAATACAGTTTTAAACTGCAAACTTTTTAAATTAGCCTAACTTTGGAAGTTCTTGCTAAAGCTAAATAAACATATGGGCAGTGGAATGTGTAATTTAGATTGGCCTTTTTTATTGATTCCATTACTGGATTTTCCTTTGTTTCTCCGTTGTTCTAGAACCTTTGTGTTCTCATGGAGCTAGGCATTTATGTTTGAGATGGTAGCTTATTTAGCAAGAGACTTCTAAAATAGGATTGATTGTCTGTTTTGAATTTATCCTATCTCCTAAGGATTAGCGAACGGTTTATTTGCACACACTAAACTGTCAAAATGTCAGCTACTTTGAATGCCATCATCCAGTTTATTAAGTCTCCCGGTATATGATATGTGACTTCCATGGGTGGCTTCTCATATGATATTGAGATTACCAGAGATACTCTATCAAAGAAGTGCTTGGTGAAAACAGGGTATGGAAATGTAAAATACATTACCGGTTCATATTTTATATGTTGACTGAGAGAGTATTGTTATTTACTGTTATGAAATTCAAATTCATAGTAAAATGTGGTTATTTTTTATAAAGGCAGGTTGCATTTCACAAGGCTCAGTTTTAATCTGTCAGTTATCAAAGAACACATTATTTCTGAATGATATATTCAATATTTAGCTATCTAAATTTTATAGATTATTTTTGGGTTTGTATATAAACAAGCCATTTATCCATAATGCTTTAAAAAGAACAATTAAGGGTTTGGGGATATAGTTCAGTGATTGGTTGTATGCTTAGTTTGAGAGATTCCCTGGCCTTAAATCCTAGAACGAACCAATGAATGAAGTAACTTCACCAATTAACTAACTGAAATGTGATTGTTTTCCCATGCCCCTAGGAAGGGTTCTGTTAGGGTTCCCTCATCTTGATATTTGGGGCTCCTCAAATCATGTAGTATCTTTGTCTTGGTATGAAGCCATTCCAAGATGAAGAGTCTACTTTCAAGGAAGGCGATGGTGTTCTCTCCTCTGGTGCTTGGCAGGATTTTTATTTAATTTCCTCTTCTGAGATATGCATGGCGGATGGCATGTTTGCACATGTCTCTGATCCCAGTCCCCCAGAACACTGGGTGGTAGCTTGGAAGTTTGCCCAGCTGAGAAAGATTGTTCTTTTCTCTCCCTTCTTTCTTTCTTTCTTTCTTACTTCTTTTTTTTTGGTAGTGGTGGTGGCCAGAGACTGGTGGTTTCTTTTGTCTTGTATTTATGTAAAGAGTTTATTTGCTGCTCTTGAAAGATCTCAGCATGTGCCCCTTGGGGGGGTGGGGGAAGAGGAGGCCCTAGGGGGGGAGGGGCCCAAGCTCTGACTGTGACCTGGTCAGTTTCTGTAAGTTTCCTCCTATCTTTTTGATAGTTGGTTTTCAAGCCAATAGTTCTGTTTAGAACCAAATTGCAGATTGTGTGTTTACTGCCGAATTTCTGAATAATCTTGCAATTAACATGATTGTGTTGAAACCCATAGTATCAGAATCTGTGTCTGAATTTGGTGCTCTGAGGTGTAAAACACATTCTTTTGGAAATTCCATAAAGCCATTTTGCCCCTAGGAACATGTAGGGTTTTTTTTTTATGAATCAATAATGAAACTATTTGAAAAAAATCTGTCAAATTTTGTATAAATGGACATATGTAAAACACATGCTATCTAAATGCTGATATGAAAATAAGTTGGATATGGTGTAGAAAGAAAACTGTTTTGCCAGTCCAAAGCAATCATCACTTTGTATACTGTTCCTGGTAGGTTTTTACTCTTTCCTGCTGTTAAATGGAATCCCTTTCTCCATATGATTAAACAGGGCTAACAGTTTTTGACATTTAAGCAATTCAAATAGCCTTTTAGGAGATGAATCATCTATTTTAAGAGATTTCCCCTTCCCTTGTTCTGTGCCCTGATGTGAAAAGTAAACAGTTCTATGAAGATGAACATCATTCCATTTGTGATCTGTCACCATTAAAAGCCCTGGATGTTTACCATGAAATGCCATACACACTAGAGCAATACCTTTCATTTGGACATTCCTTTGCCATACTTAGCCTTGTGTTCTAAATAGCTATGCAATACCAAAAACATCATAGTTGCTTTGGAATTGTGACCACAATCTCATTACAAAGACTTTATCCTTTGGGCTGTTACATGTAATTCTTTTGGCATGTGAATTTTTGCATCAGAAACAAGAAAATTCCCCCCTGAGAACAGACTGAATGACTTTTAGTGGTTTTAGGGAGATCAAACAACTTTTCTTTGAAAGGTATTTTCCTCATCATTTTATCTTTAAATAATAAAAATTAATCACACCTGCTTTCTTTTGTGACTTGTAATACGTGTCAGACATCCACTCCCTTTGCTTTCCCTGGGTGGCCCCTGAAGGGGTGTGTGTGTTGTGTGTGTGTGTGTGTGTGTGTGTGTGTGTGTGTGTATCTGTTCTCCATTCAGGATTGAGACAATGTAAGAGATACTGTACTGAAGTTTGGGGCTGGGCGGCCTCCAGGAAGTGGGAGTGAGCTGCACTTCAAACTGTGCAAGGGGTGGTGGAAAAGGAGGATGCTGATTAAAATAATAAACAACTGCTGGAGAGAGACTTAGATTACCACACTGCTCTCAGATCAGCCTGGGGAGCTGTGGAGCTGACTGACTGCTCTCCTCCGTTCAGACCCTACAGGGGAGGATCATGAGGGAGTCGTTGCTCTGAGCACTTTTCTCCAGAAAGATACAGAACAACTTTTTAAACTTTTAGTTCTGCTGCCTTGACCACAGCATCTCACAGGCCTGGGCAGAACTGGAGAAATGGACGGAAACTAGCTTTATGGTTACCATAGCAACCCGGCCTGCTGGGTGTGTCTGGCAGAGTGGGAAACCCGTGGTGGTCTCCCTCATGCAAAGTTTTGGAGTTTCTTAAAGCTTAAGAGATGGACACTCCGTGTTGGAACTCTCCAGAAGTCATGCTTTTCTGAAAACTGGCTTTTTACCAGGACTTTTTTTTTTCCTCTCCTCTTTCTGAAACCAGTCTGCATGGAAGAAGTTGGTAATACTTGGCTCTTTTTTTCTTTTTCTTTTTTTTTGACCCTTTTTCTCTTTCAAGTTTCCAGGCTATAGCTGCTGCTGCTTCCCTCCCACCCCCCTTGCATGTAATTGAGACCAAATTTTAAGCCTGGACCCAGTAGAGAAAAGTGGTGGCCTGCAGGTCATTAGTGAGGTGAGCAGGAGGGGGTCCTGGGATTTCCCAGAGAAAAAGGAGAGCATGCCAGTCTCCCAGCACTCGGCTTCCAGAAAACACAGGAACAGGTCTATGCCTTGTGTGCTGCGAAGTCCATGAAAAAACGGACCCACGGTGAAGTGGCTAAGATGTCCCAGCTCACACTGCTATTGCTGCTCATGGACCATAGCTCAAGGGCAAGGCTTGTAAAGGATTTTACAAAGGATTTTAAAGTATAGCCAGAAAAGATACGGCTTTTAGAAGTTGAACGCTGTTGTCCGAAGGAAGTTTGCCAGAAAGATGTAGGACGATGATTGGTCTGAACTTCAGCTTACGGGAATTGCTGACAAAATTTGAAAAGGTATGCAAGCACAAACTTCAGGAATGTACTTTTCCCCCCACCCCTTTTTTCCCTCTTCTTCCCCCTCTTCTCTTTTTTTGCTTAAAAATATGCATTTCAGTAGCATCTCACTCTGTAGCCTCCTGGGTTCTTTAATGTTGTTTATAAGAACATAAAAGTGTTCATTTTGAGACCCTCTTTGAAATTTTTAAAAAATGTTTCATTTAAGGAAAGCAATTCCTTCGGTCAGAAGGCATCTGATGCCTGTCAGTTTTAGAATTCCACATCAGAAGAGATTATTTGTATTTTAAGTCGTGTGGTGATGGTGATTTAATTGGAACTTATTTGAGGGGAGGAAACAAAGCAATAACTAAACCCAGCAACAAACACTGGGTTTGGATGCCAAAAGTCTGACTTCATCAGGTGTGGGTTGTTTTCCAGACTCTGTAGGCTTGTTTATCTCTGGTTGCAGTCTGCCTGCTCTCCTGTCCCATTCCAGTTCTGAGCCGCAGGACAAGCCGCATCAGGGTGAGGACCTACAGGCACACCTCAGCTTTCCCTTTCTATCTGAGTGCTTGTCTCCTTTACGTGTGTGACAGCCCTGTGGGACTCTAATGCTTAGATTAGCTATTGTTCATTTAGGACTTTTCTTTTCTATAGGAAGACTCCTGGCACACGGCAGGGTAAGTCTAGCCTGCCAAATGCTATCCTACATTTACAGTCAAGCAAAACAGAAAACCTCCACGCACCATGCAAGGGCCCCTGGCCCCCTCCAGCTTTAGATGTGGAGCACCAATCCTTTTCCAATTTCCATTCCTTAAACGAATAATAAGGACACCAATAACAAGTTATCCATTGTCATGAGTGTGTTCCATGGCTTTTCACCGTGAAGAACCCTTACCTTGTTGCAAGTACAAATATATCAGCCAGACGAACACGGACTGTTAAAAGAATGATGGGCTTTTTCTTATTAAAAATCATAATTACCAAAGGAACAAAAAGAGGTAAAACCATGCCATTTGTAACGTTTGGATGCCTTTCTGAAGCGATTGCCATCTTTCCTGGCCTCCTGAGACAGTTGGAAGACTGGGCAGAAGTTAGTTACTCCTTGGCTGGTATTGCCTCCTCCCTTGCTCCCAACTCTCAACCACAGACACCCCAGTTTGTACCGCTGTGGACTGTGCTGGTAATCCAGTGTGGACTTTGGCCTTTCTCTTTAATAGCTTTTTACACATCTACATTCCTGAGGATGAAAGATGGTTCACAGTTCGCAGGCTTACCTCTTGGGAAGGGGCCTGGAAAAGAAAGGAGGATGTCTTACCTAAGGCAGCTGGGAACAGCAGGTGACAAAACTTTATGACCCTGAAGAGGTCTGTTATCTTGTTTTTGTGTAGCTTTGTCAGTTTCTTCCTGAAAAGGGTTTAGGGCATGTGTTACATGAATAATTCATTACTCAGACCCCCTGAGAGGAGGTAATGGTGGGCGGGAGTCTAACTTCTGTATGTAATTGCTGTTATTAGTCTTAAAGCTCAGGTCAGATTCCAGAGGTGAGTCACCTGCTTCCTGCAGCTGCCAGCTACTTTATTGACAGTTTCAAGTTCGGGCTATATTAATATATTTCCTCTGCACTCCCAAACCTTAATATCTGCATATTTCTTTTTACTTATTCTGGTGTTTTTTGATTGACAGTAGAAGAAATCTACTTGGCTGATTTGTATGTATCAGTGAAAAGCTTAACTTGAGATTTTTTTTTTTTTGGAAACTTAGGACAAATTCAAGGGAACAATCTTGCTATAATTCAGAGCCTGAAATTCTCCATATATGCTTACTTTTGTGGGGGACACAAGTCAATTTAAAAAAATAATCCTTTGTGTATTTTCACCAAATGGTCTCATATATGGAGTTTATTTTACATGGATTCATGGCCAGGAAGATTGGAGGTGGAATTACTGGGAAGGTCTGACTACCTCACACTTCTTATATTTAACTACCTTCTTTTCTGCAACTCTGAAGCTAATAATGCTGTTTCTAGGGAAAGACCTAAGGCTGTTGCTTGAACAGAAAAGCCACAGAAGATGTTCAGAAGCAGAATGTAGCTGATTTTTTCATATGCAATTTGAAATCCCTTTACTTTCTGCTCTCTTAGTCTCCTCTTTTGTTCATAGAGGTGAGTGATCTTGTTCTAGAGAGAATGCTCTCCAGAGTAATGCCACCTTTTTTCATGCCAGTAACTATAAATATCCAAGGTGATGTTTAGGGTATCACAGATAAAAGTTGATTTTTGAAGCCCATTTCAGGCTCAGCTAGAAAACTGGAAGCCAGTGTTGGGACACTGGAACCTGAATTTTGATACATATTTGAGGCCAACAACTTAGTAGTCCTTCCAGTGATGGCGACGATGGGGTGGTAGACTGGCAATGGACATTTCCAGATTAAGACAGAGATGCTACATAATTTCAAGGCCCAGTTTGTGGAAGGAAGGGATGGACTACTTGCTAGTTTGGCTCTTAGAGGAATCCAGTGGTTTGGTGATGATTGGATGTCTAGTTCTACAATGTGTGATGCTGGATTGTGGTGTTTGGTGTAGACAGGATGGACAGCTTGCAGTCCACTTGGTATTCTTCTCTTATCTCCTGGAGGAACTCAGGAGATGTCCCAGGAGGTGACAGCTTACCATCCACCAGGAAGCCCCATCAGGAAAGAACAAGCATACCCCAGAATGGTACCTAGAAAGGAGGAACTTCTTACCAAGAGGGGAGGAGCTTGTGACAGATGTACCTGGAAGGAAACAGCTGCAAATTCTCTAACCTAGTGATGAAGGATGAGCAGTTATGACTGTGGGCCTTAGGGTGACAGCCAGAGAGTTAAAATTCACAGCTGACTAGAGACAAAAGCTGGTCCACTCCATGTGAGCTACTGAGAAGGCTGAGATCTGAGGATCATGGTTCAAAGACAGCCCGGGCAAGAAAGTCTGTGAGACTCTTAGCACCAATTAACTACCAGAATACTGGAAGCCGCGCTGTGGCTCAAATGGTAGAGGACTAGCCTTGAGCTGAAGAGCTGAGGGACAGCGCCCAGGCCTAGAGTGCAAGATCCATGACCGACTCCCTTCCCCCTACCCCCCCAAAAAAGCTGGTCCATGAGGGTACCACTCTGAAATCCAGCGTGTGGTTTAGGTTTATTGCTATTCTCATTTTAATTCATTATTTTTCTTGTTGAAAATACTTCTTAAAATAAGTCTCATGGCTTTAGTGTCTTCTGGAGCCATTTGCATTATGTACTGGGTTCTTCTGCTTTGTCATCACGAAGAATGGAGTCATTGGAAAGCCTCAGTTCAGTGACATTTTGAGTGGCTGTCTAGTTTTATTAATTTTTGTAGCGACTAGAGGATTGATCATGGGAGTTCTCTAAAGGTTTGGATTTAAAAAAAATTAATTGACAGATA
Organism: Dipodomys spectabilis; assembly: GCF_019054845.1. Classification (NCBI taxonomy): domain Eukaryota; kingdom Metazoa; phylum Chordata; class Mammalia; order Rodentia; family Heteromyidae; genus Dipodomys; species Dipodomys spectabilis. The sequence continues at coordinate 28,555,680 of NW_024870678.1, forward strand.
GTAATTTCATCATTACAGGATTCTGTGTGCTGTTTTAGTATTCACTGTGAAACTATCAACCCAGCTGATTAGGTTAGCCATCATTGGTTCTATGTGATGAGACCATTCAGAACCTTCCCTGCATTATATAATAAAATACTATGTTTGTTTGTTTGTTTTTGTTGTTGTTTTTTGTATTTTGTCTTGCATCTGGGTAGTACCATTCTCTTGGTGATTTTTGAGGAAGTTAGTTCCATAGTGGACACACATATAGAAACCACTAAGTGCATTTCTTTATGACATGTGCCACCTTTAGAACAATTATGGCATTAAAAAGCTATATTATGTCACTCAGTTTAAAATCGGTAATTCATTTTATTTATTTATTTATTTATTTATTTATTTTTTTCTCCAGTACTGGGGATTGATCTCAAAGCCATTCACTTGCTAGACAAATGCTCTACCACTTGAGCCCCGTTTTTGCTTTCAGTTTTTCAGATGGGTCTGAAGCTTTGTGTTCAGGGTCTTATCCTTTCACTGGGGCCAGCAGCAGACCTTCCACCTCTGCTTTTCAAGTATCTAGGATGACAGGCATATATTATCACACTCAGCTTGTTTGTAGAGATGGGAATCCTGCTAACTTTTCACCCAAACTGGCCTTGAACTGCGATCCCCTCCTATCTCTGTCTCCCAAGTAGCCAGAAGGAATATGTAATTCTAAAATGGAGGTGTCTGATGGAGACATAGTAAAATGCACACTGCAAGGCGGATTTATTATTTAGCTTTTAGTAAATGTTTCTGAAGTTCCAGGTACTCCTCTGAACATAGGGATGGGATGGACCACTGGAAGAACATCCCTCATCGAGTTTATAGTCTTAATCAAGGACGTTTTAAACAATGGGATATGGAGAAGAAACTATGAGAGGGATGATAGTCCTAGTGAGCCTGCATGTTTGTGAAGTCTCTCCCAGAGAAATGAAAATCAGCTGGGATTTAAACCCTGAGTTTAAGATTCAGGAAAAAAACAAGTATGTGTGCTGTTACCCATCCATGTGTGTCACCTGGGCAGACGTAAGGGGACACATTGGGAAGTTGGCAGGCAGAAGCAACTGTTTCTACACAGGCCAGAACTGGAGGCATTGTGTGTTCCAGGATCACAGTGTTCAACATTTGAAATGTAACAGTTCACGACTAGGTTGTCACAACTGTTCGGGTGTGATTGTGCAATCTCATTGTGGAGTTAAGGTGAGACAATAGTTTGGCCACACGAAACATAGTAACGGCTCCCAGGAAACTGGTGTTCACGTGGGGGCTAACTCTGCTCATGTGGAGTATAGCTTCCCAGGGAGGCTGCCACAGTTTTCTTCACTGTGATTTATTGTCCTTTAGAAACAGTTGGTATGGAGTTAAGGGGCTGGAACATATTTTGTTTGTGAAAGATTTTGCGTAATGGTAGTTTTTATTATGTTGACAATGAATATGTAGTTTGTTTATTGACTCTTGATCATGGCAGATTGTCTTGTTCAAATTGTCTTGAAAATGCAGTACATTGTGAGTTTGTCTATTTAGTACCTAGACATTCTCTTCTCTATTGTGTTACATGAATTAATAGTCATGATAATGATTAAAGAGCATTGTTTCTTTGATTTCTTAACTTTTAAAGGCTACTGTCACCTGCTTGTGAAAATGTGATTCTAATGCTGGTCAAAATGATTCAGTATGGTGATAGAAATCGGTGAGGTTAGTTATTGCAGCTCCATAGAATAGTTAATTGAGAAATTGAATCAATAAGCAATTGAAATAATTGATTAATTAATTGTAATTCATTACCTCAGAAACCTCACAAATATTAACATATGACATAACAACCTGTAATGATTGTTATTATGAGACTCTTTTAAAATAAAAAATAAAACCTTAAACCTCTGGCCATAATTCTGCCAAGTGTCTGATAATCCTAAACTGACTTTTTTTTTTCTGAGATCCTGTTTTACTTTTGAAGAACATAATGGATTTATTTATTTCCTCTAATGGTTAATTTTGTTTAGTTAGCCAGAGCTCTCAGCCTCACTAGGGAGGTTTTACTAACCTTCAGGAGTGAGGTCAGAGCTCCTTCTGAGGAAACATTGCCGTAGCCATGTAGTATTAGGTAAATACACCCTGCAAAAATAAACCCAAAGTGTGTCAGTGGGCCCCGGGGAAAGGATGAATCTAGCCTGACACAGTTTAGTTGTTGAAAGGTTCCTAGTGGTACTCTTACAAATCTCCATTTCCTGCTAGAGGGCTCAAATGGTTCTATTAATTATCATCTGAAGAAGCATTTTTACCTGCAGTTAAAGTTACTATGTGATTAGAGAATATTATAAACAAATAAAAATCTATGATTTCCATTGTGGAGTATCTGTAGTGACCTCTCTCTTTCTTAGTTATATCATGGAAGAAGTGTTCAGTTAAGGGCAACATTGATATTAAAATATTCATGATTAAGTAAGTATATAGGAAGTAAGTGAACAAAAGCTTCTGGTTTATTTGTGAATTTTGTTTTCAGTCTGGGTAGTGGGTATTCCTTATAGAAGACCCAGCTAGCTTTCGTAGTCATATTCTGGAGGGCTCTTCTGAAAATTTGTGTCTTAGGCTATTGATGGTATTTCAGTGAGAGGAAAATAGGAAGCCTTTTCCCCTAACCCTTGGCAGTTCTTAACCTTCAGTGTTATGTTAGCATTACATGGAGGTCCGTTTGAAGTGAATCCTCAAGACATTTTCCTTGCCTGTTTTCAGATATTAGTTCATCTCCTTGAGTACCTTGTTCTGGCCCCTCAGTGCACATGACTGCCTTGTGTTAAATGCTTGGAAGAGCATTGCTTTGTGCTTCTAACTGGATTACATTCCCATACTAATTATCAGTAACCATTTGATGCTTTTTTTTTTTTTTTAAACCTGCAGAAGGTCTTGCAGGTGGCAAAGGTAAGCAGCAGTCAGGCCACATCTCCCAGCTATTTAGCAAGAATAAACCTTCTTTTAGGAACTTTTAATTTATTTTTGCATTTCATGCAGAAGGTCATGATCTCACACCCTCCTTGCTGGCATCTTGACTTTAAAAGCAGTGCTTTAGTGCCCAGTGATCTACCAAGAAGTGTGATTCACTCATTAAGCCTAAATTTCTAATAAAAATGTAGACAGGACCTAACAATACAGGCTTCTAAATGATTTTGCCCTCTTCATATTAGGTTTTTTTTTTTTTAAGTGAAGAAATTGAACAGAATAATGATTGCCTTTCCATCCAATTTGTTGTCTATTTTATTCGGGCACCTAAGTGGCTAATTTGCCAGTCAATCAAGATAAAATTTTGTTCCTGCATTTGTTTTTACACTAATCTATGTATGTCTTGTCTATTATATTTTACATTTGATTCATTCTATCTAACAAAAACTATAAGGACATAGAAGAAATAATCAGATGATTTTGTTTTTAGGAAGCCTGGGGCATATTTGGCCAAAAAAAAACCCCCAACAAATGTTAAATAAAAGAATGTATGTTGTTTTCCATTTCTTTGATAACTTCCTGGTTGTTGATATTCTTCCTGACTCTGTTCTGACTAATATGTGCAAGGGTTTCCCAAAGATTAAAAATCATATTTCATCATGAACATTATATAAGCACTTCTGGTGTTCCTTACGGTGAGCTTTAGAGGACTATGTATTGTCACTGGCTAGATTGGTTAGATTGGTCCACTCATCATCTTTGCTGAATTGGAAAATGCAGCACCTGCCTTGATTTTAGGAAGCACATGTCCTTCATGCTTTTGGCATCCAAACTTCCTAATGCCTAGTTTTATGAATAAAAGTCATTGTGCTTCCCTTGACTGTGAAAGTAAGAAAATAGCTAATGTTAAGTCAGGATGTTGAGGTCTCGGCTTGCCTTGTGGTTGTAGGTGTGGTCCGTTGGTCATGATGTGTAGGAATAGACAGGAAGTTTGAGGCCTGGTTCCCTCTGTAACAGAGAGTGAAGTGACATCTTTCCCATGGGTCACTGCGCTTCCTTCAACTCTAGGCTTTGTGATCTTCTTGGCTTTTTTACTTAGATCCAGTGCTCTTATCAATTCAGCCATGCCTCCCCTTCCAGCTTTTTGCTGGTTATATGGAGATAATAGTCTTACAGATTTTTCTGCCCAGTCTGGCTTTGAACTGAGATTCCTAGATCTCAGCTTCCTGAGTAGCTAGGGTTCCAGATGTAAGCCATGGTGCCTGGCTTCATGAAGCTTCTTGAGGAGATGGTGACTGTATGGTTACATAGCATAGCAAAATTGCCTTCTGAGCCTTTGGTATGTATATCTTGAGATGTTTTAAGTTCATTTCAGACATAAAAACAAGATAATTACATTTTAGGAACTATTTTGTTCTTTTATATCAAGAAACATTTCAATAATTTTTCCCCCACTACTGAGAATTTGTTTAAAGCATCCCCAAACCAAAATGCAGAGTATGGCTAAGCCTGAGAATGTTCAATCTGTATCCCATTCTCTTCCTGGGCTGCCCTATCTGTCTGCACTGCTCCAGGATAGAGCTTCTAGTGGCACGCAGAACATCCCGCAGTCTCAGCTCTTACCCAGGGGTAGGCCTTCTGGATGTACAAAGCACCTTTTGCCCTGAACTTGACTGGGCCTTGTCTTGGGGATCAGATAACCTTAGAGATCAGTGGGTTTCCGAATTTGGAAGGTAAATATTGTAGGAATCATTCATCACGTTCTGGGTTCATCTCATATTCTCTCTATATCTGATCCCGTTAGTGTCAAGTTAGCATCACAGATCCCATCAGGAATGGTCTTAGAGCCTTGACATTTTTTTTTTTGGGGGGGGTCCGGTTGTGGAGCCTGAACTCTGGGCCTGGGCGCTGTCCCTCAGCTCTTCAGCTCAAGGCTAGCACTCTACCACTTGAGCCACAGCACCACTTCCGGCTTTTTTCTTATGTGGTGCTGAGGAATCGAACCCAGGGCCTTGAGCATGCAAGGCAAGTGCTCTACCACTGAGCCACCTTCCCAGCCCCAGCCTTGACATTTTTTTAAACCTCCTAATCAGAGTATTAGAGTATACCAGTAGTTACATGCGGCCCTCCCACAGATGTCGCTTGCTCCTGTATGTCTGCGGGCAGTGGAAGAACAGTCACTTAGAAGGAGGTCTCTCTGCCTTGGTTCTTGATAAAATCCATGGGTACTTATCAGAAATTAATTTTAAATCAGTAAAACACAATCTGAATATTTAAATTTTACCATGCTCACAAAGAGTTGGAAAAACTTCAGAAGAAAGAGGCTGTTTTAGTCAGTTTGGGTTTCTATAATAGAACCATGAATAGAGTAACATGTGAATGAGAAAGTCCATTCTTCAAAATTTCAGATCAATTTTATAATATTGTAAGGGCAAACTATTAGCAAATATGTCAAAATATTTTAAAAAAACATTTAAGCCTATGTAATATTTTAATGAACTGTGTAAAACTTTATATGTCAAGGTAAGTTATGCCCATGTGTCAAGAGAAGAAAATATTGTTTGAATGTTATGCACAATTCAATAATTTGGAAATAACACTTATACAAAATTTCAAATATTGCTCATTGAATTGAAACGCCTAGCATGTAATTACCTGATGCATGAAATTTAGATTATAACATGGTCTATGAATCAATGTATTGAAGAATTTAGGGCTATAATTTTCCATGTGAGAGTATTGGAAACACTTGAATTTGTTGTGTATCATATAAGGCAACATGGAGTATTTTGCTTGAAAGCCCATCTGCAAATATAAAAGAAAAAACAAGTTCTATATAGAAGCCCATTTAGTGTTGACCCTAATCCCAACATTTACATTCTCTCTCTGTTTTCTCTTCAGGACATCCAGGCAGAAATTGATGCCCATAATGACATATTTAAAAGCATTGATGGAAACAGACAGAAGATGGTAAAAGCCCTGGGGAATTCTGAAGAGGCTACTATGCTTCAACATCGACTGGACGACATGAACCAAAGATGGAATGACTTGAAAGCAAAATCGGCTAGCATCAGGTCAGAATACTCATAGCCAAAAGGAGGGTTACATTTTTTGCGTATCTGAAATGGAAAAGGCAGTCCATCTCCAGAGCCATTCTCTCTAAAGGTTCAAATGCAAAGACTGTTTTCTTGCAAGTTATTGTTCTAGCACCATTATGTCCAGTGCTCTCTGCCCCTTGTACCTGACTGTTCCCACATGTTCATATCATATTGTACACCTCATAATGCTAATAGCAGTAATATCACTAACACCTGCTCTTTACTGAGTATTTACCTTTGCTACATACTATATTTGGACCTTTACAAGCCTTACTTTATTGGATGCAGTCAGGGTGTCGCACAGCGTTATTTCCATCAATGGCCAATTGCACATACGGTGGGTGGTCCCATAAAATTATATTGCCCTGTGGGTTGCAGCCATCTCAGTTTGCCTAAGTCCACTCAGTGATGTTAGCATACTGACAAAAGTGACCTATGGTGTGTTTCTTAGAATGTATTCCTATTGTTAAGTAACACAGGATTATGTTCGAATTTAAATCTAGATTCTTTTGACTCTTGCTATTGAAGTTGCTTGACTTCATTGGATTTTTAAAATTTGTTGTTGTTGTTGTTGTTGTTTTTATGTCCAGCTAGAAGATGGATTCAATGGGATGAAATATCTCTTATGGGCACTAAAATGGGAAGTTGATGGTTCTGCATTTGGAGAGAATAATATTAAATAGCATGAACCTGAGGAAAAGACCTTGGCGAATTATTCAGAGCCAGGAGGTTTGGAAGTCAAGATATTCAGTCTGGCCAGAATTAGCATTTACTTGGTGTTATGACAGGGGAAGGAGTTTCTCTAGAAAAAAATAATAAAGTGGAGAGAGAGATTTGAGGCAAGGCCAGGAAACCTATGGAGGCTCCATGCTTCCAAACTTCCCTGGGTGCAGATATCCTGGCTTTGTTGTTTTTTGAGGATGAGACCATTCATTCTGCTCCTTAGAGAATATAACACCTAACAGGTTTTGTGTTTCTGATTGTGTTTTTTTTTTTTGTCGGTCGTGGGGCTTGAACTCTGGGCCTGGGCGCTGTCCCTCAGCTCTTCAGCTCAAGGCGAGCGCTCTACCACTTGAGCTACAGCGCCACTTCTGGTTTTCTGGTGGTTTATTGGAGATAGGAGTCTCACGGTCTCTCCTGCCCGGGCTGACTTTGAACCGCGATCCTCAGATCTCAGCCTCCTGAGTAGCTAGGATTACAGGCGTGAGCCACCAGCGCCCGGCTCTGATTGTGTTTTAATTGTGCTAAAGTTGCTGTTACCTTGGGCAGAGAATATTCTCCCTAATTTATCTTCAGTTTTTCAGGAAAGAGGATATCTGCCGATGATCATTGAATATTTATATACCATGTCTTTTATAAAAGATTGATAGGCAGTACCTACTTTGCTCACCATATGGTCATTGCAACAATGTAACAATCTTGTCTGGAATCTAAAATACTACTTTGTAGTGTTTTTAGATGACCCTGGAATATTTTAAGCATTGAAATTCAATGTGCCAAATATTCTAGCAGTCTAATAAACAATACATTCTGATGTATATTTCACTTACATCAGAAAAAGAAGACACTTCTAAGTTTCAACTAGATTAATATTATCAGACACTGACAATATTTTATATTCACTGGGAAAATGTGAATTGAAAATATGCTAATGTTTTAATGTTTATGTTTAATGCTTAAATGTTTATGTTAAATTTACTGAATGTAAGATAATGTTAATTAAATATTCACCTATAAGCTTTTTTTTGGGGGGGGGGGGGGAGGTCCGGTTGTGGGGCCTGAACTCTGGGCCTGGGCGCTGTCCCTCAGCTCTTCAGCTCAAGGCTAGCTCTCTATCACTTGAGCCACAGCACCACTTCTGGCTTTTTTCTTTTTGCTTATGTAGTGCTGAGGAATCGAACCCAGGGCCTCTGGCATGCAAGGCAAGCGCTCTACCACTGAGCCAGCCACCTTCCCAGCCCTCACCTATAAGTTTTAATGATGTTTTAATACAGATTCTTATTAAAATATGGTTTTCAAGGCCAGGGAAGTTGTCAAATCTAATGAAAATAGAGCTCAAAGATAAAATTTGCTAGATGCTGGTAGCTCATGCATGTAATCCTAGCTACTTAGGAAGCTAAGATCTGAGGCTCATGGTTTGAAGCCAGTCTGGGCAGAAAATTCCATGGGACTCTTACCTCCAAGAAACTACTCAGAGAAAGCTGTAAGTGGCGCTGTGGCTCAAGTGGTAGAGTGCTAGCCTTGAGCACAAATTGGCTCAGAGACAGTGCCCAGACCCTGACTGGCAAAAAAACAAAACAAAAAAAAAAAACAAAAAAAAACAACAACAACAACAAAAAACATTCTCTCTTCCTTTTCTTTGATGAACCTCTTAAAAATGCACGCCATCTTTTTAAATTAACCATTAATATCATCATGTGCATTTAAGGTTACCACATTTTAAAGTGTGATTGTAATCTCTTTTAGCCTTAAATAGTTAATTTTGTTAACTATATTATAAAACTCAAAAAGATGTGAGAAACCTTTCTCATTCTATTTCCTCTGATGCAGCCCTTCCCAACAAAAAGATTTGCAGTGACAGAAACATTCTCTATCTGCTCTGATCAGTAGAGTACCAACCAGCCATGTGTGGCATATTGAGTACTTAAAATGTGCCTATTGCAATGGATGAACTGGGTCGCCAACCTTATGCACTTTAATGAGCCTAAATTTTGATTTAAATAGTCGTATGTGTCTAGTGGCTACTATACCCAGAACATAGCTTTAGTGTTTGTTCAGCACATTCAGGCTGGATTCTAAAGACTTGACTCTTTTTTCTTGGTAGGTCTTAATTCTTGTCTTGGGAAGGAGGAATGGTCTTCTTTTAATATCACCTTTACTCTTGGATTAATGAAGATCTTTTTCTTTCATTATGACCCAATTTATAATCTGTGAGTTTTACCAGAAATTAAAAAGTACTTATATTTTGTAATCAGAAAGTCAAGCTTATTTTTGTGTTGTCCTTACACAATAAGAGCTAACATCTCTTTGCTGCCTCTGAATTTGAGTTGTTTGTTATACTCTTTGGAGATGGTTTCTTTAAAGGATAGGGACTTGGGATGATTTATAACATAAATTACTCAGTAGTTCCCTCCATCATTCTTGTTTGTACTATATTTGAATGAAATATCACTTTTATGGATCTTTATCTTGTAACAACTTTTTTGCACTTTAAATATAAGTCACTTAAAAAGTTGTGGAACTTAGAAAGTTGTAAAAATGAATTCCTTCTTAAAAGGGGGTACATTTTGGGAAGCATATTCATATTTTATATTCTGTTTTAGGAGGATAATGTAGCCAGTGAATGGATCTATTATTTTTTAGACATCAAGCATCTAAAGAATGAACTGGAACAACTAAGAAATAAGGATAAAGTCAACTGTGGAAAAAGACAAAAAAAACCCTGAGTAGCTATAAATAAATGTGATGTCTTAGATAAAGTAATGTTTTAAGCAAGGATTCGGAAAACCTGATGGATGGCCTGTTGTCTGTGGTCTTGAGGAGATTTAAGCTTCAACATGTTTATAATAACATTGATGGAGTTCAGCTAAGCCAAACACAAATGTAAAGTTTCTTCTTACAAAGCCTTCAACTCACTGCCCACGAAAAAGCTTTCATCTTGAAAGATGAAAGAATTCATAAGAAGCTGGAAGACTGAAGGCTACCCACGGAAGCATGCATTTAGTTGAGCATATGGTAGTAATCCACTAAACACAGAGGTGTAATCTGTTGGAGAATAACCAGAACAGATTTGCCAAAGATTCTGCCAGATGAACTTAATTTTTACTATGGGAAAGCAATGATGCAGGAGAAACACACACACATCGGTGTTTTTCTTTGTTATTTCAAAGCCACGTCAGCATCTCTTGTAAAAAGTATTTCCTTCATCTTTGTAGGTAGTCCTTTGGGAACTAAAGCCATAGGGCTCAATGATCAGCTTTATTATTCCTGTGCACTCAAGTGTTAACTGTATTGGGAAAGATAGTTGTGTGCTCTTCAATAAGTTTGTGCACCTGAAATTCAAAGGAAACTAAATTTGCATCTCAGATATTAAGGAATGAAGCTACAAATGCTGAAGACAGTACCAAATTTAAATAAGATGTGAGGCTAGGTGCATAAGTGATTTGCACACAGACATTTAAGTCTTCCCTGGCTGACCAGCGACCTTTGATTCTAGTTGTTTTTTGTATTGAAAAATATGGGAAGAAAATGGCAAAAGCTTTGTCAAAGGTATTTGTTGGATAATGGCTTGTAGGTGCAGAAAGAGTTTTCAATTAAAATAATGAAAATTACTTAGCCATGCTCTGTGACAAGTAAAATTATTGTTTATCAGAGAAAGCTAATTACATATTTGGCCTAAAATTAATTAACAGGATGAAAGAAAAGCTGGAGCTCAAGCAGAGTCAGGACCTTGTGAAAGCATACTTTTGCAAAGTAAGGCTAGTCAGAGTACCATGGAGCAAGCAGAAGCAATAGAAGATGCAAGAAAGTAGGTTTCTTTTTTTTTATTTTTTAGTAAGTTTTTTATTCTGAAAATACTGTACAGAGGGGTTACAGTTACATGAGTAAGGTAATGAGTGTGTTTCTAATCATACAACTCTCAGAGAACTATAAAATGCTTTGAACTTCATTTTGTAATTGTGAATTATTTATCTGGCCTTTATAAATATGATATAGAATACGAAGAGTTGGTTTTATATCATCCACTTGGAATCTACTGCAATCTTAATTCACCTTTTATATATAACTGTGTGAATACAGTATCTAACTAGAGATGAAGGGGAGATGAGACATTTCCGTTTGCTCTTCTGAGGATATGAACTTTGTTACAAAGTAACAAAGACTTCCAAGGCTGTTGAATATCTGTTGTCTGGGAGCTCTGATACAATGGTTGTGAGAATATTTGTTTGAATTAAATACAGAAGAGCTTCTGGTTTTCAGAGAAAGGCTCAAGTAGATTAGATGTGCACAAAAAGAAATCCGTGACCTATGTGAGACAGTTGATTGGTTTGGTGTTACTCAGCAGAGGCACAGATTGATGGAGATGGCGACCATCAGGACAGGTGGGAGGTTGTGAATGAGCGCAGAGGAAGTAAGGTCAATAGAGTTTTTCTGTGAGGCTTGCCTCAGAGAGAGTCATCTTCTTCCCTCGTCTCTTTCATTCCCCTTGGAAACTGTTGGGTAACAAGGTTAGGTTCATCTCAGTTAGGTTCATCATCGGTTCAGATCTCTTAATGTGATCCTCATTCTTTCTCAACAGGGCCCATTTGGAGGCTAGTGCAGAGAAATGGAACAGGCTCCTGGTGTCGTTAGAAGAACTGATCAAATGGCTGAATATGAAAGACGAAGAGCTTAAGAAACAGATGCCTATTGGAGGGGATGTTCCAGCCTTACAGCTCCAGTATGACCATTGTAAAGTGAGTGGACCATCTCTGGTGGGGTTCCTTAGGTTTGGTAACTATTTCTAATAAAATTCTAGGTAAATATCAAAGTTAGGCTGATCATAGCACAATGGCAATCTTCCCTTCTCCCTCTAAACTGTCAGTATTTAGGCATTTATTTTATTCATTGATTGATTCATTCATTTATTTGTTTTTGTGCTGGTCCTGGGGCTTGAACTCTGGACCTAGGCACTGTAACTGAGCTTTTGTGCTCAAAGCTAACACTCTACCACTGGAGCCACATCTCTACTTCCAGATTTTGGTGGTGAATGGGAGATAAGAGAGTCTCCCCGGCTTTCCTGCCTGGGCTAGCTTCAAACCACAGTCCTCAGATCTCAGCCTCCTCAAGGAGTTGAGATTACAGGTGTGAGCCATTAGCACCTGAAACAGGCATTTACTTAAAATTTCACTTACTGCTTTTTTTTTTTTTTTTCATATTATGAAGTTTCTTCATATTTCACTAAAATTTGTCAAATAATATAAGTATCTGAGGGAGAATATTGCTTTTAGCACATCATGAAATTTATCTAACTTTCTCATAGATTTTGGAAATTTAACATTGTATTGGGGAAAATTTAGAGTATAACTTACTTTAATCTTAAGTTCAGAAGTCTTAGAGACTTAAAGATTTACAAGTTAAGAATGGGAGAAAATATTTACAAATGAGCCGGGCGCTGGTGGCTCACGCCTGTAATCCTAGCTACTCAGGAGGCTGAGATCTGAGGATCGCGGTTCAAAGCCAGCCCGGGCAGGAGAGACCGGGAGACTCTTATCTCCAATAAACCACCAGAAAACCGGAAGTGGCGCTGTAGCTCAAGTGGTAGAGCGCTCGCCTTGAGCTGAAGAGCTGAGGGACAGCGCCCAGGCCCAGAGTTCAAGCCCCACGACCGACAAAAAAAAAAAAAATTTACAAATGACATATCTTAATAAAGGATTAATATCAAAATATATTTTAAAAATTACAAACTAACGACTTTGAACTACAAAATAAGCCTGGGAGGTAACTAACCTTGCCTGGCATGCTGGAGAAACTGGGTTTTGTCCCCTGAATCATTAAAAAACAAAACCAAAAATAGACACCCCCCCCCCCCCAAACACTCCCAAAGTACAAAAATCTAGAAAGTACCATCTTGTCTATATTAAATGAATGTTATAAAAAATAAAAACTTGTGATTAAAAAATAAGAATAGCTAGGTGCCAGTGGCTCACACCTGTAATCCTAGCTTCTCAGGAGGCTGAGATCTGAGGATTGCAGTTCAAAGCCAGCCTGAGCAGGAAAATCTGTGAGACTCTTATCTCCAATAAACCACTCAGAAAACTGGAAGTGACGCTGTGGCTCAAGTAGTAGAGCTCTAGCCTTGAGCTGAAGAACTAAGAGACAGTGTCCAAGTCCAGAGTTCAAGTTCCATGACCAACAAAAACAACAAGAACAACAACAACAAAAATAAGGGTAGATTTAGGTTTTATAGCAAATGAAGACAGTAGCATTTAAGATAATTTTATGTCTTATTTTTCTTTAACTCACAGTTATTCTAGCCTCTCTTTATATTTATGCTTTGGCAAACAGATGTTGAAATGTTGTCAAAAGACAAATTCTTCAATCATTGTGTTCTTACAAATTTCCCATAATTTATGAGATTCCTTTATACTATTTCCTGAATATATTGCATGTTATCTTCTTTTATTGTATTATTTACTGTCTGAATGCAGTATAAGTTCTCATTGTAAATCTATACATTTCAATGTAGTACTATAATTCTGTTCCAATTTGAAAAGTGGCAAACAGTAACACATGTTTTCCCTAAAGGAAGATCTCATCTGTTTAATAAATTGCTCTAATAAGGAATGATACAACCCTCCTTAAATTTGTTTTATGCTGAACCCTATAACTATACAATTAGAAATTGCAAGTTAAGTTATACCTTTTCTACTTGAAAAGAGAGCATAATAAATGTCTCTGAAAATAAGAAAAAGGGAGATATTGTCTCTGTGTGTGTGGTATGTAAAATAATGAAAGACTAAGTTCCCGATTTATGACACTCAAGTTTTTTTTCTATTAATTATTCATATTCCCATTTGTGGGTTTTGGTATTAGTGAGGAAATACAATCATACAAAGCTCTTCAAATGGCAGTGTTCTATACAGAATAAAAGCTGCCTCGGAGCACCTGTAACAAGCTTTGATTAAAACCCAAACCTTGAGGCATGAAATTATGTTCTCCTGGCAACCTTGGCCTTATTTTGGGAAGGCACACCAGCCTTCGCACTCAGTCACGGCTGTCTTGTATTCCCGGTCACAGTGAGGGTTCGTGGATTTAAGTTTTATTTCACTTTGTCCTAGAGCCTTGTATGCCACTGTTATACTTCAACCCTTTAATAAAGGTAAAACGACTGATGCTGCAGAGAATTAATGCCAGTTCATTTATTTGTTTAGTGACTTACACATACTAGGTATTATTCTAGTCACCAGTGAGTCTGCACTGGGGTTGGAGGTATGGTTAAACAGTGGTGGAGGGCTTGCTTAGCATGTCTGAGGCTCTGCGTTCATCACCAACACCAAAAAAAAATAAATAAATAAACCGAGTTCTCGCCAGAGTCTGAGTAGTAAAAGGCACCAGGAGGTGGTTACTGGTTAGGGATGGGTAAGATCAAGGAGAAAGGGGTAGATGAATGAAGAGAAGACAGGGAAAATACAGATAAGAATCCAATGTATATCCAACAAATGTAAGAAGAGTGAAGGAAGGGGCGAGTAGGAAAGGGATGGTTGAGAAAGAAGGGGTGACAGTGATCCAGATACTATACTCCCAAACTGCTTTGTTAAACGGCAACTCCTTTGCACAGCTAAAAGATTATTATCGTATTAATAATACGATAATAATATTATATTAATATATTAATATAATTATTTTATAATATATATAATATATAATATAATAATTATATTATAATAATATTATATTAATATATTAATATATTATATATCCATGGTAAATGAAATGAGAAATGAAAGCAGGGTCATGGAGCGTTGTGGGAGTGTACAGGCCCGAGGTGGAGAAAGGTTGGAAAGGATATGTTGTTATTTTGATTCTTTGATTTTAAAAAAGCAAATCAGCAAGAGTAATTAAATTGCATGATTTAGGCATGATTTTTTTCTCTATAATGTGTGTCCTTTCCCGCTGGGCGGTACTGTCCTTTGCTTAACCCAATTTAATTTTATATTCAAGCCCGATTATATAAAAGTCAGGACACTTGGGTCTTCACTGAATTGCCAAGATAAATTACAAAATTTACTTATTAAAATAAATTGTAATACTGCCGTGAAGAAAACCACTTGACCATTAAATTTCGGTTGTGCATATTTGTGTGTGAAGGCCCCTTTCTCTGTGAGTGTGTGTGGGAGTGTGGTAGGGGTGAGTCCAGGGCTTTTTCTCCTGTTAAAGTCATCTAAGACTACCCGAAAACCTGTCATTTTGAGATCTTGCTGTGTTAGGAGGTTCCCTATTGTGGCACATTAGTCTTTTTGTGTATTTCTCAGCAATGGATTCCAAGTTCCTTCCCAACCTTTGCCTCTTGTATTGACTTCTTCTTAGCTGCCTACAGCTGGCTGAGCAGTCATGGAGCGGCACTTCTGCTAGTGAGGCACGGGCTCACGAGGCCTCCCAGCCTCTCCTCATTTGCTTGTCAGTTCCTGGTCGTGTCCACTAAGATGGATCGGTGCAGCTGCACCTCCCTCTGAAGAGCCTCAGGAACTCCCTATTTCAAGGAGTTTGAGGGAGCCTCATCTGCTAGCCATCACTCCTTGAGGATGAAACGAAGAGTAGACAGCAAGGCGAGATAGGTGAGGAATAGTTTACACCAGCCAGCTCCATCCACATGAACTGCTTCTCCAATGCACTTAGCCCAGAGATGGTTTCCCTGACTGGCAGACCATCTTTTCCTTGAGATGTCTGCCACCTGCTTTGCTAGGTACTGAGCATGCATGTGTTCATTAGATGATTCTTGCTTTTGTGGAGCTCCTTGTCTAGAATCTGGGACATCCAGACCCTCCAGTAGAGACACGGAAGCCTAGACGGATCCTCTTGTATTAGAGAAGCATGAAAGGCTGTACAGAACAAGAAGCTCTTTGAGCTGAGAGACCTTGCAATAAGGAAGAAATCACTGAAGAGCATTCTCAAATGTGTCAGAGTGTGCAATAGAGCAAGAGATGTTGCATATTTCCCTTTCCCCTTACATTTAGAGCATACATGGCCCATGCCTAATACAGTGCCTGATAATTAAAAGTACCATATATAGTTGTTTGCCTGCTGGATGATAGCATTTGCTTTTAAAGGAAGGTACAGCATGTATTTGCTGGATGGAAAGAGGCAGTCATGTGTGAATATATCTTCAAAGAGTACAGGCAAGAAGACTGCTTTATTGCTGTGAGAAGCTAGAAGGATTCCTGTCTCAGTGTTATCATTCATGCAGAATGTTCTTTAAGCTTTATTTTTTATGTCAGTGGGGTGGAACCAAAATAGATTTATATATTAACTGTCTGTTTAGAAACACAAACCAAAAAACTTTTACAGCACTATGAGGGAAATTAAAAAAAAAAAAAAAAAGATTGTCTGCCTACTAATGGGAAGTCAGATGATTTCTTTCTCTTTTTTTTCTTGTAGTTTTATTAGTACTATCAAATTTAATGACTTCTCTGCCCTTTTTTTTATATCCTAAGTGTAATGACTTCAGATCTATATCTGCTGATTTAGCTTTGGAAGCAAGTTGAAAGGGAAAAGTGTAAATTACATTCTAGCGGATTCTCCTTACGATTGTATCACTTACTGCTTTTTTTCTACATGTATTCTGCAGTAAACAGTGAAGTGTTTCTTTGAAACTGGAAGCAATAGAGCCTCTGATTTCTCACAGTCACAGCTGTGATCGCAGGCCCAGTTTCTCAGGCCTTTTTTGCTCACACACATCACCCACACTTCGAAGGGTCTTATGCTTGCTTAAATGCTCTGCGGCTGTCTTGAAATTCTTAGTAGTATTTGAACAAGGGGCCCTTAATGTTTCCCTTCGCACCGAGATCTGCGAAGTGATACAGACACAGCTGCTTGTATCATGAACATGTCTGTGCTTTGACATATGTAAACTAACACGTGATAATGAAAGACTCTTAAAAGACTACTTCAGGCAGCTTCTGTCTCCTCAAGTCATGCTGGCCCTGCCACCCCCTGCCCTCAGCTACATGTCCCCCTTTGTAACTTGTTGGGCCTGTTTGTCTTGTTGGCTAAGCTCTGGTCTGTGGTCAGTACTCATTCCTTTCCTTTACTGGTTCTACCTGATTCTTGAACTAACTTGGCTCTCTGTCCTGGACTCCCAGGAGGCCATAGGATATGATTTCCCTTTGTATATCATTCTTAATTTTTGGTCTCAGCTACGTTAATTAAAATTGGGGTGCACTAAAAGGTGAGGCTGCAACTCCTTTCCAATCTGTGGTGGTGCATAGCTGTAGATAGAATCTTGCCCCAAGAGAGAATGGGTGTTTCCGTGTCATCTCTTATCTGGGAGACAATTTTCCTACTTAATATGACCAAACTGAACTCCTGGACTGGCCCTAGACACTCATTCTACTCAGGCTTCCGGTTTCAGTTGAGAGCAATTCTATGTTAGTTGTTTTTGTGATAATGAATAATACAAAATAATCACCTCAGACCTATGTCTCCTACTCCGTGTATTAGAAAATGTTGTTGGTTCTGTTTTCAGAGTGTAGACTGAATGGGTTGCCTTTGGCCCGTGTGCTCTCTCTCTGTCTCTGTCTCTGTCTCTGTCTGTCTCTGTCTCTCTGTCTGTCTCTGTCTCTCTGTCTCTCTGACTGTCTCTCTGTCATCTCTGTCTCTCTGTCTCTGTCTCTGTCTGTCTCTGTCTCTCTGACTGTCTCTCTGTCATCTGTCTCTCTGTCTCTGTCTCTGTCTCTCTGTCTCTGTCTGTCTCTGTCTCTTTGTCTCTCTGACTGTCTCTCTTTCTCTCTGTCGTCTCTGTCTCTGTCTCTCTGTCTCTCTGTCTGTCTCTGTCTCTCTGTCTCTCTGACTGTCTCTCTGTCATCTCTGTCTCTCTGTCTCTGTCTCTGTCTCTCTGTCTCTGTCTCTCTGTCTCTGTCTGTCTCTGTCTCTCTGTCTCTCTGACTGTCTCTCTTTCTCTCTGTCGTCTCTGTCTCTGTCTCTGTGTCTCTGTCTCTGTCTCTCTGACTGTCTCTCTCTCTCTGTCTCTCTGTCTCTCTCTGTCTGTCTCTGTCTCTCTGTCTCTCTGTCTCTCTGACTGTCTCTCTTTCTCTCTGTCGTCTCTGTCTCTGTCTCTCTGTCTCTCTCTGTCTGTCTCTGTCTCTGTCTCTCTGTCTCTCTGACTGTCTCTCTCTCTCTCTGTCTCTCTGTCGTCTCTGTCTCTCTGTGTCTCTGTCCCTCTGGTGTTCTCACCTCTGCAGCCAGAGTTCTGTTACAATCAATAGAACTCTGTGGCGACTCCCGTGGGTGTCATAGTAACAGCACAGTCCTCAGAATGACCTGCAAGGTCCCACGTGATGTGCCCTTCCTCCCACGTACACCTTGCTCTTCTAAGCTCTGGCTGTTTTCTCTTGTGCACTGGCTTCAGCCATCCTGGTCTCTGGCTGTGCTTTCAATCACAAGCACCTTGCTGTGTCTCCTATCTAGAATTCCCTTTCCTGGTGTCCTCCTGGTTGACTCACGGCCTTCCCTGCTTTTTCTCTGGCACCTGATAACCAGACTGCTCTACAGAGCTGCCCCTGACCTGCCTCGGTTCCTCATATGCCCTGTTCCACTTCTTTCTTCACCCCTAGCTTTTGCCATCGATGTAACTATTCACTTGTATGCTACTCTCTGGGCTGGGCACTCTATATGCTCCATAAATGTGTGTGAAATGCTGAGCTGAGCAAAGTATACCTTTGGTAGGAATGCTTCTTTTTTCTCTGTTTCTCAGTAATCCTATTTTATTTGTTCCTATGCTAACGAAAGTCTTGAAAATGTTTCTACTCTTGATAGTTGGATTTTTAAAAAAATTTTGTCTTGCTTCTTAGTTTATTAATCTTGCTTTTTTAAAATTTTTACATTTTAAAAAGTATCTTTAAGTAGTAGTATAAAGGAGCCACCATTTAACAAAGCAGCTTATGCATACATTATATCTTTTTTTTTTTTTTTTGGTCCGGTCGTGGGGCCTGAACTCTGGGCCTGGGCGCTGTCCCTCAGCTCTTCAGCTCAAGGCTAGCGCTCTACCGCTTGAGCCACAGAGCCACTTCTGGCTTTTTTCTTTTTGCTTCTGTGGTGCTGAGGAATTGAACCCAGCGCCTCTGGCATGCAAGGCAAGCACTCTACCACTGAGCCACCTTCCCAGCCCACATACATTATATCTTGATCCATACCACCCCTTTCAACAATCTCACCCATCCCTTCCCTACCTGGCCTTTCCCTTACTCTTCCTAATTTTGTAGGCTATACATTGGAGATGATGAATTTCTTAATAAAGAAATATAAGCAAGGATCTTTCCTCAAAAGCTAATTTGAAATGTATGAAAATTTGAAATGTAATAAAATTCATCAATATGATTCTACTTACATATTGTTGTCAGTTGAGAAGTTACCTTTTTTCCTGTCTTAATTTTTCTTTAATTGGACATCTTGGGAATAGGAAAGATATTTATGGAAGAGAAAATGATTTGACTAACACTTGATTCCTGAGATAGCTTCTAAAATATAGTTTATTATTTCATCTGTTTGTACTGTTACTCAGTTTGTGCACCCCCCCAAAGCCCCTGATATTTGATATCTTTGCAAGCTAGATGAGTTAAGATTCTTCCAAACATTCTGTCTCTTACTCAGCAAAGATGTTGTGTATTATATCTTATAACTAAAATTTAACTTCAGAGAGGCCATGAAAGTGATCATGGTTATGGGCAGAAAAAAGTTGGTTCTTAAAAACACTTTGTAATTCTTAGTGCTGTTCTTTAAAAGTAACAGTGTGTGTTCTGTTATACAATATGGTACTTAAAATGAATAATATTGTACTCATGAAGATAGCTGAAAGAGTATATTGTTATGGTTGTTTCCACAAAAAGTTGTATGTGAGGTAATACATATGTTTTTCAGCTAGAACCAGCTATTATTCCACAGCGTATGCTTATTTTAACTGTATTTTTTTTTTTTAACTGTATTTTTTTGTCTTTTCTTTTTTGGTACTGGGGATCGAACCCAGGACGTCGCACTTGCTAGGCAAGCGCTTTGCCACTGAGCTACATCCCAGCCCCGTATGCTTATTTTAAAGCAATATGTTATACAAAAGAAATAAATTTTTCTCAAAGATAAGAGTAAAGAGAAATTATAAGTGAATTAAAATATTCCTGCTAATTTTTTCAAAGGATAATTAGTTCTTTATTAGGCATTCTTTTTTTTTTTTTTTCTGGGGGTGGGGTTGTTGGAGGTCGGACCAGGAAGGGGAGTCCAGGCTTGGTGATAAAATCAGGGCCTAGGAGGCATTTCTAAGCTGCTTTTGTGCTCATCTTGAGCCATAACTCCACTTCCAGCTTTTTGGTGGTTAATTAGAGATAAGAGTTGCACAGTTTTTCCTTCCTGGGCTGGCTTTGAACTATGATCCTCAGATCTCAGTCTTCTGAGTAGCTAGGATTAAGGTGTGAGCCACCCCTAGTCTGGCTAGCTTTTGGAGTATAATTCTTAATTATGAGAGTGATGCATTGCAGTTTTTGTAACATAAAGAACAAAATGTCGCCATCTTTTCACTAGGACAGCACAAAGGCTTCCATTGCATTTCTCCTTTTCCACATGTTTGCTCTTCTCAGTGGTCTGTGGCAGGGTTGGGGAGTCCATTTTATCCTGTCTTTTTCACATTTAGATTATGTCAGGCACATTTCCTCACATGGCTGTGTGGTAATTACCACAGCCATTTTTCAAGTTTAGATAATAGTCCCTAGTGTGGCCCAACTATAGTGAACCTAAATATTTTCCAGGTGTTAGATATTTAAATTGCTCGAATAATATTACAAAATCATGATGTTGTAATGAGCGATTTATGTCTGTAGCGTTTTCCTCATCATTTGCTTAGACTTCACCCCAAAAGTGAAATTCTCATTTCATACAATGACCATGGAATACGGACAATCTATTTTTCCAAATGATGGAACCAATTTTCAGCCTCCAGCAATGTATGAAAGTACAGCATTACTTCTCCTAGCCCTCACCTGTGCTTTTCACCTTTGTCCCCTTCCTTTGGTAGACCTTTTATGGTTAGCATTGAAACCTCATGGCAGTACAGAAATTTACAGAGCCGTGTTTGGGATATCAGATACTTGAATCTTTGAAAGGGAAGGAAGAGGAGAATTGGTTGGATGTGTTTGGATTGTGTGTTCAAGGCTAGAGAGAAAAGTGGCTTATTGGCCTATCAGTTGAAGAAATTCACTCTATATATATCAAATTCATGCTCAGGATGTGATCTGCCTGAGTGTTTTTACCTCCGCAGAACTTTGTTTTGGGGGTCTGTTCTGGAACAACTTATTTTCAAAAGACAAAGATATAAATGCAAAAGGAAAGATATAAATCTTTTTCCTAAGCATCTAAAAGGTTGTCTTTTTTGCCATAGTTTTCTGCTTTTGGGAAATCACTTTTATTTATTCATCTCTCCATAAATAAACAATGTATCCCTTAGAAGAGTTAAATTAAGTAACTTCCGTTTTTCCTGCTACTGGAGGGTGGGCAGACGGTTCCGCTTTCATTTACTGCAACAGAATACTTAAGGTAATCAACTTGAAGGGAAGAGAAATGTTCATTACCTCATGGTTCAGAGTTTCAGCCTGTAACTGATTGGCTCTACTGTTTTCAGATGTGGGAAGAGACAGCATCATGGTGGAGAATGTGGGAGAGAGTTGGATCTGGTGAGGGTTGGAAAGCAAAGGGAGAGTCACTGGAGGGGCCAGGGTCCCAGTTTTTCATCTAAGCACCCTAAGTCCTTTGAGGGTCACTCTCCTGAACGATATCAAGTCCCAGTAAATAGGGACTTTGGAAAGAAGTTCAGTCTTAGGTAAGAGCTGAGTATGACTTTAGATTAGAATAGTCTTCATAGTAATGTTTTATTCCACATCCCTGAACAGTTTCCACATGTTCCCCACGGCTATCTTCCCTGAAAAGTTAGTGGAAAGAAAGCTATTATGAGCAAGTTGAGGGATATTTCTAGGGGCTCAGGGTCAATGTCCACATGGTACAGATGGGACTGTAGCACAAGGCTTTTGGCTGCAAATCTTATCTGATTGTACTGTACCACAAAGCAGTATTCTTAACATTTTATCCATCCGTGTGTGTGTGTGTGTGTGTGTGTGTGTGTGTGTACATACATATATATATGTATATATATGGATCTCTCTCTCTCTCTCTCTCTCTCTCTCTCTCTCTCTCTCTCTATATATATATATATATATAAACTTCATTGAGTTTCCTCTTTTCTCTGGGGTACAGATGTTAGCCTGAAGGGAGAACTTAATGTAGTTCAGAGGTCATGTCTGCAAAGCCAGCATGGCCTGCAGGTGTGTCGAATGCTTCAAGCTTTCACAAGCTCTGCTAGAGCCAATGGAGGGAAGGCTGAGGTTCATGCTGATGGAGTGGGTAGCATCTCAGTGGTTTCCCAGAGGGGGTCAGGAAGGGTGACTCCATGGATTTCTTTGACTCTCATCAGTGATAATTGATGAGATTGCAGACACTGTGTCATGAGAAAGCAGCCTTTCTTCTAGGAAGGGCCATATAGGGGAGCCTTCTTTTGCTGCTTCATTCCTCCATCTGTCCCTTCCTACAGACCTACTTTGTACAAACAGATCCCAGCACCCAGTTTTCCTTCCTCAGTTCTGTAACTAAAGCTACTATCTGGATTCTGCATTTTCTTTCTTTTTTTTGCATTTTTTTCTATATCAGTTTATTAATTTCTTTGGTCATCATTCAAAAATGTACAGAATGCTGAAATCTAGTGAGAAACAGCCACTCATTGAAGCAAAAGCTTTCTGTATTGCGAAGGCCATAAGTCATCCTTTTGGATATTTCCTTGACATGTTTCAGGAACAGTAAAAAAGACTTGGAAGCTACCAATTAGCTGTAAGAAGATGAAGCTAGAGAGAAGGGGAGAGTCTGGGTCTTGGTAGAAAGTCTAGAATTTATTCTGCATGTGCAGACAAGCAATTGGTGGGCTTAACACAGAGAGACAGGATCTGATTTATAGATCATTTTAATATCAAAATCTAGAAAATGTTCAGAAAAGTGCATCCTAGCAGACAATGGTAGATTTGGATAAAGGCTTTAGGATGAAGTGGGCAGAGTAGAGTTGCTATTTAGGGACAAAGAATAATACCCAGGATTGAGTCCACTTTGCAGGTTTATATTATTCTTCTATACTCTCAGTCTAGTAGGACAGGCTGCTAGTTTAGGTCAGAGGGGATAGAAGAGATGGCAGAGGATTCTTCTCTCTTTTATCCCTCCCATGTCTGTTTTCTTGTGGGAAGATTTGCAGGATTCTGTCTATGTCCATACTGCCAAGAATAATAGACATCTTTGCTGTTTGCTTGGCAGTGGCTCAGCCATTACACTGAGCTGATGCTGTTCCTGCTGAAATGAAGAGCAGTTGATTGACTTGTGGAGGGTGTTTCTTCCCAGAGCCAGGCCTGTCCCATCAGCTTACCTCCTGATCCCTTAATCCCCTCTCCATCCCCCTAAGTTATAGCAGGTGGACAGAAGTGTTCCCAGACCATTAGAGGATAATTGAAACTCTCTGTAGGCATTTAAAGTTGGATAAGCAGCAAATTATTCTGCTGCCTGGTACTCAGGAACACCAATGACTACCAAAATAGAACTCTGAGTTTGAAAGAGCCAGGGGGAAATGAGGCCCCTCTTGAAGGAGATGTTGGATGTTTCACTAATCTGGTGACAGGGAAAACTAGGACTTCAATAGCTAAATGATTTCACACACACACACACACACACACACACACACACACACACACACACACACACACACACACACGTCGTCATTGGTTTGACATTCTGGGGCTTCATTTACTTTGAAAGAACATACAAAAGGTTTATAACAGGCAGAAAGACAAGAGACTAGACTACTTTACCTTTATTTATTATAGCTCCTTGAATTGCTTATCTCCTAAGTGCCTTCAATCTAATTCCATTCCCTTTGTTGCCACATAGTTCACCCAAGAAGTTCACATGCTTTTGAGAAGATTGACTTTCTTCCTGCTCTGTGTACTAAAGCTGTTACATCCTGGGGCTTTCCGGTTCACCATTGGTGCCTCTCTCAGAGACTGACCCTTACCATGCATTGCCCGTCTCTTTTCTCCTTTGTAAACAATTAACTTTCTTACTGAATGGAATAATAGTTTGTTGATTATAATTATCATTTCCCTCTGTGCCTAAAATATTTCTGTGTACAGTAGGAGATTAGTATGTGTTTTCAACTTTTTATTTTGGTGGAAATCTTTGCTGGAAAATCTCTCATTCACCCTAAAGCCCCTTGAGATGGAGGATACAAACTTTTGTGGACACAGAATAATTGTTGGGCTCTGCATTGATTATTTTAACTCTTGGATTATATTCCCTCCTGTTAATCACGTCAGCGCGTACAGGTTTCAACATACAGTTTCTGTTCTCATGTTTGAAATTATCTGCTCTCCTCCATCTTGTACCAGTGGATACTAGACTGTTGCCTGCAAGTCAAAACCTCCGCCTCTGGTTCCTTTTATCCTGTATAAGAGTTACAGTCACAAATCATACCTTTCAGTGTCTAGCCCTTACACAGAATGACATCCACCTCCTAGAGTATATATCTCTAGTCTCTTGACTCTGTGCTGGTTCATGCCCTGCATCTAGCTGTAAAACATGACAGAAGTGATGAGGAGATACTAGAGCTGCCCTTTGTTTGCCACATGTGACCCTTTAGATATAAACTTGAATCACTTACAATGAAATAAAATTTCAAATTCAGCCTCTCGGTTGTTCTAGGTCAGTGCTGGGTGAAAAATAACCACCTGAAATGAGTGCTACCATATTAGGCAGCTTAGTAATGAATATTTCTATCATTGCTGTCATTCTAGACAGAACTATTCTAGAGTGTATGTCTCAAAGAGATTATGTAGCTCTCACTTTTCCTTAAAACACTCTGCTTTGGAGAAGTTCAAGCTGGACTATTGGGAAGTTATAGACGATATAGAGAGAAACCAGGATACCCCAGCAAATAGACAGCAAAGCCTCCGTTGAACCACAGCTGACTGTCACTTACAGGTACATCCCAAATGGACCAGCAGAACCAATCAAATCGGCCATCTACAGAATAATGAAAAAAAAAATCATCATGTTAGCTCACAAGGCTTAGATGATGAATTTGATGCACAATAATGATACACCTTTTAATTCTAACAACTCACCCTAGTTTTGAAATAATGCCTGATAAGAGTTCTTTGATTAGGGCATGGAAAAACCAGCGTAGTTGAGTAAACACAGGTATCTCTCATGATGATCAAAATTCTTAGGACATATTAACTGATAGTTGGTAGAAGAACACTACCCTGAAGAGTTGTTCCAAGTGATTTATTTACTTCAGTGTCAGTCCTGGGGCTTCAACTCAGGGCCTGGGTCTTCTCCCTTCGCTTTTTTTGCTCCAGGCTAACACTCTTTACCACTTGAAACAAGGTTCCACTTCTGGCTTTTTTTTTTTTTTTTTTTTTTTTTGTGTGTGGTTAATTTGAGATGAAAGTCTCATGGACTTTCCTGCCCCAGCTGGCTTTAAACCTCATTCCCCATATCTCAGCCTTCTGAGTAGCTAGGATTATAGGCATCAGCCACCGGTGCCAGGCTAAGAACTCAGAATTTAATGGAGGGGTCAGATGCGTGGTCACAGTATTTTAGGACAAGCTGAAGGAGAACAACTTCCCTTATAACCAAGTAGGTTATAACTCAATGTAGGAGATGAGCTACTATTTTCCAAAAGTGTAAGAATGAGAGACAAATAAAGGACACAAATCACCTGGAGGGTCTCTTAAAATATAAAGAACATAATTACAAGTTTATTTTGATCAATATGATTGAAATTAGCTATTACATGACAAATAGCAAGTATTTGATATTATTTATTATCAAAACATCTTCATATCATGTAGTTCAGTGGTTTTTAGAGTATTAATTGTGTACTTATCTAGTTTTAAAACATTTTTAACACCCCCTCGTCACCCAAGTAAATTCCCAAACTCATATCTATCCTAAAACCTCCAGACCTAAGCAACTGTGCATTTCCTTTCTGTCTCTACAGACTTACCTGGTTTGAATAGGCCATGATAAAGGAGCCATACAATATTTCTGCTGTCCCTGAGCATGTTGTTAAGATTTATCCATGTCCTAGCATGGGTAAACATTTCATTTATTTTCATGGTTGAGATTCCATGATGTGAACATGTCATAGCTGGTTTATCCCTTGACCAGTGAGTGGATGCTTGTCTCTTACATATAATGCTACCATGAACATTCATTGCATGTTTCTATGTAGACATCTGTTTTTATGTGGACATATGTTTTCTGTTCTCATCTGCATGTACCCTAGTGGCATTGTGGGTTCTGTGGTAACTCTGTGTTTGCTGGTTGGAGGAGCTGTCCAACCCTTTGCCAGTGTGGCTGTGCCGCTTTAGCTCCTCACAAACAGGCCACAAGGGGTCTGGTTTTCTTCCTATTCTCATCCCCAAAAATGTATGCTATTGACTAGCCATAGAATTGCTTTATGAGGGGCTGGGAAGGTGGCTCAGTGGTAGAGCACTTGTCTTGCATGCCTGAGGCCCTGGGTTTGATTCCTCAGCACCACATAAGAAAAAAGCCAGAAGTGGTGCTGTGGCTCAAGTGGTAGAGCACTAGCCTTGAGCTGAAGAGCTGAGGGACAGCGCCCAGGCCCAGAGTTCAGGCCCCATGACCGGACCAAAAAAAAAAAAAAAAAAAAAGAATTGCTTTATGAAAATAGAAAGTCACTAGAACAGAGAAGTTCCAGTTAAATCCCCTTGTTCACACTTCCGAAGGCTCAAACATAAGTCACGTGCTATTAGAACTTAAAACAGAATGCCAGTTTGTAGCTTTGTATACAATATAACTCATTGGCATATAAGTACCTTGTCACTAATGATCACCAGGTGGTTGGAAATGCAGGTTTTCTTTCCTGCCCAACTGGGAGGTAAAGGGTAGTGAAGTTCAGTCTATTACTAATATGCAATTAAATATAATTGAAATAGGACAAATTGAATAACGAAATTAAGTTTGCAAACTAGAGTAGGGAATGTGGGCTGTTCTTTAGTGAACGAGGTAGTGAGTTGGCAGTAGAGCCAGAGCCCCCGGCGTTTGTGTAACTCAAGGTGGTGGCCACCTGCTCATGCTTGCTCCATACATACTTGCCTGTGTTTGCCTTACTGGAAGGGCTCAGGAGACATTCCCCAGCAAGCATCCTGTGCAGAGGACTTTTGTTTTTAATGAAGTGCTAGATTTGAATATGATCAGGAAGAAGTCCTATGGGGCTTCCTCAGATTTGCTTTTGTTTGTCTATTCATCTAGGACACCTGATGGTGATATTATTCATAGTATAAAAACAAAAATGTAAGTCTGGTAGTCACTGCCTGACCCAATTGTCCAGCTCTTCCCTGCTTCCTGTCACTCATTATTAGTGAAATGACAGGTGCACGAACCCATCCATCCCACAGTCCCATGGTTTTTCTGATCCAGTCTCTGCTTTTATCTTGAGCCTCAGAAGCTGCCACTTACAGGTGTCAAAATATGTATCCTGAGGCTGGGAACATGGCTTAGTGATAGAGTGCTTGCCTAGCATGTGTGAGACCCTAGGTTCGATTCCTCAGTACCACATAAAAAATAGTCATAAAAAATATATTAAAATTTTAAAAATATATGTATCCTAAGTTTTCACACAGTGGTATATCCCCTACTCTCCTTGCTACTTTTGTAATTGGCTAGTTGAAGAATTCTTTTCTCTGTTTGAGACTTAATATAGGTACCATGTTCACAGGAAGTTCTTCAAGGTTGAACTGGGTGCTTTTTTTTTTTTACTGCAGAGAAAGTCCCTGGAGCTTTCATTATATCTTTGAAAAACAGAGATGAAACAACAGATATATTTGCAAACTTACCTTGCCTAGTAGAGGGGATAGGCCTGGGAAATACATAGTTATATAGTTAAGCACGTAGATAGGGAATGTAGGGGGTAGAAAAGATGAAATGTTTCATTGAAGTGATCGAGTGGGTGAAGGCCTTAGAGGGGAAGAGGGAATCTGTGCTGTGGACATCCTTAGCAAACATCTAGGGAAAGAAATCCTTGTCCTGTGATAGCATTTGTGCTGTGCCATAAGCATTCCAATCGCTGGAAAAGCTCAAATATGGTCACTTAACAGTTCCACTTAGAGTTTTGAAATTCTAAAAATACTTCTAAGACATATCTCCCCTCTGCCCTGCCACAGGCCTGGCCAGTGCACAGCTTGGGGGACTGTTAATGGCCCAGAACATCCCATCAGGGATATGATATGCTTAAGTTTCAGGGATTGCAGTCTCCATTCTCCCTCATAAGAGCTGAATTCATCTGTGAAATCCCTGCCCTGTAAGCATCTTTCATTTCCAGAAGACCGACCCTGTATGCTCTTCGTTCTCAAACTCCCAGCCTTTTTGTTTTGCATCTATCATTACCTGTGAATGTCCTCTGGCTCCTCTTTTAGGCTTACTCCTTAAATCTATGGGTAGGTTCTTCTGCAGTCAGATGATCCCTTGAAGATGGAGCCTTCTGCTGTTTTCCCATTCTCATGGGCAGCCTATTTTGAAATGGGTACTTCCTGCACAGCCCGCTCATCAGTACAAGAGCCTTCAGCTCTCTCACATTGTTTCCTTAGAATCTAGTTTTGTTAAGTCAGATTATTTTTTGTTGTTGTTGGTGGTGGTCCTGGGGTTCAGACTCTGGGCTTGGGTGCTGCCCCTGAGCTCTTCAGCTCAAGGCGAGCACTCTACCACTTGAGCCACAGCACCACTTCTGGTTTTCTGGTGGTTAATTGGCGATAAGAGTCGCAGGGACTTTCCTGCCTGGGCTGGCTTTGAACTGCGATCCTCAGAGCTCAGCCTCTTGAGTAGCCGGGCTTGAGCCACCAGCACTCAACTGAAGTCAGATTTATCCATTATAAGTTAAAAATAATTTTGCAATAATACCAAACTGTTGTTTTTTGTTTCTGCTTTTTTAAAATTGCTGATCATCCAGGCTAGGCATTTACTCTGCCACGTACACCAGGCCTCCATATTGCTTTGCTCTGGTTGTTGTGTTTGTTCAGGACACTTTGGACTGCGATCTGATTTATTCTCTCACTGTTCACAGTGCTTCCCATTTCCGGCCATCTCTTCTTATTCTCTTGTACCTGTGGCCATCTTGTTTAGCTTCATTAATATTTTTGTTTTTGTTTTTTGTGTTTAGTTTCACGTCCTTACATAAGTGAGCCTTATGGTGATCTAGATTCTTTTTTTTTTATTTTACTTTTTATTGACTGTGGAAGATGAGGATTTAACCTGAAGTAACCTGCCATCGTAACACAGTTGTATCAAGCACTGTTGAAAAAAAAATGAGTTAGATTCAGAAGGCAAGATTTTCTTGATCCTAAAATGCTGTAAAGCAGTATTTTCCGGGGGTTAAAACTCGAGTTTGCATAGTACATTGCTAGGGACTTGGGGTAAAAGCAAAATACTAGAATCAAAAGGCATGGGTATGAATAATTACAAAAGATAACAATATCAACACTCTATTTTTAGCTATACCATTAAAACATGAGAAATCCTCATTTATTCCCATCTTGTGGTTAGTCTCTGATCAAGTCTTGTTGTTTTGAAACCCCAGGCAGTTAGTCTTAATCACCAAACCTTTTATAGGAGCTAGGATGAAAGTTTAGTCCTATTTAAAAGAACAAATGTGCTAAAGACAAACTGTTCTAAGAATCATAGATTTGTATGAAAAACTGCACCAGAGAAAAACAGTAATTGCCTCAGCATGAGAGATGGAAGGTATGTCAAGATAATTGGAGACTTTGTTTTATGTGTTCACTTTGGTCTAGTTTTGATTTCATGGACTTTAATTTGTTTCTGTGTCTTAATTTTTTTCTTAATCTATTCTAAAGAATGTAAAACACTCCTGAGGATCTTATTACTGTTTGGGAAATTATCTTCTTTGGTACCATTGGATACAATTTTTTTTTTGTCAGTCTTACAAGAAAAAAAATATAGTATGATGAAACAGGCTATTGTATTTTAGCGATCTGACAGTGGAATCTCTGAAAATTTTTGTATAAGATCATATACACTGGGACAATTTTCATTAGGGTATTCCCTATCCTGAACCAGTCTTCCCTCTTTCCCTCCCTCCCTCCCTCCCTCCCTCCCTCCCTCCTTCCCTCCCTCCTTCCCTCCCTCCCTCCCTCCCTCCTTCCCTTTCCTTCCTTCCTTCCTTCCTTCCTTCCTTCCTTCCTTCCTTCCTTCCTTCCTTCCTTCCTTCCTTCCTTTTTCCTTTGCATATTTAAGTTTTGGAGGAATTATCTTTTTGCATTTATTCACATTTCTTATCATTCATATCTGTAAAAACTGACATTTTCCTAACTTAAATATTGGTGCTTAGTCATTCCTTGGACAGGTATGATCACATCTAGTCTAATCAGAGATGTTCCATTATTTGCTGAACACTTGAGCTTACAAATATACCTGTGGCTTCTTTTTGAAAAGGCACTGCGACGAGAGTTAAAGGAAAAAGAATATTCCATCCTGAATGCTGTAGACCAAGCTCGAGTTTTCCTGGCTGATCAGCCAATTGAGGCCCCTGAAGAACCGAGAAGGAACATCCAAGCAAAAGCAGGTAAGACTGGATTCTTTCAGACATCATATTAGAAAAAAGAAAAAATAGTACATATTTAGAGAACAACAAAAAATCAAATAGGAAATGGCCTATTGTTCAAGATCTAGTATTTAAATCTTTTTTTTCTTAGTATTTAAATCTTTTAAGAAAGAAAAATTGTCATAAGTTTAACAAATGCATAAATTCTTTTTTTTTTTGGTCGGTCATGGGGCTTGAACTCTGGGCTTGGACGCTGTTCCTGTGCTCTTCAGCTCAAGGCGAGCGCTCTGCCACTTGAGCCACAGGGCCACTTCCTGTTTTCTAGTGGTTTATTGGAGATAAGAATCTCACGGACTTTCCTGCCCTGGCTGGCTTTGAACCGTGATCCTCAGATCTTAGCCTCCTGAGTAGCTAGGATTACAGGCCTGAAACACCAGCGCCCGGCGTGTATAAATTCTTAAGTGAAAAGAATATTAGGTTATACTTCAGAATCTCTATTTTAAAAGAAAAATTTAGGTTCAGAAAAAGGCTTATATTTACATTGTATGACTTTAATGAATGAATTCATTGTGGCTGAATATCGGAGTGAACCCTTTTGGTACAACTATTATATACTAATAAAATAACTACAAACATGATTTGTCTATGAAGTAAAAATATATATTTCTTGTATTAAAACAACTTGCTTAATTAATTGTAAGAGAAGAAAGTTATTGAAAATGTAATAGCAAATACGTAAAATATTTGTATCTATAAAATGAAGTTTTTTCAGACATGTGTCAGCATGTGATGGTAAACTGCCTTTCTTTTATCAGCAGGCAACAGCATTTAATTAAAAACAACAAACAAACCCTAAAACACTGATATGTTTTGGCTTAAAATTGCAACGGGAACTACCTTACTAACAAAGAGCAAGTCACATAGTAAATTTAAGAGAAAATTTGCAATGCGTTTTGGAGCCCATATATAGCTCTCTAATGGTTTTACACCATTGGCCATTAAAAACATCCCGATGCATTTTTAAAAATTAGCAGCATGTCATTCCGGGTATTTTTCCATCGTTCACTTCCCTGGGCAAAAGAGGACCTGAAAGAGCAGCTGCAGTTCTCACCGAGCGGGAAGCTTGCAAGGCAGGTGGTCATTGTGCTGAGCCTTCTTAATGGAAGCTCTCCTTCAGGCTGAGTGCATCTCCCAAGGCCGTGGTTTTCTTGACTTTTCCATCAAGTCGTTGTGCATGTGTGTGCACACAACACATATATACGTGCAGAGCTACTTCGTGTCTTTTCTGACATCACTTTCTGTTTTCTACTCGGGTTCCATAGCAGTCTGCCTACTGGGAACCTCAGTCAACGTGGAAGCTTCGATTTCTCATCAAACCCTCATTTGCAAATCACTCTTAATTGCTTTTTTGGGGATTTTTTTTGGGGGGGGGTTGTCTCTGAAGATTGATTCCTCATGCATATTTTACCTGCTGCCTTCTGGGCTCCCCATCTATGCCTTCAGTTAACTAGGGATTGAAGTGATTTGGGGAAAAAATGTATCGGTATTGAACATGCACTCTTTTCTTGTCATTATTCCCCAAATAATGTAATAGAATAACTATTTCATAGCATTTACATTTGTGTGTGTGTGTGTGTGTGTGTGTGTGTGTGTGTGTGTGTGTGTGTGTGTGTGTATGTATGTATGCTGTGTTCCTTGGATTGAGAAGACCTGGAAAAACTAATAGAACATTCCAACTTCAGACAGCAGAAAGAAGGTGCTATTCCAGTTTCATGGCATCTCCCTTTGTGTTGTTCATTTGGAGGAAGGAGACATTCACTCATCTTTTCTTAGTATTTATTAGTCTTCCTTGAAACCATTTTTCTTGTGTCCCAAGGACTTGAGTGAGAAGAGAGGAAACATTTTAATCATGAGCTGCCTTGTAGCAGAAGGATGTCTTGTGAAATCATGGAAGTTTCCCTTTTACCGTAGCTTCTCCTTGATGTGGTCAGATATTTCAGAGTGTAAAGGATACTACTGCTTTTTGATGTCTCTGTTTGCTGTTACTTTCAGGATACTGAGTCCCATTTTCAAGTACCACAAGTTATATCGATTGAGCTATATGAATTTTTTTTTTAGTTTGCTTTGTTTTCCGATTGGTAATTTCCCTACCCTTTCCTTTCTTGATGTTATTTTCTGTAATAGTGGTTGATTTTTACCTGCTGTTCAAAGTAAATGGAAGAAAATTATCCATAATAGCTTTTATCCTTTCCTTGTTTACCATGACTTATGTAGAGCTGCTATCTGAAATAGAGAGCATTTGAACATTAGTTATCCCGTGTGATGGTGAAGTATTCAGTGTTGGACGCAGGAGGAGCCGGCAGAAATGGTGTTATAGTTGTTCAGTTCTAGTTATTAAACATTTTTGATATGTTCTATAGACTGTGCCCTAGAGCACTAAGATGTTCCAACTTCATCGTTTTTCTCCCTGACGCACTTTTCTGTTCCTTTTATGTCTTCTCATTTTCCTATTATTGATTATCTTATAATGTGGTTTGCAGTTTGTAAATATTTGCAAATTAATACAACCCGCATCAACTCCTTACCCTCTTTTGATAGGCCTCCTTCAATACTCTGTTAATTAGTATCCCTCCCTTAATAGAAACCCTCGAATCATACATACAAAGCACAGAATTGCTACTTGTTCGAGTGGCTTCTGGAGTGGGAGGGATCTGACTCCTTCTGCAGGCACAGAAGCTGCACAGAGAATTGGCCTCAGCATTTCTGTATGTGTCCCATCTCTGTGCCCCTCCCCTACTTGTACTTGATGTCTGTTGAACACCAAGCTCCTTTTCATGTCCCACAGTAATGTCTACTGGGCCCTTGTTCTGTTACTTAACCTGGGTTTTCTTTTTTCCTGCCTGTAGACTTCTCTTCCCTGATTTCCATTTATTCCATTGCCAACTCTCATGACCTACCTGCCCCGCTCCACCCAAGACCTTTGTCATCTGGGACATGTTGCCTTTCTGAGCTGTCTCTGGACTCCCTGCCACTCTGTCCCATCCCTCGCTGGATGGTGAGAATCTGCATCAGAAGCTTTCCCCTTGCAGGCTTTTTAAGAAATGACTCCTTTGTATTGAGAAGCTGAATATGAAAAATGATCTGAGTGTCCAATTCAGTTGAAATAAGGAAAACAGTGCAGATATTACTTGAGTCATAGGCAAGACATTCAGTACTCTCTCTGATAGGAAATTGAGCTTTAGATAGTGTTGTAGTTATTTGAACTCTATGCCCAGTGAATTATGAGGAATGAGCCAAGTAGAAGTGAGAAGAGAGAGCAAAAGCTGACACTGAGAAGTGACTGTACAGTCTGATAGCAAGGAGGAGAAAGCAAACTGTGGAGAATGGATGTAGTCCTTGAGGTTTTTTACAGTGAAAAGCTGCAGCTTTGGATGATGGTCTATATTTGAAGGTGGAATCTACATGTTTTAAAACAGACATAAGAATTTATACCATATTTTACAATAAGTTACCTTCTAAAATGACAACCATAAAAAGCAGGACTAAGTGGGGGGACATGTCTGGAAAACTCAGCTACCAGAATAAATTGTTCTACCATGGCAATTAGGTAAATATGAGTTTTAACTGAACTGAAATTTCCCTGAATATAGAAAATTTTAAAGCATACAACTTGGTCAATAGACTGTCTTGTTCCAGCAGTATGGGAACACTTAAGATCATGTAATTGGTCTTATCATATCTATTTATATCTGTATCTATTTCCTGTTAATAAAGTCCAATTGTTTTTATTTGATTATAATAACCCAGTTTGTATTAAAGAACTAGAACAATGGAATAAGAACTGTATTATATTATTTGTGATAGGGTATTTTACCTCTAAAAGCATTTAAAGAATTATGCAATTTATGTTCAATATATGCTTTTCTTTTTTTAATTTAAGATTCAATGAAAAGTTTGGGACTGAGGTAGAGCTCAGTGGTCTAGTGCGGGTCTGGTATGTACAAGGTTCTGGGTTCAATCCCAAGCACTGTAAAAAAGAAAGAAAGAAAAAGGTGTGAAGGGAGAAAGAAGACAAAGATGAAATAGAAAAGATTACATTATGTTGTTTATGTATTTTACCATGAGTTTACTTTATAAAAATTATTCCTGTTAAAGTATTGCTGTTAGTAAAATTATTTCATTCATGTCTGAACATCATTTCTGTTTCTGTATAGACAATTTGGTTTCATTTAAATGATATTCCCAGAACAGTCATAGAAGAAGAAAAATAGATAGGTACCAGGGACTCAGACCTGAAATCCTAGCTACTCAGGTGGCTTAGACCTAGAGAACTGAGGTTTGGAGGTAGCCTGGGCAAAAAAGTCCAGAAGACTTCATCTAAAAAAATGACTTGCACAAAGCTGGAGTAGAGGTGTGGCTCAAGTGAAAAGAATGCCAGCCTAGCAAGCAAGCCAAGAGAGCATGCAGCCATGTGAATAGATCCGGGATTAATGATTGACAATGATCTTTTTCAGATAAAAATGCATGTAGAGATTAGTATTTTCCTTGGAAGCTCTTTAATGTCTAGCTATGTGTTTTAGTGTTATTTGGAATTTTAATTCATGGCATACTGTGTATTTTAATTCAGGGTATAGTTCTTTTAATTCTTAAATGTTTTATGATATTTTGGAAAGCCAGGTACTCCAAGTATTCCCATATCTTCAACGTGTATTATGTGTATTATATATTATATACATATTATATATATGTATATTATATATGCTTATATGTATTATATATGCTATAAATGGCATTTTAGTGTACTATGTCAATTTATTTTATGCTCCTATTAGCAAACTTGTGTCAGTCAGATTTTGTAATCATTGAGTAAAGATGTGTGACTTCAAGATACATTGTTATCTTATGTCTAATAAAATGAGGCCAATTGGACACAATACGTAACAGAAATTATTAGGCTGGTAATAAGGTCTCCTTAAGACCTTTTTGTCTGTTTTCCTAATAACAGCTTTATTAATCAGAGCCCATTAATCCTGAATGACAGACCCCATGCTTGGGATGGGTACAGGGGGAATTCTTTCACTGCCTCATGGAGCCAGGAGAAGGGCAGGGGCAAAGTTGGCTGCACGGGTCTGAATGCCACCCAGAAATCTTTCCTCCACATTTCCCTTTTCTGCTTCATGCGGGTTTTCATTTTCTTTACATTTTCCTGGGTTGTCTCACCCCCCTCATGCCTTTCCTTAGTTCCAGAACATTCTACTAGCCGGTCTTGAGTCACTTGAGTAATGTCTCAAGATGTAGATTTATTGGGCTTTCTTCTGGAGGGTGGAGCTGTTCCCACAGAGAGACACACAGCAGACTTGTGCCAAGTGCCCTCCACTATCTCATTCCATGAGTGCTTTTATCACCTACTCAGCAGATGAGGAAACCGAGTCTGAGAGGTTTATAAGCCTGTGCAAAATACAAACCAGGTACCAGGTGCTTTTATTCACAATAATTAGTATAACAGACTATGGAGAGTGCTAAAAGTATAATTCTTTAGAAATACTAAGTCAAAGCCCCCCAAAATAAATGCCAGGGAATGGGTACTTCAGGGGAGTTGGCAGGGGAGAAGGGGAGAAGAATGAAGGCAGTAGAATACAGAATTGAGAAAAATAAAAGAAGGGGTGGGTCAGAGCACGGGGAGATGTTGAAAGGGTGGCTCCAATCAAGATGCATTGCATTTGTAAACAGCTTTGTTAAATGGCAAAAACGTCAATGCATAATCTAAAAATTAAGAAACGTGAGGGAAAGGGTAGGGTAGGAGGGGTGGGTAAGAATGTTGAACAGGGGTGACATTGATCAGGATGCACTGTATTCATAAACTGCTTTTTGAGTGGTAATTCCTTTGGGCAGCTATTAAAGTTAAATAAAAATATGTTTAAAAATCAAAATAATTAAGTAAACAAATCACTTTGCCCCTCCCTTCACTGTGGCCTTTTCTTTATTGAAATACCATGCCCTGTTTTCCATTCGCTTGCCAGTTCACTGATTTTTCTTCCATGGAAGGAGAAGGTGTTTAGGCAATGTTAGGATTTGTCTTTTTAATTTTCATATCAAACTTGAAGTATAAGTAATTGCTTTCAGGCCTGTAGACCATAGCAATAATTTAATTAGTTTCACAAGTCCAAATTCGATTAGTAAAGTTGTAATGCATGAAAAAGCACAGAATCAGAGTGTTGCTTTCTTTTCCAGTGTTTCCCAGTATGGAGTAACAATGTAGTCTTTCGCAAATGCAAGTCTTAATGGTTAGAGTGTGTCTGGTCTTCAGCTTTTATAAAACACCAGGAATTACTTGAGTAAGCCCATCAGTTGGGTAAAAATTTCACAATCTTCTTTGACTTAGAAACAAGATTCCATTTGAAAATCATAAAAAGGTTTATAAACATTTTTTTGAATGTGTGTGTGTGTGTGTGTGTGTGTGTGTGTGTGTGAGAGAGAGAGAGAGAGAGAGAGAGAGAGAGAGAGAGAGAGAGAGAAAGAGAGAGTACTAGAGCTTGAAATCAGGGCCTTGGCATTGTTTCTTAGCTTTTTCACTGAAGGCTAGCAATCTGACACTTGAGCCATAGCCCCAGCTTTTGACTTTTTAACTGGTTAGTTGGAGATAAGAGTCCCAGGGACTTTCTTACTCAGGCTGGCTTTGAACCACAATCCTCCTATATCAGATTCCTCAGTAGTAAGGATTACAGATAGAACCCCACTAGCATCCAGCTGGACCTTAGCTCTTTTACTCAGAGCTTCTGTTTTGACACTTGATGCTAGCTCCACTTTGGGCTCTTTACTGGTTAATTGTACATAAGAGTCTAACAAATTTGTCTCCCCATGCTGACCTTGAACCAAGATCCTTTGATCTCAGTCTCCCAAGTAGCTAGGATTACAGGTGTAAGCTATGAGGGGCTAACCTAAAAAAAAACTTTCTTTTAAATCTTGAAACCCCTTTGTAAAGCTGTTTGAAAAGAATCATTAAATTTCCTGAAAGATTGAGATTTAATTATTTAAAATTATAAGGGGGCATTTTCTGCATTGCTGTTTCTTGTGAGATGCTTTTTTAATTAATTTTTTATTGGCACCATATTGTACATAGCCAAGGATTTCTCATGACATTTTCAGACATGCATATAAAGTTCCTTAACCATGGTCACTTCCTCTATTACTCAATGTGATGAAAACCCATTAAATAAACAAACCAATGTTTTTGATGCTGATAACAAAGCTTAGTTTGATGGACCTACATTTTGAATTAATTGAACACCATCTGCTACTTTCTCCAGTCTGTGTTATGACCATCCATAAATCACTATTGTCTCATAAAAAAGTAGCACTGATTTACATACATGTATTTTATAGTAATGAACACCTGGGATGTTACTTTCTGGCTTGAACATAAAGGTGGGTGCTAGACACTTTCAATGCAGCCTGGTACTTAACTTCTTGTTATTGTTGTTTCTCTGTAGAAAGCTGAACTCGAATGCATACAAAGTTTCAGCATGTTTCAGAAAGTATAATGCTAGCAAAAGCACACATTCTCCTGTTCACTTAAAGTTCTCCTTGTTTTAGCAGTATGTAAACAGAAAGCGTAATGTACTTAATTAAGTCTTTTATAAGAAAGGCTGAGCAAGAGTAGAAAGCTCCTGATTTCTGTGTTATTAGCTTCTGGCTATAGCTGAAAGGCTGCCAAGGAGTGATTGAATCTCAGGCTCTGGTCCTCAGTTCTTGAAAGAAGCAAGGATTCTTCTTCTTTTTTTTAAAATTTATTTATTTTTTATTGTGAAAATACTGTACAGAGGGGTTACAATTACATGGGCAAGATAATGAGTACATTTCTTATCAAGCATTGTAACCTCCTCCTTTGTTTCCCCTTCCCATCCCCCCACCTTCCCCAATCCTCCCCCCCCCCCCCCACCAAAGTTGTATAGTTCGTTTTCGAGGTAACAACTTGTACATCTCATTGTTGCAGTGGGTCCAACTGAATCCATATTTAAACCATTTGTTTTTTCCCTTCCCCTCCACAAATGATACCAACATCAAATACAGTGAAAGCAGAGGTTATGCTGTAGGGGAGGGACATACAAAAGCAACAAAGAAATAATCTTATAAATATGTTAGAAAAAAATTGCATGAAAGAAAAAAACATTTGAATACTTAACTTGGGGTTCATTTCCCCAACACCAACTTATCTGACCTTTTCTGCTTGACTCAGACATATACTAGTTATTGCAAATAAGGGAAACCATGGGACCTATGTTTCTTTGGGCCTGGCTTACTTCACTTAATATAATTTTTTCCAAGCCTTTCCATTTCCTAACAAATGGGGCAATGTCATTCTTTCTGATGGAGGCATAGAATTCCATTGTGTATAGATACCACATTTTCTTGATCCATTCATCTACTGAGGGGCATCTGGGTTGGTTCCATATCTTAACTATAGTAAATAATGCTGCAATAAACATAGTTGTGCTGGTAGCTTTAGTATGGTCTTGTTTGTGATCATTTGGGTAAATACCCAAAAGTGGGATTGCTGGGTCATAGGGGAGCTCTATGTGGAGTCTTTTGAGGAACCTCCATACTGCTTTCCAAAGTGCTTGAACAAGTTTACACTCCCACAAACAATGTAGTAAGGTTCCCTTCTGTCCACATCCCCTCCAGCATCTGTTGTTATTAGAATTCTTGATTTTAGCCATTCTAACTGGAGTGAGGTGGTATCTCAATGTTGTTTTGATTTGCATTTCTTTTATAGCTAGAGAGGTTGAGCATTTCTTCATGTGTCTATTGGCCATCCTTCTTTCCTCTTCAGAGAAGTTTCTCTTTAAGTCTTTAGCCCACTTATTTATTGGGTAGCTGTTTCTTTGAAGATTTGTTGTTGGGGATTTAATTTTTTGAGTTCAAGGTATTTTTTAGATATGAGACCTTTGTCCGTTGTATGGCTAGTGAAGATCTTCTTCCAATCCGTGGGCTTTCTATTGATCTTGCTAGCTATGTCCTTTGCCATGCAGAAGCTCTGCAATTTTATGCAATCCTATTTGTCCAACATTTCTTTGATTTGTTGTGTTTCTGGGTCTCTATTAAGAAAATTTGGGCCTGTGCCAAGGAGACCTAGGGTTTCTCCTATTTGACTCCAAGGTCTTTGATCCATTTGGAGTTGATTCTGGTGCAGGGTGATATATAAGGATCTAGCTTTAGTTTTCTACAAGTAGTTAGCCAATTTTGCCAGCACCATTTACTGAAGAGGCTGTCTTTCTTCCATTCTATTTTTTTAGCTCCCTTATCAAAGATTAGATGGCTATAGGTCTGTAGGTTCATTTCTGGGTTTTCAATTCTATTCCATTGGTCCTGAGGTCTGTTCTTGTGCCAGTACCAAGCTGTTTTGATTACTATGGCTTTGTAGTAGAGTTTGAAATTTGGTATTGATATTCCTCCAGCACTGTTCTTTCTGTTGAGGATTGTTTTAGCTATTCGGGGTCTTTTATTGTTCCATATGAATTTTTGGATTGCCTCTTCTATTTTCTTAAGAATGAGGTTGGAATATTGATAGGTATCCCATTGAATTTGTAGATGGCTTTGGGAAGTGAGGATTCTTGCTTCCTCGCTTTCTTATCCTTCTCTCTAGACCCCACCCCACCCTTACAAAACTAAGGAGCATGAGGGAAGAAGTGTGTATTTACCAAATAAATACTTTCTAGGTCCTGGAATACAGCAGAGAATGGAACAGGTACCCTTAGTCCTCTGGAAATTTCATGTTCATGGCTTCACCCCTTCTCAAGGCCACCTTGGGGACCCCCATGACCTGCTTGCTAAAGTCTACCACCTTAGCTAACTTGGGTAAACCACATTGCTGCCATTATTGTGAGGAAATCCGGAGCTATTCAGTTACAGAAAGTCAGAGGTTAGAGCTTTGGTGGCTTTGGTTATTTGTTCCAGGAGCTCTCCCTGTTTTTGATCCTGCCCTGGAAGGGAATCTTCTTAATGATCTGCTCCTGAGTCTCCCTGGACCCAACACTGGCCTTAGGAAGAAGAAATCCAAAACATGGTTAGATTCCAGTTTTACCTTCATTGACTTTCTGGTCCAAAATACCACTTCCCCCGCTCCCCAGTGTCATCTGTGTTCATATTTCCTCTTTTTACTCTTACTAGTTTGCATTTAGATGTTTGCAGAAAGGATTCTTTAATTCTCTTTTCTTAGAAGTTCTTAACTTTCCCTATATCATGTATTCCTCTCCTCTCCTCCCCCCTGCCCCCGCCTCATCACCACACCTCCCCTTCTTTCTACCTCTTCTCTTTCCCCAGACTTGAGACGTCTCTTATCTTCATGGATGGTCCATATCCTCTTTATCATATCCTTATTGACAGATTCGGGCAGAATATTCATATTGACCTACTCTGAGTGGGCTCTTTTTATTATCCTTATGACTTATTAGAGGAACATAATTAGGGATGCTACTCAGCTGATGGCACTTGAGGATGCACTTGTGGTCTGGTTCATCACGAGCTCTTGCCACCAGTCATCCTGCCGAGGAGGAGGAAGTGGGCAGGGTCCTCTTAACTGCTGATGAAATATTTCAGGGAGATTAGGTTGATCTTAATTGTATAATCAGGGCATATGGGAAGAGTGGGTTCCCAGTATTTTAATCAGAAACATCTTTTGATTATAGAGAAGGGGGGAGGGAGGGATAGGGGGAGGGAAGAAACTAGTGCCCAAGAGGTGGGGTGATCAGAGATAAAAGCCAAGTTTTGCTCCTTGAATTCTATTAAGCTAATCAACCTGTTTTACTTATGTGAAAAGGGCCAGAGATACCCGAATAAAATGATAAAGGGAATGTGAGAAAAGGAAACTTCATTGAAAATAGCATGATCAAACACACTAAAAATGCTTAAAAGAAGGGAGTTTAGGAAGAGAAGTTTAAAGAAAAAAAGAGAGCTAATATAGGCGTGAATTCAATCCCAGAACATTATCTGTATCACACTGAAACTCTTTTATAAATTCATTTGTGCTAATAGAAGAGAAATAGCACAACAGATATCAGAAAGTAAGAATTCTCAACTCTTGTCTGAGCTTTAGGATTTACCACAGAACATTTAGAGATTTTGGAGGAACATTTGTCCATTTTCAGATGTGAAGATTTTCTTTTTTTCAAGAATGCAGTTGTGTTTCTGTTCTTCATTTGGGGACTGGGGGCGGGGGGGGGGGGGAGGCTTTCTGAAGTTTTCTTTTCTTTTTCTTTTTTTTTTTTTACCCCAGATTGTTCTAACCAGACATTTCTTATCATGTTGCTTCTTTTTACATCTTGCACAAAGGTTCTGGGAAGTTTTTGGTTTTCACCTTAAACATTACTCTGCTCTTGGCTCAAAGTATGCATTCAACTAGACTTTTGCAAGCATTAAGATGTACTTTTATTCTGACTTTTCAGTCATCGGATGATGTATTTCCTTTCTGGAAAACAGATGGTGAATTCAACATGGAGCTTTTCTTTTCTTTGGAGAAGCTGCTTGGGTGGGGATGGCATAATAAATATACTACAAAAGGACTGCTCTGTCAAAAGATCTGACATTACCTGAAGACAAAAGGCTCCTAACCACCGTGATGTGTTTTATCATAAAAGAAGCCACATATCTCTCCATGCTGGGTTATTTAATGACTGAGTCAGAAACAGCTTTTCCTTTATGCAAGGAAAATCATCATAATTAAGCTGTCCATTCTGAAAATGGTGGTTTTTCTTATTCTTTTTTTTTATAAAGGTAAAGCACATGTGTTTAAAAAACATTATTTTTTAAAAAGCCCAAGCGACTTATTAACCAACACAGGTGTTAGCATCATAAAAGTCACCCACCTCTTCTCTCCTGAGACTGCCAGGAATGAATTTTTTTCTTTCATTTCATATATAACATTATATATGTCTATGAAATATACAGTGTGTAATGTCAATATTATTTTTAGCATTTTATAGCTATCCAGAGGGTGTAGGGTCTTATATGAGGTTTACCTTCTTTAATGGCAAGTCTTTCTTTTTTTCCAGAAAGTACTTTTCCTTGGGGACCTCAGGTCCTGGCATGTAACATGTGGTTTAGGACTCTTCTCCTAGCACCTTGACTTTGTCTCCTGGTTGTTAATAGTTTTGTAGTACTTGGGATCAAACCCAGAGCCTTGCACAAGGCTGGGCAGGTGCGAAGGCAAGCACTCTACCAACCATTGTATCTCCAACCATTCCTGACTGTCACTTGAGGCTGGTTTCTTATTTTCTTACTTATACAAGAGTAGTCAGCCAACTCACTAATGGATGCTTTCTCTTTTCCTCAATGGATGCTAGGGGGTCACTCCCATCTCTGTAGGTGAACTGCAGATGTGTCAACAAGACACCTTGGCTAAAGTCTTCATTGTCTACCGGTTGCAGAGTTTATTGCTGCATTTCAAGTGTAAATGGTGTTATCTAGAATTCTCTAGAAATTTAAAGAGACAGATATATTTAACTTGACCTCTAAATAATAGTTAAAGCAAGGTCAGGCATAGTAATGTAATCACAGCTACTCAAAAGTAGGCAGAGATTGGGAGGATGGCAGTTCTAAGACAGCCCAGGCAAAAAGTTATCAGGATCCCTTCATAACAGGAAACTGGATGTGGTAGTGCACATCTGATATACCAATAATACAGGTACAGCATGTGTTTCTGTTACCCTTGAAGCCCTCTTGTAGTGTTGCACATTTAGAGATGTTCACTGTAATCTTGTCTTCTTGTTGAGATGTGTGATATTCTGTTACGTGTGAGCTGCAAAATATGTTCTTTATTAAACATGAACCGCCAGAGACATTTGCGCATGATGAAGTATCTAAGATATATGATTTCTCTTCAGTTAATTCCTCTTAGAAACACAGTAAATTAATCTTATTTTCTAAGAGTTTTTCTTCATCATTTTCAATTATTCTCGGCTAATTATATTTCCCATTTCTCTTGAAAAGAGAAAAAAAGAGTAAAAAACTGTCATTGGAGTTGGCATAACTAAATTTATGGTAAAGAAAACACTTGTTTTATCTCTTGAGTTTTCTTGTTCTATATTAAGGTTTACAAAGATATTAAAATTTGGAAGTCACGAACACTCTCAATCACTTATTAATCTCTTTTCTTCTTTGAAGAATACGTTTAGAGGCAGCGACGAGTTCGTGGTGGAAGTGTGGAGAAATTCCCTCTTACCTCGACCACTATATCTCATCCTGACAGACGTTCTTCGAATGCTGATGGTTATACAGAATGCTCAATTGATTCATTCTGACTGTTGGTTTTTAATTTTTTTTTAAACACAGAATTGACTCCAGAGGAGAGAGCCCAGAGGATTGCCAAAGCCATGCGCAAACAATCTTCTGAAGTGAAAGAGAAATGGGAGAGTCTAAATGCTGTCATCAGTAACTGGCAAAAGCAAGTGGACAAGGCATTGGAGAAGCTCAGAGACCTGCAGGGAGCGATGGACGACCTGGACGCAGACATGAAGGAGGCAGAGGCGGTGC
Organism: Dipodomys spectabilis; assembly: GCF_019054845.1. Classification (NCBI taxonomy): domain Eukaryota; kingdom Metazoa; phylum Chordata; class Mammalia; order Rodentia; family Heteromyidae; genus Dipodomys; species Dipodomys spectabilis. Next base: position 28,599,672 of record NW_024870678.1, read on the forward strand.
GCAATGGCTGGAAGCCTGTGGGAGATTTGCTCATTGACTCGCTGCAGGATCACATTGAAAAGACCATGGTCAGCCCTCTTGCCTTTGACAGTTTCTATTGTATGTGCGTGTGTGCCAGTCCTGGGGCTTGAACTCAGGGCCTGGGTGTAATCACTGAGCTTTTGTGCTCAAGGCTAGCACTCTGCTACTTGAGCTGTTACAGCTCTACGTCTGGTGTTTTGGTGGTTCACTGGAGATGAGAGTCTCACAGAATTTCCTGTCCAGGATGGCTTTGAACCATGCTCCTCAGATCTCACTCTCCTCAGTAGATAAGAATACAGGCATGAGCCACCAGTGCCTAGCTACAATGGCTTTTTTTTTTTTTTAAAGAATGTTTTACTGCTAAATAGAACACCGTAAAGAGCCACACATGTAAATGGCCATCAGGGATTGTTATAAAGCCAACACTGTTACACCTTGTCATGACTCTAGGTCAGTAGACATAATAGAAGTTTTCCAGGTGTCACTCACTGTCACCAATTTGTTCCCCTAAAAAGGGAGCATTTTAAGGTAATCTACTTTTTAAAAATACTTAAAAAAATCCAACTATGTGTCCTAAACAATGTAGATTAGGTGTATCTGATACACACACACACACACACACACACACACACACACACACACACACACACACACACACACACACACACACGTATAATCCACTTTTAGTTTCAGAGAGTAGGGTAGTATATAAAATTGTATATTTGGTAGTCATGAATCATAGCTGAGGAAAAGCCAAGAAAAAATTCAAAGGACTTAGTCTGACTGTATCTGTCATGCATGGAATTTTTAGTGCAAAAGGTATATATCTTTTGTTCACAGACCTTGGATAACAGACCTTTTGTGTGCACAGGACTGAATAGGAGAGGGAAAGGAGATCTGAGAAATTCACTGAATACTTGGGTAAATTCCATAAGTAAATATATGAGTGAGAAGTCAGAAAAGTAATGGGAGCTAGCACAGAGGCTGTGTGCCAAGAACCGTTCTTAGCCAGCTTTATTCTCACACCAACCCAACAAGATAGGTATTATTACTGTGCCTGTATTACAAAGTTTTAAAAAATGAATATAATTGCTCAAGCACACACAGCTAGATGTAAATGGTAGAATATTTGTGATTTTTTTTCTATTCTTTGCAGAGAATTCCTTCATATGAATGAAATGAAACACATCTTTGACCAACTCTTTGAATTAAAGCTCTAAATGTTAAATGCATTTACATTTATTATTTTTTTTTTTTTACTAAGAGTATTGGTGTTTGCTATTTTTCAGTGTAAGTATCTATAGCTTCCCAGCTGCCTTTGAATTACGTAGGCCTCTTTTTACCATTCTAATATACTAAAAAAAAAAATTTCGAGTGGATATGAATTTAAGACAAGAGTCTGGAAACAGCCGTTAGTGTAGCTTCTTTGGAATTTGTAGAGTTGTTCTATCTTTATATTTAAAAAAAATTTTTTTTTATGTCCTAGGGCTTGAACTCAGGGCCTGGAGACTGTCCCTGAGCTTCTTTTGCTCAAGGCTAGCACTCTACCATTTGAGCCACTGACGGCCTTTTCTGTTTATGTGGTACTGAGGAATAAACCCATTGTTTCATGCATGCTAGGCAAGCACTCTACCACTAAGCCACATTCCTAGCCCTTAATGGAGGGGTTTAAACGCTGATGTACACAGTGACATACAAAATATAGTGTGTCCTACTGGACAGCCAACATGCATCTTGGTTGAAGCAGGAATTTACCCATCAGTTTATAATTCATGATAATGAGTATTCAGGAAAAAAAATTGAAAAACTACCTTGGAATTATTAGAGGCACAGAAGTTGAGGAGTTGTTAATCTTATTTAATTAAAGAAATTGCAAATCCTTTTTCAAATCTCTGCTGAAGTGGAAAGCTAGAAATAAATAACAATTAATATTTTAATTGAAAGGAATAAATTATGGATTAGAACATTATAAAGTCCTATTAGGGGGAAAGAAAATAAAAAGACAAATCACATTGAGCCTAACAAGCTCAAAGTCTGGGATATTTTTATATATCCCAGAGATATATCAAAGCAGGTTCCAAATCCTGTTGACGACTTAGGCAGGTAAAACTAAGTACTGATTATTGCTAAATATTATTAAATGTGTCAGAGTAACTGAAAACAAAATCTTTGGGGGTAATCAAATAATTTCAACTCTTAAAATTATCTTTAATTGTTCTCACTTTCAGAACATACACCTTCTGGCGGGAGACACTTGAGATTTACACCTGCCAACAGTCTGCCTGGCACCTTTGATGCCAGCAGATGTTTCTGTTTTTACAGCAAGGAGGGCCACATAGGCTCTTGCTCTCTTATCAAAACATGATAAATTGGTTCTTTCTTCCACAACACATAGCCTCTGAAACCACTTAAAACTCGCTCTCTTCCAATCCCCTTCGATTTGGAAGCTCTTCAAAAATCGAAAGATTAACTTTCTTGATAAAATCCAACTCTGTTGCCATAAAACACCTGACCATAAAAATGAAAAAAACCAAGCCCCAAAGACCTTGTTTGTCAAAGGTCTTTTTCTTTCATGTTCTCACCTGTGGCTTATAATAGGGAAATATTATATATTTTTAACCCCAGAGGAAATGTTTAAACTCCTTTATTGTTCCTTAAGATTTTTTTAAATCCTCTCCTGAAGTTACAACAATCTAATTGGAAAAATCAAATCAAATCAAATAAAATGTGTCCTCTTTTAAAATGGAAGTGGTTAGCACCACAGCTGCTTCCTCCCTCCCTCCCTCCCTCCCTCCTTCCCTCCCTTTCTTCCTTCCTTCCTTCCTTCCTTTCTTCCTTCCTTCCTTTCTTCCTTTCTCTTTCTCTCTTTCTCTTTCTCCCTTTCTCTCTTTCATCTTTCTCTCTTCCTTCCTTCCTTCCTTCCTTCCTTCCTTCCTTCCTTTCTTTCTTTCTTTCTTTCTTTCTTTCTTTCTTTCTTTCTTTCTTTCTTTCTTTCTTTCTTTCTTTCTTTCTTTCTTTCTTTCTTTCCCTTCCTTCCTTCTTTCTTTCCCTTCCTTCTTTCCTTCCTTCCTTCCTTCTTTCTTTCTTTCTTCCTTTTTTCTTTCTCTCTCTTCTTCCCTCCTTCCTTCCTTCCTTCCTTCCTTCCTTCCTTCCTTCCTTCCTTCCTTCCTTCCTTCCTTCCTTCCTTCCTTCTCTGCATTATCTCCTGTGCACTTCATGTAGCTCATGTGTGCACACTTTAGACTCAAGAATTGGAGCCTGAAATCCTGAACTACTGCATTAGTACATAAGGTACTGATGGTGGTAGTCAAGATGATGATGGCTAGTGATCGATAACAGCTACATTTTCTAGAATTTTCATCTGATTCAGAACATGAAGGAGGCGCACAATCATTTAAATGGCATTTCATTGTTATTTTTCTCTTTGCGTGTATAATTCAAACCTCTGGGTTTTGAGGGTGACTAGCTGGTTGTTCAGGAGGGCTCTGGAGAAGCCAGCTGTTGTTGAATGGGCAGCTCTACCTTCTGGCCCTTGAGCTGGCCTTGCATTGACCTTGGCAAAAAGGTAGACATACTAGCTTCTATTTTATTGCATTTTTTTCTAGTGACACTTTTTTTTTGGGGGGGGGTCTGTTTCTTCCAGGCATTTAGAGAAGAAATCGCACCAATCAACTTAAAAGTGAAAACAATGAATGATTTGTCTAGCCAGCTGTCTCCCCTTGACCTGCATCCCTCTCTAAAGATGTCTCGTCAGCTGGATGACCTTAATATTCGATGGAAACTTCTACAGGTATCAGCTTGGCTCCTTCCTAACAGGCTTGTCCCTCCAGAGCTCTGGGAAGCCCATCTCCAGAGACGTTCATTTCTGTCTGTTTAACCAGTCATATTTGGTAAAGACCTTTGCAAACAATGACGTCAGGGGCTCATATATTTATGAATATCAGCTCCAGTGTAATTTTGTATGGAAATTTCACAAACTAAAATAAGTCACAGTAGCAGGTCACTGAAACATTTTCCAATAGTGGCTTCATAAAGCTGGCATTTTTCTTTATTGTATATTTTTCCTTGCGGAAGCATAAGAAAACTTCCATCTTGTTTTCTTCTGATTATTGGTTGCTATATTCATGTTTAGGTGTCCTGTTTGGGTTTTTCCAGATAGCAAATTTATACTTTAGCTCCTAGATCTGAATGGCTCTAAGTCAGTTGTCTTCATAGCTCTAGACCTTATTCAGTTATTCCAGATTGAATAGAACCACCCCATGGGCAGTTCTCTTGAGATTCTTAGGTATGACAATTTGAAGGCCACTACCAATGCCAATCAAGAGTTTATGGCTGAGAGCAGGATGTGTGACTAACATCTCAGCACTCAGGAGTGTAAGCCAGATGGATCACAACTTTGAAGATCATAGGATCACAAGTTTGAAGTCAGCATAGTGTGCGTAGTGAGACCTCTCTCAAAAAAGCTAACCACTATCAACATCAAAAAGCATTCATGGTAGTGGAGCTCTGCCATATTCAGTAGCTACATCCAAGAACTCATAGTAAGCATACTTTTCCTCTGAGAATTAGTAAGGAGATTTTAGTAGAAGATTGAAAAAATTAATATTTTTGGTTCTTACTTCTATAGTAGATTGAAAAGGTAACATGAGTGTGTGATATGGTATTTGGCAGTCTTCCTTATCCTGGAAAAGAAGTGTTCTTGATCTAGGATGAGTTAAGCAAATCACTTTTTTTTGGGGGGGGGGGGGGTCCGGTCATGGGGCCTGAACTCTGGGCCTGGGCGCTGTCCCTCAGCTCTTCAGCTCAAGGCTAGCTCTCTACCACTTGAGCCACAGCACCGCTTCCAGCTTTTTTCTTTTTGCTTATGTGGTGCTGAGGAATCGAACCCAGGGCCTCATGCATGCAAGGTAAGCTCTCTACCACTGAGCCACCTTCCCAGCCCAAGTACATCTCTTAAATGTATATGTGCTCACAGAAATGTTTCATCTTTTTTTTTTAACGTTGCATCGTTTTTCTAATTCGTTGTCTTTCCATCATCTTCATGTAAGGATTCCAGCGGTCCATCCTCATCCACTTGCCTTCTCTTTTTGTTATCACCGTCTCCAAAGACTAAAAGTCAGGGAGTAAGTTACATTCAAAAGAGAACATTAGGTCTGTCTGTCTGTCATCTTACCTATCATTCTGGTGATTGCTGGAGCTCAGATAGCAGGTTAGATGAGAAGTGGGGAACTTGGTTAAATTTCAGGAATAGCACCTTCTTTACTCATAAAGCATGGCATTTGAATTTTTCTTTGTCTTAATGAATAAAGTGCATTCCCATGCAATTTTAGCAGCTAGCTAGGAGAAACCACAGCTGCCCAGATCTTGTCTGTCTGTCTCTCTCTCTTTCATTTATCTTCTTCATCATCACCTGCCTTCCATGTATCATTTAAAATTTTTTTTCCTTAGAGCATCCTAGGCTTCTTTCACCTGCTTGGGTAGCACATTTTACCATTTCCCTTACCAGAGAGATGAGTAGCTGCTGATCTCATGAGCATAGGCTGACTTAAGCTGCTGCTTAAGTCAGGAAGGGTAGTTGTAACCATTAGGGGGTAAATTCTATCTCTAGATGACCAGATAGGAAGCATAGTGCTGTCACTCACTAGTTCTGTGTCCTTGGCTACCTTCTTACGTCTCCATTTCTTTATTGATAAAATAGCAACAGGAATGATATTTAGCCAGCATGGCTACAGTGACAATTAAGAGTTTATTTTTATGAGCTGTTTAGAAGAATGTCTGTATCTCCATACATTACTTGGTGCTATAAGTTGAAAACCAACATATGACATGGATACCAGGGGAGAGAAGTCTAGACAAGCAGCAGTATCTTAGGGCCATACCCTCATTTGTTGTCAGACTTTGAATCAAGGGTATTATTAAAGTCATTGTGTTGAAATCAAGTCATTGAATGTGTGTGCAGGTTTCCGTGGATGATCGTCTTAAGCAGCTTCAGGAGGCCTATCAAGATTTCGGACCAGCTTCTCAGCATTTTCTCTCCAGTGAGTAGGGTAAACGACGGAACTTATTGACTGATAACATAGCCTTTCACTTTTACCCAAGGGGACATTGTCTTTACCTTTCTTAATATAGTCACCTATAGTAGATAGGACGCATTAACAATAATAATAGTATTGGTTATTATTTGTTAATTACAGTTTTTCAATCGCCAGCTTGTTTCGATAGCTAATATGACATTCCACCCGAGTTTGGTTGTATAAAGATTTTGATCTTTTCCGTAGGCACTTTATATTTTAATATATATTTTTAAAGGCATTTATATTTTAATAGTTTAATTTTTCTTCGAAGAATGTGCTTTTGTGTTAAAGATGTACCTGCAGCTTTTAAGGCTAGAAAAAGAATAGAGAGCTTTCCACAAATGTTTCCATGAGGAAATTTGAGTGTATGAATATAATCGCCATCATATTTGCTTTTCCTTCTAGACTAGCATTGCGGATTGAGGTTTGCACAAACGTAGGTTTTTTTTTTTTTTAATGCACTATTCTCCAGTTGGAACTTTTAATTTTGTGTACACTGTATGACCTCTTGAATAATTTAAGGTCCTATTTTATTTATTATTCACTGCTGAGGATACTAAAGAAAGTAGGATTTAAGAGTCTCTCAGATTGAGTTTAAATATTCATTCTGCCTTTTACCAGGCCTGTGAATTTCTGAAAGTTAATTTCTTGGTCTTAAACATACCTTAATACCTATTTCCTCAGATGGCCTTGGGAACTTGGTGGAAAAATTTGTCAAGTTACACAAAGCACCCAGCCTGGATCTTGGCACACATACTTCCAGCAAATATTTTTTCTTTTTCTTTCATTTCCTTTGGCAAATATATGTAAGACAGCAATTTGCTTAATCTAATTCAATTTGAGTAAAGTTTAAAATTTAGGACAAAGTGTACTTCTCAGTTATAACTTCTTTGTAACTGTAATCATAGGGAAAGCGTAGTATTTTATCTTACAGCTAAGTTCTTGATTACATTCTTGGTTTTCTCTTAATCTTTTTGTCACTGTTGATGAACTGCTTTACCTGAATGAAAGATCAAGGTCCCCCTCCCCCCACTCATGTTTCCAAGAATTCTAATAAGAGAATTTTAATCAATCATCCTTCATGCTGCTCCACGCTACACTCTAACATACACCCATCGTTAGTTTTTCAAACTTGAACCCTTAGGCAATCCATCTTTGAACGATGAAGAATCCTTTCTGGAATACCATTTACTGGGCAAAATTTTTGTTGTTTTATTTTTTTAATTTGTAAGTACTAGGGTTTGAATGCAGGACCATGAGCTTGCTAGAAAGGAGCTTTGCCACTTGAGCCATGCTACTAGATCTTCTTGCTTTAATTGTCTTTTGAATAGGGTCTCATACTTTTTTTTTTTTGGTCCAGTTGTGAGGCCTGGACACTGTCCCTCAGCTCTTCAGCTCAAGGCTAGCACTTGAGCCACAGCGCCATTTCTGGCTTTTTTTTTTTCTTTTTGCTTATATGGTGCTGAAGAATCGAACCCAGGGCCTCAGGCATGCAAGGCAAGCGCTCTACCACTGAGCCAACTTCCCAGCCCCATTGAATAGGGTCTCATACTTTTGTCCATGGCTGGTCTTAGACTGTGATCCTACTACTTAGGCCTCCAACATGAGTGGAATTATAGACTTGGACCGACCAAGTTCAGCTTATAGAATAAGATGGGGTTCTCACAAACTATTTTTACCTGAGCTGGCCTTGAACTGGTATCTTCCTGATTGCCTTCCAAGTAGCTGGGATTACACACATGTGCTCCCACTGGTTACCCCAGGGAGTATGTTTTCGTGTTGATACCATTATTGTTGAAATAAATAGGACTTTAGTGTTCTTATTACACTTTGAGTCCTCCCATTTCTTACACTTAATTTTATAGAATGTGAAACTAGACAGTAAGACCAAATTAAAGAACTTTCAAAATAATTGAGACTCTCTTTACAGTTCTAATGTTCACTTATCTATTAATATGGGTGAAACGCTGCATTTTCCCCTAACAGCCACTCTCGCATTATAGAAATCAGTTCTTATTCTTCAAGAAATGGAGTATTGTAAAATTAATGAACATTTGGTGAAACTCAAGCACATGGTCTTTTATATGGTCCAAGAAAGTTGAGGTTATTCAGATCAAAATAATGATCAACATGAATGGGGAATTGTAAATGAAATCCCAATTAGTAAATGTAATAATTGTTATTCTTTGCTGCTTAGAAATTTTGGCTTTATTTTATTTCTTGGACTCTAGCCATGGTTATAAAAGAAGTCTGTTTAGTTAGGCACAAAAGAAGAATTGACCCATTAGCCTAGTGCCAACAATGAAATGAGGTGGTCTCTAATGAGAAATATAATTTACTTCGTGCCTCATTTGGGGAAGGATTGAACTTAGAGTCTCAGAGTTGCTAGATAATCTCTCCTACTTGAATCATGTCTCTCTTCCTTTTGCTTTTTTTGTGGTGGTGGGGGTGCTTGAATTCATGGCTGGACACTGTCCATGAGTATTTTTGCTCGTAATCTACCACTTTGAGCCACAGAGCCATTTCCAGCTTTTTTATGGTAATTAATTGGAGATAAAGAATCTCATGAACTTTTCTGCTACTTGGGTAGACTTTGAACCACAATCCTCAGATCTCAGCCTCCTAAGTAGCTAGGATTATAGAAGTGAGCCACCACTTTGGAGTTGAAAACTGACTGAACTACTATTCTGAAGATTCAGCCATTAATCCTATCTGAGCTCTGTATTTATTTACTAACAATCACTTTTTACAATCTTATTTTAGTTCTATGCATTTAATTTCTTCTCTATCAAATGGAACTTGAATGTGTGTTATGTTGTCAGCTTTTAAAGCCAAAGATATATTTGGCAGTGGTTAACAAAGTTTACAAAGCCACACATTTGTATGATATCAAAATAACATGAAATTCAGAAAAAAAGAATTATTGATGACAGCTGACTATGGAAAGGTCTAGTAATATTTGGTCTAATAATAATATTTTACACCTTTTTACTTAGGTCAGTTAGCAGAATTCCTCTAGTCACATGTGGTACCCTTAAATAAGTCTTAAAATAAGTGACTTACTGTAGGAATGGTATGCTTTTTATTAATAAGTAATTGGTATTGTGAAAATTAAATACCTCAATAAAAAATATAAAATCTCAACCATGGTAATTTCTACTGCCAACATAAGACTATTCTCGGTGGATTTCAAAAGATACTTCTGCATAGCTGATGGGCCCTACTCTGTACAATCTCTTATCTGTGCCATTTTATTTTTTTCTGTTTTCATGAAATTTAATTTAATTAGTACTCTCTGTGTTCAGTAGCTACTCCTGTGAATATGACATACTATAAAAATATTACTAGTGATCTGCAAATTCAGTCTTGAGAAATGTAGTTTTTAATCTGGATTTTAGAATCTGTAGGGTTCTGTTTCCAGATGGCACTAAGTCTCCTGTTGTGTTGATGATAAATCAAAACCAAACCAAAACAAAACCCTGTTCTTTATAAAGTATTTATATCAAAAGGTTCGGTTAGCATTTGGCATTAGAAATAGAATCTGGGTTGTTTCTTTCCTTACTTCAAATGAATCTTTAAAGCCATTCTAGTTGGCCCTGGTATGTGTCATCATCAAGAGGAGTCTACATCCAAGGCCAGAGTGGCCTGGCTGGATTTGCTGTAAAGGTGCTCAGTTGTTTTACGTGAAGGTGGAAGGCTTCTGGGTTACCAGCATTTCTAATCATCTGCTTCTGTCTCCTCAGCCTCAGTGCAGCTGCCATGGCAAAGATCCATTTCACATAACAAAGTGCCCTATTACATCAAGTAAGTTGATTTTTAATTCTCTCTTCTGATACCAACAAGAAGAACTTCTATTCATAACTTATAAGCCCCTCATAGCTTTTAAAAGTGGAATTCAGCCGGGCGCCAGTGGCTCACACCTGTAATCCCAGCTACTCAGGAAGCTGAGATCTGAGGATCACAGTTCGAAGCCACCTGAGGCAGAAATGTCCCCGTGAAACTCTTATCTCGAATTAACCACTCAGAAACCAAAAGTGGAGCTGTAGCTCAACTGGTAGAGCACTAGCCTTGAGTACAAAGAGGCTCAAGGACAGTGCCCAGGTCCTGAGTTCAAGCATCATAACTGACAAAAAAAAAAGTGGCCGGGCTGGGAAGGTGGCTCAGTGGTAGAGCGCTTGCCTTGCATGCCTGAGGCCCTGGGTTCGATTCCTCAGCACCACATAAGCAAAAAGATAAAAGCCAGAAGTGGCACTGTGGCTCAAGTGGTAGAGCGCTAGCCTTGAGCTGAAGAGCTGAGGGACAGCGCCCAGGCCCAATGTTCAGGCCCCACAACCGGACCCCCCCCCCAAAAAAAAGGGGAATTCATTCCTCTTATATGAAGGAAAAACGATGTATGTAGTTGGAATGATAATTGCCATTGATGAATTTTTCTTTGTTTTTGGGAGATTGTATCTACATAATTAATTCACAGTCATTATCAGTTTTGTGGTCTACTTAGCTTCTCCCTTCTGCATAGTTTTTCTTCTTCATATGTAACACTTTATAAATTATGTGTCATTTTACATGGCATCTTATTAGTGTTTTATTCTTGGCTTAATCTTTGTATTGTCATAGGACAGAATGATACAATACTACTTCTCCAAGTTCTTGAAGTGTTACTTAGTCCATCTCTTGATTTACCACTTAATAAGAGTCATGGTTGACCATGTTTCATGTATAAGGAGAGATGTCATAATTATGAGAGTGTACACCTATTGTCAGGAGACAGCTTTGTCTTAGATAAGCTGTGTCACTGCAGGCAAATTGAGTTAATATCCCTATGCTTCCCTCCCTAAGTATTTCTTTACCTCCCTCTCTCACTCATTCCCTCTTTCTTTTCTAGTACTGGTGTTTGAACTTGGGGCTTCATGCAATGCAGGTGCTCTACAACTTGAGCTAGTTGTTTCTGAATTAGAATTTTTCTCTATGCTTGCCCCAGCCTGGAATGTTACTCTTTTCATGCTTTCTTTTGTCATTGGGTAACAGGCATTTAACACTAGGCTCAATCATTGTGCTTCCACATAGATAGTCATTGGTTGAGATGGAATCTCATGAACTTCAGTGCCCTGGTTGGCTTTGAACGATGATCCTTTGATCTTCACCTCCCAAATGCTATGGTTATAGGCTTGAGCCACCATATCTAGCTAGTCTTTTCTTATGAATCTGTTCTTAAACTCTTAAAAAAACGGTTGCCAAAATATTTACCAAATATAATAAGCAGGATGTCTTTCATATATTACAGTTTTATATTTTATTATGTACAATATTCAGTATATTGGGTTGAGAGGAATTTGAGAGCGAATTATCAGACCAGTTGATTGGTATCCAATTTGTGAAAGCACAAATGGAAAGGAGTCAGAGGCTGGGGAAATTGGTATCTTATTCAAATCTAACACCTTTAAATTTTTTTTACAGTTTTACTCCAAGTAATAACAACAATAATAATGATAGTATTAAAGAAATTTAATTTGCTTGTGCAAATATTGACTTAAACTGAATACTAGTTTAGATATATATCTGATGTAGGATAATATCTCTCTCCCCAGTGATGCCTACATCTAATCCTTAGAACCTGTGAATATATTAGTTTGCATAACAAGGGAAAATCAAATTTGCAAACCACTGAACCTTAAAGTATGAAGATTATTCTGAGAGATCCAGTGTAACTACAGGGGGCAAGAGTGGGGGCAGGAGAAAGGAACAGATGCGGTGAGGGATTTAAAGATGCTACGACACTGTCTTTGAAGATGGAGGGAAAGAATCACAGTGCTGAGAAAGCAGAGGTATAAAAGGCCAGGAGATGGGATTCCTGTAGCCCATCCGAGGGCTACAAACTTGATTTCAGCCCGGCGAGACTTTTATGCAGAAGCAGTAGGATATGCACCTGTGGACTGTACAAATTCTAGAAGTCCATGCAGATTAGCTGGAGATAATTAGTTGACTGAATTGACCTGTTGTCCTGTATAAGCTGATATTTTTAAATGGGTAGACTAGATCTAGTAATGATTTTTGGCTTTACTACATGAAAATGTTAAATCTCTTGCTCAGTTATGTTTCAGTGATGGTTTTTATTTAATTTGGGAGTTTTAAAAGCCTGTTTTTAATGCCAACTCTAAAAGGATTTTCATTAATTCTGCATCAATTATATATGCATATATGTATATGCATATATATATATATGTGAATAGCTGGGAATTAGATAATCTAAGTCAGAATAGCTCTAGTTTATAATGCTTATCATTGTGGCAGACCCTGATTGGGTTGTAGTCTTGCTTAATGTACAAGTTCTTTTGAGGCTGATTGGTTGTTCATGTGACATCTCATTGACTAAACCTAACCAGCATTTGAGGAAAAAAATATATGGATGATATAATAATTAGTAGTTTCATTGATGACATTTAGGGCAGAAACATCCTAAACTATGCTCTGTATCCTTAGTAAAATATTACATTTTTCCTAAATATATATAGTTTTGCTGTTAAGTGTCTTAAAACACATTTACTAGAACATTTTTTCCTGTTTTTATAAAACTTTCTTAACCAAGACGTTTACTATTTGCTCTGTTGTACAACTTTTATATGCAATTTCCTCATTTAAAAAAAAAAAATGGAACATACAACTTGAGAAGTAGAGATTCAAAAGCCAGCATTTCCTATGAAGAACAGTTATGAAAACAAAAGCTAATTCCCAGCCAAACTAATGAGCTACTCAATAATAAATGAAAATGCTTTTAATACACACTTTTTTTGCATGGCTGCACAAATGAATAAAAGAGAAATGTCATGTATTTGGCATTTCTTGGGGGTAAACTAAAATGTACTAATCAAGTAGAAAGAGTAGATGTTCCCAAATTTTCAATGTTAAAGTACATATTAGTTATATATATAGAGAGAGTGTATTTTATATATAAGTAGACACTATATTTATACATATACTATATTTATACATATATTTATACATATACTATATTTATACATATATACATATATTTATACATATACTATATTTATACATACATTTATATAATGTATATATCAAGAAAACTGGAAAGAACAAGGACAAATTTTCTTTCCCATTACAGTTTTATAGATTTCGTTTAAATAGACTTTGATGCTTCCTCATGTATTTCTAAGTAATCATGCATGCTAAGTAATTCTTTGCTTTCTTTATATTATCTTTAAGTGGTTGTATGAAGGAGTTTCCATTTAGCAAAGCAGTCTATGAATACAATGCATCTTTATCAACGTCTCCCCTTTCTACATTCTCACCCAGCCTTCCCTGACCAACCCCCCAATGTACGCTATACATTGGATTTTTTTTTTACTACATTCTTCCCATCTTCTTTTCTAAATATCTTAAAGTATACTATGGTAAATTGTTTCTAAAGAATAATAGAATATCAGTCTGAATTGTAATAGTACATATGGCAGGTATCTCTCTTATTTCTTTTATTTCTGTCGGTTGTGGGGCTTGAACGCTGGGCTTGGGCGCTGTCCCTCAGCTCTTCAGCTCAAGGCCAGCACTCTACCGCTTGAGCTACAGCATCACTTGTGGTTTTCTAGTTGTTTATTGGAGATAAGAGTCTCACGGACTTTCCTACCTGGACTGGCTTTGAACAGCGATCCTCAGATCTCAGCCTCCTGAGTAGTTGGATTACAGGCCTGAGCCACCGGCACCTAGCTCTCTTATTTCTTACTGTCTGTGTTAATCAGATTTCTGTCACAATAACAAATACTGAGCAGTATTGATTTGGGCTCACCAAGTGTAGAGGTTCCAATCCCTGAGTGGTTGGTTGGTTGCTTTGGGGTCTGTGGCTAGGTTCAGCAATCCTGGTGGGAGCATGAAAAGGCAGAACCTTTCATTGCGTAGTCGGGAAGCAATAGAGAAGAGAAAGGATTCTGGGCTCACAGTCTCCTTGAATACCATGCTCCACATACCCATCTTCCATTGGGATGGATATCTTAAAGGTTCCAAGCTTCCCAACAGCACCAGCATTGCCACCTGTGCCAACACACAGGTATTTAGGGAATGGTAGGCAGTCAGACTACAGCAACACCTTAAGTTGAAACTTACCTTTATGTTGTGTTTACTGGCTGTAAGGAAGACTTTCTAAACGTGATCTACTTGGTTTCTTCTACCATTGTCCAATGGCAGCTCATTATGCTCTGAGTTTAGAAGTTCGCTTCTGCTGTCTTTGTTATGTATAAAAATCTACCACGGAAGCTTGGCCTCATCTGTTGTAAAAGTTTGCTCACACGTTTGTGTTTTGTATAGATTGTTCCTTTCCTCAGCTGATAGTGACTCTCTTCAGGCAGTTTGGGTGGTAAAAGGAATGACTGGTAAAAGTTTAGTGTTGAGCTTTTCCTCATATGCCACATTAATCGTGTAAAACACATTGATTTTTATTTTTCCCCTGAACTTTGTCTAATATGCCACATTAATCATGTAAAACACATTGCTTTTCATTTTTCTCCAGAAAATAATATAGCAGTAAATACATAGTGGTAATGGTGAATGATGATGGTCACTGAAATAAATTACATTTTTAAGCACTCACTTCCCAGGCACTGTGCAATTTCTTATACATAGCCCAGTGAAGAATAGAAATAAGCATTACCTTTGTTGACAGTAACTAACAAATGCATCAATAAATAATCATAATGTACACAGAGAGCCAACTTGAGATGACACCGCCAGTAATTGGAAAATCCAGAGTTTGAACCCAGGGATTTAGCTTTCCAGGAACTCTTTCCAACTATGCGGACCTAAAATTATTTCATCAAAGAAATTTTGGGTCGGATGAATATTGTATTTAAGAAGCAGAAGAAACATAGGGAAAGAATGTACCAGCATCCTTTATTTCATACTAAAGACTAATTACCATTTATTATACATGATTACCATTTATTATGTGCCTCATGCATCTCTTGTATTCTGTGCCTTTTCTTAGATCCCACACTGCCTTTTTGTAGACCTCTCCAAAGGCTATCCTGTGTTTGTGTGGTTAAGGACATGACACATGGTAATAGACTAAGGTGTTTTCTCTATTTAAGAGAATATTGTTCTCCACAGTCTTGTCAGGAAAATCATTGCAGGAATTTTGAGATGTGAAGATGGACAAAACAGTAGAGTCCCCTTTCATCCTTCCCCTTCCTCGCTGGGGATTTCTGTTGGTGGCTGGATTTCTATTTATGTGGAAGATAGCTCACAGATCCCATGCATCTTTACCTAGAGATAGTTGTCTATAAATCCAGCCTGTTGGTGAGCCATATACTATTTAAGAGGACCTAGAAGGCAACTTAGGAAGGATGGTTCTCCTTTCTTTCCCACTCTTTTCTAAACTCCAAGGACCTTATTTCTCAAAACCAGCTTTCCTATTGGTACACATGCCTATCGTTAACAGGTTCATTTCTGGGTTTTCCTCCAGAATGTGAAGTACAGACAGATGTTTATACTTTGTAGAGCCCTAAGTACCATGTTCAATCTCATAGCTTTCATGTGGACATTAGTCATCTCTGATTAGATATAGAACCTGGGTAGCAACGTTGTTTCAAAATGACATTCCTCAAAATTCTAAGATGTTGAGGAGAGGAAACCAATGCTTCTCAACCTCATTGCCTTTCGTTTTCTCTACTTGTTTAAATTTCTCTGTTGTTAATTCTACACAGCCATTTTTTTTTTCTTTTAGAACCTCTCCTTACCTCCCAGGGTTACCATTTACCTGGCCTTATTCTCCACTAATGCTAGGGAAATAAAATAGGGTTATCAATGAAATCCTGGAGGGAGATGTGTTTTATTTATGGCCATCACATAGTGCATACCAACTAACTGTAGTTGGTAAGACAAAAAAAAAATTAGTGCATTTTGTTTTGTTTTGTAGTCCTGTTAGGTAAATGCTCTGCCACTAAGTTACAACCCCAACTATTGGTTTGATGAGGACGGTTCTCAGAATACAGCTCAGGCTGACCTTACACTTGCTATGTTGCTCAAATTGTCATTGAACTTGTGATCCCCCTGTCTCTGCCTTCTGAGTGCTTGGAATACAGGCATGTGGTACACCATTCCCATCTGATGCACGTTTCTTTAGAAGGATTTGGGAGTTAGCGTCGGGGATATAAATGAAATAATCCTCCCTTGAGTAAGGGCAGAGAGGAAATGTAGCAGTGGGGAATCCAAATAATACAGACTTAACAGCAAGGTCACTGCCAGCAAAGGCACGTAGGGGTACCCCAACAACAACAATTAACACAAGGCACTCTGTCTTTAAAGGTTATTGAAAATTTATTCTAGAATAAAGTAATTCCATAGTAAAGATACAATTAGCAGTGAAAGATGAGTGCATTTTTCTCTGAAAGGCTTCCTTCAGCAGTCTTCATTTCTCTCTTCCTCCTTATGGAGAAGAGGAATGACATTCTTCATTTCTATCTTGCAGTGGAGAACCCATGGTACACACGTAAGTCCCTTTCCAGAGGTAGAACTTGTGTTTTTGCTTTTAGTGGTGAAGAAATAAGTGACCCAGGCACTGGTGGCTTGTGCACTTAATCCTAGCTACTCAGGAAGCTGAAGATCTTGGTTAGAAGACATCCTGGGCAGGAAAGTCCCTGAGACACTTATATCTAATAAACTATCAAAAAGCTGGAAGTCGATCTGTGGCTTAAGTGGTAGAGCATTATCTTTGAGTAAAAGAAGCTCCGGGAGTTGGAGAGGGGAAGGGAAAAAACAAAATGTTGAAATAGGGATACAGGTTAACCCATTGTAACAATGAGATGTACAAGACACTGTTGAACAATGAACTTCACAATTTAGGCTGGGGAGAGTAAGTTGTGGAAGTGGGAGGGAAGGGATGGTAGGGGAAAAACAAAGGAGGAGGCAGCAATGCTGGATAAGAAATGTACTCATTAACTTGCTTATGTAACTATAACCCCTCTGTACAGTATTTTCACAAATATATATATATATATATATATATATATATATATATATATATATATATATATATATGTAAGCTCAGGGATAGTGACCAGGCCCAGAACCAACACAAAAGAGGAGGAAGAGAGGGACTGTAGGAGGCACGGAGGGAGGAAGAAAGGAAGGAGGGAATAAAGAAAATGTACTAGAGAGTCTAAGAAACTGTCTACAACTCAATCTTTATTGAAAATAAATATTTAAAACTTACTAGGCAAACTGAGCGGATAGGAGGAATGAGCAAAATTGCTCAATGAGGGAATATAAGCGCTTTGGGCATACTAAACTTCTACACTTGGAGGCATTGTTAGACAGATGAGCTGCCTTCTCTTAATGGAAAACTGAACAGCAGACATCCTGTCCCGAGTGGCCAGCACCCAGGAAACATAACAGAATGAGATAGGTGGTGGTATACAGAATATACAACTTGATTGTAAAGCTATTTGTGAAAAAAGGATAAAGGGTGATAGTTAAGGTGTGTGTTTACACACGCACTCGCGTGCACGGATGTGTATTTATGTTTTGCAGAAAATAGTACTGTAGCAGGGTTGACATGTGGGACAAGAGTTTTTAAAGAAAACATTTGGAAGAATTGGCTGTTGATAAGAGTCTGACAACTTCTCAGATAAAAAGGGGAGAGGAAGACAGGCAGAAGAAGGAAAAGCACTGATTAGGGAGTTGGATGATGAGGTCCTAATCTACTGGTTTAAATGTGAAATGAAATGACATGAGAAAAGGCAGGGAAGGAAGCTGCTTTTGGTGTGGGAATGAGAAGGCACTTATTGCCCTGGAGTTTGAGAAGCAAGTTTATTAAGGAAGGGAGCACTGTTACCCGTTTTAAATCAGATAGTTAAAGTAAAATCAGTCTGTCTGGTGAGTGATTTGCTCCAGTTGTGTTCTTCTACAGCTGCTTAGGTTCAGAAAATGCAAGTGATTGAACTGATCAAGTCCTGGGATTCGCCCAGGGAGGAGAGAAGCAAGCAAGATGAGGTTGTTTTGATTGTAATGATGGACTACAGGCTGAAATTTGGACAGAGTCATCAAGAAATATTTTCAAAGCCTTCATTTTTGCAAATATATTTCCATAATCAGGAGTTTAGGCTTAAGTAGCCATCTGTGTTCAATTTCTATTTCTGCTATTTGCATATGCTCTTGGGTAAGTGATCTAAATCCCCTCTGCCCTAGTCTCCTTCAAGTATAAAATACTGGTAACATTTTCGCCTAAACCATAACACTAAATGGTAACACTGTAGTTGGATGGAGGCTGATCTTAAAGAAAGGGAGGATTTACACATAGAAAGTACAGCTGGAACTCTAGAATGATGGGATGTTACCATCCATAGTGACCATTATAGGACCTCATACAGTGTGTTGTATTTCACGTCTCACTACAAAGAAGTAGTGTTCTCTTTCTATGATTGTCTTACCCTAAAAGCACTATGTCGCTTTTCTCACATTTGTTATTTTTTTAATTAACTCATTCACCTTTACTTTTTGTTCTTATATTTATAATTGGAATGACAAGATTAATAGCAAGCTTTCGAAAATCTAGTTCCAAGCATAAAATTGGGTAGATAGTAAGAAGTAAGGATATTTGGCTACTTGTCACCTTTTGGATAAGCAGAATGCCTTCTGAAAATCTTTTTTTTTGGGGGGGGGGGGCGGGTCTGGTCGTGGGGCTTGAACTCTGTGCCTGGGCGCTGTCCCTCAGCTCTTCAGCTCAAGGCTAGCGCTCTACCACTTAAGCCACAGCGTCACTTCCGGCTTTTTTCTTTTTGCTTATGTAGTGCTGAGAAATCAAACCCAGGGCCTCAAGCATGCAAGGCAAGCGCTCTACCACTGAGCCACCTAGCCCCCTTCTGAAAATCTTTTAAGTTTTCAGAAAATTTTTTTTAAAAAGCAACTCCTATAATGAGGACAAATGGGCTTCAAAAATATATTTCCCATAGCAGTTGTTTGCCTAGAAGTCAAAAGTCATCAAAAGCACCTGGAGTTGGGTTCCTCACCTGACTCCAGTGTTAGGATGTGACATTTTGGAGTTTTAACTATTGGTGTATGGTGCCATTCTATTTGTGTATTGCTTTGTATGGCTTATCAGAGTATATCCTCCTAAATAAAAACAGGGGTATAAACTATTAGCCTAGCTGTGTAATATTCCATTAAAGCCTACAAAGTGTAGGGACAATACATTACCTCAGGAAGGCCACTGAAGAGTAAAGGAAAACTTTTTTTAAAACAAATTTCCTTTTATTATTATTAGTAGTAGTATTGCTGGCAGTAGTAGTAGTAGTAGAAATAGAAGTAGTAGACGTATCTTTAAGTACTTATACAAAGGAGTTTCCGTCCAGCATGTCAAATTGTGAGTACAATGCATCTTGATCACTGTGACCCTTCTGTCATTCTCCCGAGTCTCAATCCTATCCATCCCTTCTCTTTTCTTGGTTCATTTTCACCTGTGTACACTGAATATTATGACTGCATTCCACTACTCTTCCTCTCTCCATCTATCTCTGCTCCCCCCCTTCATTTCATGCCTTTCCCCCTCAATATATATCCTGGCTTCCTGGTATTCATTTTGATAAACTGTTAAGTTAGTAGTTCAAAGGAGTTACCACATGAGAATCCTCCCCCTCCACATATCATATTTTAGTATATAAATTGGTCTATATGTGTATATGGCATAAAAGGACCAATCCAGATCACTGATGGATAATCTCTGGGCACAGTCCAGTAGTAAAAAGGTCAGTCTGGGGTATGGGAGGATACTTTCCAAAATAAGTAAAGTCTTGGCTTTCATACAAATACAAAGCACACATGTGCAACATTTGACTTTACTTATGAGGAGAAGCAGTAAGGCGTTGTCACAGGCTCCAAGGACAAGACAAAGTGCCACATCTTAGATAAGGGACACTGAGAGGGATTTCCTTAGAAATGCAAAGCTGACAAAGGCATCATGATCCTTAAGACGAGAATCGGCTGCATTCGAGGGGATACAGCTTGCATCCTGTGGACAAAAACCGTGTGCCCTCATCTTGTCTTCAGTGTTCAGAGTTTAAAGCAGCTCAAAGATCATTTGAATCTGACAGTATACCTACTAATTGTTGGCCCCTTATGTAGGCAAAACTGGGATGGCTAGCTACCCCCCTTGGATGTCACATCTCACTGTTATTGGTTTAATACGATTGTGGACTTCCCTTGTCCTTGCTGCTCCGTTAGCTTGTTTAATGTTTTTGTTTTATTCTTAGATTCCTGCATATGTTGCCTTTTAAAAAGAGGATTTTTGTACACAATATTCCAGCTTTACAGGATAGCTTATCAGACTGCACAATGTGAAGTTTTCCTCCCCTTCATGTATGAATTTAGCTGGAAGCTAAGCTATTACCGGGGAATGGAGGAGGGGTTGATACTACTTTGCTCCTGGGTTTCTGGAAGCATTTTCCAAAAGCTAAAGAGCAATCTACAGCTGTTCAAATACTTGGAGCCTTTAAGTTCACTGTGGATTTTGTTCTAACCTCTTTCCCCCCACTTAGAGTATGAAAGAAAGAAAATCCCACGGCCAACTGCCTGTACTACTTTTTATTTTCCTTGGCTGTTGTTTAGTAAGCCTCAGTTTTTCTTTCATAACCAGAGGCTGTGTTTATTTTCAGGATTGGTGGTTCTGCCTAATGAATCAACTGGTATTGAATTCACAAAGGAGATGCCATTTCCTTTCCTCCATCTGTTTGCCAAATGTTTGTGTTCCCTCTGCTCCCAGTCCAGACTGGTTCCACTAAAGAGTGCCATTAGTGAGCGGGTGTTTGCCTGGAATTCTTAGCGCCTGGCTGGAGAGCAGTGCTCTTCCCTTGAGGTTCCATAGGGTTGAGCAAGGTGATTGCTCTCCACACCCATTCTTCTAGAAAAAGCATCCTTCTATTTGTTTCTTAAGTATGAAGTCTGCCTCTGTGTTCATGAGAATCTGGGCTATTTTTTTCTTTTATTCATAGTGGGGTATCTGTCTCTGGAAAGTAGTATTGCCATGGGGACCAAAATTACTTGAAAGAAGAGATAACAGCTCATTTGACTCTTGGCAGTCTGTCCAAGACAGGAGCCTACGTAACACACTGGAATGATTTCAGCAAATTCCTTCTTTACTCTTATTGGTGGTAAGAAGGATTGTCTTACAGAGGTTTTTGCATTTTCTACCAACCTCTTAGTCACCCTATACATTGTAAGACTTTAGGGCAGATGACTTTAGTAGATACTCAATGGTCTTAAAACCATGTAGGTTGAGAAAGGATAGGAGTGTTTCTTGGCTGCTCAGGTCAAGTGAAAAACCTAGCCCTTCTTCAGTGGAATTCAGAACAGAGTAGAGGAGTCAGATAGCTTTCCAGCTCTTCCTCTAACCCATCTTCCCATTGTAGACTCTTGGTATATTGTTTAGTTTGAGAATTGCTAGAATACTTAAAATAAAAAAACTATCTTTGATTATGAATTATATGGTGCTTTTGTTTATATATGTGTATATATACATATATATATATATATATATAAGTTATTATTCTGGACTGTTTTTCTTTCTAGGAACATGCTTTTTTTTTTTTTTGATTTGTGGGGGGATCAGTTGTGGGACTTGAACTCTGGGCCTAGGCACTGCCCCTGAGCTCTTCAGCCCAAGGTGAGCACTCTACCACTTGAGCCACAGCACTGCTTACGATTTTCTGGTGGTTTGTTGAAGATAAGAGTCTCACAGATTTTCCTGCCTGGGATGGCTTTGAACCATGATCCTCAGATCTCAGTCTCCTGAACAGTGAGGATTATAAGCATGAGCCACTAGCGCCTGGCCATGCTTTTGTTTATGTATGTGTGGGGTGTGTGTGTGTGTGTGTGTGTGTCTGTGTGTGTGTGTCTGTGTGTGTGTGTGTGTGTGTGTGTGTGTGTGTGTGCCTAAAAGTTATTATTCTGGACTGGTTTTTTTTTCTAGGAACATGCCATACTTTTTGATATATTACATAAGTGTTAAGACAAATAATTTCTCTTATATTTGTTTTTATGAATACTATCATCTCTCTTGAATATGGTGCATTTCACTGAGCTTACTTAACAGTTTTGTAAGAATGGAGTGTCATCTCAGAAGTCTTTTGAGTAATATTAAATGCTATAACTGTATTCTGACCTAGATAAGGGGCAGTTTACTTTTAAATATAAAGCTTCAAAGTTATGAGCTGTTTAATACCCACACATACCCATATACACACACGGACACTAAAGAAACTCATTTAAGCACTACATTTACCTCTTTTATAGGGTTATTCCTGTAGACTTTCCATTAATGTACAAACCAGTTTTGGAATTTACAGAAAAAGATAAAATAAAAAAAAAAAACTTGCCTATGAAGTGAGAGAAAGGACCATAAAGAAACTGAGATACTGCATAGAGACATTACTGCATACAGAAACATTGAGATACTGCATAGAGAGACATTACTGCATACAGAAACACTGAGATACTGCATAGAGAGACATTACTGCATACAGAAACATTGAGATACTGCATAGAGAGACATTACTGCATACAGAAACATTGTTACTGAGAGAAGCTGAGGAGAATATAAAGTTGTTCAATAATCAATAATAAAAATTAGTGTTATTAAAAAGTAGCTGGACTTGGGATGTCTGAATGATTTATGATAGTAAAACTTTGCACATATTTTGAAAAATTTACAACAAAATGGCCAAACAAAGGACAAAGGGGGAATCTGTGCAACAGCGATACTCACAAGACAAAATCTTGGAAATGATCTGTACGACTTGGGAGGAGGGATTGTAAGGAGGGAGGGATAGAGGGAAAAAAGTGAAGGAAGGAGTAACAAGTTAGACAAGAAATGTAATCACTAGCTTATTTATGTAACTAATCCCTCTGTCCATCACCTTGACAATAAAATTTAAAAAACAAACTCCATAAGAATAGATTCTTTGTGTCCTATATTGATAGACTTTCACTTATATTTAATATTTTGTGTTTTTTTCCCCAGCCATCAAACCCAGACAACCTGTTGGGATCATCCTAAAATGACTGAACTCTTTCAGTCCCTTGGTGAGTGTTGTTTTACTAATGAATTAACCTAAACGAGTGAAACCTACTCTTAAAGAAGGCTCAAATCTATAATCCTATTTGGGAAATTTGAGACTTAAAAAATTAGTTTGAGTTAATAAATGTCAATAAAACCTCATCTCAACCAATAATTGGGCATGGTGGCAATGGTCCTATTATCCCAGCTATGTAGAGAATGGTAAATAGGTGGATCATGCCTAGCAAGTGTCAGCTACTCAGTTCAAACTCCAGTACCTCTCTCCCTGGTGTGAGGGTCTGTGTGGTGGAATGTATATACAGCTAGTCACCAGCTTGTGTTATACGACAGTGGACATTTAAAAATGCAGTGGACATTTAAAAGCGGTTGAACTTTAACTACTTGTTTACAGAAGTAAACAGGTGTTTCCTTGAAGACAGTGTGTAGTTTAGAAGAGCCTAGGCCATGTACAGTCCCTGTACCAGGAGGAAAATCGTTGTGTAGGCTTTACCTTTCTTCATAATGACTCATGTTAAATAATGACAATCCAGGAACCTCTGACACACTGCTTGCAATTTGCTTTTAGCTTTCTTCTTAAGACATTTTTATCAAATTAGCTTACCTAATTTATTTTTGTGTACATCATGAGAAACTAAATTTATTTTAATATATCTGATGAGCATTCTGCTCTCGTTTTAATTTCTAGTAGACTAAGCCTTTCCACTGGAGGCCTAGCCTGCCTGGTGATTTCCAGAGGAATTACGGCATGCTGTGTCTCCCATTTCCTTTTCACTCCAGAGCACATCACTCCTTTTTGTCTCTTGAAATGTTTGGCTTCTGCATGCTCTTTCATGTTGAGTAGGTGAGGGGCTGACAGAGTTGAACAAGCAAGAAAAAAAAGCTTAAATTTTTTTATGTCACATGGTAAAGTTTGATGATTTCTGAATTTTCCTCTCAGTCTCTTGATATTCTGTCTTTAGAGGACTGAGAAGAATTTGTAACAGCCATTGTTTCCAAAGATATGAGGGTTTATGACAGGGTCCTTTGAAGGAGAGCTCTGAAAGGACAGAGACAAATAGATCAGACTGTAAGGAACAAGGCACTAAGACCACCTTTGTGAGCAGTGAGATAGATAATTTGGTCAATATAAAACAGATTGTCCTAGGAGAGAGCTGCTTCTGGAAGAGAAGAATCCCCTTTAGCAGTAGAGAAGGAATTTATTAGGCCTAAATAATAGTTGTATTTCCTGTCCCTTGTCTGCTCTTCCTGTCTAGGGACAGATAGGTGGAATAGTTTTGCTTATCTATTTTTAGGGTCATGACTGACACTTATCACATAAGACAAGTTAATTAGAGAACAGCATAGTAAATTTAGTTAACCAAGTTTTTATGTCACACAAGAGCTTTGAGATATGAACACCCAAATGCTTTAGGTCAACACTCCATTTTCTTTTTACAAGTTTGATGACTGCATGGAACAATAATTAAGCAAGAGGGTATAATCTAATAGTAATAGACTGAGAAGGAGGTTTATCAAGACCTGTGTGTTCGGATTCTCCTTGGCCTCTCTTTGGTATTCTTTTCTACCAGGTGAGCCAGTACACCTGTCTTATGAGGTTCCTCAAGGGAACATAGCAGAGGTCATAGAATGACCTTGCTGGGTTTGATGGTTTACTCTGGAAAATAGAGGCCCAGTTTCTATGACTTGCTTTGGGGAAAGGAATTCTGGAGTAGTAGAGAAGTCCAGGAAGTCCTACCATCTCAGGCTCTTCCTGTCTCCATTGATTCAGTGAACTTGATATGTTTAGGATTTTGAACCCTTATATTTGAAAATTCTTCCTTGGAGAGGTCTGCCCTAGCCCTGTTTTCAAATGTTTCTCAACTTGGTGTTTATGAACATTTATTTTCATAAGTAGATAGAAAATTTAGAGGCCTTTTTTTTTATTGTGGATAAGCATAATGTTTTTCCATCATCCAAAGTAAGTAAATGCATTATTGGCATTCAATCTAAGCTAAGTAATAAGCATGCATTTAAATGGTTCCTCCTTCCATTTCAGCTGACCTGAATAATGTACGTTTCTCTGCTTACCGCACGGCAATCAAAATCCGAAGGCTGCAGAAAGCTCTGTGTTGTGAGTTACTCTACCAAAGTTCATCATCTTGTTCTTTGGATTGTCTTTTTTATTTTGTTAAAGACAAGGACAAATGGAGAGGGTAATAAATTTGTAGCGTTAATCTGAGTTTCAGAGCACCTTTCTGAGGAAGTTGGCTGTATTTCTAAAAATGCTTTGTTATTTGGCCCACCAGTATGCAATAGTAAAACAAATGAACATATGCTATTTGAGGTTGGAGTACAAAATAAACCAAAAACACAGAAGTGACATAAAAAGCTTTTTCAGAAATTGTGCCGCCACCTACTGTATAGGAATTAAATGAAGGATTAAAAGCAGTAGGCCATTGCCTTTTTAATACTTCGTATCCATTCACAAGTTGTAGAGTTCCAAACAATTTGACTGAATACAATCATAAAATAACAGTCAACAGTCACATTTTTGATTCCTGTGTGAACAGGCACCTTAGAAAATTAGAGAAAAATCTCCATTTCATTTTAAATATGTCTTAAAGTGCTTCATATTATCAGTGAAATTTTCCCCTGTGGAGGTTATGCTCACAGTGGTATTCTTTGAAAATATTTTCACAAGAAGTTTATTTTCTCCCAAAATTTCATAAAACTAAGCAGAAATATGCATGCTTATAGTATAGAGTTAAGCAATTTGGTTCTATATCTGCATATAGTTTTAATGATTGAGTGTTTCCAAAGAACACTTAGGCTTTGTCATAGTGTTAACATGGAAAATGGTGTTTGCTTATACTTTTAAACTAAGATAATTTGAAATTTTCCATATATTATTGCTTATTACCTTTCATTAAAATGTCTAGACATGTCTTTCATTATATGCCAAGACAGCTCAGTGAAGCTTACAAAATTACCCTCAGAAAAATATTACCTTAAGGTTAAAATTTTTGCTTTTGGTATTTGATAGAAATTAGCAATAAATGTGAAATTGGCTACATGGGAAGTATTGAGTAGAGATTTAAAATCATTCAGAAAATATAGCCAAGTGTTCAGCTAAGTTCTTCTGGAAGGGAAAGTAGAAATGGCTGGAAAAATACCTGTAAATAGGCCTAAGAAAGGAAGAATGAGCTAAACTTGGCTCTCGTAATCTGCAGAGTCCCAAAGGCAATTGGCAGGTTATAGTGGTTAATAGAAAGTATTATAGAATGGCCTGTTCAAAACCCTGGGAGCCAGCTTGCTCTGGCTAGCCATTGCTATGTTGAACAAGAGGAGAATAGGAAGTAAGTTACAGCCACTGAGAGGCTGTTGGGTCTGCTCAGCAAGTCTGTGGTGACAGCACTTTTGGAAGAGGCTCAAATGTGTGTCCAGTATCCCAGCTGACAAGTCTGGAAGGTCTTTCCAAACCCAGTGGGCTATAAAATGAGGACAAATGACTCAGCCACAAAATCTCCGCTGACAGAAGACTGTTGTAAATGTGGTCCCAGTTTTCAGTGATACTTTTGGTAGAGAAGCAAATGCATGCGATTTGCTATTCTCTTCTAATCCCTAAAGAAAAAAAGCTCCCTCCTTCACCTCACTCTCAAACCAGAAAGGAAGAGAAGACTTCAACTTGTATAGTACAGAGCACCTGGCCATTGGTTTGCATAGGATCTCAAACCCCCAAGGCCAGGCACATCCTGCTTTACTTGTCTCCTCACTTCCCGCTCCTGCCCCACCAGCTGTCTAGCCTGGGGCCTGCTTGCCACTTTTCTTTCTTTCTTTTTTTTTTTTTTTTTAATATTTTTTTATTGTGAAAATACTGTACAGAGGGGTTACAATTACATGGGCAAGATAATGAGTACATTTCTTATCAAGCATTGTAGCCTCCTCCTTTGTGTTTTTCCCTTCCCCTTCACAAATTATACCGACATCAAATACAGTGAAAGCAGGGGTTATATTGTTGGGGAGGGACATACAAAGCAACAAAGAAATAATCTTATAAATGCGTTAGAAACAAATGCATGAAAGAAAAAAAAATTTAAATACATATCTTAGGGTTCATTTTCCTAACATCACCTTATGTGACCCTTTCTGCTTGACTCATACATATACTAGATATTGCAAATAAGGGACACCATGGGACCTATGTTTCTTTGGGCTTGTGCTGGCCACTTTTCTAGCATCTACTGATGGTTTATCAGCTCCTTCTTCTCTTGTCCTTTCTGTTTACTTGAAATGTCCCTCCCTTTGCACGGATCCATAAGCCCTTATTCCTCCAGATTCTGTTAAAATCTGACCTCTTGGAAATATTTTCCAGCTCATCCCTCCTGCCTTCGATTTTTCCAGTACTTATCGGCAGCTTACAATGACAATCTGTCACCTGAGCAACATATGCTTGCTGTGGGTGATAGTGTCTTGTGGGGGGTGTCCTGGCTCTGGGGAGAAGGGTGCGGTCAGCTCTCATTGAGTGTGGATCCTCCTCAGTGGAATGTTCTAAGGAGAGAGCTCGTTGCTCGGCATGCTTTCTTAGGGTCTCATACCATCTTTGGTGCAGAGCAAGTAAATGATACGCCGTAGAGTTTGCGCAGGAGTATGTATACCAGAAGACACATGCAAGATCAGTGCTGGTGCTGTTTAGTAGCAAAGTTTATTTAATGTTGGCATATTAATAAATGTTCTACTTCAGCAAAAAAATAAAAATGAAACAAATAACCTAGAAAAAAGCATCAGCAGGGTGAATGTTAGAACTGTAAAAACAAATGGAAAAAAAAAAATCAAATGTCAGAAGAAATTTTTACAGTTTAATACTAGTTCTATATAATTAAAAGCCAAGCTACTTAGGGACACAAATAACTTTTAAGAACCAAAAGTAGAAGGCAAGGATTAGTCATTACCTCTGAGGTTATGAGGATTTCTAAGGGGTTTCCATTACGTTGGTAACTTACTGATTCTTTAGCTGCATGGTTGATGAATGGGGCATTTTTGATTACTTTCTTTCTTCAAACCACACCTTTGTATCATTTATACAATGTACATTTTCTTTTTTGTGTATATTTTAAACTTCTGTAACAAGTAACAGCAGAGAAATGTTCCTCTGATAACCACCAGGTTAATGTCCTCAGGTAACACGCGTATAAACCAGGCTGTAAAAGCCACATGAGATCAATGCATGTGACTCATAATCAAAGATAAGAATAGAGGATTATACATGAGATCCATTCAAAATAACAAAGCTAGTTATCCCATTTCTGGATCAATCCAGAAATGATTTGTGATTGCATTTTGATCCTTGAGCTCTCCATGTTGTTTTGAATGCTTGTAAAGTTTGCTTCATGGCTGTACAATTCTTTTCAGTGCAAGTTTGGGGACAGGGCCAAGAGGTGAATGTATGTGAAGTAATACCCAAGGTTCCAAGAACGGGGGGAATGGGATGAGTGGACAGTTCCAAGGTAAGAAGACTAAGGCTGATCTGGTAGCTGATAGCAGTAGGAGAGAAGAACAGGGCTCCATTTATGAGTATCTGAGAAGGAAGTAGTGAGGGTAGCTGTTGATAAGTTGTGGAGGGTGAAGGAAAGAGGGTTTTATGAAATGCCAAGACCTGCAAGTTGGATTTCAGTTCAAGAAGAAGGTCAGACCTTTATTTGGACCCCAGTAAGGTAGAGGTTTCTGAGGGAGATTGGTAGAGATCTGGTAGGGAACTGTAGCACATGAATGGAGATCTCCTATTCAACCAAGAGCTATGTGGGAAGAATGGGATTTGGGAGTTGTGGAGAGAGAAGGCATCATGGAAATGATGAAGTAAATGAGCCCATCAGGCCCTCAGAGTTAAAGCACCAAGCCTGAAACCTCGAGCACCAGCTGTGGTTCTGAGGCTCTGGGAGAGGATGCTAAGAAAGAACAAGTCAACTGTGCAAACCCTGAGAAGGCAAAGAATCCAAAGGTCAAGTGCAGAGTCATGTTCAGTGTCTTTGTGCAGAACAGAGAATGATGATGTATTTCCATTTGCTCCCCATGCCTCCTGTGTGGGAGAAAAGAAAAGGTCTGAAAGTTGCTTAGGAAATGACTCTGTTGTTTGTTTCATTTACCGCATGGCTGAGCTGTCATTTATCTCTTTCTTTGAGAAGACAAAAAAAATCATAATTTTCTGTGATTTAAATGTAGTCAGTTCTTTAAAGGTACCTAAATGTGACACTCTTCAGGAAGATGTATGCCTGGCTTAGGCAGCGTGTCAGAGTAAATCACTGAAAATTGAAGACACAATAGGCTGTAGGTTGTGGCAAATTACTGTCACTGCTGCAGAGTATAACAACAGAGACATCTCGGAAGGAAATGAAGGACAGCCTGAGCTAGGATATGGTCTGTTGTCACTTGATGGCCTGTGGGGTCCAATAGCAGTGCTGTGTTTCTGGCCTCATGAGTGCTGATATTCATAGAGCTTAGAACATTTTAGCAGCATTTGAATACATTTCTTGAAGTCCATGGGGAATCCTAATTCTGTGGCTGCTTTCGTTACTAAACACTGCCCATTAGCCTGCCCTGGAGAGAATGAATATTGCTACTGCTCTCCAGAGGTTCATAATCGGAAACAATGTAGAATACCAAAATAGTAGAAAAATCACAATGGAAATTGCAGGTGGTTCTGTTGTATCTTCAATATCTGAAGGAAATAGGTTAACCTGTTGACTAGACTTTTATGTTTTGTATTTGAGTATTTGTCTTTATTATTGTTGTTGCTGTTTTATTTTTTTTATTACCATGAGTTAGGTATATAAAGTACATATGAAGCCTAAGTAAGTTTTGCATTTGGACTTAGGTCTCATCCCTGTAAGATCCTTAACTCCAGAAAAGTCCGTATCAGTAGGATATCTAGTCTAAAGCATTTTCATTGATGGATTGTTATCCTATATTAGCTCCCATAGAGATTTATACATTCTTCTCTGAGCACTTTTATTCCTCCTTTTAGTTATCCAGATGTCTTTGAGACCACTCTTCACACTGTACACATTAGCACTGCCTTGGCACACTAGAGATGTTTTGCGCATGGAAGCAAATAAATACGTGGAGACCATGTTCTCTGAGCCCGTAACCAATCATCATAGGACACATGATAGGTAAACCAGACTGAGCACAGATTTGTGTTTGATTGGGCTGGATTCCAACTTGACTTTCGTCCAGTGGTGAAGATCTATTATGTTTCTGGAGAACCTATCTTTTTGTCTTTTTTAAACTGAGCATCATGTTACACATGTTAGAAGCACCTGAAGTATCATTAGTTTGCTTGTCTCCACAAATATTTTTTTTCAAATAGGGAAAACATTCAAAGTGGTTTTTCTAGTTGTTTAAGATTCAAAGTCCATATTGTTCTATTTCGTCACTCTATGGTGTACTAGTATACTGGAACTTTTTAACTCTTACTCAACTATAACTTATACAATGACGACCAACCATCCTTAATACCTATTTAACCTAACTAAAACATTGTACAACACTTAGTACTCCATTAATATGTGCAAAATTTATATTTTATGTATCAGTTAAAATGAATTTAGAAAATGTAAAATAAAATTACTGGGGCATAAAAGACAATTGAGAAAGCAATAAATAGGCAGTCTGCAGGAGTTAGGACAAGGAGAGCGATAGAGTTCTTGAGATCTTCCATCATTTGGAATGGATTCAAAGACTTATGCCTTTCTATATTATTTTTAAAAAGATACTAGAAAGGAGGAAGCCAGAAAAGAAAAAAAGAGGAACATTAATGTTCATTAATGAGCAAATATTAATGATCAGAAAATGGAAAAAGAGGATTTTCAAAAAGCATGAAAATGTCAATAAGAGGGAAGGTTGGAAAGGTTGTTTTTTTGGGGGGGAGGGGGTGGGGAGTCTGGTCGTGGGCCTGAACTCTGAGCCTTGGCACTGTCCCTCAGCTCTTCAGCTCAAGGCTAGCGCTCTACCACTTGAGCCACAGTGCCACTTCCAGCTTTTTTTTTTCTGCTTATGTGGTGCTGAGGAATCAAACCCAGGGCCTCATGCATGCAAGGCAAGCGCTCTACCACTGAGCCACCTTCCCAGCCCAAGGTTGTTGTTTCTTTAACAACTAAAAAATGAAAAGAGTACATTCAAACATTGAAGACTGAAGATAAGTACTGGAGACTAGAAAATGCTTTCTTCTCAGTGTTGTTATACAATTCAATGACTGTACATAATCCTTTTTCTCACCTGATTAGTGGATCTCTTAGAGCTGAATACAACAAATGAAGTTTTCAAACAGCA
The DNA here is from genome assembly GCF_019054845.1 of Dipodomys spectabilis. Lineage (NCBI taxonomy): Eukaryota > Metazoa > Chordata > Mammalia > Rodentia > Heteromyidae > Dipodomys > Dipodomys spectabilis. The sequence continues at coordinate 28,631,142 of NW_024870678.1, forward strand.
CAAGCTGAACCAAAATGACCAGCTGCTTAGTGTCCCAGATGTCATCAACTGTCTGACCACAACTTATGATGGACTTGAACAATTGCATAAGGATCTGGTCAACGTTCCACTCTGTGTGGACATGTGTCTCAACTGGTTGCTCAATGTATATGACACGTAAGTCTGTGTTTTTTTCCCTATTAAATTGCAATCATTAAGTGAAATAATGTTGTTGTTTTTTTTTGGGTCCGGTCGTGGGGCCTGAACTCTGGGCCTGAGCGCTGTCCCTCAGCTCTTCAGCTCAAGGCGAGCGCTCTACCACTTGAGCCACAGCGCCACTTCCGGCTTTTTTCTTTTTGCTTATGTGGTGCTGGGAATCGAACCCAGGGCCTCAGGCAAGCAAGGCAAGCGCTCTTACCACTGAGCCACCTTCCCAGCCCCGAAATAATGTTTTTAATAGAAAATCTCATAGCACTTTTTCCAGTGGAAATTTGAAAATAGGTAACTTTCCAAATACCAAACTCACAACTGGATAACAGAACAAAAAAGAAAATGCACTCATTATTTTAAAATACTAGATCAGATACGTGATGGCCACATCTGATTTTCTTCTCCTTTTCCTTTAATATCTTATTTGTTGTTGTGAATTGAAACAATTTGTTAGTTCATGTCTTCTCTACAGTTTTGTATGACAATTAGGAGTGATTTGAAAGGCAATGAATGAAATCTAATTTGTCTTTTGGAATTAGCTTTACTTATTACCTTGGTGGTTGTATGTATATATGGTACTTATGCATAATTGATACCACAGGACACTCTAACATCTGTAATTTAATTAGTTGTTCACTGTTACATAAAGAGCACCCTCAATTTCCAGCATAACTCATCTGCCATTAATTTCGCCCTTATGATTATGACAATGTGTTTGTGAAGTAATCAGTTTTAGAAAGACTTGCTGTGGGCTGGTATTCCTGAAACACTGGGAATTATTCATTCTTCTAGTAGGGGGCTAAAGTATGCAAAATTGAAATAAGAAAATTAGAGCTGAATCTAAAAGCATTTTCCATTAACTAATGATAGGAAAATTTGCATCCTTTTGCAGCCTTTTACTTGATTTAGGGAGAAAGAAGATAGATGATTATTCATAAATGCAAACATGTTTAGCAGCTGATTGATTCTGTATAAGAAATACATGATGATGATAACTTTAGAGATGATTTATCTAAAAGTATGTTTATATTTTTCATTAGAGAAAAAAAATACTTTCATCTCTTGATGTTCCCTAATATTATAATGTCTTCTTTTTAAATAATAAAATAGCCCTTGTGTGCCTGAGGGATTCTAAGTAACTCACAGAAGCATGAATGTCAATTGCCATAGTAATTATAGAATTTGCTACATGCCTGTCTGATATCTTTGAATGCATTGCATCTTAATATGCACTTCTGATTCTCCTAGGGTAAAATACTACCATTAGCATTAATCCAACATTCATTTTGTTCTTCAACTTTTTAAATCTTCATGAGACATTTTTTTTTCTATAGTAAACTCACCAAAATAGTTGTCAATTAAATATTTTAACTCTAGAAGCCCATAACTTAGGTTCATAACCCAAGAAGAATGCTACATTCATAGACTACATGTTTGGGAGTTCCATTGGTCCTTACAAAGTATGGTAGAAGTGGAGATTTGAGTCACTTTTAAAGGACAATTTGGAGAAGACGTTAAAGGAATCATCCACCACCCTCTGGGTTGGTAGAGACACACCATAGTGGTTTTATCAGGGCTGCTGAAACAGTGCACAGCTGACTGTGTGGCTTGAATAACAAACCATTCCTGCACATGTCTAGAGCTCTCAGTCTGTAACAGATCACTTCTGCACATATCTAGGGCTCTCAGTCTGAGTCCAGGTGTCAGTGGATTTTGCTTTTCCCCCATCCCTTGAAACATCTCTTTCTTGGCTTAGAAATGGTTATCACCTTTTGTACTGACGGTGTGCTCCTCTACTCTTCCTACAAGGACACCAGGCATATTGGATTATATATTATAACCTAAAGTCCTCATTTTAACTTTTAATTACATTTGTAACGACCCCTCCCACCCCCATCACGGAGTCAAGGGAGCTTACAACCCCCACATAGGCTGTTTTCATGGGCAGCCTCAGGGAGGTGTGCAGTTTTTGGGGTAGTAACCAGTGTGTGAAATCGAATTTCTGTTCTAGGGAGCTCTTGTCAGTATGGATGCCCTTTCACCATCAGATGTGGACACATGGAAATTTTACACAGAAGTACAATTTCCTATTTAGTTATAAGAGTATCTTGGCGTTTTTCTTTTTTCATTTTAAAGAGGAAAAAATATTCTCAGGACTCATCTTTTCTCCATACCAAAGAAAAAAAATTGTAAAGATCCTTCTGTATCTCAACGGTGCCTTTTCAGCCTGGCATTCAATCCCAGAGAACAGATTCATGGATTAAAATAAGGAAAAACAGTTCATTTTTTAATAGTAATCTCAGATGTCTGTGGTTGATTGCCTAGGCTTCTTTTTTAGCTATCACTCACTCATTTATCAAACAACAGCTATTAACTTTATTCAAGCCATGGTCCTAATAGAATCTATGATCTACTGCTTCTAGTGTATGAGTTCACTGTATACCCTTACAAAGTCTGTGGACCTTAGAAATGTACCTTTTCACTCAGGGAGCTTGACCTTCATGAATTAGTGAGTGTTCCATCATTATATAAGAAATACTTGAGATTATTCACTTATATAGAGATAATGTTTATTTTGATGACAGTTTGGGAGATTTTCCTTTATGATCCGTGAGCTCATTGCTTTGGATGAGCCTGCATGTCATGGCAAGAGCACAGGATGAGGCAAAACTGTTCATCTCATGGCCAGGAAGTGAAAGAAAGAGGAAGAGACCAACAGGTCCCACCATCCCCTGGAACCTGCCTTCAATGATCCAGAGACCTCTGAGTAGGCCCAAGCTCTCATTAAGACGTGCCAACTAGGGAGCAAATCTTTGAAGACATAGGCCACAAAGGAGGTTTTAGAGCCAAACTATATCATTAGCATGTATTTTTGACATGACATCATTGTATGTAGTATAATGCGACTAGGGCAGGCATTCATTTCTGGCTTCAGCTTTGCTTTTGAAATACTTAGTGGTGCACATACAGTAGATTGTAGAATTGTCTAAGTGGAAAGACTCTGGGCATCTTCTATTTTTTTGCCGTGCTTATTTTTACTGATTGAAGAACTGTCAGAATGAGATAAACTGATTTAGCCACAACCACATAGTACATATTAATGATAGTTATGAAATTGATTTTGAGATTTTTTTTTCAAATCACTTCATTATTTCTAGTTATGGCCATATCTAGGACAAATAAAATCTTTCAACCTTTAACATTTACCTAACTCTTCTTAATAGTCTCAATTTTGTGAGAAAACCATTATCATCTATCATGAATAAGAATTCAAATTTTTTTGTTCTGCCTACTTTGCTGGCAGACTGCTCATGGATTTCTTAATATTTTTTAATTTTTTTGGTCAGATAGAATTGAACTATGCTCTGAAATTAAAAAAAAAAAATCCTCAATAAGTTGCCCCCAAATATTTGTGTCTGTTTGCTCTGAGACTTGGCAGCCATTTAACTTTGGTAACTAAATTTCACATCTTAAAACCGAAATAAAAATATCTGGCCATCCTACCCCATAAAAGGTGATGGTGAAGGGCAAATGAACTAAAATATGCAAAAAACCTTTATAAGATAGAAAGATAAAATTGATTTCATTTATAAATCCACAGCCTCTTTCAGTCTTCATCTTCTCAGGTTAAAAAGCATTAATTTTCCAATCGTCCTTCTAGAAATAATGGAAATTAGAAGCATTTAAATCATCATTTAAAGCAGTCATCTAGAGTATTCATTTACATTTCTTTCCTCTATAATGACTAGGTTGCAGTAGGTCATTTTCCTTTCTACTCTAAAACGCGTATGATTCAAAAGATTTTTATTCTTCTGGCTAAAATTATTACAGTAGTTACAAAACTATCAGAGAAAGCAAATGCTTGGATAGTGCACTGTATTACTGACTGGTCATTTTTATCAGCTTGCTGTCATCCATCAAATTTAAGCGTCATTCTTGACACCAGAACTCTCAATCTTATGGCCCAACAGAACCTGGCAGAAGTGGGGGTTGTTTTTCTGATTTATTTTGTTTGTATTTTGTTTTTGGCTGAGGACTATTGGATATTTATAACATCATTACAAGTCATACAAAATTATCAATATCGTGAACAGCTGACAAGAAATACACATGTCTGTCCTCTGGTGTTTCAAGGCATTTTGCAGACCTCGTATGATAAATGCCATCCTTTCGCTGCCTGGGTATACACATCCTCACCCTACCTTAGTCATCCTGGGTCTCTTGCTCACACTTGGCCTTTGTCTCCCTTCTGTTTGAGGCATTCCAGCCTTGCACCTTTGATGACTGATTTTCCACTTACCTTCGATTACGCACTAATCTCTTAAGCCAGGAGGGTCCCATCCTGGTTCTTCATTTCCATATATAAAATTTGATCTTGTGTTTTCTCTTACGTTGTTTTCTTAGCTTACCTTACCTTGCTTGTTTGTGAGTTTGTTGTGGGTAGGAATCATGTCTTCTGCTTTTTTCTTGTGTCATCAGTGCATAAAACAATGCTGGGATTACAGTAAGCTTTTGTTCCTGCTGGTAGTGTGTGCATGGACAGGTGAAATTTTTTATTGTGTTCCTGATGATGTTTCTTTCTTGTATTGTCTGGATAGACTAGCATCATACTTTAAGGCATGCAATCATTGAGACCATTTTTCCCCTAAGAGATTGCCTTGTCTGTGGCCATATTCCTGTACTGGTCTCTCAGTCCACTTAATGGCCTTTTGTTATTTTCTCATCTGTGGTTTCTTTTCAGAGGATTCAAAACTTTCTGATTTTGGAAAGGAAGAAAATTAGCATTGTCATGTGAATTAGGAAACTCATGAAAAATATTGAATCACAATTTATAAGCTGTTCAGCTTTGGGTTAGTTTGGAGCATATTTCTTCCATTGGGAGAACCTAGGACTGAGTATTGTAATGGAAAATGTGTTTACGACAGCCATATTCATTTCAACATATAAGTGTTAGCTAGTTCATAAATTAATTCTGAGTGTTATACATATTCATGTCAGGGTTCAATAAATTTTTGGATATGATTCTGGGCCCAGAAATGAAGACTGAGCTTTTCATGGAATGTCAGTGCAGCCGTCAATCTCAGTCCTCACGCTGCAAGAGAAGAACTCAGGCAAGATGAGGGGTATAGTAAAAGTAACAAGAATACTTATTAGGAAAGAATATGGCAGAAAGGAGATTACATGGCACCTCTTTAGGGTACAGGAAAGCAGGAAGGACTATGCATATTACTGGGTGAGGGTGCCAGGAATGGGGTCTCTCATGGGGCTCTTTATCCCCAACAAAGAAGAGAGCTGAACACAGACTGATAGCAATGAAATACACCCAGGAGGTGCATAGGAGAGCTGAGCTGAAATGCAGCAGCCATCCCCTGCCCAAGGCAGCATTCCTGTCTTCCTTTGTTGGGCAGATAGGTCATTGGGTGGAGTGTGAGTCATCCTTCATTTGGTGCAAACTCTGGTAGCCAGGCTGATGGACAAGTGGTGCTGATGTCACAGTTGTGCATCTGTGCGTTCCCAAGTTCATAGGAGAGACGAGGAGCATGCTCTTTATAGAGATTGGATAGTCCTCCCGTGAGGTCCTGTGCATCCTGGGACAAAAAGGTCGTTGTAGGGTCATTGTCCCCATCTCCTGATGGGGACAGTACATACTGAGTAAGGCTCTGCTCAGTCAAACAAACTCCTCATTATCAGGGCTTCTGGCCCAGGAATTTTACAGTAAGCTCTGGTAGTTCTTCAGCACTGTTTAGAGGTCTCAGGTATTTGAAAGCCAGGAGATCTCAGGATCTGGGCTTACCAGTGAGTTGCCGTAGTAATCATAAAAGAGTACATCACTTGTTGCCCTGATACTCAGGGATCTTGTGCTGTCTGCCTCAAACTCATCTTTCAGGCTAGCATATCTCGGCAGACTTGTTTCACACCTCCCAAGGAGCTAGAATTATAGGCATGTGCCACCATGCCTGGCTTGCTTTTGAAATAGGATCTCACTTGACCCATCAACCTCTAGTGTCTGCCCAATGAATACCTGGGGTTAGAGGTGTATACTACCATACCCAGCCCTCAATATCATTTAGTATAATTACAAACTCTAAACTACTGAGAAACTACTTTGGAAATACATCCTGCCAATCCATCAGCATGCTTTCATTTTTTAATAATTTTAATTTTACGTATCATGTTAAGTAGGCAGAAACTAGCTTGAACATGTATATTAATTAGTACATGAGTAAAATGCCAATAAAATCAAGACCTAACTATAATTTTGCAATAAACTATTTTAAATTAGTTATAAAAATTAAATAAAATTAGTTACATATGTATCTGTTTATCTAGTTTTAAAATAGCATCAGTTACTGCGTCCTATATAATTACATAAACATTTGGTCATAGATTTTAGGTCTACTGTACTTGTGGATAGAAAATATAGCCTGAGAAAATTAACAATAATACCCTAAACTGAAAACAGATCCTGAATCTGATATAATGAGGCATAATAAGCATTTTTTCGAACAATGTGTTATTCTATTGGAAATACCATGTACTACTAATTTTTCCCCTCCCCAGGACCTGGTACCATGGCCAACATTTGTTCAACAAGTTAGTAATTCTCTGAGAAATACTGCAATAAGTCTAACTCTCTACTTTTAAAGATCAAATGCTTCTTCTGGTCAACTTTTAAAAATGAAATTGTGGGGCTGGGAATGTGGCTTGGTGGTAGAGTGCTTGCCTAGCAAGCATGAAGCCTAGGTTCAATTCCTCAATACCACATAGACAGAAAAAGCCAGAAGTGGTGCTGTGCCTCAGTGGTAGAGTGCTAGCCTTGAGCACAAAAGGCTCAGGGACAGAGCTCAGCCTCTGAATTCAAGCCCCAGGACTAGCGAAAAAAAGAAAAGAAAAAGAAGAAAGAAAGAAAGAAATTGAAATGATGTCTCATTGACATAATGAAAAATTATTTCCTAATGTTGATTAATTAATACATTCCCTTTTTAATTATACTTTGATACTGCTCCAAATACAGCTTCCACACCTGGTTGCTTATGATCATCAATGATTAAAATTGAAGTAGTAATTTATAGACTGCATCAATAGATATTAAAGGAAATGAAGATAATAAAATTTTCATTTTTCTTACATTTGATTCTAGCTTTTTCTTGGTGTGTTAAGTTGCATGCATATTAAGTATAACTTTAGCAGTTCATTTAAATTATTGTTTTTGTAATTATTTGCAGATTGTCATAGGGTTTTTTAAAGTGAAATCTTTTCAGCTATATAGTTATTTCCCTCATTTTGTCTTAATTTGTTCTTCTTGGGTTATATGTTAAGTGTGAAATGATTTCAAACTAAGTCTTTCTCCCGATTTGGCCAGATGTACTGTTAACTATGTAACAATGCTAAGCTGTAGATTTCATATGAATTGTTAAAAGTGAATAGAAAGGTTTTCCCATGAAGATGTGGTTATTTTTCAATGATTTGCTTTCAAGAAAATAAATATTTAGTATACTTTATTCCCTTTTAAATGCATCTAACAGACTGAGATTCTTATAATTTCAGGGGCCGGACTGGAAAAATTAGAGTGCAGAGTTTGAAGATTGGATTGATGTCTCTCTCCAAAGGTCTCTTAGAAGAAAAATACAGATGTATGTATGACCTTTGGTAACAGTATTTTTTAGTAGTTGTAACGATCATAGCAATTCATTGGGAACTTAGTTTATTTGATTTGCCAATAACACATCACACTTTTTAAATCCCTGCTATGTATGTATTAAGTTGCACAGATGATGGTATTTTTTGACAGATGTGTGTGAGTGAAAAGTGGATTCTAGGAGCCGAGCGCCAGGTGCTTTGATGGAGTGGGAACTAATGACAAATTTTTATCTCATTTGATTTTTAGAATAATTTTCCCACAACGTAGTTATTATGATTCCCGTCATCTAGCTGGAAACATTGATGCTGAACTAGATTGAAAGTCCAGTCAAAGGCTGAGGGTCCACAAACTCACGGGGCTAGAGCGGGATCCTTGGTGATTATAACTAGGCTATGTTCCCTGCTTCTGCACATGTGCGTTGTTTAGCCTTAAAAGTGGATGACAGCTCTTATGGATATAGGCAAATGCTGATTCTTTCTTTTTTTCCTTCTTATTTATATCCTTATTTTTGTTTTTTTGGTGACACTGGGGTTTGAACTCAGGACCTGCCTGGAACTCACACAGCATGCATGCTCCTGGTGCTGTACCACACGAGCCACACCCTCAGCTCTTCTTTTTTCTGGTTACTGTAGAGACAGAGTCTCACTGAGTTTTCTGCCTGGGCTGGCTTTAAACAGAGATCCTCTGGGTCTCAGTCTCCAGGGTTACAAATGTGATTCACAGATGTGCTCTTTCTAAATAGTTATATTTTATAATTGCGGCAAAATAAGATGATGAATGCTTTTAATTTTCTTTGTTCATTCATTATCATCAAATAAACTAATTATTCCCCCTTCGGCTGTGAGTTGATGGAAGCTAAGCTGATATTGGAAAGATCATGTGCATAAGAGTGAAGAGGGTCCCTTTTAAATGTCCACTGCATCGTGGCTTGGGGTGTTGAGCAGGTTTCTCAATCCTTTAGCAAGGAGTTAACCCCTGGCTAGCCAAGGAGTGACTTACTCCCCTTTTATCCTGTAGGAAGCTGAAATTTAGAGCATTTTCTTCCACTGAAAAATGAAGCTAATAATGTCTCCTTAGAAAAGAGTTAAAGTTCCTATTTTTCAAAGTGCCATCCCCGTTAATAATTACTGTAGTCTCCATACTCTTAACTGTCAGCATTTGTCTTTGGATAAAATTTTGTTGGTAAAATGTGACCTATCTGATGCCACCATGTTTAAGCCCAGTTGATTAAATCTGTGTGTTAGAGGAGAGGTGCATCTCATACATGATAGGGTGTCATAAAACAAAAGAAGGGGCTGTGGTTGCAGCTCAGTGATACAGCACATGCCCAGTAGGCACAAGGCCTGGGTTCTATTCCCAGTACCCAGAAAACAATATCCTTCCTTCTCCCAACAATTTTACACACACATACACACACATACACACACACACACACACACACACACACACACACACACACACACACACAGAGCGATGGAGCACAGGTTCTATCACTGAGCTGATTTTTGAGTCTGAAGGGAACTTGCATTCATTTTCAAAACTGGGCCAGTGCTAAGGAATTAGGATGTCTGTGAGATCACTTAATTTTGAGTTTCAAGTCAAGAACACCATGGCTTGATTTTCTTTGCATAGTTTGACAAGAATGTCAGTGAAAAAGAGGATATAGATTTGTGTGTGAAAAGGAAAAGCTGATCATAAGATTAAGAGGTGGGGAGCAAGAACCTAGGAAGCCAATTGGAAAAATAAAAATAAATTGCATAAAGCTTTTGTTTTGTGGTACCTTATCCAGAAATCAGATAGTTTTCTGTATCACAGTCAAGAAATTTCAAACTTTCCAAAGCTGAAAAGTTACCATTTCTACCATGATTGGGAAAGAAAAGCGTTAATGAGAGCATCAGTGTTCCAAAATTAGAAAAGGCATTTTTCATCATCTATGCTTTGAGGTTTTCACGTGCTCCCGAAAAAATTGGGATTCTCTGAAGGTAACAGTCATGGCTCTGAACTTACTTGGAAAAAAATGCAAATTCAGGCACAAAGCCTGGCTCTGTCCATAATACAGCATTAAATGATCAGGGGAAGCAGAGGCTCCTTACAATGAAATTTCCTGCTATATAGTTTAACCCACAACATGTGCTATTTTAAGAACTTAATTAAATAAGAACTCTCCTAGGTTGCCATCTTTAATCTAAATCTTTACTTGGATACTGAGAGGTGAAATGCTCCACGTTTTGCTTTTACTTTTGCATGCAGGCCCTGAGCAACTCAGATTCCACTTTTTGATTTCCCCAGTGATAACAGATCACCTCATGATTTCCTTCGTTAGGATTAATATTCAAGGCAATTTGCTCTTCAAACTCAATGGCAGAGGTGCCATTTGGGGGTCAATTGGAATGTGTGTGAACATTGATTTTGCAGTTTCCAAAGTCAATATCTTCTGGCCAGTGACAGCTCACTCTCTCTCAGTGACTTCCTGAGGACAGCCTGAAGTCTGCTCTGATCTTCCCTGCTCCTTGTGCTTACCACTGAGTGGCCTTTTGGCCTTGCCAAAAGCAGATTAGCAGAGCATTCTTTCCAGAGGCCACGTTGGACCTCTTTTGTGCTAATTTCTTGGAATTTGGGTTTGAGATATGATTTCTCTCGATAACCCATTCTTTTGATCTGTCTGCCTTTTTCAACCTGACTATAATGTTTTAAAATTGTAACTTCAATAAGAATTTAGCGGTACTGTATATCTCAATGTGCAAGGAAACCCTTCTGTTTTTACATGGTGTGAGTAGTCTTACCTTCTGTGTGGCCTGACCACATAACTATGTCCCTCAGTGTAGAGAAGAAGTTGAGCATGGTTAATCTGAAAGTGTGAGCAGTTGCTCTGTACTGATTATTGTGCTTGTGCATCAACTCTGGATTTATTGAGCAAACCACATCCCAGGAAGGCACTGACAATGAGCACCATATTAAGATGCATGGATAGATACGTTTTGGCTGATCATAGACTTATTCTTAAATAATGAAAAGAAACAAGTGGAACACTAAGCATATCTAAGTGAATGAATGGTAATAAAAATTAAATTAATCTTGATTGAGTTTGCTCTTCCCATGTGTGCTTATGATTAAAAATATATTTCATTATAATGACCGTCTATCACTGAGCTTGGTTCAGTTGTTTGAAATGTCACTGTCGTCAGCGTTAGATCTCACATCATTAATACATGTTTGTCTGTTAGTCACTTATCAGGCATTATTGTCAAATAGATTTTTTTTTAAATCACATGAAGAGCATTTAGATTGCATGTGCTTTTAAATGATTAGACCTTGAACACTCTTTTTAAAAGATTATTAATTTCTCTAATGCAATGGATTATTTGTATTTGAAGTTTCTCCCTGTTCCAAAAGTAACTTATCCTACTGCATTAACTTTATTGTTGGAAACATTATAACAAATTTAATCTTTTGACAGCACAGTATGTAAATGAATAAAAAATAAATCAGTGCTGGAAGGAGAGGTTTAATTTCAATGATTTATGAAACCTAGAAAATAGAAAAGTATAGGTTTTTGGTTTTTGTGGGGCTTTTTGGTTGTTTCTAATTACAAAAGCTGAAGAAAGAAGGGATGCACAACTTTTTAATGCTTTTAAATTTGGGGAAAAAAGTCTCCTTGACTGATAGAAAACAGCTCATTTATACATAATTGATTATTTGTATATAATTTTTCATATTTAACTAATTATATATAATTAATCATTATATATAATAAGGAATGAGAGACTTACCCTAAAAAGGAAAAGGACATACCTCCTTATTTTTTAGTGTTTCCTATACAAATAGGCATGAGCACAGAAATATTTTTAGACAGCTATAATATATAATAGAATATTGAATTTAGCAAGAAACAACGTTGGTAAATCATTAAATTTTTAAGGTACACTACTTAAAGAACTTTCATTCCCTTGATAAATCATGAAGCTTTGTTTTGGCTCATTCTTTTTTCTCAAGGGCATCTCTTGCTGAGACCATAAAAAATTAACCCATGTGCATTTATTGTATTGTTTGGAAAGGAAATTGTAGCTAGGCACCAATATTCATGCCTGTCACCACAGCTACTCAGGAGGCTGAGATCTGAGGATCAAGGTTCAAAGCTGGCCTAGGCAGAAAAGTGCAAATTCTTGTTTTAAACCCACAAAAAAGTCAAAAGTGAAGGTGTGGTTCAAATGGTGGAGCTCCAGCGCTGAGCAATAAAAGTCAGGCTAGTTCATAGGACTCTGAGTTCAAGCCCCAGCATCAGCACACACACCCCAAAAGGAAGTTTGTATTGATCTGTCTTTATGTATTGATATACACCTATGGATTCTTTTATGGTGAATATGGTGGTCTCTTTTTTTTTTGGTCGTTCATGGGGCTTGAACTCTGGGCCTGAATGCTGTCCCTCAGCTCTTCAGCTCAAGGCTAGCGCTCTACCACTTGAGCCACTGTGCCACTTCTGGTTTTCTGAGTGGTTTTATTGGAGATAAGAGTCTCACAGACTTTCCTGCCCAGGCTGGCTTTGAACCGCCATCCTCAGATCTCAGCCTCCTGAATAGCTAGGATTGCTGGTGTGAGCCACCAGGGCCTGGCTTTTGTAGTGTTCTTTTTTTTTTTTTTTAAGATATACAGTGCAATCCACATTACTGAAGATGTGCTTTGAATGAAAGAATGCTCTGGGCAGGTGGAAGTTAACCACTTGCCTCTCCCTCTTAATAGTTCTCTTTAAGGAGGTGGCAGGGCCGACAGAGATGTGTGACCAGCGCCAGCTTGGCCTGTTACTTCATGATGCCATCCAGATTCCTCGGCAGCTGGGAGAAGTGGCCGCATTTGGAGGAAGTAATATTGAGCCTAGTGTCCGCAGCTGCTTCCAGCAGGTAAACCCAGGCATCCTTGGCGTACAGGATGGATTATGAAAGGGTTCTGGTGACGTTCCAAGAGAGGGAATGAACACCTTGGACTGGAACCAAATCGTGGAGGACTTTGGGCACAATCCCAGGATGTTCGTATTTTATTGTTTTAAGGCGCATTGAGTCAAGGAATACTGACACCTATAGCGACACACTTTTTTAAATAGAAGTTAAATGGCTGCACTTGGCCCTTCCTCTGCCTCATTCTACCATCTTGCCGTTCTTCCCTCTCCTTCCCAACTCTACTGATTTAGTTCCTGGATTCCTGACTCACGCCCTTGAACATGTGCCTTCTCCCTAGAATGTTCTTCCTGCTCTTCCACACATCCTACTGAATCTTGAGATGTTACCTTATCTCTCAGATCCTGTCAACATCCTTCTCTTTTCTTCAGATGAATGTCTCCCTCTTCTATTCAGCTTAACATCATCTGTGTCTTCCTTCTCCTCCTCATGATAGTTCAGATTTCATATTAAATTAGATAATTAATTGCTATTGCAGCCTGCATGCCTCCGTGAAGGCAAGAGCTGGGGCCTAGCTTCTTTTCTGTCCAATCTTAGCTCAGGCTGCTAACACAACACATCATAAGCAGTGTGGCTTATGTATTCACTCTAGAGGCTACAAAGTCCACTCAGTCAAGATCTGCCTTCAGATCTGGTGTCTGGCGAGGGTCCGCTGCATAGACAGTACTTCCTTACTGTGTTCTCACATGGGGAAGGTATAAGTCAGATCTCCTAGATCCCTGTTAAAGGATGCCAATCTCAGCCATGAGGACCTCACCCCCTTAACCTACTCCCCTTCCACCCCCACCCCCACCCACTCATGGCATCCATCCCCTTGGGGGTTAAATGTTAATATGTGCATAATACCTCAAATATTTGCTAAATAAATGAATTAAAATATCTTGGTGCTCTTTGTAGGTGTGTGTATGTGTGCATACACACACACACACACACACACACACACACACAATCAAATTAGCAAACTTTTCTTTAAGAATGTATACCCAAAGGGAGAATGATTTGAAAAGTTTTATACCAGTCTGAGTTGCTCATTTTCACCTGGGAAAGTAGTTTTCTTTTTAATGCTCACACTATGAAGACACTTTATAAATATTACTGATGTCATACATATGCATAAAGTACAACCTACAGATATTTGGCCAGAGCACAGCCCCATGATTTATCACTGCTGAGAAAAAAAATTGCTCACACTGTATCTTTGAGGAGAATCGATGTCATGGGTTATTACATTTTATAATGGACCTTTTTCTTATTTTAGAAATAAAAAAATACCCAATGACTTCTTTTCCCCCAAATATGATTTATAGTCACATATGTTGGCTCACTGAATGACCTCAAAAACAGCAGGAGAGTGATGGTGGAGATTTAACTCTGTACATATAGAAATTACTCAGAATTAGGATTCAAAGAGGAATTGAGTGTCTGTCTGGGCATGGTGATAGATGCCTAAGAAACCTAAGATCTTAGTAGTGTGGAGAGTGGAGCAGGCAGATTGCGTTCAGGGCCAGCCTGGCCTACAAGGTGAGATTTTTGACACAAACACTGAAAGGAAGGGGAAGGGGGGAGAGGGAGAGCTCAGAAATGGCAAGTCTCATATGGTTTATCATGATAAACTTGTGCGTTTTACATAGTGCATTCAAAGCAAATCGCCTTCCTAATGTGATGCCCCAAAATGGTATGTGACAAAATAACATCTTTAGGTTAGGTTTTCTTTTCTTTCTTTACTGGTCCTCTACCAGTAGAGCCATAGTTCTACCTATTGTTTTTTGGTGTTAATTGGAGGTAGGAGTCTCATGGACTTTCCTGCCTAGATTGGCTTTGAACAATGATCCTCAGATTTCAGCCAGAATTACAAGTATGAGCCACCGTCACTTGGCTCGGTTTAGAAAATGGCCTTCAAGTTGGTAAGGTTAGTAGTGAGTCTTCACTTCATAGTTTCTTTAAATATATATTTGTTTTTAAATCAGAATAACAACAAGCCAGAAATCAGCGTGAAAGAGTTTATAGACTGGATGCGTTTGGAGCCACAGTCCATGGTGTGGCTGCCGGTTCTGCATCGAGTGGCAGCAGCTGAGACTGCAAAACATCAGGCCAAGTGCAACATCTGCAAAGAATGTCCAATCGTTGGATTCAGGTAGGAAGCCCTTCTGGTGCTGGCAGTGCGCCTGTTCTTCTCTCCTTGTGGGGTCGTGTGCTTTTATTTGTAGTTCCTCCTTATTTATTCCCTTTGAGGATTTGTCTCCTAAATATAAGGCATGCTCATCATATCCCATTACTCTAAGAATAAAATTCCTTCTTACAGTCACTATGGGAACTTATTCCACTACTATCATCATCATTATTATTTATATTACTTTGATTTTAAAAAAAACACCAAAGGGTTATTTTTCCTTCTTTCTTTCTTCCTTTTTTTTCTTTAAATGAACTTCAATGTAGTTAGGTCATAGAAATGCTCATGCAGCATAATTGCATGATGAGTTGTAGGCATACAGGCTTGCTAGAATTTGGTGAACCTTGTAAGTCTTTAGTATCCAACCCAGTAAGCAGGAAATACTGTTTAAAGATGAGCTGACAAGAAATGAGATTACTTCTGCCAGGTTTGTTGTGAAGAGAAGTGCTGCTGAAGTTTGTCCTTAACATTTCAAAATCAGAATGTCGGGTCTGTGGGCAGGATTTGTCCCCAGATGACAATGACCACCACCACCACCTCATCCTCCTCATCCTTTCTTTCCCTTCTTCCCTCCCTCCATCCTTCCCTCTCATCTTCCCCCTCTACTTCCCTCCCTCCTTCCCTTTGTACATTATATATGCTATATATGTAAACTATATATACTTTAAATACTATATATATAAAGTATATGTTCTAAAGTACATTCATACTTTCATGTGAGATATCTATCTTTTATAATACGACTAGTTTTTTACTAATTACTTCTAAATTAAATTTTAATGAAATCTGAGCTCGAAGGGATGGTTACTACATGTGGATATGTGTTCATCAAGGTCACAGATATCTACTACATGGTCAGCTCAGTGAATTTGAGGGTTAGTGAGTGACATTTCCTGCCGGCGCAGTACCAAGGTGGGCACTCCGAGACCCATTACTGTCCCTCCATCCTGTTCTGTTCCTATTCAGCATCACATAATGTCTTCTCACTCAGACATGTGCCCCCCCATCATGTCTAAACAAATGGAAATGCATTTTAGAAACTGAAGCTACAAAATTTTACCTTTTCATCCTCCCCACGTTGGAGACGTGGCTTCTCTTTGTTCCTAACTTGGAACTGGACTACTGAGCAAATTCCATACTTGTGGCAAATGTACCTTTTATTCTCTGGGTAATTTAAATGAATGAAATTCCTTACCACAAATGATTGATTTGGACTAAGTAACAAGAATTGAAGCCAGTGATTTTTCCCCCCCTCTAGGTATAGAAGCCTAAAACATTTTAACTATGATGTCTGCCAAAGTTGCTTTTTTTCTGGTCGGACAGCGAAAGGTCACAAATTACATTACCCGATGGTGGAGTATTGCATACCGGTGAGTACCAAGCCACTATGTTTGTTTGTCTGTTCTTGCTTGCTTTGGAATTAACTAATGTCTAAAATTTGCTACATTTATTTGGGCCTAAATTTGTTGTTTTGTTTTTGGGAAAAATAGCTTTTTCCAGATTGCTTGGCCTTATGTTTTCTTGTTTTGTTTCCTTTTTAACTAACAACTTAAAAATTAAAATGTACACCTTTCTCAGAATATGAATGATTTAATCAATGATTTTAAACTTTGTGATTTTTAAACTTAACTTTTTGGAAAGAAACTTTTCAGAAACCTATTTCTTAAGAAAATAAGTGACAAGCCATGAGCCTGTGGCTCACACCATAGCTCCTGAGGAGTCTGAGATCTGAGGATCAAAGTATGAAGCCAATCTAGGCAGGAAAGGAAAGTCCAGGAGACTCATATCTTCAATTAACCACCAAAAAGGAAAAGAAAAAAAATCAAAGTGGAGGTGTGGTCCAAGTTGTGGAGCGTTAGCCTCAAGTGAAAAAGCCAGGCCTTGAGTTCAAGATAGATAGATAGATAGATAGATAGATGAATAGAGAAAAAATAATGTTCCCTTTTGATAACATGTAAAATATTTTCATAATTAAATATTAACATTAATAAAAGTGTATAAAATGGAGAGATTAAAAATACCACTCATAGATCTAGCTCCTGAATAAGCTACCAACTGATGATTTTCCATATTCTAGTTTTACTTGGCTTTTACTTTTATGTGATATAGGTATATACACACACACTTTTATATGTATATATGTTTTCTGCTGACTTCTCTTGCTGCTGTCCTGGCATTGCATGTAGCAATGGTCCCCATTGTTGACATGCAGCCTGACTCTTTCCTCTCACAAAATATACAGTCGGATGAGTTAGTATTTATCTCACTAGTCCTTTAAATTTGGATCTTCAGTTTGTTTTCAATTTCCTGCTAGTATAAACCATGCTGGTAAATATTTTTAGTAAAAAAAAAAATATAACAAACCTTTCCATGTATTACCTCAATTAACATTTCCTTTGAATTAAGCACTAAGTGATGCACGTCAATAAATGTATTTTTATGGCCCAAAGACTTGATGCCTATCTATTTGCCAGAAGAGGTCTGTGCTGTATTACCTTATTATCATGTTTGTTATGTGTTAATCTTACCACAGCCCTGTAAGCATCAGACAGCAGCTATTATGGTTCCTTTAACCTAAAGCTATGTTTCTCTGAAATTGTCCTCATTTTTCTGTTAATTCCTATCCTTACCTTCCTTCCAAGTTGTGCCAGAATTTATTCATAGAGTTGTATGTACATTTTCCTTGGTTTAGGGATTCAAGTTCTCTTTTTTGAATCGTAAATCTACAGAAAGGCAGCAATACTGACAAAATGCACATACATAATTGTCCCATTCTTAGTATCCTATCTCAGATAAATAGGAACTCTGTGGAGAAAAAAAGCTCTAGAAAATGATGATAAATTGTAATGGATAAAATACCCTTGACGCCTGCTGACTTTAGGAAAAGAAAAAGAAAATCCTCCCAAGAAAATTGATGAAGCATTCTTTATTACTGTTACTAATTTTTTTTTTATTCCTGCAATGACTTAATGTTGAGCATTTACCATGTGTCAGAGGCTGTGGTCAGAATTAAAGCAAGACATGAAAGTTGTAAGGACAAATTTTAATCTATAAAACACTGTGTGTGTGTGTGTGTGTGTGTGTGTGTGTGTGTGTGTGTGTGTGTGTGTGTGTGTGTGTGTGTGTGTGTGGTGCACTCATTGCAATTTATACAAAGATGACTAGATGTGAAAATAGGAGAATGAAAATAAAGAGAATGAGAATAGAGGGGGCTGGGTAGCTCAGAGAAGGACAGGTGACCCAGGAATGGTCAGTGTAAATGTCCCGAGGCCAGCTGTGTCTGCTAGCTGGAAATGGAGGGAGTTAAGACTCTTCCTTCAGAGAGCTTGAGAGACCAGACTGCGGCTATGCTTTCTGGTGATTACATGACAAAGAAATGACTTTCAGGTCCCTAAGAAAGACAGTGAGTTGTAGGAAATACTGGTGTGTCTCAAAGGTTCAGAAGGTGGATTCAAAGTCATAAGGCTCCTTTTAGTAAATGCTGTGGAAATGGTCAGGGGCCATCTTCAACCCTTGGCTAGAATAAGCAATAAATTATACTGGCAGATTAAGGATATTTTCAAGCAGGCTTGTTTGTGGGGGTCATTCTCAGAATACAGCTCCAACTGTGGAGCTAGGAAATGATTGGTGTTGAGAATCAAATATTTTTTTTATTAGCATATACTAGTGATTTCATTGTAACATTCCTACACACCCATTCAATGCACCCTGATACATTCACCCCTCCACCGCCCCCTTCATCTCTCCTCTGCCCTTCTTAAAGCAATTTTAACAGGTTTCAGTGTTCTACTTTCATACATGCATATAAAACAACTTCAATTACATTCATACTTATTCACCCTCTCCATGTCCCGCTGGTGCTTGTTCCCAGAACGGCTGGTCTTAATTTTCTGTCATTCATTTTTCACTTTCTTCTCCCCACCCCCCGCCGTGGATTTTTTTTTTTAATTGTGAAAATACTGTACAGAGGGGTTACTATTTACACGGGCAAGGTAATGAGTGAATTTCTTATCAAGCATTGTTGCCTCCTCCTTTGTTTCCCCTTCCCATCGCTTCCCATCCTCCCTCCCCTCCCCTCCCCACGCGCCAAAGTTGTAAAGTTCATTTTCAACATAACATCTTGTACATCCCATTGTTGCAATAGGTCCACCTGTATCCCTAGTTAAACGATTTGTTTTTGCCCTTCCCCTCCACAAATTATACCAACATCAAATACAGTGAAAACAGGGGTTATACTATGGGGGAGGGACACACAAAGCAACAAAGAAATATCTTATAAATATGTTAGACACAATAGCCAGAAAGAAAAAAAACATTTGAATACTTGTTGGATTCATTTCACTTAACATCAACTTATCTGACCATTTCTGCAAGTCTCAGACATAGACTAGTTATTGCAAATAGGAGATTGTATAATTGTCCAAAGGGGGTTGCCATAATGTTTCTGACATGCACTTATTATAATTTAGTCAAATTAACCTTCCTTACTGTTCCCTTTTCTCCTCCTCTTACCCTCTCCTATTCAACAGCTTTCAGTGGTTCCTTATGCCATTTTCACATATGGATACCATGTATAAGTTCACAGGTTTTATCCCATCATTCTCTTTCACTGTCGCCATAACCTCTAAACTGTCCCACGGTTAAAATCATGATGTGTGTGTGTGTGTGTGTGTGTGTGTGTGTGTGTGTGTTTAGGTATGTATATATCTACATGCTGTGTATCTGCATTCCACAAATAAGAGAAAACAGACAATATTTGGCTTTTATAAGAAACCTAGGGGCTGGGAAGGTGGCTCAGTGGTAGAGCGCTTGCCTTGCATGCCTGAGGCCCTGGGTTCAATTCCTCAGCACCACATAAGCAGAAAAAGCCAGAAGTGGTGCTGTGGCTCAAGTGGTAGAGAGCTAGCCTTGAGCTGAAGAGCTGAGGGACAGCGCCCAGGCCCAGAGTTCAGACCCCATGACCGGACCCCCCCCCCCAAAAAAAAAAAAAAAAGAAACCCAATATCATGATCTCTAGTTTTATCTATTTTCATGAAATAATGTTATTTTTATTTATGGATGAGTAATGTTCCATGGTATGTATATACCAAATGTTTTTCTTCTCCATTCGTTGACTCAGGTACCTTAGCCCATTCCACAGTTTTACTGTTATGAGCAGTTTCAATCACATGGTTATACAAGTATCTTTCTTATATATTGATTTATATTCCTTCATGGATGGGATGATGAGGTCATAAGGTAAGTCTGCATACTGATCTTCATAGTGGCTGCACTAGTTTACATTCCCACCAGTGTGTATGATGGTTCCTTTTCCTGTGCACCCTCACCAGCATTTGTTGTTTTCCTGATGATTGCTATTCTGACTGGGGTAAAATGGCATCGTAATGTAGTTTTGATTCGCATTTCCTTTGTGGCTAAGGATGTTAAACATTTCCATGTATCTATTTGTCAGTTGTGTTTCTTCTGAGAACTATCTGTCCAGTTCATTTGCCTATTAATTAATTGACTCATTTGTTTCTTTATACTTGAAGTTTCTTTTATGTCATTGTTAATTCTGAGTATTAATCTTTTATCCATTTAGTCCCTGATCATGATTTTCTTCCGTCTCGTGAGTTTTCTGTTGCCTTTAGTACTTGTTTCTTTTTCTGTGTAGAAACATTTTTATTTGTCAGTTCTCTCTTATTTCTGGGCAATTGGGTTCTTAGACAGTGGAGCCAAAACAAAACAGCCTGGAGAAAACACAGCTTCTTCTTACTGCTTAGAAAGTTATCTATATTCAGAAGGCTGAAAATATACCCTTATCTCTTACTCTGTACAAAAAAAACTTTACATGTATCAACAATCATAATGTAAGATCTGAAGCTTTAAAACTGCTACTAGGAAACGTAGGGAAAACTCTGGAGAATGTAGGCACAGGCAATTATTTTCTGAAGAGAACCTATACTATTATAGGCCAAGGCCTCAGTCAAGAAGAAGGTTCAGAGGAACCTGACTACAGTTTGATCAAGGAGAGAATCTGTCATCCCTGATGATGTGTCCACTTGCTACCTGGAAAGACAAGATTAGTGATTCTCCTGCTGCTTTCTATTTAAAAGGGGGAAGTGTGTGGCAGTGAACAAAGAAATGAGATGATTATAGATGTAGTAAGTGCCTTTTGGAACATGCATAATGAGAGACAGTGATTAGAGGAGGCACTTTAGATAAAGACATTGGGCAAGATCTGCCTGATTAGTTGACCTTTGAGGTGAAACTGAAAGTTGAGAGAATTAGCCTCCACATAGGGGTATATATTTTTTTTAACCAGGGATCATTTGGATATTTAAAACATCATTCTTGAACCACACAAAATACAGACAGGCCATAACAACCAATGGAAAACATACAGGTCTTGTCCTGGGAGTTGTACCACATGTTTGCACTGGCCTTACGTAGCCCATGGGCAGGCCTGAGATTCCCCACCCCTGAAAGAATGGGAGGCAAGGCACTTGAGAAGGAAGACACAGCACACAGTGGTCTGGAGGTGGGAAAGAGGCTGGCATGAAGGGCTGCAGAATGAAAGTGGGAGCCTGGCCCCCACACAGAACACAGTGGGCAGCACTAGGGGCAGAACTTGAAGTACCTAGCACAAAAGGAAGATGTGGGGCCTCCTGTTTAAAATCGATTAGGAATTTTAAGATGTTCATAATGATCATTAAGCCAAGCTTGGAGTTCCTCTGTACGTGGACAGCTGCAATGTCATGTGTCCACCGAGTCTGTCCTGGACAGATATTCACCAGGAGTGCCTTTCTCTCTTTACAACAGGAAGCGTGGAGGACACACGATTAAAGAGAAAAGCAGGCATCAGGTTGGACAGAACACTCAGATCACTGTGCGGAATTCAGATGGGGAAGAAATATAATATTTACATGATAATACCTAGAGATTTCAGAAGCTGATTATAAAGAGCTAACATCAAATGGGAAAAAGAAATCACACAGTGGCTAGAGATAGATCATATTACTATTTTCCTGGCTATTACATGTAATTATTCCTAATGGCTTCGTAACAAACCCCCAAAACCTTGAAATCGTATCTTCAGCTGTTACTGGCTAGTGGGAGCATGGTTAAGAAACACTGATGGGACTGGGAAAGTGGCTCAGTGGTAGAGCGCTTGCCTTGCATGCATGAGGCCCTGGGTTTGATTCCTCAGCACCACATAAGCAGAAAAAGCTGGAAGTGGTAGAGCTCTAGCCTTGAGCTGAAGAGCTGAGGGACAGTGCCCAGGCCCAGAGTTCAGGACCCACAACCGACAAAAAAAAAAAAAAGGAAAAAAGAATCACTGATACACAAATGAATTCCACTCTCTCTCTCTCCTAGCCAGTTGCAAATAAAATTTCTAGCTTACTCCAAACTCTTCATTCCAACCAAGCCTTTAGAAAAAAACACTGCTACTGTTTCTTTGAGATTCTAGCATCCCTTTCAATGTACAGATGTTTTCCTTTTCCAAGACTGGCTTTGGGAGGTCTGCTGTCCCTCCCTGAACTTGGGAAGTAATTTATCAGTTAGTTGTACATTTTAACCCTACACCATTCCACACCAGCACTAGAAAATCTGCCATGGAGCTAAATTCTTGACACTACAAGTTGTCATATGATGACTATAAATACATGTAAACTGAGTCTTGGAAAAACATACTCTTGGAGTAAATGATACCAAATACATTATTATAGCTGCTTCCAAAAATTTCTTAACACACATTTTAAGAAAAAAAAATTGTGTGCTTTCCTCTCTTTTAAGTAAGCTTACTTATGGTTCACCCAATCTTTGACAATATTTTTAAAACTCATTTATAATCTGTCTTGAAAGTGAATTCATTTGTTTATACAGTGATAATAAGCACTGTTTGAGTGTTAAATGGATCTAATATTTCCATAAAGGATCCTGAAGCCTGCGTTTTTCATTTTTATAGTCCTTCAACATTTCTAGTTAAGAAAAATGTTTCAGCGTTATTACTGACTTGATCTCTTTCTTCTGCAAGATCTTCCCTCCCACTCCTTCAACGCTTTTATTATTAAAATTTCTCTATAGTTTATAAGCCCTCAAGGTGCTCAAAATATTTTTACTAATATATCAGCTTATTATTTATGACAGTGCTTGTGTTTTGCTGAAGGAAGACTAACGATGTCTGAGTTATCATGATTCATGAAAGTATTTTATGATACTGATATAAAACATTCAGATGAAGAAATGGAATGGAATTATCTTTCCCAAAGAAATTATTTTGAATTCTTATTTCCCGCCAATATTCTATAATCCAAATTTGAACATTAATAAAATTATTTCATTAGGCTGAAAAGAATGTCTTTAAGAGACAGCATGATAAGATTTACTGTCTGTCACCCTACTCCTTCCATTAGTCCAAATCCTACCTTTTCACAAAAACAGCTCACCTCCTCTTACTTTGTAGATGAAGTCTTCACAACTTCCTTTGAGTTTTGATGGTACTTCCTGGTGGGAGCTTGTAACAAAGTGTAAGATTACATCATTAGCCACAAAGCAAAGAAGAGGAGGAAGGAATGAGGTCCCACATCCAATCGTGGAGGACACACCCTCAACAAACGAAATACTGGTCACCACGCCACTCCCCTTCCCAGCTGCACCATGAAAATTCCGGCACATTGACCTCTCCAGGACAGTCCTTACTCGGGCTAGCTTAGTCTCATGTGCTGCTTTATCAGACTCTTATACCTGGGAGGGTTTACAGTGAACAGAAACTTAGGTAGCTAATCATTCTAGAAGCCAGAAGGCCCCAGGTTAAGGGCCTACTTGTTCATCATCCCGGGGTGGGAGGTGAAAGGGCAAAGAGAGCTTGTGTGGGTGAAAGAGAGAAGACCCCAAACTCACCCTGGTCAGGAATCCACTTCCTTGGTCACCAGTTCTCATGATCTAATCTGCTCTTAAACATCCCACCCCTTCACAGCATTTCACTGGCGATTATCTTTCCACCAGATACATATTAGGAGTGAGGATGGGGCATGGGTAAACCATAGCATTAGCGTTTCCATGGGGACAAGAGGCATAGAGAAATTGTGATGGACAGCAGGGTCCTTTATGTGGAGAAAGTAAATGAGGTTCTGTAGCAGTTTTAGGAATAATTAAGCTTATGAATAAATAGCCAATTTTTCTTCCTGGTAACTTAATCTATTCACAAGTTATAGAATACTGCCCTGAGCAAACTAAGGCAGAAACAGAGACAGAGATGAGTGTCTCTTTCCACAGTGTCAGAATTCATTGAATACCAATAAATCTACAAACTATGTCAATGTCCTTGGCATTAATTTGCAGAGTACTACTGTTTTTCCTTGGTTGACCTGAGCCAGTTTGCAGTTTCTTTCAACCTTAATTGCTAATATTAATTCTCAGGCCACACCTTACACTTTAGAAATATAGAGCTAATGAGATTTTGAAGAAAGGGTTAAAGCAGCTGTAGGACGTAACGCGGTCTTGGCTGATGATTAGAGTAAGGAGTTTCCACAGGTGGTTAAATGAGATAGTAGGAACCTAGTTACTGAGCTGTTAGGCCTGGTAGTGTCACAACTCAGCTGCTTTGTAACACAAAGCTGATTCCATGCTTGCTGGACTGGTCTGATGGTAGTTCAGGTGGGTCAAGAAAGCATACTAGCTTAGCTGAGGGCCAGAGACACAGTCAGAAGTTGATTGCTTATAGATCCGACATGCAAATGAGATTGTATGATGGGTTTGATGCCCTAAATACTGAATATCCTAATGTGAAGTATCCATTCTTGTCCTTCCTTTGATTTGCTTTTCATGAGAGAGTTCCGTGATTCCTGGGTCTGGTGTGTTGTATAGATTCATGGGTCCGATTTGGGGGGATATGGCTTTGCTACACCCATGTGTCCATATATTCCTGACTTAATTTGCAGAGTTCATAGGTGGTAATCCTTTATTTGCAGAAATACATTATTTATCAGTCTGCCCCATGGTTTATGCCGGACAGATGGTGGTTGTTTACTTGCACAAACAAGAAGTAGAGTCCCTTGCCTCATCATCTGCACTCAAAATGGAACAAATTGCTGTCATATAAAAATGGAATCATGCAGGGCAGAGCACAGCCTGAGAGCTACTGAGAGCCACCGTTCTGTAAGATGGAGTTACTTAGAGCCCACAACAGCTTGATCACCACACATTCTTAGACTGCATCCATATCGTGGCTATTGTGAATAGTGCTGCAATGAAAATGGAGGGGAGGTACACAAATACATCTTTGAGAGAGCAATGTGATTTCCTTTGGATGTCTAGCCAGAGGAGAATTTTCTACATCATTCGATAGTTCTATTTTTAATATTTAGAAGAACTTCCAGACTATTTTTCATAATGGTTCCATCAGTGATGGTAATCCTTCTTTATGTTACACTGAGAAAGATGGATTCTGCATGATTTATTTATAAGAGTTCTTGCTGACAGTGAGAGAATGGGGTTAAACGCTAAGAGGAACGGAAAATGTTTGGAATGGCTTAGGGTCAATCATGAGTCACCATGAGATGAGTAAAGATTGCTACATTGCCAGAGTGCGACTGAGGTTAATTGGCACAGATTTGTAGCTTGTGACTCCATCTTTGCTCAGTAGCTTTAGAATTAAAAGGTGGTAGATGTAGTTAAAGGCCAAGGAAGGGGAAAATTCACAAGTATTAGTGGGACTGAAGTTGATGTGGGCAGAAGAAATCGTAAAGAGACCAAAGGGCTGAAGATCAAAGTGATGGGAGAAAGAAAAGGTCTGTTCACATTAAAGATGAGGGAGGAAGGCTGAGAAAATTACAGCCAGTCAAAGGTAGAGACTGTGACCTGAAAGATATTTTGAGTGTTGATGTGGCCTGAGGTGTAGCCATGCCCTAGTGTGTAATTAAGGTGAGACATGGAAGGCTTTTGAGTTGCGATAGCTATTTCAGAAGTCATCACTGTATCACTGGGAATGTACACCCCTATAGCAGTGGATGGGGGTGTACATAAAAGAGGAATGCAGTGGTTTTAGTAGATGATGCTAAAGGCAAATGATATGAAAGAAAGAAAAAAAAGTATCTTTCTCCCTATCTTAGAATCATAACTGAGGCTTCTAACGGAGGCTGATCAGTAAGAGAAGAGTACACAGATTTATTTCATGTAAGTTGTGCTAGCACAAAAACTTCCACAATGAAATGAAGACCCAAAGAAACAGAGAAGACAGTGTCATTTCATGCTAGATTTGATGAAGAGACGGCAGTGATGAGAGGCAGAACTGGATCCAGGGGGTATGGTAATAAATTATGGGAGAACTTAGGCCTGTGTTCAGGTTCTGCTTTGGGTCCTGGCTCTTCAAGGATGCCTTAGTTCATTTACTGCCGCTATAACAGCTGATAGAGTAATTTATGAACTTTAGATGTTTATTTGTCTCATGGTTCTGGAAGCTGGAAGATCAAAGCCTGTATCTGGTAAGGGCATTGGTGCCATGTTATTCAGTGGTTGGAGATACTACATGACAAGCTAAGATGAGATGGAGAAAGAACACAGAACAAGGATGTACTCAGCCACTTGATCAGGAACATATAGCTGCCATAACTAACACTCTGTGTCCTAACAATATTAAGCCATTCTTTGACATAATCACCTCTTCATTGGTCTCATGTCTCAGTTGTAACTCCAATTATGGTAGATTGTGCAGTTAACAATAAAGATGGTGGAGGAAGATGGATATTATCCTAGGCGCATCATCAGAATTCCATGATAAAATGAGATAGAAGTATCATTTATGAACAACATGTAAGGGGATACATAAAAGAATTCACCATAGTAAGGATCTGAAAAAGTTAGCTAAAATGCGAAGGTTGTTTAAAAGACGTGTTAGGTGAGGATGAAGGAATAGAATATTTACAACATTTCATTTGCTAGATTAGCAAAGTCAGCTACTTCTAACATTTTAATTGCAAGATGGAATAATTATAATCTTTCCTGCTTTCTGTCTAAGCTTTGATTAGGACTGTTTTTCACTGATAGTCTTAGATTTTGGTGGGAAGAATGGAGGACAGGAAAAATCACCTTAAACCAGAATTTAAGTACAGTTTTTAGCAAGTGCATGTCTTGTGGCCCTTATTAATTCATTAGAAAGTATCCCAAACTTCTCATTGTTTATATTTCTGGTGGAATCACCATATCCTACTGAAGTAGAAAACGTTTGAATTTGGAAATGAAAAGCCAAGTTCTGTCTTTCAGTTACAGACGACCTGTCATTGGCAACTATACAAAACAAGAAAACAATGAGCATAAAGGCTAGAAAGGTTGTTTTGTCTGCTCCCGCCTCCTCTGGCCAATGTTTCTAATGCTAGGAAAATCGCTATAAGAAAACGCTGATTCATTCTTGGTTGAGTGAGTGTAGTTTGTTTTTGGCAGCCTTGCATCTTTAGATGTGATTTTGGGATATTGGCCAATATGCATAAAACCCAGCGCCATTACCATTTCTCTGGCCTCAGCATCCTAGACTGGTTTTTTCAGCTGTCTGCTTTACATTGTTTTTTTGTTTTTTTTTTCTTTCTTTCTTTTTCTTTTATTCAGTAAGTCTAGTGCATTTAGATTGTGTCATTAGCTTTTAAGGTAAGGTTTGGAGAAAATCCATCTTGCTTTGGATGACTTATTACCTTACTTATTGTTAGCCTCCTGGTGATTCTTTTAATGTTAATTTAATTTTTTGTGTATGTCATATTTTTCCATTATGACTGCTAAGGTTCTTCTGAGATTTTCTTACTGATTTCAACCTATCTATAGAATTCAAAGGTCTGTGAATTTCAGCTTGTTGAAAATGATGAAACTGATATAAAAACAGAGGTTGTTTTGCAATTAAAAACAAAGGTAATTACTGAGAATGGCTAGATGCCAATGGCTCACACCTGTAATCCTAGCTATTCAGGAGATTGAAACCTGGAGGATTGTGTTTTGAAACCAGCCCTGAACAGAAAAATCTGTGAGAGTTCATCTCCAATGACCCAGCAAAAAGCAGGACTTGAGCTAGTAAAGCACTAGCTGAGCAAATAAACTGAGGAACTGTGAGGCCCTTGAGTTCAAATCCCTACCAAAAGAAAAATTATATACTTAGAATGTTTTTAGGATAATGAAATGTCCTACTTAGAAGTATTCCTATGTTCTCTCTGGAGTCTACTGACTTCTATATTTAAGACATAAACCTTGTTAGTCAGGGTGCTGTTAAACACTGGTTTTAGTACTTACACCTATTCCAAATGGTAATGTTTTGATGCTCTATTTATGTGCCAAATGATTTGTTGTTTTTGATAGAATCTTGATTTATGTGTTTTTGCTTCCTTGTGTTTCTCTGTATAGCATTTATTCATGTTGGCACTTAATAGTTAAAAATCTCCTTTTAAGAGTAAACATGTTAAGGAAATAGGTACCATCATCCTAGGTCATAACTTGAACAAAATAACCACTGGGAGATGGAAAGCATGTGTAGTTTTGTTTTACCTTGGGTTCTTCATGCTTTGTTTAAATTGTTAGTAATTAGAATGGTGTGTTTTGCCTTTGAGGTATTTTTACATCATTGTAAATAGTTGGTTACAAGGTGTTCCACTGTGGCTTTGTGACATCAATACTAGGAATCTTCAGAGCTGAAGTCATCCTAAAGCACTTTATTTAAGGGCCTACTTGCTCTCAAATACTGTGGTAGTTAGCATTTCTGAATTCTCTATTAGTCTGCACCTTAGTCTTGCTTTTGTCATACATTTGAATGAGAAGAAAAGACCATTCTGCCACCTGTCCACATTTTTGAGGCTCTATGAGGTGTCAGCATTTAAGTGAAGAATAATATAGTTTGACATAAGGAACAGGGAGAGAACTCTACATGCACTTATATGTAGCTATACAGACCCAAGAAAAACTTGAAAATATGCTATTTTGTCCATATTTGTTCTCAAGGAATAAAACTTTAAGTACCCCTGACTAGTTTCTCAGAAAAACCTAAGAATAATCTTACAAATCATGATGGTTAGTAGATTGAAGAGCAATAATTTGTAAGGTCCGTGTCTCTGCCACCTCCGCTTCGAGTAAGGGGATTCATGGACTCTCCTGCATCTTGCTTTCCCATCAGGAAATAATTTACTCTTTTATAGCATACTTGTGCCATTTAAACATTGAGTCATTTGTGTAGTAATGTGTTTCTTTCCATTTCCCCTTCCCATCATAATTGCATTAGCTACCTGCTTTTAAAAAATGTGAACAAAGTATTATATCTAATGTAAGACAGATTTGAATTTGATTATATTCATAATGGTCCGTGGGTGGTCCTCTTTTTCTGTTTTCTTTTCCTTTTTTTTAAACAAACCATCGCATTAGCACTATAAAATAGAGAATTATTAGGACCTAACATTAGGTAGCAAATTAGACCGATTGTGTCTAAATATTTTAACACTTTTGGTGCAAAAGTAGGCTTAAGTCATTTTCTTGGCCCTATTCCATCAAAAGAATTACATCCATCTAAGCTGAATGTAATCCCTGGTTGCTGAGGGATGAGTTATTTTCCACATTTTCTTTTAAGACTTCATAAACTTTCTAGCACTACAGAATTAATACTCCTTAGATAACAGATTTGGTTGGTAGTTTTTCTCCTTCAATGTAAAAAAATGTTGATAAGATAAAAATGAGTAGATTCACGTAAGCATTAGAAACAATTTTAATTTCTGCTATAATTTTTTGGGTAAGTGGATATTTGTTGTAGTAGAAGAGAGGTGGAGAGAGATTATGTTTTGGTTTGATGGTTGGTTTTGCTTTGGTCTTCTATGTCCTAAATATATTTGAATAAAGAACATGATATGGAATTAGACTTAAACTTTTGAGCGAATTGTTATTTTTTTTCCTCTCAAACAAGAGTCCATATAGGAACTATAGATAAGCTAGGAGAACATTATGTTCAATTGATGAAGCCAGTCATCAAAGTCCACACACAATGTGAACTTATGTCCATGAACATTTCAGAAACAAACAAACTCATCGATGAATGCTGGGCAAGTTTTAAGGGCTGTGTAGTGTATGTGGAGTTCCTTGTTTAAGTAATGAACAATCTACTCTGTAATTAGACAACGATGAAAGTTACTCCACTCTGTGAATATGCTAATGACTACTAAATAACCCCGAGGCATATCAGGTAAGGATCTTGATTTGTGCACCTAGTCTTTTCAACAACCTAAACAACTCAGAGTGATAAAACTGGAAACCCAGATATAAAACCAAGCTTGAAAACCACTGGCCTAAGAGATAAAAATGTTACCAGTGCTGGGCTTGGAGATGGCCAAAGTAAAAACTAGAATACATGGCTTCATTTAGTAGTTCTTACTGTCCTAAGAGCAGATAGAGAAATGATTGGGTCATACATAAATGCTTATCCTTACACAGAATCTTCTTTGCTTTGCATTTCTAATGTAGAAAGTATCTTCCATTTTTCCCTCTGCACAAGATAATAAAGAGAAATATGTGAGCTTGGCTGTCTGTAGTGTGATACTCAGTGCAGAAAGGTGAATGTTGTTTGCTTGGTTTATTTCCCAGTCCTAGGTATTCCTTCTCTGAACAGTCCCTTCTTTATCCTCATCTTTCTTCTTTTCATTGTTCCTATCCTGTCCAGTAAGATCTTCAAATCTACAAACCACCATTGCTCACAGCAACCCCATTCCTCCAGAGCTACTTGAGCTTTTCATTAGTAGCTTTTCACTGGCACAGCTGGTTCATAGTCTGGGTGATCTAGATCCCTCTAACTTCAGATGATTATAGTTTATTTTCAGCTATTTAGAAAAAGGCTTGACGTTGTGAATCTAATGGCAAGTCCTAATGAGAGCAGGGGCTGTCCATGCTGGACATATTTGTTTAAATAATTTGACAGTTGATAAAGTTTATTATAAATAGCTTGGGCTTATTCAGACCTCTTTTCTTGTTTAGCAAGCCTAGAAAGAATGAAAAGTTTCCCTTGTTTATTAGAAGCAAACATATTTAGATGGAAAGGGAGCAGATAGAAGGTAATACAGCTCTATGCAAGTTCACACAGAAAACTGGTTATCTACATGCAGAGGACTGACG
The DNA here is from genome assembly GCF_019054845.1 of Dipodomys spectabilis. Classification (NCBI taxonomy): domain Eukaryota; kingdom Metazoa; phylum Chordata; class Mammalia; order Rodentia; family Heteromyidae; genus Dipodomys; species Dipodomys spectabilis. Next base: position 28,662,193 of record NW_024870678.1, read on the forward strand.
CTACACTCTCATCCCTCACCTGTAGCAGTACCAACTGCAAAGGAGCAAAGATCTGAATGTAAGACTCTGGCTTTGAAACTACCACAGGAAGATATAGGGAAAGCCCTGGAAGATAAAAGTACAGGTAATTCTTTTCTGATGAAGACATTGTAGCTGTGGAAGTAAGCAAGAAAGGACACATCAAATTAAGAAGTTTTGGCAGGCAAAAGAAACAATTACCAGAACTAAGAGACACCCCATAGAATGGGAGAAAATCTTTTCTACCAGTTCAACAGATAATGGATTAATATGTAGGATACATGAAGAGCTTAATAGATTAGCAATAGAACAAGTAATACAATTAATAAATGGCAAACAGACAGTTCTCAGAAGGAGAAATATGAATGGCTAATAAGTCCATGAAGAAAGCTCAACCTCCACAGCCATAAAGGAAATGCAAATAAAAATAAGTATATGTCATATACATCTTAAAGTTTCCATTTCCTAAAACAAGTTAGAGAGTCTTAGACATTCTTGTCATGGAGGAAAAGAGAGAGAATGGAGACCAGGAGCACACAGCAGAGGAAACAAATCTGCCTATCATTCAGGCTATAACTGAAGGAAAATCTTTATAAAGATAAGAGACTGGGGCTTACTCAATGGTAGGTTCAGCAGCAAATTAGAAGGCATCATCAATGTGTTCATTCAGTTTTGTAATGAGTCTTTACATATATCTTCAGAAGGACTAAAGTTGGTATCTGTGTTGCAAAGACTAAAATTGGTGATACATGGAAAACTGGGGCTTTGAGAACTATTTGTGGGAAAAGATAAGGAGAAACTACTACAAACTCAAGTCGGTGGTAATTGCAGCACATTTCAAGCTGAATGATTATGAAAACTAATCTTCTTGAAATGTCTAAGGAAACGATAATGTTGTCCATCAACACTGACAATCTATTCTATGTCTGCATGGCTGGGAAAGGACAAAGAGAGGATTCTTTCCAAGGCAGAGCCCAGTGTGGAGCCTGTTCTCTCTTGGCTCTTCTTTCTTCCTTTCTTCCTTTCCTCCTTCCCTTCCCTTCCCTTTCCCTTTCTCTTTCTCTTTCCCTCTCCTTCCCTCCCTCTCTCCCTCCTTCCCTCCCTCCCTGCTTACCTTCCTCTCTCCTTTCCTTCCTTCCTTCCTTCCTTCTTTCCTTCCTTCCTTCCTTCCTTCCTTCCTTCCTTCCTTCCTTCCTTCCTTCCTTTCTCCCTCCCTCCCTTCTCTTTCTTTCTTCCTTTCTTCTCTTTCCTTCCTTTCTTTCCTTTCTTTCTCTATTCTTCTTTTCCAGTGTGGCTGTCAGCTGGCTCATATGTACTAGAATGCATGTGGAGCACCAGTGTGAGCAGTCTGCTGTCCTCATTTCTCACCTTTGTTAAACAATACCCAGAATATTTTACCCTGTTGCCACCATGCAGTTCATAGCAAATCACTTGTGATAGGTCTCAGCCAGTGCCATTTCCAAAGCTAAGCTTCCTTCTTGGCCCAAGTTGAGAAATACTGGGAATTCTCTGTGCCGTATTTTCACCAGGAAATAAAAACAATAAACTCTTCGGGCTATATTTGGTGATGAGTCCCCACTGCTATGTGTTTTCATGATATGTATTGTATCTTATTCCACAGAACGTGGTAAACTACCCCCATGGTGTGGCATCTAACTCACTCCTGTTCCGATTTTAGTACAGTTACTCCTTCAACCTGAATGAGAATTGTCGCTTCTTACCCTTGTAGACAACATCTGGAGAGGATGTGCGAGACTTCACCAAGGTGCTGAAGAACAAGTTCAGGTCAAAGAAATACTTTGCCAAACACCCTCGGCTTGGTTACTTGCCGGTCCAGACAGTTCTCGAGGGGGACAACTTAGAGACGTGAGTTCAATTTAAAATGAATATGTATGATATTGTCTCTATCTGTTAGGTGGTACTGGGAACTTTACTGAGGGCCTTGTACTTGCTAGGTAGAAGCTCTACCCCTTGAGCCATGTTCCTGTCCTTTTGCTTTTAACTTGTTTTTCAGGTACTGTTTTATGCATTAGCCAAGGTCTGCCTTAGATCTCAATCCTACAACCTCCTCTGAAGCAGCTGGGGTTACAGGCATACATGACCATGCCCCACCCATGGCTCTTTTATATGACAATTAGCAACACCAAAGAGAAATCATTTGATATCCAAAAGATGTGTGTCCTGGTAAAAATGTTCATTTTATAAGAGGTTGAGGATACAATTAGTTTTTTTTGGGGGGGGGGTCCGGTCATGGGGCCTGAACTCTGGGCCTGGGCGCTGTCCCTCAGCTCTTCAGCTCAAGGCTAGCCCTCTACCACTTGAGCCACAGCGCCACTTCCGGCTTTTTTCTTTTTGTTTATGTGGTGCTGAGGAATCAAACCCAGGGCCTCAGGCATGCAAGGCTCTACCACTGAGCCACCTTCCCAGCCCCTACAATTAGTTTTTCAGCCATGAGTTTTCATTATTTTTTTTGATGATGGCACAACTGAACGTCCAGGCCTAACACCTTGAATGTTTCTATATTGGTCAACTCTTGTTCTGGTTCATCTTTTTTCCTTTTAAAAATACTTTCATCTGGAGTGAACAAAGGAAGGCATTAGCAAGACTCTGCCTCAAAAGTGAATGAAGGAGGAGGGGAGGGAGGAGGGGAGGAGGGAAGGGATGGGAGGGGATAAACAAAGGAAGGGATAACAGTGCTCCATAGGAAATACACTCATTACCTGGCTCACTCGTGTGGCTCACTCATGTAACTGTGACCCCTCTCTACAGTACCTTTACAATAAAAAATATCTATTAAAATAAAATGTAAATGAAGGACTAACTACAATAAATGAACAAATAATAAAAGTAAAACAAAATAAACAAACAAGATAATGAATGCATAAGACCAGCCAGGTGCCAGCAGCTCACACCTGTAATCCTAGGTACTCAAAGGCTGAGATCTGAGGTTTCTGTTTTCAAGCCAGGCCAACAACAAAGCCAAGAAATTTTCATCTGCAACTAACCTGCAAAAAGCTGGAAGTGGAGATGTATCTCAAGTGGTAGGGTACCAGCTTTGAACAAAGAAGCTCAGCAAAAATGTGAGATCCTGAGGTCAAGCATCATTACTGGCGTGCATGTGTGTGTGTACATGCACCTGCATGCGCACGCACACACACATACGTCAAATACCAGCATCAGTACGCCTGCCAAGACCATTCTCTTGGGCTTCATGTGGAGAAAATGAGCTGGTATTGCTACTTGTCCGCAGGGTGGCAGTTAGAGAACAATAAAGTTTTGGCAGAAGAAAAAACCCTCAGATGAGCATAAAGCCTGAAATTTTCTATTTCATGAATAGAGAAAATTGCAGTATATGAGTATGGATTGAGTGAAATTTTTGCCAAGTAGAACTTTCTTTTAACTTTCAAAATTCATAGTTCATTTTATTTTGTATGTGAAAAACAATCAGAAAACGGTAATGATGTCATTTGTTCGGATGATCTATGCTTTATAGATGTCAAAATAGCAAAATAGATGATTTGGCCTACTTTCTTTCTTAAAGACCAAGAACTTTATGTGTATTTCTCTTTTACATGACTAGGTTCATATATATAATACACAACTAGAGCATGAAAAGCAATTCAACTTTTCCAATAGTTAGTGGACATCAGACTATACACTACGTGTTCCTGATTGTTTCTGTGTTATACTTTGCAGCAGATTTTATGAAAATGATATTCCTTTAAGGAGAACTATTTAAATAACTTTTGGAAAATCAAATGGTTGGTTCATTTGTTTGCTTAATGAATATGCTTTTTGCCTTTTTCTTAAAAGGTTGTATGCTAATCATTATTTGTTTTAGTACCACAAACAGTCTTAACTGTGCTGAACACCTTATGAAAAATTGTTACTTCTATCTGTATCAGAGCCAATTAACCTTTTGGCTGGCTATTTGGAGCACAGAAGTATGCTTTAATTTATGAGATGATTTGATAAATTTGAACTGAGCTATGTGCTTTGCACTCTTTGATACACCATTGACACCTGTGTCCCAAATATCTACAAGGTTACTGTGAAGCATGCAGAGAGACACACATTTGATGTTCCTTTTACACATTTTTATTAGGCCTCTTGATGTCAAAATAGTCATTGATATCAAGCATTCAATTCTGAGTGACTCTTTTAGAGGAAAAATTAACAGAGAAGAAATACCAGAAAAATGTGTGCTCCAATTTTGAGGCATAAGGTGTAGTGCCTCACCTTGCTTAATGTAAATTTTCAATGAAAAGGAAACAAGGGAAAGAAAGAAGGAATTATAGGCTTTGTGGCACATGCTTGTAACCCAGCACTCAGGAGGCTGAGGCAGGAGGGTTGAATGTATAGCTTGGGCTGCATAAGTAAGGTCCAGATTAGCTTACCTGGCCACATAGGGAGACCCTGTCTTAAAAAGAAGGAGGGTGGGAGGAAGGAAGGAAGGAAAGAGAGAGAGTAAGAGAGAGAGAGAGAGGAGAGAAGTGAGGGGAGGGACGGGAAGGGAAGGGAAGGGCAGGGAAAAGAAAGGAAAGAAAAGGGAAAAGAAGGAAAGGGATTGAGTCAGATGCCAGAGCCCTACTGGAAAAGATTTATGGATTTATGGGGTACTGGATATAATGAGTGGGTTTTCTTCATTTTAGAATCCTAGCTGAAACTCCAGATTTGTTATGGTTCATTTTTCTGCTGAGTCTTTTCTGGTACAGGTACACTTAATCTTCTGGTGTAACAACTTGTATGAGTAGTTAGTTAAAAAATATTGATTTTCTTTATTCTCCTATTTGTAGGAGGAATGCATTAGTGAAAAGCCAGTGAAGCGGTAAAGGGCTTGAAGTTGTTTATGGGGCCTATTGCATTTTATTTGGCCTCTTTTTGCCTTTATCCTTGCAAATCGCAATGTTTTATCCTTTGACCACTAATTATATGGGCATTCATGAAAAGGATTTATGAGTGAATGAGTAATTACTAAAAGGAGTAAACATATCCATGATAACATTTATTCATTTAATTTTATAAGTATATATGCAAACCTTTCTAAATATAAGCAAGTAAAATTAGAGAATGTACTGTTAAAAATAATAAACCTGACAAACTAAACAAGTGGCAACAGCTATTTGAGAGTCATGAGAAATTATTGGCTAAAAAATTAGGTTTGTTTCCCTGAAGATTAAAGAAAAAAAAAAAGTGAAATAGCTCCATCTCTGGTATAGCACAGGTAAGTTTCATAGCTTCCTAAAGATCTGAGGAAATGTAATTGTGAGGTGGGCACCCTGGATTGGAGGCAGGGACCTGAAAGTCGAATGAGGCCATATACAGAGTGTTTGATGGTCTCAGAGCAGGGGGAGAGTTTCTGGGCATTTTTCAAAACCTGGATGTATGATGGCTGGGAAACAAGGCCGGGAAGCTAAGCACAGTGGAAAGAATGAGAGCGGAGAAAGCAATGGGAGCCAGACCACAAAGGATGAGCCAGGTGTCTTGAGAGAGGATTTGAGGAGCCCGGGAGAGTTCCTCTGGAAGAGCAATGCTGGAACCCTAGTAAACTGCTATGGAACAAGGCAAATGGTGAAGATGAAACACAGAAGTATAAGCAGGGGACTGCTGGGAATTGAAGGCACCGAAAGAAGCACTAAGCTCATAGGGATTGGGCTATGTTTCATATAAGAATTATAATTAGTAGAGTTGATCCCTTGCATATTAGAATGGGATGCATCAAACCACCCTGCTCAGCCACCACACACAATGCGTCTGAATTATGACATCTGGGCTAACACAGTTTAGTCTTATCATTATCTATCTCTATGACTGATTGGTTAAGGGATGGATTGGCTAGTTCTAGGAATAGAACCTAGGCAAGTGTTGTATCACTAAGCCACACCTCTAGTCCTGACCTTATTTTCAACCCCATTCAGTTGTAGGTTCTAACTGTCCAATGCCTTGATTTTTCACTTGAGAATTAAGTGTGGAATCTCATTACTTGATTTTTTTTCCCTGCAAATCAAAATGCTCTGAATTCAAGGAAGCCTGTTGTTTGATTTTTTTTACATCTGTTTCTCAGAAATTTTCCATAACAAATAAGCTGGAAATATTTTTTAAAACTTTACTTGTTTTTTGCCTTTGCCATTTTTATCTTCATTCATAAATGATTTTTCTACTGACTTTACAGAGACCAGTCAATCAAGTTTCCACAAAGCTTTTTCAAGATCCAGGACAATAAAAAAAAAATATATATATATATATATATATATAAAAGTACAATTTTTCTTCTGTGTTTCAGGCTTGTGTTAAGTTTTGAAGTTCAGAAATGATCCCTTATAATGGTTCTGGTTCTAGAAAGTAAAGCAAACTTGTCACCTCCCACTTCACATCCTTGTGTCAGGCTAATGAAAAGTACTCATGAGATGTGGTATAGAATACTCTGTTGTTTGATTATTTCTGTGTCTGTTTCACTCATGTACAATTAAGTACATTCACAGAATATGTAGTCTGGGAAACACAGTGCATGCATGCCCATTTTTGACAGACCATTTGGGAGGCTTAGTTTTTCCATCAAGTAAGAGAGCTTCCCATCTCTTTCTGGTCTTTGCCACACACACACACACACACACACACACACACACACACACACACACACACACACACACACACACACACACACACACACACACACACACACACACACACACACACACACACACACACACACACACACACACACACACACACACACACACCTGGCACTTCACTGTAGGAGGTGATGAGATCATTAACCTTTTCTTAAGTATGTACACATCACAGAAAAAGAATCAAGGAAGTATAGAGTCATTTTGCTTCAGTCAGCATTAGCTTTTGCAGGAAACTTTAATGAAATAGACAACTAATTATTTTTGAATATGTTTAAAGTTCAGCATTCATTTGTTTACCCCAGCTCCTTCCCCATTAAGTTAGGGTTTGGATTTGTTTCACATTTGGAACGATTGTTCTCAAAGATGTCTCATGGAGACTGGGGACTACTGAGAGAGGTACAGGGGGTTTGGGTTTGTCGCCTGTGCAATGATCCAGCCTTAGACAAAGTGCATGGTTCAAGCAAAACACATTTTCCCATGTCCATTTTCTAGATTGAACCACTGGGTACGGCTGTGTTGGATGAGTGCGTGTCCTTCTCAGCGAACTTGCTCTCAGTGTACCGAAGTGCTGGGGTGCTTCTGGCCAGATGCAGGGCGAGGCCTGTGGCTTGCAGCTGTTTCCCCATAGATCTGTGCAATTGGCTTAATTGACTTCTTTGGGTACATTTGAGCTTGAAGTTGTACACAAAATATTGGATAAAAAATCAGAAAAAATGTGTTACTTCAGCTCTGCCATTACTATACACACACACACACACACACACATACACATACATATATATCACATCACCTTTTATTATATTTCTTCTCTAGGAAAGAAATAAAAAAAATATGATTGCATCTCCCCTAAGAATACTCTAGAATGCCACCTTTAAAATTATCCTATCATTTTGAGCAATTTTAGAACATTCTACTCTGTATTGCTAGCCTGATAGTAACAAATATTCTGTGAAAAGGGTCAAACGCCCCTTCCTCCTCAAAGGCTCCCCTGCCCTTCCCAAAGGACTCTTGACATCAGAGCATCTTCTCTAGAATAAGTGGTGACTTCAGTTGCTTTCTTATTTCACCATGGTGAATGGTCAGGGTAGCCACCTGTGAGTGGAAAGCAACTGAGCATCCTCTGCCCCCATTCCCCTCCCCCACATCTGTGTCTGGAATTGCTCTAAAGTGTTTGTTCTGTGGCTTTTGTCTCCCTCTCCCCTTTCTACAGTCCTATCACCCTCATCAGTATGTGGCCAGAGCACTATGAGTGAGTATTCCCAGCCCTTGTGCAGAAGGGTGTTCTGAGCAGGTGTACTAGCACTGGGGTGATTACTTAATTCTTATCTGAAGTACTACCTCTGCATTCTGGGTAACGATTCTGGTGGTGTGTTTGCATGGCGAATTCATTATTTAACTAAACTAACATTCCTGCTAGTCATGTTTACCAATGTCTGGGCATAAATATAGTGTTTTTGTTTGTTTTCTTTTACAGCCCCTCACATTCCCCCCAGCTATTTCATGATGACACTCACTCAAGAATAGAGCAGTATGCTACCCGGTAAGAAATGGATGGGACTTTTTGCACTGCCATCCAGAATTGATCTATTTGTGTATGAATCTGATACAGTTAACATACCTTTATGGAAAGAAGTTTGGCAGGAATCTGGGCCATCATCTTTTCATGGGGTAATTTCACGTTACCAAGCACATTGCTATTTATTCTGAGCTGTAAATCTCAGCAGGCAGTGATTACAGAGCTCATGAGAACCCAGACACTCTACAGGCAGGATTTAGATAATGTAACCTAGTTTCAGTGAATGGAAACAGGGATTGGAAGTATTCTCAGGAGATGGTGCACATATGAATTACAAACTGTAATTAAATTTATGCTAATGTTTTATGAGCGAGGCTTGTTTTAGCATCTCCAAACAATAAAAAAAAAAAACAGACTGTTCTGTGATCCTTGTAAACCAACTAGGTCTAACAAATGCTAGTTAAGCATTATGAAAATAATAACATTCGAAGTGAGTCTAAGTTAACAATTTTTGGACAAAGGCATATTGGGGCTGATGGGAAAATCTACTAAAAAGCATCGGCAGGGAAAGAATGTGGCTTGTTTACTGCTCCACAGGAAGGGGTGTGAAGAGTTGAGAGAAACTGCAGTATAACTCTGGAAGGCCCAGGTACCAAGAGGCTTGGTCCCATGGAAAAGCCAGTCTTGAAACATGAGACAATATCATTGGATTTGTGTGCTAGAGGGTTGGGAGATCAATGAGGAAGAATTGGTTCATCAGGAGAGTTTCTAAAATGATGTAAGATAAAATTGCCTTCCACACTTGAAGGTAGTGATAATAGAAATATAACTCAAGGTCTCCTGTTTTGTCTGAAGTCTCATAGTTGAACAAATGACTGAGGATGTGTTTCTAGTTGATCCTGTTTTATAGGACCACATTTTCTCACCTCCTTATTTTTATTTTTCAGCCTGGCCCAGATGGAAAGAACTAACGGGTCTTTCCTCACTGATAGCAGCTCTACCACAGGAAGTGTGTAAGTAAATCATGAACCTAACCCAGTCCGGAAAGGCTACTGCTTGTATTATGGATGTCAGAAATAATCTTCATGGTCTATGGCTCTGAATTTGGATCCCAATCAAAATTGATAAGTGTGGTTCCAAGAATGTCAGCATAGATTTTATGCCCTCAAGCCATGATGACATAAACTGGATATGTTTATTTGCTTAGTTTTATAGAAGTTAGGGGAGGGGGGGTCCATGCTGGTCAGCTAATCTATCAGTATAGGATTGTTTTATTCATGCTAATTCTACAAATGTAGGATACATGCTTTGCTTGCAAAATCCTTTCTTTAGCTTGCTTACTATGTCCATAATCTCTGCATTTAGTAGTACTGGGCCACACATACTGGACACATACCTTCTACTCTTCTTTGAAAAAGAACTTCCTTGCAAATATTTTCTTTTATTGGGAGCTGGGAAAAGCCTCATGGCTTTAGGATACCTTTAAAAAGCTTTCCAGCCAGATGCTTTATTTCTGATTTCCTCATTTGTGTGTATTCAACTTGGTTTTAGAATATGCTTGGCAAATAATTTATCTCTGATTACCCCACTCTTGTGTGTCGTATTTCCTTTGGAAGTTTTCAGGGCCTTCTAATTCACGTAAATTCAGAATTGGCATATAAAAGGTTTCAATAATGTCAAGTTTATGTGACTTGTAGGTTCATTGGGGTTTGGATCTATCTGGTGGGAAGCTATTAAGTGGGAAAATGATAGAACATAGCATAGCACCGAGGTAGTTTTAAATAACACACTATGGAAAAAGCCAAGTAGAAATAACAAACACTTTAATATAGAATACCTCCTCTTTTGTATTTTAAAAAATAGTTTATCATTAAGCTTATAAATAAAAGCTCTCAATTTTTAATATCTAGCATTAGTATTTCAGCACTTGACAATGATATAGTAATATTTTATACTTTAAAAAATTTTTTTTCAGGCACCACAAATCTGAAACAATGTCGAAATTAAGATTAGAATGTATTTATAATGCTTATTTCCTAATGCGCATCTCATATAAACTGACTAAATACTTTAAATATCTTTCAAATCAACATACTTCCCACCAGAATTGCTAAAGAATTACATGAAATAAAGTAATTAAGATCCATATCTTTCATCTTTAAAATACATTTGTCTTGCTGTGTGGACAGAGTATAGGCAATGTGCCAGCCTACTTTATCCTGCCTTCAAATTAGAGTGAGTGCTAGAGGTAAAGTCAGCACAAATGTTTCAGAAAAGACAAAATAGCAATGAGATAATGAACAGCTGAATGCAACCTGACATACTATCATTAAATGTAGTAATTCATCCATTGAATAAATATTTGTTTTATACCTACAGTGCAGCCATGTGCTAAAACTGATTATAAGAGGCAGTTGTTACCTGTTTCAGAAGTTTGTAAGACATTTGCAAAGCAGATCCTGTATTAAAAATTAATTTGTGGGCTGGAGGTATGGTTCAAGTGGTAGAACACCAACCTAAGCAAAAGAAAAAAAAAAGGAAAAGTACAGAGCTCTGAGTTTTAACCCCAGTACCCCCCACACAATTGATCCATACATATGTATATATAGTTATAATCAAATAAATTATATTAAAGGAAAAAGAAAGGTAATCCTTAAAGCCCATTATGTCCTAGTTATTTTATTTCATTCCATTCATATTACCTAGGCTCTTGGAGCTATTTAGTATATCTGTCAGGTGGTATGCAACTGTGTGTGTACCTTCAGTCATATCATTAGCCTGAAATTGCCACAGTAAAAGTATGAGCACAGAATGACTAATTAAGGCCTTTTGAGCCTTTTGGAGCATGTATTGCTCGCCCCTCACATGGCCTCCACAGAAAGCTGCCCAGAGGAGAGGAAAAGTGGGCGCCAAGCCTCCCCGTCAATCTCTCATCCCAGACACCATCGATGTCCCTTAAGAAAGATAAGCAAAAGGAGCTAATGTTTTCAACTATTTGTAAACATGTCTATTCTTTTATTACCTAAGGTCAGTTTTCCAAAAATGTGTGGCATATGAAATAATAGATAATTTTAAAAATTAAAAGAATGAAACTTTGGGATAGTTTATATTCCAAAATCATGAGAAGCTGGATCAGATCTGTGGTTTTAAAAGATTTCATAATCTATGGTCTTTGCATGTGGCAGTATTGAGTAAGGTATCATGAAGGGCAGGGAAGTTGGTGATGGTGGATGGGATCAGGAAGTGGCCAGTTCTTCAGCCCATCTCAGGAGAATCTGCTCTTTGGGATGATACATTTCTCTTTGAGTTCCTAACCCCTTTTCTGCTCAGAAATTAGAATGGTTATGGCAGGAATTGGTGCCTTACACTCATAATTCTAGCTAGCTACTGAGGGGGCTGAGATCTGAGGATCATGGTTTGAAGCCACCCCACACAGGAAAGTGGATAAGACTCTTATCCCCAGCTAACCAGCAAAAAGCCAGAACGGTAGGTATGGCTCAAGTGATAGAATACCAGCCTTGAGCAGAAAAAATTAAATCAAAGCACCAGGACCTGAGTTCAGGCCCCAAATACCACAGAGAAAGGAGGGAGATTGGGAGGGAGTGGGGAGAGAAAAGGAAGAGGAGGCAGAGAGGGAGAAGGAATGGACAGGGAAGCATATCAGCATGTTTGTGACTCTGATACTTGGGACCATCAAGATTTTAACTCATCTTTTTAGTTTGTTACTGGGAAAGGTGACAATTCAAATGATCTTAAGCAAAAAAAAAAAAGAAGAAGAAGAAGAAAAGGACAGGACACCAGTGGCTCACACCTGTAATCCTAGCTAATCAGGAGGCTGAGATCTGAGGATCACAGTTTGAAACCAGCCCCAAGCAGGACGTTCATGAGACTCTTATCTCCAATTAAACACCAGAAAACTGGAAGTGGCACTTTGGCTCAAAGTGGTAGAGTGCTAGCTTTGAGTGGGAAAAGCTCAAGGTCAGTGCTGAATTCAAACCCCATGACTGACACCCTGCCCCATGAAAAAGAAAGGAAGGAAGGAAGGACGGAAGGAAGGAAGGAAGGGAGGAAGGAAGGAAGGAAGGAAGGAAGGCAGGGGCTTAGCAAATTTCCACAGTACTTTTTCTTGAATTTTCTACTTTACCCCTAGGCCCCTCTTGTTTGTTGCTTGTTTCGTTTTGTTGTTATTGTTTTGTTTTGTCATGTCAACCTTGTCTGTGAAGAACATCATTAGGTTTCTCTTGCATAATAATAGTAAAGATAGAAAAGCAGCCACGCCCCCCTCATTGGTATAGAAAATGCTGAGAGCCAGGCACCATGCTCAGCATTTTACCTGTCTCCTGAGGAATTATCCTACAAACCCTGTGAGATGAGACCATTGTTCACATTGTTGGCACCATTTTACAGATGAGTAAAAGGAGTCTGTGGAGGAATGAGAGCCTGCCCAGCATCTCATAGTTAAGAAGTAGAGCCCCACGTCCCAAGCTGTAGGTATGGCCGTTCCTGGTCTCAGCATGGTGCTGCCTGGGAAGGCATTTCTTTTCCATGGCATTCCTTTTCCATGAAGCTGCTTGCTTCCTTGTCCTGCTTCTGAGCTCAGGAGCTGCTGATTCCTTAGCCTAGCATGTGAACCAATTTCCCAATTTTTTACCCCCACTTCCCCAATTCTTAATATTCCCTATTTTCTTTTTTTTTTTTGGGTCCGGTCGTGGGGCCTGAACTCTGGGCCTGGGCACTGTCCCTCAGCTCTTCAGCTCAAGGCTAGCGCTCTACCACTTGAGCCACAGCGCCACTTCCAGCTTTTTTCTTTTTGCTTATGTGGTGTTGAGGAATCGAACCCAGGGCCTCAGGTATGCAAGGCAAGCGCTTTACCACTGAGCCACTTTCCCAGCCCAATATTCCCTATTTTCTCTGAAAGTCTGACTATCACCATTTTAAGAGAGCATTATGTTTTGAAGATGCTAAGTAGTTTTTGAAGGAAGAACTGAGCAAACCCATTGCAAAGAAGAACAGCACCCAAGATGGTCCTAGAGCAGAAGCTAGAACCAGAGATAGTAGTCCCTTAGTCCATTGACATGGATTTACCTTCCGACCCTATTAGAAGGAAGGATCGATTGATTGATTGTACAGAGGCTAAATGTGGTTTCACACTAGAGTTGTTTGCAAATCTTTAGCCTAGAACAGAGCAACTCTTAACAAGAAAGGAACTTTTTTGTTGTTATTTTTGTGTCTTGTCTCCTTCCAAAAGGTCATTGAATGAATCATGGTTCTTTTGTCATCTGCTAGGCACTAATTTTGTAATCTAAATAGTATTTACTCTGCATGACGAATAAAGTGAATTATATTCCATCTAATGGAGTTTCTTAGTGCAGACCTACATTTTAAAAAATATTTTCTGCTTTAACACAAAATACCCCATTGATGTTTAATGACCTTAATCTAGTACATCAAGTACTGCCTACAGAAATTGCACTGGGGTTTTACGACATATAATTAAGAACTGTGATGTATCTATTTTTATATTTAACTTTAATCTTATGTGACAAACACATAAGATTAGAATTATATGTTACATAAAATTATTTTTAAGTTCTTTTAAAAAAAAACCTTAATTATCTTCCAGACACCTTAATGACGAATGCAGTATTAGTGGCAATGATAATTATAATAACAGATCCCACAAATGGCACAAAAGAAATGAATCTACATATACATTGCCAACAAATGCATCCTGAATCTAACTTTGACTCATTTCATGGTACTGAAACTTTAAAACAAAACATTTTGTTTATGTTGATAATGAATGGTGAATAAGTGAATCTCAGGGGTCAGGTGCTAACAGTAATGTTCCGAGAGATAAAAGGTCAGAGGAACTCTGTGCCAAAAGCTGTGGTTGAATCACTGCCATGAGACCAGCTGGGTAGTTTCTGGGGTCCAAGTTCTCTTTTTGTTATTGATGTCCTTATGTTACTTCTTACAAGAAAAGTCCCAACTTGGCTTTGTTCTTTCAGATATACTGGCACAGGTCTGTAATTAAACTGTGAGGATCTCTTTACCTCCTATTTATCCCAACACCTGACAATACCGTCTACTTCTGTCCTCTTTTGCATGGTCCTGACTCTTTCTTTGATTTGCCAGGTGGACCAAGTATTTAACCTGTATAATTTACTCACTGGGACTTTGACATTGCCATCATCTTTGAACATAGTCTCCTGTGGACAGAAGGAAGCTATGTTTCAGCTTTCCTTTACTATTTTGTTTTGATTTCTGGTCAGTTGCTGATGATGCTTTATCCGTAAAAGTATAGAAAATCTACTGGAACATGTATACCCACATACACACCTATCTTTTTTTTTTTTTTTTTTTGCTATTCCTTTATAGTTTCTGTACTCAGGTTGTTTTCAGTTTGAGAAATATTTACAAAATATTCTGGCTCTTGACCATTTGCTGAGGGTCTCAGATTTTGCTGCATGGGCAACTTAGGATCTTTGGGTCTGCTTTCCAGTGCTGCCAATCTTCACTAGTCACATGACCACTCTGCAGCAGTGACATGACCATTTTCTCCTCTGCTGGTCTTTTAAACTAAGCATGGGATTCTCATAGAGGCTCTGTCAACTTGTGTGTGTGTGTGTGTGTGTGTGTTATGTCTTCAGGAAAAAGAATCAAAGGATGATTACATGGCTTACTTCACCCCTAATCCTGCCATCCATGTGCCCTATGTACAGTTTCTAAATCTGTATAATAGCAAATATATATGTACATGAGTAGCTATATGTATGTACAAGTGTGTGTGTGTGTGTGTGTGTGTGTGTGTGTGTGTGTGTGTGTGTGTGTGTGTGTTTAAGAAAAGAGAAAGAGGGGAGAGAGTGGAGGTAGAGAGCAAAATGAAAGAAGGAAGTGAAATCTATTACATTGGCTGTTCTGTTCTGGCACACTCTCAAGTGTAGCACTCATTTTTCTCCCTGGCTTGATCCTCCCCCCCCCTCTCTCTTCTCTCTCTTTCTCTCTCTCTCATCTACATACCCAGAGCATGCCTTCTCTTCTGAGAACTCAGTAAGTTGTAGATGTAATTTTAGCCCCCCTTCCCCCCATTTGTCAGATTAAACCATGATTGCACAGGGCTGGATCTTCCTATCACACTCACTATAATCAGAGCTCTTGCCCAGTATCAAGTACCAAGGATCAGTTTAAGAGCACAAGCAATTTCAAAGCCCAGATGAAGTAGAGAAGAGTCCAGGACTGCTGACCCCAGGTTCTTCTTGGATGCCTCAGTTCATGGCCTGGTCCTAGAGGAACACACACATGTTTTCTAAGAGATATGTGCAGCCACACTGCTTACACCATCATGGGCTAGCTACATTGCTATGCTCTGATAGTCATGACTTAGGTGTTATTTTCCTGGAAGCTCTTTCTAATACATCCATAGATCCCAGGACGTGCTTACCAGAATCAGCCATACAAGCCAGGTACAGTCTGTCCTCGGCACTAGCAGTAACCAGAAGTTCTGAATTCACCTGGAGGTCTGGCTGGATCTGTCTCATAAGGAAGAGAAGAGCATCCAAGCCTGCTGCAAAATGTCCCCTCCCTTTGTCCTACTTCATTATACTTCTGCTTTTATCAGTCAGTAATTCAACCTCATTATTGATATGTCTAGTTATTAGGCTGTAGTTAGATAAATGGGAGAATTCTAGTGCCTTGAATGTCATTTTAATGCAGAATGATAGGTCTTAAAATTACCTACTGATATTATCAAGTAACATATCTGTGTTGTATAAAGATCTAAAATTCCATTTGTGCTGAATTATTTAAGTGAAAGAATATGAGTATTATAAAGCCCATCCTATGGGTTATAAAACATTACCAAATTGCTTAGAACAAAATGCTAAGGACAAGGGAGTCAGCTTATTTTTGCTCAGTGATGTTTTAATCAGCTTTCAGTGAGTGACTTTTCTCTGTGATAATGTTTATCTTAACTAACGCTTGCTTATATTAACTTATTAGCCTTATTTACATTGACCGCTGCGTCTTCATTTATTGTCTTGATTGAGTGAAATTTCTCTCCTGAGATTTGTAAGAAATAGCTGATAGACTATATATAAAGGTGCAGAAAGTTTGTATACCTCAGACACCTGTGTG
This sequence comes from Dipodomys spectabilis, assembly GCF_019054845.1. NCBI lineage: Eukaryota > Metazoa > Chordata > Mammalia > Rodentia > Heteromyidae > Dipodomys > Dipodomys spectabilis. The sequence goes on from NW_024870678.1 coordinate 28,678,495, forward strand.
GCTGGACGTACATCTTGTCATGGCGACATGGAGACACTGAGCTCCAAGACAACCCTGGCCCAGCCACCAACTGGGCATCACTGGTTCCACTTCCTTTATGTCCCGGGTGTCACCATCCAGATGTGAACCTCTGTATCTTCTCCTCTGTCTCACTAGGGAGGACGAGCATGCCCTTATCCAACAGTACTGCCAGACACTGGGTGGGGAGTCTCCCGTCAGCCAGCCCCAGAGCCCAGCCCAGATCCTGAAGTCTGTCGAAAGAGAAGAACGTGGAGAACTGGAAAGGATTATTGCTGACCTGGAGGAAGAGCAAAGGTGTGCTAGACCTGGAAGCAGGGGGAAAAAAAAAATTACCCATGCTTTTATGTGAAGGTCACCATAGCCCCATCCATCTTTTTTTTTTTAATACTAATTAACACACCAGTATGTTTGCTGCAGACCCAGCAGCATTTGGGGCTATGTTGATGATGCCTGTTGCTCTTCCTTGAACCCACAGATTTCCTTCCTGCTTGCTCATCTTATGGCTAGTGTGTATTTGCCATGAGAAGAAATGGTACCACAGGCTAAATTTGGAGTTCATAAAGAGTCTGGGAAGGAAGACAGTACACACAGTGGCAATTCCATCTGTGCCTTTTCTGTATTAGGAATCTCCAGGTGGAATACGAGCAGCTCAAGGAGCAGCATCTGCGAAGGGGGCTGCCTGTCGGTTCCCCTCCCGACTCCATTGTATCTCCTCACCACACATCTGAAGATTCCGAGCTCATCGCGGAAGCCAAACTCCTTCGGCAGCACAAAGGCCGGCTGGAGGCCAGGATGCAGATTTTAGAAGATCACAACAAACAGCTGGAGTCTCAGCTGCACCGCCTTCGCCAGCTGCTGGAGCAGGTAGGAGGTGCAGAATCCAGCACACCCCACCTCTGCAAGGTCCCTGTCCATCTCCCAGAGACCGGGAATTAGTTGACGTCGAGAGGTCTACCTTCAGTTTCTCACCTCGATAGCTAATTTAATTTAGACTGGCTTAGATGTCTCCTGTCACAAGTATGCACAAAATCCTCCCTGCCATCAAAACGTATTTTCCCAGTGGACAGTAGAATTTCTTTAGCACTGTAGTCTACCTCAGCTTGGAATAGTTTGTAAGAAAAGTTCCTGCGACATCCATCTGCCTGGATTGCGTAAGAGAACCATCTGTGAAAATTACAAGACAGCAAGAAACCTAAAAATTTCATTCTTCCCAGTGACCTAGAACTGCACACTCCAAAATTACTGTTTCCTATTTTCATGAAAGTAACAGATGGTTATTAATTTGCTACTATTATTTCCTAACCTGGGACTGTGTTTTATGGCATTTGTTTGCAAACTTCTTTGACAATAAGTACAGTTTACCTTGTGATGAGAATACACACATGTGATGAATGCTAAATACACTTTCTTTTATAGAGAAGTGTCAGTTCTTACTTTCGATTCTTTCCTCGTCTTTCTTTCCTTTCACCTCCATTCCTGTGGTTTTTCTTCCTTCCTTCCTACTTCCTCGCTTTCCTAAATTTTTTCTTCCCTCTTTTTATTTCCCCTTAATGCTGAAGATTTCAAAATGCTTAGTGAGTGTAATTTTGGGGGGGAAAAAGACATTCTGTGGTTTGTAAAGGAAGCTTCAGGTACAGTTTCTGCCTTTCTGGTGCCTGTGATCTTTTCAGAGACCAAATAGGACAGATAGTAGCATGCATAAAGGCATAGCTGTAGGGCCAGGCATGATGATGAATGCCTATAATCTCAGCTATTTAGGAGGTATAGGAAGGAGGATCACAGTCCGAGGTTAGCCTGGGCAAAAGCACAAGACCCTATTTGAAAAAAAAAAAAAAAACCACTAAAAGCAAAGGCACTGAGGTGTGGTCTAAGTGATTTTCTTTGTAAACCTGAGGCCCCAGTACCACCCAAAAGGAAAGGATGGAACTATCCAATTGAACACTTGATGCAGAGAGTTAGGCATTTAGCCCTAAAGAGTACAACCAACAAAGAAGAAACCTTTGTAGCCGGAACATGCAGGGCAAAATCCTACTTGAAGAATTCCGAACAGCAAAATTCAAGTTATCATTTGTTTTGTTTTTTTTTTCTCTCGTGTATTTGAGGAGGTGCTTGGCAGTGTGATAGGAATACTTTCCTTCAGAAATCATCGATGAATCAAAGCTGAAGCAATGATTTGCAGCAATTTTTGAAAACCATCTTGTCACTGTGGCTATTGGTTTTTTTTAATTCATCAGACTCATTCCAAACATTCTAATCTCTGCACTATCAACAGTCATGGACCATCCATCTCTCCCTATAGTTTGGCCATGAGCTTTGCTTGCTATCATTGCTTCCAAAATTGTGTGACACTGAACGTTTGCTTCAGGGCTTCCAAATTTGGAAACTTTTAGAAAATAAAGAATGACCTGGCTTTCTGTTCAACCTTAGAATATTCGATTCTTTTCTCAGTGCCAGTCATCTAGGTTGCAAGAATTACACTGTTTGTACAATGAACTTGAAGTTTCTGAGGGATGTATGGATAAGGGAGCAGTTTTTTTGTATAATCTCTTCTTTAGCATATGAAGTGCTTGCTAGCCTCTTAGTGTGTGATTGACTCATTGCAGAAGAACACTACACCTGAATTTTCTACTGTGATGCTCTTAGGTGGGCTGAAGACTCCTTGACTTCCCCTTCCCTCCACTCACCCTGCTAGATAGAGCTGCCTAATGGCTCTCTTGCCTTTGGAATTGCACTGTAATACTTTTGGAGATAGCTTCTATCTAAATGGCTCCAGTATCCCCAGCCTGGAGCTCTTATCTCTTCTTAACCATTAAGTGTGAGTGCCAGAAGTAGATGGAAAATTTAACTCTGATAGTATAAACAGGAAAAGCTCCTAGACTTCAACTAATACAGATTTAATGGTGGGAAAACAACAACAACAACTCTGCATCCAAGAATTATAACTTCTGCATCCTCAATAGAATCCATCAGACTTGATCATTTGACCATATATTTGTCAACTTATCCATCACCATTGCAAAGATTGTACAGGAGTGCATTTCCAGTGGGGACTAGCTATCAGACTGCAGGTCATTTTAGAAAAAAACTCATCTATCACTCGCACCACAAAATCTTGTGACACTGGCACTATTATTACCAAGCTTATTTAGTAAAGAGAGAATCGGTGTGACAAAAGGTTGTCTCATTTTACCTAGACTTACATTGCTTATGAGTGGCAGAGTTGGAATTTGTATTCAAGCCACTTAATCCAAAGTCATGCTCTTCACCAAGAGTGGGGAAGGCAATATGGCCTTCCAATCTGAGGTAATTTTTGAGTTTGGATTAATTTCCCACCATGGAAGCCCAGTTCTAATACTTGAGAGATGAATGTAATACATCACTAAATTCACTTGATTGATAAAGTGACAGAAAATGTAAGGGGTGAAGAATGACAAATCCTGCTACATAGGACCCTGAGTGATTTCAAGTGCAGAAGAGAGAGATGGGGCCCCTTGGTATGCTAGGGAATTATCTTCCCACCCAAGTAATGCTGAAATGTGTTTAAAATGGCCTGAAGGCAAACAACTGTGTTGGATTTAATTATGCGTGGTGAGGGAGGGGCAGTCTGAAAGGAACTGTTTTCCCAAGGATTAGGTGAATCCTTGCTCTGCTTTAATTTCTGCCTGTGATTTCAGCCTGAATCCGATTCCCGAATCAATGGCGTCTCCCCGTGGGCTTCCCCCCAGCATTCTGCACTGAGCTATTCGCTTGACCCGGACCCAGGTCCACAGTTCCACCAGGCAGGTCAGTGGACTCTAGACATAACCATAATGCCCAGGCTGCAGAGCCATTTTAACCATATCCAAAAAGCAAACATTTTAGCTGCACCGTGCTTGCTTCTGTCATGTGTAGGAGTAGATGAAATCTTGGTGAAAGTTGAAATTAAACAAAAAAAATGTTCTTTCCTTTTTGAAATGAGCAAGAAATTGCTTATGTGCCTTGAGATGGATTCAATTTTTTTGACAACGAAGCATAATAGGCCTCTAAAATTTTCATATTGGTAACATGGTAAGAGCCTAAACCTAAAGACCATTATCATAAGCGTGATAGTTTTTCTCAGCCCTGGATTAGAAAAGCATGCATCTACATTATCCATCCTAGGCCTGGTGGACATCACCCTGCCATCTGCTTCAAGGCAGAAGCGTTACTCAGACCCTCACTGGTCCTGGGAGCGGGGGGGGGGGGGGGGGGGGGGGATGGGACATGTCACTGATGCTAGGCAATCAGGAATGGCATTTCAAGTCCTGACCACATTCTGTAATCAAATTCATGTATTTGTCTTGTAGGATATCTTTTGGTACACAGAGAAAAAATTAAAATATTAGGAACAGATAACTATTGGATGGACAGAGCAAAGTGCTTCCCTAGCAAGTGCAGTGTCCTGGGTTCCATCTCCAGTGGCAAAAAATGAAAAGATCCCCCCCCCCAAAAAAAGTAAAAGATAACTATTGGTACTTTTCATTGCAGAATATAAAAACACATCAGAGTATCTTTTATGTACCTTTGCATCAGAATATCTCATAGCAAACCTTTGCTTTGGGGACAGTATGTACTTGCCAATGTTGAAAATTCCCCCAAAAAAACAAAATTGGTAGAATATAATTTTGTGTATGAAAAACACCTTTCAATCCAAAATAGATTTCCAGTGCACCAGTGGTGCATAGCAATAATCCTAGCCACTTGGGAGGATGTGATCTGATTTTTCTGGCCAGCCTGGACAGATAAATCCAAGGAACTCTTATCTCTAATTCATTAGCAAAAAGGACAGAAGTAAAGATGTGGCTCAAATATAGAGTGCTAGCTTTGAGCAGAAAAACTTAAGTGAGAACATAAGGTCCTGAGTTCAAGTCCCAGTACCAGAACAACACTACCAACAAAAAATTAGATTTACAGCTGAGACACTGAAAGCAACTGACTGCATCACTTGTTTTCCAGTTTTATATTTCCCAATGGTGCAAAGATTTTTCTGCACAAATATCCAATTTATTTTTTAAAAGAGGTGATCAGGGGCTGGGAAGGTGGCTCAATGGTAGAGCGCTTGCCTTGCATGCATGAGGCCCTGGGTTCGATTCCTCAACACCACATAAGCAAAAAGAAAAAAGCCAGAAGTGGCACTGTGGCTCAAGTGGTAGAGCGCTAGCTTTGAGCTGAAGAGCTGAGGGACAGCGCCCAGGCCCAGAGTTCAGGCCCCATGACCGGACCCCAAAAAAAGAAGAGGTGATCAGGGCTGGAGATGGAGCCTAATAGTAGGTCTATCTTGCCAACAAATGAATGCACAAATAATTTTGATATTTTCCCTGAAATTTTTCTTTCCAAATGAGAGCTCATGGATTCACTGATACTTTGAGCTTGATTATAGTATTTGTACCTGAAGGAAGGTTTTAGCAGAAGGCCGGCATTCATATATCTGCTCTTTTCTGTACTATCACCACTGCAGAGGATCTGCTGGCCCCACCTCGTGACACCAGCACGGACCTCACCGAGGTCATGGAGCAGATCAACAACACATTTCCATCTTGCTGCGGTGAGTAGGCCAGTGCCCTGCCTTTTCCTGCCCTCATCCCCCCACTGCTAGGGAGACGGCGCTTCCGCTCCTGGAGATTTGTAGTGCACCTTAGGTGTGACAGTGAAGGCATATACACTGATGTCTGGTTTTAAGAACAAATTGTTCTCTTCAGTGCAGGCTATCATAATAAACTTCCATTATATTGAAGAAGAGCTTTTAGTGGGAAAGGCATGAAAATAGCCTTTCTAATGTACTTCTCTCTCTTCAGACATTGTTGTTGGATACGATACAAAAAGAGATTTTGTTCAGACTTCTTTCTTTTTGTTGGCTGGTTTTTCTCATGGAATAAAATAATCCTTGTATAAGAGCCAAATAATTTAAGGCATCACAGATTATGACTCTGTGAACTTTCCATAGGAACAACCAAGAACCAGAAAATTGCCAAGTAAACAGTCGAGATCCCAAAGGAAATTATATAATGATTCTAATTTATTGATTTTTGTTTTCCAAATCGTATGTGTTTGGCATCTTGCCATGCTGTGCTTTCTGCTGGGCTCTCACCTGAGAGACCTCTGTGGTTTTAAACAGCAGTAGTCTCTCTCAGAGTCCGTATATATCGAGAGAGAGATGCAGGACTTTTATTTAAAATAGTCTTTTGAGAGCCGTGTCCTCTTTGATTGCAAAGTATACAGTCACTGAACTATGAGAGAGAGACAGAGAGACAGAGCCAGAGAGAGAGAGAGAGGAAGAGAGGGAGAGAGTGTTGATACTGGGGCTTGAACTCAAGGCTTTGTACTCTCCCTTAGCTTTTTCACTCAAGGCTGATACTCTACCACTTGCCCAGGCTGGCTTTGAAGCAAGATCATTAGACTCCCCTATCTGGATGCCAATGATTCATGACTATAATCCTAGCTAAACTAAGATTTTAAATAAACTATGACCTCTTATTTTACCCTTTGCTGTCATTTCTTCAGATAAAAGCCTTCTTAAATGAGGAAAAAGGTACTGTCAATTATCAATAATATAAATAAATAATATGTACTGATTTCATTACAATTTTTTCCTTCATTTTATACCACTCTGTAGTTTAAGAAAGGTGGGCATCCTTAACAGGGTGCAGAAACAAATATTTAAATATATTCTTCTTGTACATTATAAATATGTATGAAAATGGCATAATGAGCTCCCTTTTCCTCCCCAAAAATACTGTAGGAGGAGTGGGGGGGGGTTGAAAGAGTAATATAGATGGAGTAAGTCTGATCAAAGCAGATTCTATGCATGTTGTGACTATCACAATGGAGAGAATTTGGCAATTAATTTATGCTAATTAAAATTAAAAAATAAAGCTGAGCGCCAAAGGCTCATGATTCAAAGCTAGCCCAGGCTTCTTATCTCAATTAACTACCAAAAAGGCAGACATAGAGCTATGACTCCAGTGCTAGAGCTCTGGCCTTGAGCAAAAAAACAACAACAACAACAACAACAACAACTCAGTGACAGCACCCTGGCCCTGAGTTCAACCCTAATACCAGCACACACACATACACACAGAGAAAAGAAAAAAGTAAAATAAAATATACTCTGAATTTTCAAGAATATTACCCTAAAGGTTATACTACATTTTATTAATATATACGTATATATCTGCATTGAAGGGTTTTATTTGTAATTCTAATATTCAGCTTCTCAGAGTTTTCAGGATCACATTTACATTATGTCAGTTCTCACATTTACTGCTCACAAAGTGTATACATGCAAGCCCATGCACATTCACAAAGTGTATACATGCAAATGCATGCACACTCACAAAGTGTATACATGCAAGCGCATGTACACTTATACTTCAGACTCTGTAGTGTCCAAAAGCTGAAGTGTCAGTGTCCACTTACCATTGTATTTTTGCTTATTGGCCAGGCTGCATGTAGCCACTGTAATAGATAAATTTAATCTGTTGCATGAGTTCTCTACTCAAGGTTGAACTGTATTTGAAAAGCTTTGGCTCTGAGTTATGTTTTAGTTAGTAACTACATGAAAATAAGCCAGAATTTCAAGTTCAGTTTCAAGATTATTACTTTGTAGTATAGCTCATACCAAATTTATAATTACAGAACAAATTCTATTCAATTAAATAATGTTTACCAAATTTTAGTTAATTGTTAGAGTGGTCATTTTTCAGTTTAAAAATCGGTTTTCAGTAATAGCCAATTTGTGTATAAATAATGTGCTTTGTATTGAAAATAAAGTATAATTTCCAAATTAAGAATTGTATACTACAATGGTGTTCAAAAAAACAGCCACCTAGCACCACAGTTTGAACTTAGGACTTCACGTTTACTTGACTTGCTCACTCAGCTGGTGTTCTACTACTTGAGCCACATCTCCAACCCAGTTTTTCTCCTAACACCTATTATTCTGGAGAGATTGAATTTAACAAACTTTTCAGCCTGCTTGGCTTTTAACCCAAATCCTAAGATCTTAGCTCCCCATTGTCTAAATTAAGGTACAAGCCACTGGCACTCAGCTTACAACATTTTTTTTTTGAAAGTTATAGGAAAGTTTATTAGGAAATAAATTTGGAAGAGAAAGAAATTACATGGCATAAATAGGCCACAGAAAAACAATGTCCTAGTTCACCTTCAGCCATACTCCAGGAAGACATCGCATTAGGTCTAAGTAGAGTAGTTAGTGGCAGGGGACAAAGATATGCATAGCTTAAAGGTCCAGGTTATAGATGTGGCCTGACTGGTCATTATCACAGTTCTGATTCTTCTGGGTTTTGAAGATGTTGTTATTGCTGTCAGCAATTGAGGGAGCAATCTGGTTCCCATGAAATCATTTTTCTGGCTCCAAGGTACAGCCTATCATTATGCTACTTATCCTCATTTGGGGGCTGTGCTGTTCCTTAGGGTTACTTTTAGTGCTTGCCACAAAGAGGTTAGATATCAATCTAGTCTTGTCTGGCATTCAAAGTAAAAAATACTCTTAAATCTTTCTCAAGGTATAAGCTGATGTGTGTATTTTGCAAAGGACTGATCCATATGCCTTGTTTAAAACAAAACAAATAAAATTAATCATCCTAGTTGTAAAGGAAAATTGAGTCTTTAGAGGTAAATGTGTTTATCTCATGTTATGACCCTCCTTTTAAAGTTAGCATTGTTTGAAAATATCATCAACTGGCTGTTTATGGTCACAGGGTTCTTGAGCTGTGTTTATCTTTCAGGGCTTGTACATCACAGAGGCTAAACCTCTTCTGTGTCATTCTCAGTCATGGTAGATTAATCTGTCCAATTCAGTAATTCATGGAGGCCTGAGATTCCTTCACGGGAGGCTGCCTCCATGTTCTCCTACATTTGGTCATCCACAGATATTTATAATACTTGTACATTTCTCTGAATGAGCATTACTAGTTATGTGTTCTTTTGAATAATTTAAATATCTTTCTTGTGAGAAATGATGAATAGTATCTGTTAGAATTCTGTGAATTTTATATATTGAGTGGATGGATGGATGGATGGATGGATGGATGGATGGATGGATGGATGGATGGATAGATGGACATACGTTTTTGTTTTGGCTTCTGAATGTCACATCATTAATTTGAGTTCAGTTTGTTCTTGGTTCTGGTTTTTTTTTAAGAAAAAGGAAGGAAAAGAAGAGAGTAAAAGGCTTAAAGGACTTATTAACAAGACTGATATTTAATTCTGCCTACTGTAATTAAATACTTTGAAAAAGTGATACAGAATCAGTCAGTATGTGGCATAGATGATGCCTAGTTCATCATAGATGGAAGGAATAGATGAGTGAATGGTTACATTTCTGACTGGCAAGGTTTCATTATTTAGGTTTTTAGAGCTAGTTCTCAGAAGGTTTCCTTTACTTAGTGCTCCTTGTAGGTTGCTCTGCTAGCAAATATTTGAATAAGGCTTCACAAATCCCAAAGAATACTGGCCACCTTTGGAGGATTTACCTACACAAATCAGATTGGCACCCTCCCAAGGGCAAACCAGTCTCTCAATCCCCTATGACTAATGAGAACTTTAAAATTGCTTGTCATCAGCATAAGATGAATTGATCTGCATGTTAATCTTGACTTTTGATCCTTTGTGGATTAAAAATTAGCATGGCCACAAATTAATTTCCACTCCTGGCAGTCTTGGAATTAAAATGAAACTCTGCAACTATAAATCCTAATTGCACAAATCGCTTATTTTAACATGACACTTTTTAACTATATCTCATAGTATTGAATGTAACACCTCAGAAATCCAGGGTCTGGGTTAATATCCTACTTAGTCTTACAGTATCTTTGAATGAGGACCTTTTAAAATCTGTTAAAGTGATATTGAGCTTCAGAACAGTCAGGCATTGACCTCTTTTCCCGTGAAAGAATTAAAAAGGGGCATTTAAGTGTCCTGTCAATTAACCAATGTGTATACCAAATATCCACTGGCTACCGTATCCATTTTCTTTTCAGTATGATATATTTTGACACTTTTTTCCTGTTAATATTCTTTAAATATACGGGATACTGCTAGTAAGCTAAGTAATTGTTGCCAACAGACCAAGCAAGTGCTTTTAAAATTAACTTGCCAGTATATTCCTACTGTGAAAAGTCTATGTTTGTTAAGCTTGAAGTGACATTAATCGAAAATCTAAAACCTTCAAAAATGCAGTTGCTTTCTAATTTTTCTCTTAAAGTGTATTTGTAAGATGTGTCTAGGAGGGTACCTGTAGCTTTTTATTTGGTGAAAAGCTCTCGGGTTAAAAGTACTGATTTGGAGTAAAATTGGTTAGACTTCTGTCTTGGGTTTGACTATTTGTTTTATTTCATTATTACTAGAAAAGTGTTACTGTCTCTTATAGATAAAGTATGTAAACATAGCACGTACATACTTAGTAATCATTTAGGTCAGATATCCCTGGGGTATAGCTCATATCCTAATGGAAGTTCCCTGGTTTTTCTTTGATGCCTAATACATACATAGGTATCTGATAAGACTGGGCTTGAATTAGATTCTTCTCCCAGATGCTTTTCCTCCAGGCCTCACACAGATGCCAGTCACTGGTGACTTTCCCCTTCAGTGTAGAATAATTGGGAGATGGAAGAAGCGCAATGTGCATTAGAGACAGCCCTGAATGTGACTAGGAACAGGCGCTGCCAATCCTGAGGAGTGTAGCTCCTCCTTCCTCCTCCTGAAAGCAGAGAGACCTTGGAGAAGAAAGCCACCAAGCCACCAGATGAGATCAGCAACGTGATGATGGGGCCTCCCAAACAAGAAAGAAATGGAACTATTTGGTTATGACAGTATCTCCTCCGGTGGGCACAGCCAAACAGCATTATTAACCCCAGCATTCAGAAGGCTGCTGAGCAGGCATGCAGCTATCAACTGTTGGCATGAACAGAATTTGCACAGATAATTTCCTGTGTGACATGATTGAAATAGGGAATTTGGAAGACTTACCTTTTGTTTTGTAGTAAAACCAAGTCTTTCCTGAACGCTTTAGTGCAGATTTTTTTAAAGAGCTGATACCTGTTTTGTATATTTTGGGTAGAATTGTTCTACTTTATGAGTTATAAGCTAATTGGGAAAATTAGCCTTTGTTTAAAAGCACTCAGCCTGGGGTTGAGGGAGTCAGGTTCGTATTTGGGGCTCACAACCATTTAAGAGCTGAGCTATTATGCCAGTCTGGGTGGTGCCTTGTACACATTTGCATTCAGGAAGGTGAGAAGCAACCATAGAGACTCTATTGATTGATTTCTTCTGTTTTCTCTTGCAGCAAATGTCCCCAGCAGGCCACAGGTAAGAGTTAATGGCTTGATTAGCTTCCAACCTGGAGTAAACAGATTAGCAACTATTGATTTTGTCTTACTTCATTTTCATGTAAATAAGTAAACTTACTTGACTTTGTGGTTCTGTTCCAGTTTGTCGGTGGCGGGGGAAGTGTGGGCTGGAAAGGGGTGGAGGAGACTTTGGGGAAAGAGTGGGACTCCCCAGAGGGCAAAGTAATTATTTGATTCTCTGTCCTGACATCAATATTACATAAATTATAAAGTCGCCTGGGGTAGACGTGGCCAGACACTCATTTCCCAAGTCTACTTATGGTGGCTAGCACAGAGCATTGTCTTAAAAAAACAGGGTCTTGCCAGGTACACGTGGCTTATGCCTGTAATCCTAGCTACTCAGGAGGCTGAGATCTGAGGATCACTGTTCAAGGCAGACAGGAAAGCCTGTGCAACTCTTATCTCCAATTAACCACCAGAAAACGGGAAGTGGCACTGTGGCTGAAGTGGTAGAATGCTAGCCTTGAGCTGAAGAGCTGAGGGACAGTGCCCAGGCCCAGAGTTCCATTAAATGTCCATTCAATTTTTAGAGATCTGTTGGTAGCTCTGTCTTTAAGCCTTCCGCTGTTTCCTTCCCAAGAACGTTGGTGTTGATGTGCTAAGTTGGAGAACTTTTTTTTTTCATGCATTTGTTTATTACTCTCTTTTCAGTGAGTCTTAGGATTTGATTTCCTTTTTGGCCACCAAAGACAGCTAAGAGACAAGGGTGTGGGAGGCAGACTTGATATAGAGGGAAAGCTGGATGCCTTCTCTTTGCTTCTGTTGCCCTAGTGAATTGAAAGCAAGATCTTTAGAAGGAAGTGAGGTAAAACAGAAGGAGAGCTAAGGGGGATGTGCTTGGAGATCAGAAAAGCACGTAGTCCCCCAAATAAACTGTCCAGCAATCAATATGAAGACTACTACGTTTTAAAAAGTTGAAGTTGTGGTTTAAGCAACAAAAGTACAGCAATTCGAAAGAAAAGACAAAGAAACCATTGTAACGATAGAACCAGAACCTTGTCATATCTGATATAGGAAGTGGTTGGGAGGGAGGGGGGAAACAGTACTGTCTGGTTTTAAAGGATGAATAAAGCTACCATTCTAGCAGAAGAGAACAGAAAGTTCAAATGTGGTTGTCAGAATGTGGGATGGTTCGTACTGAAATGTTAGAGGAATTTTAAGTGCTGGCCTGTTTTGCACCTTCAAATTAACAACTAAGAAGTTCAAGGACAGAATCAAGAGAGAAAAGCAGCTCAAAGAAACTGGGGACCAGAGTGTGAGTCAAATCATCTGCGTGAGTGCTGAAATCACTTAAAAATTGCTTTGAAGTGGGGGACATTAACACTTTTTCACCCCAAGAAGTAAACCTCAGCACCCTTTCGGAGGCCTACGAGGAGACTCATAAGTACCTGATGCCTGAGGGGAAAGATTTCGAGTAGTTTGAGTTCAGTGGTCCCAAGATGTTGGCAAGGCTGTAGAAATGGAGGCCCCAGGAAAGAAAGCTAGAATTTTCTTATCAGTCCCCAGATACCGTATAGATACTGAAGATTTAGACCAGAAAGCAATCCAAGACCTTCTCAGGTTTACTGGATGTTAGGTTTTAATACAGTTAATTGATTTAAAATTTTAACAAACATCTGCCTCCTTATAGAAAAGGCCTCCTCCATTTTGAACTAGCTGTGTCAAATTCATAACAAGTATATGTTTTACCCAGTTAGTTTTACTCATGTTTGATTTGCTTGCTCTTACGTATTTGGGGAAATTACTGTTACTAATTACAAATCCCTTTAGCCTTTAGCCTCTATTTAAATCTGCTATCTGCTATCGTTATGCCTCCGAAGTACCTCAGCTTGACTGGTAGGCCCCGGTCCCATGTAAGCCAGGACTGGGAGTGTGTCGTAGAGATAGCTTTCATACCTGCTTTGCCAGGAAGGCCTCATCTCAGTGCCCTGTTGCCAACACATGCCTGGAACCCACTGAGTCTGCTATCAATGTGGGATGAATTATTTTTACTCCTTCCAACATGGCAGTGATGTTTTCAAAAATACAGACATGACTTAATAGAAAATAGACTCTTCAGTACACGTCAAATGAGTTTGCTGCTTCTCGTACAACTGAGAGAAGAGGAACACCTGGGGAAGATTTTCCAGAAACTTCTTTAGAGTGTAGTTCTCTCTCAGGATAGACCCTCATGTCAGTGTCCTCCATAAAATAAAGAGGTGTCTTTCCTAGGAGACCAGAGAGATCCCTTATAATTCAAAGGGAATGGGCCCATTCAGATGTTGTTAATCTCACAGCGATTTAAAAGTAAATAATTCTGAATACAAAATCCTTAAGCCCAACATATCTTAGAAAGATGAATGTCACTCCCTTGAGCATGTACTGGATTTCAATCCTCTAGCCTGAGATACTGAAGTTTAACAGGCACTTCTGCACATCCTTTGATTATCATTCCTGGCTTCTTTTCCTTCTGTCTGGGCCCTACTCTGTGGCTGAGAGGTTAAGATTTATTTCCAGGGTGCCCCCTGTACAAGGGACCTCTTACAGTCTTCCAGACAGGAACAGAGATGCCTTGTTTTTTGTTTTTTGTTTTTAATTAACCTCAACACTCATCATCAGTCCCTCCCACAAACAAAGCGAATTTTCTCCATTTCAGTTCTGTTTCTAGCCTGGCCAAGATAAAGACATTCACTCTAACTTCTTTGTTTACTCTGGTAACAAAAAACTGAGTAGGTGACTTCCAGGGGAGACTTAAGGACCTCATCCCACGGAGCAAAAGCCACGTGACTATTATTTCCTTTCGAGCACGCAAAATAAGGATTTGCTAGTTCTGAAAGAAGTATTGCTATGTCCTAGAAGCGCTGACCTCTTTGCAACACTGTCTTCTGCAAACGTTTTTTCTGACAGAATGCTTTCCTCTTTTCCTAGGCAATGTGAAGCATTCATCTAGCCAAACATTTCCCGACTCAGTATTGCCCGTTTCTGCAAATGCCAATTCCAAGTTCCATTAAATCCAAGGCGCCATGGCTCTTTGACATGTGCTGTTGACTGTGTGTTCTACCAAGGGAGTAAAACACTGACTATCCAAAGAGAAAAGGATATTTTGTTTTTATAATAACCGCATTTTATTGTTTTCTTCTTCCCTTTCTATGCAACTGTAAATTAATGAACAGAGAGGTATTTGGTAATGGTATTTGTCACTGATTTGTATAAAGTATACAAGCATTGGGAAAGTGGGTGGGGGCTTTCTAATATGACACTGTCTTTTTAATAACCGTGACAAAAATTGCATATACATTAGAAGACCATCTTACATTTTTACATTCCTTCTGCTGTTCATATTAACCTTGTACAATAACTTCATTTATTTTGTTACATCCCCATTACATTTTAGTTATTTATCAGTTCACCAACCACATGACCAAGTAGATTCTGTGTATTTGTTATTTGTTTCTATGATTTGGCCAAATTAATAAGTTCATGTATTTGAATCAAATATTATATATATATATATATAATATTGATTAATTGACAACTCTAAGTATGCAGTTTAACTTTATGGAACATTATACACTTAGTTCATTAGTCACCACTTGGGATCCACAAAAAAATCCTGTGGGCCTAAATGGCATGTCTAGTGGGATTTTTTTTTCCTGCTTTTTTATCCTTTTTTTCTATGACTTTATTTATTTCCTATCCTAATCTATATGAGAGGGAAGACTGCATTAGAAATCATTTCTCTAGGATCATTTTACCAAAGGTTGCCTATGTAAGCATATTTTCATTTTGACATAGAAACAAAACTTGATTCAACCTTCCAGGGCCACAGGCCTTGAATTTCATCATTAAATACACAGCAGACCTTTTAACAATTGTGTGAGCAGAGCACAAGAGAACTAAAGATATATTTTCAAGTCCTTTATGATTCTTGAAACTCGTAGTTGCTTTCCTTATGAAAGCAAACCCAAATTTATGTCTCTGCGTCTCATTTTACCTTTTGGGTAAATGGACGAGTTGTCCTTTTAACTTTCAGTAGATTAAGACATTTAGGAAGGATTTTTTTTTAAGAGCTTTTGTCATTGCTTCTACAGAAAAATGGGAGTTTGTGCTTAGATGATTGTACCCTGCCTCTACCTTTGAGTACATTCAGTTATGGTTATTGATTCCATTTTAAAAAAAATTAACACTTAGTTACATTATTATAATTTCTTTAATTACCAAACATAAAGAAACCAAAAAGAAAAAAGAAAATAATATGTTTTGCTTCAAGCATATTGTGCTTTTTAAACATCAGAACATCTTCGCTTTGAGCTCTCTTACACTGGAATGTGCCAGGAGAGGCTGAAAGTTAGAAAGTGCTATTCTTTTAGGATAGGCTGGGTGGGTTGGGGGGCAGGGGTGTCTATTTGCAGCATAGATATTTTGAGAAGAAGAAAACTGTTTTATATAAGAGGAAAGCCATGACCACCTTTCTACCTCAGATCCATCTTTCATTGTGTTGGAAATAGCTTTATGTCGCTGCAGTCTGTAAAGTGTAGAGCTTTTATCAGGCCATATCATACCCAAGAAAGTACCTATTTAAAGAAAATGATTCCTTGAATTCAGAGCTCCAAGTTGTAAATTTGGTGTCTTCCTTGTTCTTATTTTGAGAAGTCATATAGTCATTGTTTTCTGCCTGTATTTGTATGCAGAATGTTCTCTATCTGCTATTTCAGAAAACCTGCAGTAAAACACTACATTGTAACCTAAATAACAGTTTAAAAAAGACATACATTGCAGTAACAACAATGGGAAATAAGTATATTGTTCTTTTGAAATATGTGATAAAGAACTAATCGTAAACTTATCATCTAACCTGGTTACATGCTGTATTTTCATCCCGAATAAAAGTAATTTTAACACAAAATGATTTTGGTGTTCTTAGCTATGTTTACTGATAGAATTTGTCTTTGAATATACATTGATGAAAATGAAGTAGAGGGCTGGGAAGGTGGCTCAGCAGTAGAGCGCTTGCCTTGCATGCATAAGGCCCTCGGTTCGATTCCTCAGCACCACATAATCAGCAAAAGTTGGAAGTGGGGCTGAGACTCAAGTGGTAGAGCACTGGTGTACAGATGAAGAGCTGGGTGACAGCACCCAGGCCCTGAGTTCAAACCCCACAACCGACAAAAAAAAAAGAAAGAAAATGAAATAGTCTACCCTGACACTTCTACATCGTTTCTAGAAATTTCTTTCATATATACCAAACTACTCTCCTTTGCCCTCATTATCTCTTTCTCTTCTCTCTTACACACAGGTAAAATTTATATAATTTTCACTTTCATTACAGATTGAAAGCTTATTAATAGAGAAGAATGTCAAATGTCAAAAATATATACATAAAGCCTATTAAGCCTTCATTTATAATGCTAGATATTCTTGGAATTTAGTTGATTATGCTTTCAAATCTACTTTTACCCTTAAGCTCTAAACTCCTGTGTTTTTATTCCTGTCCTGGATTTTAAACACTCAGGTATCAGATTTGATCAACCTCTGCTGCTGCTCTATGGGAAATAATGTTAAGAATCAATGTTGGGCTGGGAAGGTGGCTCAGTGGTAGAGTGCTTGCCTTGCATGAGGCCCTGGGTTCGATTCCTCAGCACCACATAAGCAAAAAGAAAAAAGCCGGAAGTGGTACTGTGGCTCAGGTGGTACAGTGCTAGCCTTGAGCTGAAGAGCTGAGGGACAGTGCCCAGGCCCAGAGTTCAGGACCCAAGACCAGCAAAAAAAAAAGTCAAAAAAGTCAATGTTACTCAATTCTAAAATTAAAATCTCTCTGTGGCGGAGAAAAATTCCCCAAAATATAATTTATTTTAAAAGATAACTGATATGTTCTTGTGAGCTAATATTTTATACAGCTTGTTAAAGCCAAAACAATATTGTATGTACTAAGAATGCCTAAGGAAACAGAGACACAAACACATTCCACTCAGAATCAGATTGCTAATACTGAAGAAATAATTTAATTTATATGTATATACTTATATATACATAACATATATATATATAAAGGTGTTTTTCTACTGCCAACAGGGAACAATGGTATTCTTGGAATGAAAAACATTTGTATTTCTGTGTTTTAGAAACAACTAGTACAACGCCACTGAGCAGTGCAGACCTCCAGCATCCAGCTGTTCTTCTTTTAAGGCCCTGTTTTCTCTATATTTTACAAGAACTAGGCATTTGTTCAGGAAAACATGAGATTATTCCTTTGAAATATAATTTCTGAAAAACTGAAGATAGGGGCTAGTACTATAGAATTTACTACTAGTAAGTTTACGTCTGATACTTAATAACCATAAAAGCTGTCCCCAAATCTGGTTGCTTAATTTATTTCCTCCTGGCTGTGTAAATATTGGCAGGACGCAATCACCTCAAGATTCCTCTATGAAACCCTTCTTGCCACGTTTGTAGAAACTAATAATCCTTGCCTTTAGTGAACACCTTCTGTGTTGGAAGACATTTTTACTAAGCTCATTCTCATGGCTCCAGTTCCCAAGCCCAGCTGGCCGACCATGATGGCTTCATTTCAGAGATGAGAGGCGCTGCTGGGTAAGGATGTCTGCTCAGCAGGCAGTGTGCAGAACTGGGTTCTGCGCTCATCTACGCCCTCGCTCCAGAGTTCAAGTCTCACCTTTACAAACAACCTTTCAGAAGGACAGGAGTTTCCCAGACAGTTCAACCAGCATCCATCAAGTTAAAACTCTGAGGCCAGGATATCATGAAGTGAAAGTTTGGGAGTAATAATTGTATAGCAGAACTGCAAACCTTCCTCCCTGTTCCTTACAAGATAGAGGACTAGAAAAGGCGGAATTGGGTATTTCTTGTGCCATCCCTAGCTCTCACTCCAGATATCCTGGGCATGGAGCCCTATCACTGTGCAGAGGGGAGAATTAATCATAGCCATCGCCTCTGGTTCAGTCAGGCTATCACCTACTTTGGTGCCAGGTTCCATTTTTCCTCTCTGATTATTCCATCTTATTACTGCTCTCCCTCTCTCCCCTATCCCCATACTCTAAAGCACACATTGCAATGTGTTGATGTTATGCTATTTTGTGTGCTCTTGAAAACCATGCTTCTGGCTTCTGTCCAACCGTGTGCATGCTGACCCCTCACAAGAATAAGACCCAAGAATAAGAACCCAAGTCCTACCTCGATCCCTTTCCAGGCAAAGGTATTTCCAAAGCCAGCTCTGCTCTGCAAGCCTTCCATTCAAACCGAGGGACAAAGCTGCCTATCTTGCCGCTCACAGGATAGCAAGAAACCAAACATCGTAACTGTGAACCATGGCTAAGTGTTACAAAACCGTTTTAAGCTATAAATTATTAAAGACTATAAAACTCAGCACCTATGTCTGGTTTTATCTCAGAATTTATCTGTGCCGTGAAACATGTGGGCTGTTTTGATATGACCACTTTCTCAAGCAGCCCGAAGTTACCCCCATGTAGGAAAATTCTGATCCAAAGACTTATTTGGGCCTCCCTTAAATTTTTGTTAATAACCCAATCCCCACTGTGACTGTACTTGGAGAAGCGAGTGGTAATAAGGAGCTGATAATGTTTCAATGAAGGCACAAGGCAGGACTCTAGTCCTACAGGACTAGCGTCCTTTGAGACGAGGAAGAGGTGCCAGAGCTCTTACCACATGAACACAAGGGAAGGTCATGTGAATCCTGTTCTATCTGATGGACACTGGGTAATTTATTTAGAGAAGAATTCTTTCACTGTTCTGGGGGTTGTTGAATTCAATGTCATGGTTCTGGAATCTCACAACTTTCATGCTGCGTTGTTTCATTGCAGAAGGGAAGAAGGTCAAAGGGCAAATACAGGTGCACAGAAAGTCATATAATGGGGAAGGATGAGGGAGATGGTTCTATAACCAATGAGGACTAAGCCACTTTTCAAAGTGACAACAGCCACTCATGACTGCCCTCACAATCGAGTTACCTCTAAAAGCCCCATTTCTGAACACCATAAAAATGGCACATATAATCAGCGGGAGTTTTAAAAGTGATGTAGTCACTCAGTCCATAGTAAAAGCTATCCAAAGACTCTGCTACCTTGACCTTACACATCAAGCTTTCAGAGCTGTGAGGATGTGAATTTCTATTGTGGAGGATACCCAGCCTGTGATGTTTTGTTAGGGCAGCAGAGCCAGCTAAAACTCAGACACTCCTGAACACTGATTTATACCCAAATATCTACCCAAGGGAAAGACCTTTAGGAAATGTGGCTTCCAACCCAGGGATGTTTCTGACATGCTGGACTGAGAAGCCATTCTCAACGTGACATTAAAATATGCATTATGTGCTGGAAGGAAGTCAAGAGTGGAAAGCCAGCACTGCTTCTTGCCACAGGTCAGCCAGATCATGGGGACACATCCCTTAAAAAACACAGTGACCCAACAGTTGCTTCCGAGAGTGTACCTCAAAACAGCAGCAGCAAACTCCAGGTGATTCATTGGTTTCCCTTACAAACACCTACAACAAGAAAACAAAGACTGGGGAGCCCCTGGTTGGTGGTAGGGCAATGAATCAACTAGTTTTTTCCTCCTCTGATAATGCATCATTCAATCTCCCCTTGAATACTAATGGACACAACTTTATTTCAGGGATTGTTGATCTAATTGCTAAATGGAACTGATGGTATTCTACTTCTGGTGTTGGAATTCCTCTTAAGAATGGGGGTGTAAACTTGTTCAACCACAACCACTTTGGAAAGTAGTATGGAGGTTCCTCAAAAGACCACATAGAGCTTCCCTAAGACCCAGCAATCCCACTTTTGGGCATTTACCCAAATGATCACACACAAGACCATACTAAAGTTACCAGCACAACTATGTTTATTGCAGCATTATTTACCATAGCTACAATATGGAACCAACCCAGATGCCCTCAGATGGATCAAGAAAATGTGGTATACATGCACAAAGGAAACGAATTTCTGTGTGTAGAAAAATACTCTACAGGAGCATGGGGACAACCAGTGATAGGTCGTGGGCTCCAGGAAGGGCAGGGCTGTTCCGTGGGTGGCAGAGGAAGAAATTCGAGGGAGTGAGGAGGGCAAAAATACAACAATAAAACCAGTAAGAGCTGATTTAAAAAAAGAAAGAAAGATCTGAGATAAGTCCTTTCCCTGAGACTCCTCACGTCTCCTGTAAAGTCCCCGTGTCATGCGCTAGGTGAGTGTGTGTATTGTACACTCAAGTGAAAAGTGGGGCTTGTGAGTGAGGTCACTCATCTGGACCCAACAGTGGAGACACAAGGCATTCTGGCCAAACTAACCATCAGAATTAGAAGATTTGCTGGATACTGATAGCTAACGCCTGTAACCCAAGCTACTCAAGAGCCTGAGATCTAAGGATCATACTTTGAAGCCAGCCCAGGCAACCTCATATTTTCAATTAAGCAGAAAATAAATAAACAAATAAAAGATACCAAAGTGGATGTATGGTTCAAGTAGTAGAGAGCTAGCCTTAATCAGAAAAGCCAAGAAAGAGTATGAGTCCTTCAGTTCCTCAGTTCAGTACACACACACACACACACACACACACACACACACACACACACACACACACACACACACACACACACAATTTGAAGAGTTCATGGCTGAAGGTGCTGGTTGCAATAGGTCATTGAAACATGACTACCTGAGTCAAATTGACCCATAAGAACCTTGGAACGCATTCAAGTCACATGAATAGAAGCAGAGAGCAAAGTTCCCCCAACCATCTTAGGCATCTGAATAGAGTTTGAAGGAATCTCTTAATTAAATTAGCTCCCTTGCAAGGATGTGATATTGTTCTAGATGCGCTGTACTTATGAACTGATTTGTAGAACTGAAATCCCTTTGTACAGGGGTAACGATGATGATCATGATGATGATAAATCTGCATTGCAACCTAACCCTCTCTTTCACCTCCACCTTCAAGTTTCTCAGGAAAGTTGGGTGCAGGAAGTATGAGGTGAGCATGGAGAATCACACTAGGATGCAAAAAGGGTAACTACTAAGAAAGTCACTGCTGAGCATTGTGGGAAACAGCTCCACAGGGGGCCGGAGTTTACTGAAGGCAACTACTGAACTGGGCAGGGGTGATCATCAGTTTGTCAGCTCAAATCCAATCAGATCTCCAGGTGGCTTCTAGATTCAGAGCAGAAGGATCTTTCCTCCTCCCTTATAGATGCTGTGTGCACAGACTCTTGCCGTATTTTCTAATGTTTTGGGCGCTAACTGGCCCCTCCCTCTGCAGAATATGGCATAGTTTTAAATGGCTGCATCATTTTAGAATTGGAAAAAAGATTTTAGAATTTGGAAAAAGATTGGTAAGGGAAGATATGGGATTAGCAGTTTTGGACTGAGCTTCTGACAAGCAACTGGTTAATCTCTCTGAGTCCTCACATGCATTTTTATGCCTCTCCTAGAGCATGGTGCTGGCCAGCTTTTCATCTATAGCAGGAAGACAGAGGGGCAGCGGTATCTCTGTTCAGATACCTCTCCTTCGCCTCTAATCTCAGTAACCCTCTGTTCAAGCAGAGAATGGTCCTGACCTATTTCTTTCCAACAGTAATTATAGCCCCTATCAAGTAAAAAAAATAGGTAGGTGTAGAAAAAAAAATACAAAAACTTGATGGAGCAAGACATGGGGTTGAATAAGAATGTCACTTCTCCCCCAATGCACATTTCTCTTAACTGTAATGAACACATTCCCTTGGAGACAGAAACCTACAGCTAGCTGTGATGGGACAGGAGATCAAGCAATTCAGGTTCATTGCCACAGAAGTGATGATTCCATTTCAGTAGACGAGAGACCCAGGGAGTCTTCTCATTTTGTTACATTATCATCTCTACACCTCACTAAACTTACTTAATCAGACATTGGAATTTACACGATGGCGATAAGGACGTTCATTTTCCCTTCTTGGATCACCTCTGTGACAGCCTTATCTTCATGTCCATTAAGATGGGAGGGGAGAGAGAGGAAATGTGTCCTTGGAGGTGAGGATACCCTTACACTCAGGCTTGAATCCTTCCTGCAGACCTGCCACTGGGTACACGGGTAGAAACTTCTAGAGCCATTAGTGAGCACCCAACCTGAAAGAAGTGTTCTGGATGAAGTTAGGGTCACGTTGAACGTCAACTTCCCTAGTAGAATCAGTTGTTGGGTTCTCAAATATCTCATAATGGCAATGAAGAGAAGGGATGTGTGTGTGTGTGTGTGTGTGTGTGTGTGTGTGTGTGTGTGTGTGTGTGTGTGTCTGTCTGTCTGTCTGTCTGTCACAGGCACAATGACAAAGGGACCCATGAAAAGCATTGGGGAAGGCAGAGTCCAGAGAAGAAAAACACAGAAGAAGCCCACTAATGGCCAGCCCATCCTTGATCCTGATGCTATCAGATCTTTCCTCTACCACCTGAGACTCACAGACCCAGAGGTGTCCAGATGTGAGGGTGCTCCATCATGCTGGGAAGTGAACATTTGATTTAAATCAGGGAAACATACACCATAGCAAGTATAATATGGATAAAATGACAGGGAGTTCTAAAGTAGGAAAACAATCTCTAGAAACTACCCTTCACTCACTGTTCTCCCACATGATAGATAACCAGCTTTCTCATGTACAGATGGCAGGAGACAGCACCAGAGTTCTGCTTGACAGACGGGGACAGCTTCTGGAACTGTTTACTGTGGTTTGCCAACAAGAAACACCCCACCGCTTTCCTGAAACTCGTGGTATTCAAGGTCAACTTGTGCTTGGAAGGAGCCTTGGTAGAAATCACTGCTTGTTAACTGACACAAAAAGAGACATTTTCAGATAGGAACGAGGTCCATGGCTGGGTATTGTGTGTCTGCTTTGACAGATATTCAGCAGAATAGCACTGCCCACTGTGTGCAATCAAACTTCTTTGACTTTGACCGTGGGAATCCTTGAGGTGGACGCTTACCAGTCTTGGCTGGAAAATAAATCCAGGGCTTTTAAACATGCATGGAAACCTAGCAAGCTGGATCGTGATGGCTATTTTTAAAGATCGTGAGTCTAAAATAAGCCAAGTATCTTCTCAGCAAATGCTGCCAGGAAGGACTAAGAGGAGAGACAGTTTTGCTCAGAGCCGGGTGGAGGCTGAGCTGCCGAGAGCATAGAGATGTTGTGCCAAAGACATCTGGCTCTTGGCTTATGTAGTGAATGTGACAGTGGTGTAGGAGGTGTCCTGGATGGGCCACAGGCTAGAGAAGCCCATGGGGCAGGACCAGCACAGGGCTCTCCTCAGCTAGCCCTGCATGATTTCACCTGTGAAATGTGTACAGGTTTCCTAAAGTCTACAAGATCCCGGGAATCAGCCTGTGTTCAGAAAGGAACTTTTGCCTTTCAAAAAAGAAAAAGATGCCTTAGTCAAAAAAACCCCCCCAAAAAAAAAACAAAAACCAAAAAGAAAAAAAGGATTAAATGAAGATTATCATCTTCATAAGTAATGTAAGATGCCATTCCTTTTTGCATAGAAGAAGGGAGAAAAGTGACAAGAGACAAAAATTATTATGCTTATTTTTTTAACTATTAGACTTTTGCTAAAGTTCAGGCACTAAAATACTAAGTCATATTGGGATATTTGGAGACAGTAACTGAGTCTCTAAACTTTACATTTCCCTGTTATCTGAATGCTGCTCTTACAAATGCTCTCAACAAACACAGAAGTAATAGGTGATGATGAAAGAATTTTTTTAAAAAAATCTTGAGGTGTTGAAATAATGGATGAAGTGCTAAAGCAAAAGCGTAAGATGCCAGTTTCAATCCTCAGTACTGCAAAAGTAACTAAACTAATAAAAATTAAATAAAATCTAGATCCATGCATCATTGATCATCTTCTTCTTCTTCTTCTTCTTCTTCTTCTTCTTCTTCTTCTTCTTCTTCTTCTTCTTCTTCTTCTTCTTCTTCTTCTTCTTCTTCTTCTTCTTCTTCTTCTTCTTCTTCTTCTTCTTCTTCTTCTTCTTCTTCTTCTTCTTCTTCTTCTTCTTCTTCTTCTTCTTCTTCTTCTTCTTCTTCTTCTTCTTCTTCCTCTTCTTCTTCCTCTTCTTCTTCCTCTTCTTCTTCCTCTTCTTCCTCCTCTTCTTCCTCCTCTTCTTCCTCCTCTTCTTCCTCCTCTTCTTCCTCTTCTTCTTCTTCTTCCTTCTTCTTCTTCTTCTTCTTCCTTCCTTCCTTTCCTCCTCCTCTTCTCCTCCTTCTTTTTGTTGCTAGTCCTGGGCCTTGAATTCCGGGCCTGGACACTGTCCCTGAACTTCTTTTTGCTCAAAGCTAGCATTCTACCACTTGAGCTACAGTCACTTCCAGCATTTTCTGTTTATGTGGTGCTGAGGAATTGAACACAGGGTTTCATGCATGCTAGGCAAGCACTCTTCCACTAAGCCACATTCCCAGCCTCCCATGCATTTGTCCTGCAAAACTCAGATGGGCTTGCCCGGGGCTCTGAGTTAGAACCATTTGCTTCTCTCTGTGTTTCTGTCCTGTGGGAAAAACAAAAGAAGAAATGGTACCTGAAGACAAAGCTCCATCATTATGCATCAGGTTACTCCTAGGAGACTTATCAGGAGTTTGCTATTAGGCTGTTTCCACTTTGACAAGATCTCCTGTTCCCTATGACTGGACAGATTAAGACTCATGAAAAGAAATCTACAGTTTTGAGAATAGAGAGGGAAGAGAAAAATTATCTGTAGTTCAGGGGCAGGCAGGCGTGGAGGTGACATTGCAGACTTTCAAAGGGGAAAACCACATAATAGCACATTTTGTCCTTGGGTGACTTAATATCTCATGTTTTCTGGATGCTGCGTTTGTTCACCTAGTAAATAGTAACTCTTTGGAAATATTACTACTTCTAACTAATAAGAAATCAAGGATCTCTGTTAATCAACAAAGGTGTAGATTTAACTCAAGTTATAAGAATAAATTCAATAACATTGATTAAGATTCATTGCCATAACTATAAGCTAAGGTTTATGTGGCCCCATCAGGAAAACTGTGTAACAATGGTGCAGGTGAAGGCCTGGGTGTGTGTGTTCATGTAAAGGTAAGTGGACAGAGTCAGTGGAGGTTTTCCATTGGAAAGCAAATGGAAAAATTTAATGGACGAATGATGCCCTAAGAATCAAACAGGATCAAAAGAGGAGAATTACTATAGTCTGATAAGCATGCTCCATTGAGACCACGTCTGTTAGGAAGAATGGGAGGCAAAGAGAAAACGATACAGAATGATCACAGTACAAGAATCACTTGGAATGACCACTTAATAGACAGGGAGAACCTAAGAATGTTAGCCGGTATCTAAATGCACAAAGTGGACCCCAATAATCCTCATCATTTTAGACTTCAATTTTTTATTTTTTTATTTTTATTTTTTGTCAATTGTGGTGCTTGAATTCTGGGCTTGGGCACTATCTCTGAGCTCTTCAGCTCAAAGCAAGTGCTCTACCACTTGAGCCACAGCACCAGTTCCAGTTTTCTGGTGGTTAATTAGAGATAAGAGTCTCACAGTCTTTCCTGCCCGGGCTGGCTTTGAACCATGGTCCTCAGATCTCAGCTTCCTGAGTAACTAGGATTATAGCCGTGAGCCACCGACCCCTGGCTTAGACTTCAAATTTTTAAATAAACATCTTGCCATGTACTTGGGTACTTATTTCTTTTCCTATTTCCAGCTGCACTGATCAGTGTAAACACAGACAAAAGTACAAGCATTACTTTCTTCTAAATTGCAAATGTGTGTGTTATACCTGGTGTCCATGCACAGGGAAGTTCAGATTTATAAAAAGCTCTCTTTTCTTCTTGTTAATTCAGTAGAAGGGGTTATATAGTGAATTTCTATTTTCCATCAAGTAAAGAAAAAATAAATGTGACTGAAATAATAAGACCTGTCACCATTCACTTTTCAGTTTGGGCCATCAAATACTTTTCTGCCGCTGTTGGCTTTGTTTTCAGCGGGTTCCCCTCACCTGTGAATGCATCATATATGCAGAAAAACTGGAGTGAGCCTTCGTGGATTCAATCAAGAGAGATTTCCTCAGGATATGCCATCAAAATCAACCAGGCATGCCATCTGCTTTCCCCTGGTGATAGCTAGCTATTAAGAATGCATTATGCTACCTGTGATCCACCTGTTTTCTTTTCTGTTTCATTCAGTAGATATTACAGAAATTTCTTTGGAATTTGGATCTCTGCATCTAGTCCTTCTTTCTTTCCTCTTAGCCTTTCTCTTTCCATCTCCTGAGTATTTTAAGAAACTTTGGAAAAGACTCATGAAACAGGAAAATAAGGTTAATACATTTGCAATTAGAAATTTTACCTGATGGGAGCATCTTCAATTTTGGCCTCTGATTTGGACACAGAGTTCTATACTTTCTCTTGAAAGACTCAACTGAAACAACAGCTAAGGGATTTCAATGAAGTGTAAACCTACAACAGCAAAAATAATGGACAAGAAGCTACCAGCAGAGGGGTATTTCAGTGAATACATGGTTTATTTGCAATTTCCAGGGAAATAAAGCCAATTGGATATGCATTTTCTATATTACAATATTAATTAGCCCATGTAATTGTGAGGGCTGACAAGTTGAAATCCACAGGGCAGGCCGGCAAGCTAGAATCTCAGATGACAGTTAATGCTGTAGACTTTAGTTAGAACTTGCTTTTTTGGGGGGCAAATCTTAGTTTTTGCTCGATAGGGCCTTCAATTGGCTAGATATATGAATTTGACTTTCATTATCAATTGTAATCTCATTTAAACTCAATCAATTATAGATGTTTAACCACACCTCTGTATTTTGTACCAACACCTTAACTAGTGTCTGATTAAATGAGCAATGTCACTTAAGCAAGCTGACATCCCACAGAGTGGCATAAAACTGGGAGGTGAAAACTATAAATGAAAGTGACTAAGGAATGAAGCCCCAACTTAAGAAATAAGCACAATCTGGGAATGTGTGCTTGCCAAAAGAAATAAGCAAACAATTTCTCTCTTACTCTCTGTCTCTGTCTCTGTCTCTGTCTCTCTGTCTCTCTGTCTCTCTGTCTCTCTCTCTCTCTCTCTCTCTCTCTCACACACACACACACACACACACACACACACACACACACACACAAACACCTGTCCCTATTCCTATTCTGTCACAATGTGTTGTGGACAAACACTGAATGAATCCCAAAGATGACTTTCTAATATCACAAACTATATACCCCCCTTTCTCTTGAATGTGGAAGGACCTGTCACCTTTCATTAATTTTATTTTTATTAGTTTTAAGTGGTTGTACAAAGGGGTTACCATTCCACAAGTCAGTTTATAAGTATAATACATCTAGACCAAGGTCATCCATTAAGATTGGATGGCAAATTTCCATCAACAGAGGAATGATTAAACAATGTGTGGGACATCTCATAGTGGAATATATTTAGTAATGAAAATGAACAAGTTATTGACATATCAGACATGGATAGATTGCAAGATAATTATACTGAGTTGAGAAAATGTATGATTCAATTTCCTTAACCCTTAAAAATTACAAAGTAATGTTAAAAGGCAGAAAGCTGTATTTTTGTTGTCTGAGGAGAGATTTGGGGTAAAATGGGAAAAGATGAATAACAGAAGGCATAGAAATATGCGAAAAAGTTTTGGAGGGAAAGAGTATGTTTGTTATTTTGATTATGGTCATGATTTCCTGGCTCTTACACATACACACACACACACACACACACACACACACACACACACACAGACCTTTTTCCAATTGGTGATTCTTATTTGCTTGGCAATCAAAAGGGTATCCAACTCCTCTGCCAAGGGAGGCAAACAAATCTTCTTGCAGACTGAGTAGAATGGTAGCAAAAGTGGACGCCAGCTCTTGAGACCCTAGAGTAGCCAAGCTCTTGAGCGTCTTCTTGCCACATACAGATGGGATATCTGTTTAAATGAAACCCTGCTTATTTCCAGAAGGAAACAGGGAGAAACGGAGGGAAAAGGGCTAAAACTCTGCTGACATTTGAATCCCTTAACTCCCCCATTTCCTGTTAGCCACAATGCTGGACTTCCCAAGTATGTGAAACCCCCCATCCCCCAGTTCTCTGTTAGACACAAGATTGCCTGAGTTTAATTTCCACCCCTGTGATTTAAAAGTCTACTTACAGAAAACTGAATCCAAAATTTGTGTATCACTCCAGAACTGAACCCTTACTGAATATCTCAGTGTGTGAGAATCGGTTGGGGGAGAAGATTGCCTTAATAGGTAATACACAAAAATTAAGCTCACTTCAGTGCAAACACTCAAGGACTAACAGACAGTGTTGTTTATAATAAAGGAAAATATGACAGCAGATAATGTAAAGAAACTCAGAAACCTGACATAAGAATGACATTGCATTGTCCTACAGTGAGAACAGGAGAACATAGGGCAGATTTGTCAAGAACGGGTCCTGTCAGGTTGACCTAGCTTCCATTTCTGAATAAAATGCCTGCCAGATAGATTAATGAGGACTTTCTACGCTATTGGAACATTACATTCCAGACAGCCCAGCCTCCTGAGTTGACCTTGCTGGGCTTGTCTTCCCATGGGCCGTCAGCATCCTCATCTGAGAAACCAGGCCAGATCAACATCTGTGTTGTCTGTTTCCATGGGAAAGGATATTTTGGATGATGGGCTAGGAGAGTGGGCCGAAGGACTCTCCTCCTAGAGAGACCTTTGTGGACCTTTCAGGCTGAATCCTTTTAACCTTGGCACTATGACATTTGGGGCTATATTGTTCACCATTCTGGGGCGGGGGAGTGGGGGGCGTTGTTCTGGGCATTGTAGACTGTTTGGCAGCATATCTAGTTTCTATCTACTGATACCCCACAAGCATACCAATCCAAAGTGTCTCCAGATAGAGCCAAATGTGTGCTGGTATGGATGGTAGGGCCTCTGTCAGAGGCATCTGGAAGCATCATCATGGGGGAGAGTGCTCCAATTATGAAGGTCATCAGGGAAGCAATAAGGTACTATCCTACAAAGGGTCTTGAAGACTCATGGGAAGAGGTCCAGTGCAAATAGTTTGGTACTCAGTAAGGAATAAGGTACAATAGAAGATGGCGGGGGGGGGGGGGGGGGGGGGGGGGGAGGGGGGGGGAAGAAACAAAGTGACTTGTGAGTACTCAGTGAAAGCATTTGGATGCTCTTTCAGAATCAATAGTATAAAGCTAGAGGTGGGAGGAAAGATGAGTAGTGATTTGGGGTATAGAAGTCATTTTTGATGAAAAATCGGAAAGGCCAGCATTCTTCATGGGTTAACTAGAGAGCTGTCACAGAGGACAAGTGGAATGGTTTTTGGCCTAGAGAAGATAGGCTTGTGATTACGTGACATAAATGGATTGCTGAAAGTCAGCTTGGAGAGGATGGAGCCCACATGGAGCCCCACAGGGGCTTCTGGAACCTTCTACTTTCACAGTACCTCCCTGGGAGGGCTGCTTTCTTATTCCTCCTCCTCCTCCTCTTGCTCCTCCTCCTCCTCCTCCTGCTGCTCCTCCTACTCTCTCTCTCTCCTCCTCCTCCTCCTCCTCCTGCTGCAGCTGCTCTTCCTCCTCCTCCTCCTCTCTCTCCTCCTCCTCTCTCTCCTCCTCCTCCTCCTGCTGCTGCTCCTCCTCCTTTTCATCTTTCTGTTGTTTATATGTTGAGAATTCAAATGAAAGTCATTCCTTTCTCCTAACCGTTTTTCTCATCTTAAGAGATTGACTTGGTCCTTAAAAGGCTACTGAGTCTATGCAGATAATGTTAACGTGAACCTTGTTTGCTTTAATTTGCTCATTTACTTTGTCTGGAGCCTTGTCTTTAGCTTGTTGAATGTCTTGAGTCATTTGGTTAAAGGTTACTTGACAGGCCAAAGAAGAACCGTGGTCTTTGATGGGATGAAACAAAGAAAACTATTGTTTTCAACTTCCTTTTTCTTAAAAAAAAAAATATGACTCCTTATCTCAGTAAAGAGCCCTGGTAATGGTGGGAAGATAAATAAGGACCAAATATAAGAGCAGGTCAAGCTATGGGAAAGAAGAATCCTGAGCTGGTCTCTGAGAGAAAAAGGGGTGGGGAGCTAATAAAGATAGCGGAGAGCTCAGAGCTCCAGGTATACCGGAGATCCGCATGCGGAAGGTAGTTTCCAATTTTTTAGGCCCAAATGTGCCTTCAACAAGAATGTAGCTTTTCTTTAGTTTTCACATTATGGATCATTTTTAGGATACCCCACTCACTAAGTTTTAGGCGGAATAGGATGTGTTGGTGGTGGCGGCGGCAGGGGTGGCGGTTGGATTCAGCCTAATTCAGTCATCTTATAACATACTATTCCGATTATATAAATCAGATTTATGGGAGTAACTCCAAGCAAAATATGAATGTAGAGAAAGGAACAAAAATCTTTGGCCTCGATTATTTTTAGAGTCTCCGGGAACTTCCAGGGCATACTTCTGGTGGTTTGATCATTTGAGTTGTTTCCCTGGGTTCAGAGTGTGGACTTTTGGATTCCTCCTCCCTTTCAGATCTCTGAGACGCTATGTGGGAGCACAGAGGCTTTCAGCCGTGTCCTGCCAGTGGAGTAAATGAGCCCTTGCAAGTGGCTTTTAAGTTCCACAGTGCTGTGTGTTGCCCCTCATTTCTGCACCCATTCATAGTCATTGTTGGGAACTGGTTAATTCATGCCTCCATCTTCCTGGCTTTGCCCAGACTCCTGTGTTGAATGGGTCTCCCTGTTCTCTTGTAGACTCCTGGCACATCTTTCTTTCTTTTTTACCTTTGTCTCTTCCAACACAAGGCTAATGACAGGCCTACTGATTTCCCTTGAGGCTGACCTTGCCTCTTGAGAGAGGCAAGAAGGTCAGCACACTTGTCCAAAAAGTGAGGGCATCACTCCTCCGCCATTGCCGCCATTATTCCCCTCCAGATACCTGTAGCAGCTATTTGTTTCGCGATTCACTTTGTGCTGTCTTACAGGGTGGAAATGTGTGGGTGGCTGCCTGCCTTCATCATCTCCAACACAGCTCTCCTCTGCTTTTCCCAGAAGCTATTATGGAGGCAGTGATTGTGTATGGGTGGGGGGAGGGGGAGGAACAGGAGTTAATTGAATTGGCTTACTAATTGGGACAATGCAATGCCTGTTATAATGATTTGCATCTGAGAAACAGGTTCACCAAAAAAAAAAAAAATCAAGGGAAATAAGGCTACTACAAGCATTCATGAAGATGATAAAAATTTTCCTTCTGTGGAAGTTAAAATAAGATGTCTCAGATTCATAAATCTACCTTGTTCACATTCCCAACAAGAAAAATGTTGTCCTTCCACAGTCTCTACATCCCCGTGGCCATTAGGTTCGGTGGCTGTTTCTTAGCCACCTCCTGGAGTGGCTCACACTTTACCCTGGACACCAGCTCGAGACCTGGCTCAAGCCTGGCTCCTCACAGTGTTTGAAGGGAAGAAGGGGGCAGACATCGGCGACTGATCCATGCTCCTCTACCTAGTAGAAGTGCATTTTACTGGAAGATCAAAGAACAAAGGACCTTCTCTGCCAAGGTCATGGGTGATTTGGGGGGACCAGCACACGCATTCCTGAGGCCAGACAGAAAGATATTAAAATCTGTCAACGTTTGCACACTGTCCACCTAGCCGGCTGCTCTGCCCAGTCCTGACATCTGTAAACGGGTCATTTATATTCTTCTGTCACTTGAGGTACTCTGCAAGAACATCCCTCAGGTTTGCAGAAATGAGTTGCCTGCAGGCTGAGCAGATGATGGATGGGTGGCTGTTTTTTTTCACTAGCCCAGTTCGGTGCAGAGAAGACCAGATGCCCACTTCACTGTGGGCCAGTGTGTTGTGTGAGTATTATAGAGATTCAGGAATACCCAGAGCAAAAATGCATGCAAGACACAGTCCTTTCTCCCCAAGGGAGCTGTCTTAAGTGACCCAGGATGGCATGTGCACAGGCCCTTCTCCCGTAGAAAAAGCTGACAGGGCTGTACACTTCACCCCAAGAGCCTGCAGCTTGTTATTGCTGAGGTTCATTCTCTGCCAGTGCGCCTCTCATCTCTGTTTCTTCCTGTTCTCTTTTAACAGCTTAGCATTCAGAGCAGAAATCGTTCTGTTTGGGGATATTGCCAACGAGCAACAGGAAATCTACCTGCTTTGGAATTCCCAGATCCCTTTGATTTCTTTTACCAGATAAAAGCTGGACATCTGTTGGTCGGTGTTCTTTGCTTGTCTTGAGCTGCTGTATTGATTTTGCAGAACTCAACCTATTTGGTTTCATCGTGAGATTGGAGAGAGACTGCTCCCCTTCTGTGACCAGCCTCACCTGCTTCTCGTATCTCTGGACAAGCCTGGCAAAATCCAGACAAGCTCTGGATATATGGCTCCTTGGGGACATAACAGACAGTTTTAAGGCCACTCTGACTCCTTCTAGAGAGTTCCAGAATGTCACGAGCATATCCCCAGAAAACATCTAGACTTCTTCTCTGTTCTTTTTTGTGTCTTAGATGAGAGTCCAAAAAACAAACTTGACTTATACCTTGTAAACCCTGGGGAGCAGTAGAGTGTCTTATGAGTCTTTTAGTATATTAGCAATGGGGCCATCATCAGATAAGCATTTTATTGTTTGCTTTTCCACAGTCCACAATGCCAGTGAGAACGTGGCTTTCCTGCAGCCTTACACTTCCCATGACTACACGCGTCCTGTCACTTGGAGCAATTTTTTAAGTTAATTGAGATGGAATACTGTTCTGTTTTGTGAGGACCATAGTAAAATAAATGCAATAGACCTGGTAGCTTACAAAGCAGGATTTTACTTCTCACAATTCTAGAAGCAGGAAGTCAGACAGATCAAGGTTGACAGGATTGATCTTTCCTTGGCTTGCAGAAAGATAGCTGCCTTGTGGTTCTGTCCTCATGGCTTTTTCCTCTCTCTCCCTTTCCCTCTCCCTCTCTCTCCCCCCCCTCTCTCTCGCTCTTGCTCTCGCTCTCTCTCTCTCTCTTGCTGTGTGTTTTCGTGGTTCATCTGTGTCCACATTGGCTTAGGGCCATGTAATGGCTTCATTTCAATACAGTTACCTCTTTAAAGTCTTTGTCTCCAAATGGGGAACCTGAAGGGTAAGACTTTGGCATAAGAATTTTGAGGGAACACAGTTCAGCCCATAACCAATCCTTAAAATTTTCTTCTAAGTACTTTTTGGGTGTGTGTGGTGGATACTGGGGTTCAAATGCAAGGTCTTGCTCATATTGGGCAATCTACTACTAGGGTCATTCTCCCAGTCTTTTTTTTTTGTCAGTCGTGGGGCTTGAACTCTGGGCCTGGGTGCTGTCCCTCAGCTCTTCAGCTCAAGGTGAGCACTCTACCACTTGAGCCACAGCACCACTTCTGGTTTTCTGGTGGTTTATTGGAGATAGGGATCTCATAGTCTTTCCTGTCCAGGCTGGCTTTGAACCATGATCCTCAGATCTCAGTCTCCTGAGTAGCTAGGATTACAGGTGTGAGCCACGGGCTGCCAGTCTTTTATTACTTTTTTTTTTTTTTTTGCCTGAGGTTGGCCTCAGACAGAGATCCTCTGACCTCTATCTCCTCTCTAGCTGGGATTACAGCTATGTGATACTATGGCTGGCTCATATCAAGCACCACGGTAAACATTTGCACTCTTGTTTAATCCTCAGCAAAACCATGAATAATGCTATTAATTTTCTACCCAGTCAGATCCTTTAAGCCAGTCCAGTGCATGCATCAATCATCCACGGGGCTCTCCATGGAAATTTCTCAGTGACAGAATTCATTTTTGAGTTAATCTTTTGCTTCACCAGTCTAGCACTGCATCTAATCTTTCACCTATGACCTCTGCTCCCCCAGCCCACCCTAAGGCTGTGTCTCCCACAACCCTCATGCTTCCAGTTCCCCATGTTGAGAGTCAAGAGCAGATTGGAAAAATGAGACAAATGAGATCAAGTCACTTCCCCAAGTTCACAGCACAGCATGTAACAGAGCCATGACTGTAACTCTGACTCAATTCCAGACTTCCCCTGTGTCCTCGGTAACCCCGGACCATGATCAGAATAAACTGAAATGAATAAAAGATTCTAAGCAGATAGAATCTTCCAGGCTCATGCCAGAACTTTAGGATCTTAATCTTAAAGACGTAGCTGTAACCATCCTACGCGATTAGACCAATTAATTTGTCAGCAGGAAGAGGCTGGATAATTTCTTCTTTCTCTGATGATAAAAAAAAATTTCTCAGTTCCTTGGGAAAAAGCAGAAGGAAAGAATTCTTTTGTATTTTCATCCAAGTACAACAACAAGTCCTTTGATGAAATGATGGATTTGCAAGGTTTTGCTGATGAGTCATGGACATTTCTGACCTTGTGAAGGTCAAACCTTTGTGGTTAATGCTGGTCATTCAGAATGATATTTCAGAGGAGTTCTCCAAGGCCTTGACTTTGCTGTGAGATGCTCACAACAGAAACTCCTGGTGTCCCAAGATCCTGGGCCTCTACCGTATTTCTGTGGTTTTCTTTCATGATGACTGAGAAGCTACTCTTGAATCTGACTTTCATCTCTGCTTTGAGGGTCTTAAAAAGGAGGGAGCTGAGAATCAAGTGGTTTTGTGCTTAGAAATGGTTCCCTTCCTTTCATCCTCTTTTTCTTCCAGGAAGACATTTACCTGGGAGCCATGAGATTTGGCAAGGAAGAAAAAGTCTGAGTTTTGTTTCTTTTATTCAAAGTTTGATGTTCATCTTCTTGGATTTGTGAAATTATAGCCTCCATTACACTTAAGAAACTTTTGCCCTTGGTTCCAGCATTTTCCTATACAGTTCTTTTCTGTAAGACTCCAAAACTATGTGTATATCAAATTCTGAGATTGTCTCAGAAGTTACCAAGAAGCTTTTGTTTCTTTAGACCAATTATATTTGACTCCATGATTGTGTTCTCCAAATCAAAATCACTGACCTCTTATTCCTGAAGCTTTTTCTTGTGGATGCATCAACATGGCTGTTTTCTTTGTTTTCACTCCCTGGGCTCAAATCTAAAAAGCATCCTAAACAGAAATCCAGGGAAATTTTCATATTCACCTTGTTTGATATCTTTTATTAACATCACCATCTTAGCTGCTTTTTGTATAGTACCTGCTGGTGATTGGGGGGGTATATGTTTACTGAGTTTTGAAGCTGTTTAAGAGGGTAGAAGAGTTGGTGTTAGTTACTCCATTATGGCTGATGTGTAATTCTCCTGATGCTTTTCTTCACTTAACACCTGAGTAATAGTTCTGTTTCAACATTTTAACTGATGACTGTAGCTTTGTCTAAACGGTTACTTGACGCTGAAGCTGGTTGGTACATCAGGAACTTAGTCTCCATGACTCTATGGATGTTTGAGCTAAATTGTATCAAAGGGTATAGTACTCTAGAGCCCTAAGAGTCTGAGTACCACAAATGCTGGAGAGCATGCACTGACTTTACTACTTGGCTTTTACTTTTTTTTTTAACCAGTCCTGGGGCTTGAACTCAGGACCTGGGCACCATCTCTGAGCTTCTTTTGTTCAAGGTTCGCACTCTACCACTTGAGCCACAATGCTACTCCTGGCCTTTTCTGTTTGTGTGGTGCTGAGGAATGGAACCCAGGGCCTCATGCATGCTAGGCAAGCACTCTACCACTAAGCCACATTTCCAGCCCCATCTACTTGAGTTTTAAAGCTCTGTTTTTTTTCTTTTTTGTTTTTGTTTTTTTACTTAGTCCTCATTGACAGATGTTAAGAGTTTGGACCAGGTAGTTAGATCATGGGGTCTTTGTGCTCATGGAGGGATTCATTCTCTCATGAACTAATGGCTTAGTAGATGAATGGGTTATTGTAGGGGTGGCTTTATTATGAAATGAAATTGTATTAATCAGCTTTGCAGTATTACAGTTAAATGGAGACTTGAAAGCATGGTACTATATTAGCCAGGGATGGAAGATGGTGGCACACAAAATTCTCACATCTCAAATAAGGGGGTGGGGGATAGGAAGAGAGAGAGACAGACAGAGAGATCGAGAGACAGAACAGACAGAGACAGAGACAGAGAGACAGAGAGAGAGGAATTACATAATTCTATGTGATGGTATTCCCCCAATGACTTAAGAATCTCCCATAAAGCCTCACCTCCCATACACCCCCAAGAGCCTCTGATATTGCAACCTTGGAGACCAAGCCTTTGACACATGGATCTGTGGATGACACTGCCCATAAGGAAACGTAGCAGATCCTTACTGGTTAGCTTGCTCTGCCTTGTCCTTTACTACAGCATGATCTAACAGCAAGGGCTTCACCAGATCCCAGTTCTGTGCGCTTGACTTGAAGAACCATGAGTTAACTAAAACACTTGTCTTTATAAATTGCCCAGTCTATGCTATTTAGTGATAGCTAACAGAGACTGGACTAAGACGCATGCACAAGTTAGTCTTATTGACTATACAGTGACTTCAGAAAGTGGATTTGGCTCTAAGTATTCTTAAAGACTTGGATGTTTTTCCACAGAGAACCCATGGTGGGCATCATTTATTGGTCTTACTTGAATTTCACTTTATCTATCTATCTATCTATCTATCTATCTATCTATCTATCTATCTATCTATCTATCTATCTATCTATCTATCTGTCTGTCTGTCTGTCTGTCTGTCTGTCTGTCTGTCTGTCTGTCTGTCTGTCTATCTGTCTATCTATCTGGGGAGCATTAGACATCATTTGGTACAAAATATTAGAGTGAAAGAAGAACTATAATTTATTTCATAGGAAGTGAAAAGAAATTGTCCCAAGAATAGTCATATATAATATATCATATATGATCATATCTATCATATATCATCATATCAGGACTCATATATATATCTATGAGTCCTGATATATATGATATGAGTTCATATATATATTATATATAAATGTATATATATGAGTTCTGATCTGTGACTATAGCCACACCAAACACAAGAAAATTCACTGCAATTTACTAGGCTAAGAGACAGGCAGAATTAGTGTTTAAATTCCTATTCCTATCCTGTATACTCACTAGTGTTTTTTCTTCAGATTCATCAGGATATCAATGGAATCTGGAAAAGGAAGGAAGCCATGGGCTGACTCTTCTTGTCTTCCATTTTATGCTTCGTGGAGGAAGCCCCACGAAGCTCCCTGCTCTACAGACACCACTAATGGATTCTTTGCTGAAGGCTCTGGTAGCATTCTCACATGGGAGGAATCCCAAGTCTGAGCGATTTCTTCCGAGTCCTAACTCTGCGCAGGGCCAATTATTCCTTTGAGGCCTTCCTTGTCTTGCCTCTTTTCCCCAGCATTGACTTAACAGGAAGAACACAAGATTTTCTCATGGAGAGCAATGGCTATTCCAGCTTCAGGATGGAGAGTATTTCTACTGAGCACTTGGTTATCCTCAAGTTTCAAAATATTCAGGCCAATAATCACACACAGTAAAACCATATTTAATGTTAAAATGGAGTGTCTCATTAGGAAAATTAAATGGCTGCCTCCTCTCTAAGCTACATTCATGGAGTTATTTGAAGACCTAATCTTATTTCCCTATGCTATTACTTGGAATATGCGGAATGTGATGTGAGAATAGCAAGTTAGAGTTTGAAAACACTTTCAATAGTCTGAGATTGAATGAAAGCATCTCAGGTTCAAAAAAGCAAATTTACTCTGAGATTTGGAGACCTGGTTAAAATGCACTTTTCTTGATATTTTTTCCAATTGACAATCATATCAGTTCCTGGCTCTTGGCTATGGATATCCTGTTATTTTTAGAGAAAAAGCTGAAAGCAGAGATACCTATTTTCCTTCCTATGAGCAAAGTATGCTGAGTTATTACTAATGGTTTGTGAGTGGCAAATTTGCCACTGGCTTTCTGGCCAGTGACAGTATATCAACTTTAAAAAGTCATGGATGTGATGAAGCTCTTCTGATTCAGAGCTATAATCCTAGCTATTCAAAGGTGAGATCTAAGAACCAAGGTTCAAAGCCAGCCAAATATGTGTGTGTGTATAGACACACACACACACACACACACACACACACACACACACACCTCTCTCTCTCTCTCTCTCTCTATATATATATATATATAGAGAGAGAGAGAGAGAGAGAGATTTATATATATCTCTCTCTATATATAAATTTCTAACCCTAGGCAGACAAGAATCCTTCTATCTCCTTGATAAGCTAGTGTTTCTTTGATCCCTGTTTTGTGGAGCTTTAGCTCATCAAGAGCCCTGGCTTCACTGAGGTCTTTAGTTCTAAGGCCTTGTCCCCCAAGGCCTTCCTTTCTGGCCCAGTGAGGCTATCAGAGTCCAAATCCCTTGACGACCAGGAAATCACCTGTTTTCCACTCATTGTCATCATCATCTGCTTGCTACTTAAGTGTTTTCTTTGTTTGAGCCCGTGGGATTCATGGTTCTTGGAAGATATTTATTATATTTTCCAGAACTCCTAGTATTCTGAAAGAGTAGAATTTCCAGTTATTGGTGACACATTGCATTGGCAGAAGCAATGTGTCTGTTGGGTTTTCTATGTAAATGATCTTATTTTCTGCATCAGATGACACTGTTAATGGTTTCCTTTCAAGGAAGTATGTGGTATGTTCTCCATATTTAATTTGCCAGGAACTTCAGTCTTAAGCTTAATAGCAGCTTCACCTTTTAGAATTATGTTGGCTGAAAATTTGGGGTTGATGTCTTTAATCGAATGAAAAAATTTTCTTCTAATCCCAATTGTTTCATGATTCTTTCTTTATCCTACAGATCACAACAGCCATACATTATATTTATGCATTGTTGTATAGTTTGTCATTTCCCTGATACTTTTTCAATTAAAAATGTATAATAATATTTCATCCTTTGACTTTAAAGAAAATCTTTCTTGGAAATGTAAAAGAAACAAACAGGTTAAAGAGCTATGATATTCAGGTGAATGCGTGTAGTAGATGATGTGAAGGAAACTGTATTTCAGAGCCCTGACATCTTTACCTATCATTGCTGCATACATCAAGCTGCAAAGCCATGCACATGTGTTATTATCAACACCCTTCAAACCAATTGGACAATTTCCAGTAGATTGAAGTTAACCAATTTGCCCAAGGCCTTGCCTAGTAAGCAACAATGCTAAGTCTGGGGCCTACAAACTAAGCCAACATGTCAATTCCATGCATGCAATTCCTTTCCCTAACATGTCAATTCCAAGCATGCTAAGATGAATCTTGCATATGAAATGAGCACCACAGCATCCACATGCACTTTAAAGTCATCAAACTCATGAATACTTTTCTTCAATTAAAAATTTGTCCAGCTGGTAAAAATAACTTGTGTCACAGGCTTCCCATGGATAATTTTGTAGTTGTTGAAAAGAATAAGACATTTTTATATACTGGTCCAAAGTAATTTCAAAAATATATTGTTTAGTTAAAAAAAAGACAGAGCAGTGTCTTTTATATGGTGTGGATGGTGGTATTTATTGTCTTTGTAGAAATGCATATGTACATTAATATATTTTTGTTTGAAGTATAATAGAAGAATATAATAGAAGAATATACAAAACTTTTTTTACAGGGTTTTTATTGTGAAAATACTGTACAGAGGAGTTACAATTACATGGACAAGATAATGAGTACATTTCTTATCGAGCATTGTTGCCTACTCCTTTACTTCCCCTTCCTATCCCTTCCCATCTCCCTCCCCACCCCTGTCTCCCCAACCCCACCTCCAAAGTTGTAAAGTTAATTTTTCAACATAGTGACTTGTACATCTCGTTGTTGCAATGAGTCCACTTGTATCCCTATTTAAACGATTTGTTTTTTTCCCTTCCCCTCCACAAATTATACCAACATCAAATACTGTGAAAGCAGGGGTTAGAATATACAAAACTTCTTAATCCAAATTCAGCACAGAGAAAAAAACTAGATGACTGTGGATTTGGAATGGGAGAATGGCTTTCTATTTGGTATCTTTGGAATTTTATGCCAGCTGCATTTAATTAAAATTTAAAAAGTGATTCTCTTATGTAGTATTTGTTCTATGACTATATATTTATATAAAGGTATTTAGATAAATTTGTATATGCCTAATTCTGCCTAACCATGAATATCAGAGAATGCATGTGTATATATGTGTGTATATATATATATACATATATATATGTATGTATATATATATATATACATATATATACTTTTTTTCCCTGAAAGGCCCACATCTTATATGTTATCATGTCCTTGCTTACTATATCCTGATTTTATTCAGCAGTTTGCCATTACTCAAAGGGTTACATGATGAGTTTGCTTATCATCCTATCAATCTCTTTCACAAGGCTGTCCACTATAAAGAGTCAGGACTATGTCTATTTTGCTCTTTGTTCCACATTAGGAAAAACTGCTCAAGAATTAAAAATGAGCAAAATAACTTATTTGATATCATTTTGAGTTGGGATAGTAACCTTCTCTAGTAGTCTGGATATAAAATTCCTCCTCTTTCCACCAGCTCATACTCTGAAGATTTGCTTCTCACAGTAGCAGTGACCAGGGGATTGAGAAGTGATTAGATTGTGAAGGTTCTAACTTCATCATTGGATTAATCCACAGTATGCCCTGCATTTCTTCCTTTCAAGTCCTGAGTTCTTAGCTATGACACATCTTATACCTGCTAGTTGCAAAGGAGGGCTCGATGATTATAGGCAATACTTTGAGAAAAAGAACGGTCTACCTAGGCAACTTCCAAATTCCCTCTATTGCAATTTATATTGACTAGTTCTCTTTTTGCTTTCAAATAACAGAGAATCAATTGAAGCTACTCTGATGAGAAAACAAAGGAAATTTATGGGAAGGATGATGGATTGGATCGTTACATTTGAGGGCAAGAAGGAGCTAGGCTCAGGGAGCCAAACTAAAGATTGTAATGCTGTGAGAACCTAGAGTCCTCCCTTTTCCATCTCATTTATATCTACTTGATTCGTGACCCTCTCTTACTGCTTTCTTATTAGCTGCCTGTCCTTGTGTAACGTGGCCGTTATCTCCTGCTCCCAAGTAACAGTACTTCTTGCAGACAATCGACCCCGTAGGAACCAGATGTCTTGTGCTCTCAGGCTAAAGAATTGCTTTCCCAATTCCCAGAGAAGGGATGATTGTCTAGCTGTGTCAGATATCTAATCAATGAGACCACAATCTTGGGAGGAGCTGTACATTGTAGGAATAGGACTTCTGCCTAAATCTGCCTAACCATGTATATCAGAGAGAAAGGTCATTTTTAGAAAAGTCAGATTTGATGATTCAATAAGTGTCCACTAGAGTCACTTTAAAAAATCTATTGGGGAATACAAAGAGACCATCAGCCCAGCAAACCAGGAAAGCAAAAACCAGGGCCAAGGCACAGTCTGCTAATTAAGAAAGAGAATGAAGAATATAAAGTTGAGGGAAAATAGCATAAAGGAGGCTCAGAGGGAAAATGAGAAGGTGGGAATGTTGCAATGAGATGAGAATGGTGTCACATTCTTTTAGAGGTGTTTAAAAGTCTGATAAACAAAGTGTTAAAAGTATTCTGTCTTATCTTATCTACTGCTCAATAGAACTACCAGAAATGTGGAAGAATTTTCATATCTTCATTGTGAAATTCAGTTGTCTACTAAATACATGGAGCTACTGTTTCCTAGGGTGTGGCTAATTTTCCTTAATTTTAATTCACTGAAATTTAAATAACCATGTGTTGAGAGACCACTGGTTTGGATAGTGCAGCTTATGTTGGAGGAACTGAATATGCAAACAGACAATGGTTGTATGATGTGTAAAAGCAGAACTCTGATTCATTACAAGCCCATTATCACTAACAACTTGGCCAAGAAACCAAGCCCAGAAAGTGAGTCTGCCATAAGTCAGGCTTAAAGGAAATTAGAACTCTATCATCAGTAACCATCAAGTAAGTCAAACAATCTTATGACTAGAATTCAAATAATTGATGGCTCACCTAATTTTTTTTTTTTTTTTTTTGGTTCCGGTCGTGGGGCCTGAACTCTGGGCCTGGGCGCTGTCCCTCAGCTCTTCAGCTCAAGGCTAGTGCTCTACCACTTGAGCCACAGTGCCACTTCCAGCTTTTTTCTTTTTGCTTATGTGGTGCTGGGGAATCGAACCCAGGGCCTCATGCATGCAAGGCAAGTGCTCTACCACTGAGCCACCTTCCCAGCCCGGCTCACCTAATTTTTAACAGAGGATCAGCCAGAAAAAAAGCCATGTATGCAGGCAGACTGAGGCGAAGGGTGAATGATGGGAAGCTCTGAGAATATCTGATATTCCAACCAGAGAAAGTAACGGTCAGGCCTCTGCTACTCAAGGAGTAGCAAGAACCAGCGTGAGGTTGGCTCTGGTAGTACATGCCTGAAATCCCAGCATTGGGAGGTCTCAGGTCCTTCCTAATTCTAGGAAGAAGTTTGGATTGGGTTCTGAGTGATCTGAGAAGTCATTACTGCTTTGTGCAGAAGAGAGATCTGTCTGACCACCATGACTAGGGAAGTAGTAAGGAGGCCAATGGGTGATCCCGGTGAGAAAGCAGGTGGTTCAGTCTTTGGTCATTCCTTCTGAGGTGGTGAGAAGTTGCTCATGTAGAGATACATTTTAACATAGAACCAGTAGGGGTGAACTGTGCTAGGAAGAAGCGAAATCAAATGTATTTCCTAATATTTTGCAACAGGGTGAATAGTTGCTCATGTGTTATATACAAAATGACATCCTTTCCCCCACCCCAGTTCATAAATTAAAGTACTAGCAATCTCTAAAGTGATTATATTTGGGGACAGAGACTCTAGGGAACCAATTA
The DNA here is from genome assembly GCF_019054845.1 of Dipodomys spectabilis. Taxonomy (NCBI): domain Eukaryota; kingdom Metazoa; phylum Chordata; class Mammalia; order Rodentia; family Heteromyidae; genus Dipodomys; species Dipodomys spectabilis. Next base: position 28,721,777 of record NW_024870678.1, read on the forward strand.
AAGCTAAATGAGGTCATAAAGAAGACCGTGGTCCAGCAGAACTCATGTTCTTATGGGGCATCTGCTTCTTTACACACACACACACACACCAAAACAAGTCCAGGTGAGGATGTGGTGTGGAGGCAGCTGGCAGCAAGTCCAGAAGAGAGCCCTCACTAGAACAAACCTGAATAACATCTTCCTCTTGACTTCCGGTTTCCAGAGGTGCAAGAAGATATATTGATGTTATTTAAGATACCTGCTCTGTACTGACTTGCTATGGTAGCACTAGAACATGCACACAGCTAAAGACACCTTGAACGCTGGATGGACTAGATTTGAGCAGGGTGGAGAATGGGGTGAACATCAACCACTCTTTTTGCAGAGGTGACAGTTGTCTGTGTATTTCTTCAAACCCAGGCAAAGCTTGTGGAGACACCAGAGCAAGAGAGTGGTGCTGTGTGGCTTAGGAAATTTGATCTTCCTTTTCCCCTGTGAACTCCCGACTGTGCCCCCGTCAGCACTTCCCATTTCTCCAGTATTTACATCACTTTTTCCTTCCTGTAGAAACCCGCTTTGCGCGAAGGGTGGACCGTGGGACTGTCTGGACATGGTGTTTAATACTCTGGGTTCAAGTCCCACTTGGTATGCTTACCTTTTGTAGCCAAAGAGTGCTATAGAAATTCACCTCACCAGGAATCAAACAGTGTACTTTGAGAATAAGGATATTTATCCTATCGGGTTAGTGTTTTAAACAATAACAATCAGTGAGAAAAGATAAATATAAAATCACTTGATTTACTGAAAATTGCAGTCAAAATATAGACTCATTGGTATTATTTGACGACATCTCAGTGTGCTGTTAGTTTTCTAGGCAGCTGTTTAGAAACTGTGGAAGGGGTACATCCCCCATGACACCATAATTAACATGAATCCCGTTTCCCAAATTTTCTTCACACAAAGGAGTGACCAGTCTACCTATCAATTGCAACCAGTTCCACCCACAGTCCTTAATGGAGTGGGGCCCGTGATGCTTCCAGTGTAGACTGCCTCGTGCGGAAGGTGTCTGTGAGATGTGACACAGAGCTAGAGAAACACAGGATGCCAAAGGATCATTAGAGCCGTGGTCCAGGGATGGCCAAATGGCTCCTTTCAATCACCATGCTCCCATCTTTTCCCGGTGAAGACACAACCATCCGTCAGAGCATACTTTTCCTCTAAGACCTTCTATAGCCTCTGAAGCTTTTGGCTTATAAAACTCGAAGTCACTCCTATTGAATTTTAGTGGGAACATTTCTTTTCCCATCTGTAATTTAGTTAGCGCTTCTCATTATATAGATGGAGAAACTAGAGATCCTGACCAAAAAGAAAAAGTAATTTACCTAACAGCATACTTCATGTTTTCAGTGAGGGCTAAAAAAAGCCCCCAAATCTCAGCAAGCAGCTTTGTTCCTATGTATATAAAAATTGTGCCTTCTATGATTGTGCAGGGAATCTCAACACCCTTGCCACACACACACACACACACACACACACACACACTCACATATACACACATGCATATACACACAACAGACACATACATACACACACAAATTATTTACTTGACTTTTTTTTTCTGATCGGAGACCATCTCCCTTGGTACACTGCCATGACAGCATATCTATCCTGACCAGCCTAGGCAATGGGAAAGCTCTCTCTTCTGAGAAATATAATCTTTGTCTTTGACCTAGTTAATTAAGTGAATAAAACAAAAAGAAGAAAAAGCACCCAAAAAACTGGAATTACTAGTTTCCTGTAATCCATTGTTTACTTACTGCTTTGCCATCCAACTCTTCCATTCTTAAATCTCTTTTAACTTCTGAAGAAAGGTAGGCAGGTTTCTTCTCTTTTGATCATCTTAAGGGCAATAATACATTAAAGGATGCTGTCATGTCTCAGGCTGCCAAAATAGAACACTAATAATACTATGTGCTCTCTGAACATGAAAATATGTTCCTTTGACAGGCATAATTACTCGAACCATCCACAGAGGCCTCTTAATGAAACTTTCTATGCTAGTGGTAACTTTTGCCTCATTTAATTAGCTGTCTATAAGGGCCACATTTGTTTGCTTCCACATGTTATAAAGGATGTCAGATGATTTCTGAGGGTGGTCTAAGTTGAGGGTAGCCAGGGTAGAAGAGTCACTTTCCATTTGGGTTACCTAGTCCCCATATTATTATACTTCAGTGTCCTCTAAACTTAGTATATAGACATAATTCTTTCACTAGATGATGGTTCTAACAGAATGTGAAACTTACACCACCTCAAAGGTCTACTATGTATCTGATTTCCCAGTATGAAGAGAAGGATGTGGAAGGATTTCGTGGGGGGAGAGCAATCCTATGGCATTTCAACCCACCAATAGAGACAGTACATGTGCGAGGAGCAGTTACTATCTAATCCTGTCCAATGAGAGGAACTCCCGTGGGTTCACATGGAGAGTCTGGCATTCAGTCTCTGCAGGAAGGGGGCACAGCCAAGAGGGGCAGGATTCATAGTAGAGACGGGGAACTACACACACTGGTGGCAGAAAATGCACAGCTTCCTTCCAGCTGCAGCTCGGAGGGTGAGACCCCAAGTGACCACATCTGGGGTCCACACTCATCAGGACAGCCTGAAGTAGTTCTCAAAGAAGTTGTCCTGGAAGAACTTCCACTCATGGTAGCAAGAAGAAATCATTGATTTCCCCCCAGTCAAACTGGGTCAAACTGGGTAAAATTGGACAGAGAAAAGCGCATTCGATCACCCTGAGTCACAGAGCTCAAAGTGTGCTGGCCAACATGTAAGAAGCATGTAGTCTTAAAAGAAGGGAAGGTTTGGGGTAAGAACAGAGGTTTCTCTTGGCCTTGAGCAGCAGGGTGGACAGAAAGATAGTTATTGATGCAGGAGTTCCCACAAAACCTGGCCAGTGTAGTGACAAAGGGAACAGAAACAATTTGTGGAAGGAGGACAAGGCCCAGCACTGTGTCTGCTGAAAGTGAACAATTTAGTAGTCTTAAATGGGAACATGTAGTTTGGTTGCCTGAGTTTGGGGTCCTGATACAGGTATTAAAATTTTGTAAAAAAAAAGGAAAAGAAGGAGGTAGAGAATAGTTAAGATCTCCATATATCTCTGACCTATTGGGAAACTAAAGCTACTTCAGCTTTATCCCAGCACCATGTGTAAGTATAGGGGAATGTGAGAGCTGTCCATTTGCGATATGCTTCCCAGCCTATCAGCAGAGTAGCAGGAGGTGGCCGATCCTTACTGGCACAACTTCACCCCACGGTAGTGGTTGCTCACTAAGTGCTATAGACACAGGGATGGCTTAGAGGAAGTCAGGCTAATGTATCAAAAGATGAATGAAAAAAATTTGGTCAGAGACATCAGTGGGTGCTCATTGATGGGAGAGAGATGACATTGAAGTATGTTTCTACACAAATTATTTACAAAATAACATACAGAAAAATGAAATAAAATCCAGAATTGGGGGGCTGGGAAGGTGGCTCAGTGGTAGAGCGCTTGCCTTGCATGCATGAGGCCCTGGGTTCGATTCCTCACCACCACATAAGCAAAAAGAAAAAAGCTGGAAGTGGCACTGTGGCTCAAGTGGTAGAGAGCTAGCCTTGAGCTGAAGAGCTAAGGTACAGTGTCCAGGCCCAGAGTTCAGGCCCCACGACTGGACCCCTCCCCCAAAAAAAATACAGAATTGCTTGCTTCAATAGACTATTTACTTAAAATTCAAAAACAGGAAGTGTAGTATGTACTCAAGAGACACCACCAGCTAACCAACCCAGAGTAGGTTTATGTGTAAGCTTAGTAAATGGAGATTTCAAAGCAAGTATTATAAAGATGTAGAACTATCATTACTATTCAACATTTAGGGAAATCTCAAGAGAGTAGTAGAGACAAAAAAATCCCCAAAGTTTACAACTTTATTTCTTCAGTTTTCTAAAATTTAATCCTTTTACTATTCTAGGGTCTCAATAAGCCAAAAAAAATAAGTACAATACAAGCATATTTGAGATAGTCAAAGAAAAAATTAGTGAACTTGAATTTGGGTAAATCAGAAGAACAGAAAACATAGAAGAAAATAAACACAATCCTTCAGTCCTGTGGGGGATTAACACGTATATCTGTATACATGGCTTCATGAAAGAAAAAAGAGAAACATCTTTGAAGAAATGTGGTTGAAGATCCCCAATTAATTAAGTTCCATTAACTTTTCAAAACCGAGAATACATATTAAGTGAGTCAAACACAAAAACACCCACTTTAAGATTTATTAGAGAAACGGATAAAAAGTTGAAAACAAAAAGTACTGAAAGTAGCAAAACAAAATGACTCAGGTTATGGAAGTGAATAACTTAGTGAATGATTGACTTCCCATCCAAAAACTTAGAGTCTAAGAGTCAGTGGAAGGATGTGTTTACAGAGCTGAAAGCAGAAAACCTGTGTATTTGAAAAACGTATGTCCTTTGAAATCTCATTCAAGCAAGGGTGAAGCCACACAACAACAACCACAAATTATTCCCAGAGCACATCGAAAGAAACGATGGCCAGAATCAAGAGACAATCCACAGACTGTAAGAATGCTGTGCCAGCCATTCTACACTGTAAAGATTAATATCTAGAATATACAAAGAGTTCAAAGAAATTAACAGCAAAAGATCAAATGCCCTCATTAATACAGGGACAGACAAACTGAATGGCCGGTTTTCAGAAGAAGAATAAATAGCTGTCAAAAACATGAAGAAGAGGAAATTCAGATAAAAAAGACATTAAGATTACATTCTATTCAAGTCAGAATAGTGTTCTTTGAGAAAATAAACCACAACAAGTGCTGGCAAAGATGGGGGTGTTGAGTGTGGGGTGGCACAGGAGGGAACTCTTATCCACTGCTGGTGAGAATGCAAGCTAGTGCAACCACTACAGAAATCAGTATGGACTTTTCTCAGATCTACCTGATGACCCTGTCATACCACTGTTGGTCATATATCCAAGGGAGTATAAGTTAACACATGAGAAGCACACCTTGCATATCCATATTTACTACAGCCAAACTGTGGAATCGATGGAGGTGCCCCAACAAACAAGGTGCCCATAGCCAAGGTGGAATATAGATTGCATAAACTATTAGCCATGAAGAAGAATGAAATTGTCATGGAGGAAACTAGAGATGATCATGTTGAATGAGCTCAAAAAGTCCAATATCAGACTAAATATCCAGCGCACTTGCTTGTTGCTATCCATCACTGAGGTGAGGAGCAAGTCCCTCCTTAATCCTTTATTCTTTCTGCCTGATCATCTTGTGATTTACTATTTGTCCCTTCTCAGAATTTATACCTTCAAATGATTACCTGGGTGTCAATGAGTATCTTTCTTTTCCCAATACACATACCTTCAAAGCGACCAAATCCACCTGTTACCTTTCCTGCTTCTACAAATGAATTGCTCGATATAGAAACAAACAGACAAACCCTCAACCAAAATGTTGGTGCCAGAATCACATAATGACATCCAGTCCTAGGTGGGCTATTGATCTTACCCAGTGTCTCTGCCCAGTGTCCTCTGTCATTGCCTCTGAGTGACTCAGACTTTAACGACTCTCGTACTTTTTCATTCTGTACCTGCCTTTCCTCTTTGTGGCAGAGAGATTGTCTACATCGTAAAGATAATTGAAGTTGAAGTGGAATAAACTTCACGCTCACTCACATCTTCACTTCTTTTCCTCCAGCCCTGGGGAAAGCAGTTTCTATTTACAGCTGATCTTGAGCTCCTTCATCTTCTCTTTTCTATATTTACTCCTCTTCTGTATTTTTAAACTTTTCCTCTTCACCAGCTCCCCAACACCTTGTGAATGTGTCAGTATTCTCATTTAAGCGAATTTCTCTGGCCGCCTTTTGCATTTCTTCATCCAAAGCCCCATATTGGGGACCCTTTTACCACAAAGCCTTGTGGAAGACGAGTCCACCTTCATCTTTTCAGAGCCAATTCACCCTTTTAGTCCTCTGAAATGGATGCGTACACCCTTGAGTGCACAAACGCAATGCTATTTCCTTATCTGCTCTGTGAGATTCATGATTGTTGCAGATGCCTTCCTCCTATAGACTCTGTCCTTGGGGCTCCAAGACATTACATATCCTTCCCGATGTCTCCCTTGCTCTCATCCTCCATGCCCATCTATCCCAATTCCCCGAAGTTTCTACCTTTAGATTTGGGTAATTTTACTCTACTTTTTTCCCAAATCAGAACGTCCAATTTCCAAGTTTTCACTATAGAGATACTATAGCCTGGGTCCCTCGGCTAGAGCTCTATGTATCAAGACCTTGAGCATCTTCATTACAAGCCCATTTCACATGCACCATGTCAACGATCAATTTGATAGCCAAGCCAAGTTGATAGCCAAACCTAAGGGGGAATCTCACCTACTTAACTTGCAAACCATGTAGATATCAATATCCAGCTGAAACTTGTCTCAACCTCTTCTTTCACAACCTCAATCTGGGCTCCAAAAACAGTCACAGAATATCCCTTGTTGCATAATGCTCTTGCTTGGTTACATTGCCAGATGTGGTTTTCTGCCTAAATCCTTTGATTCCTTGTGTCTAGTTCATGATTGAATTCTTTTGGTCAGGCTTACCAGACATCTCTCTATTGAACCTCCCCAACTTCACCTCCTCTCACTCTATTACCATGCTTCTCTTCTTGTCAATACCACCCTCAATGTTACTTCACAGAACCCTTTCCACTTCTACCAGTCGACCACCTGCTTCATGCTGCTCTTTCCTTGTGTATGCCCTCCACACTGCTTCTTGCCCTTCCATGCTCTCACCTTTCAAGTCCAGGATGTTTTCTTCTTCTCTAGGAGAGCTGATTCTTCCTTTACTTCTGCCATTTTATGCACACCATGTGTTATTTAGACTCGGTTGATTTTCTGTGAGTCTCTAGCATAGAACCACATCTTATTCATGACCACATGCTCACATAGAGCACAGTACCCCCTTCATAGCAGATAGCTAATCGGTATTTTTTTCAGTATAATTGAATTAATAAGAATGGGTTTCTCTTCTAGCTTTTCCTCTCAGGTTCCAGGTATGTGCATGATTTCAAAGGAGGAGGTAAGAATTAACAGCTCATATTCAAACTAGCTTCGCATTGCACCTCTTAAGGGAACGGAGGAAAGAACTGAGGTGGGATTCTGGATCTTTCTTTGGATCTTTGTGTTGAGGCCTTTCAGTAATCCTGAGGCTTAGGTCCAAATGAGAGAAGTCCTGTTTTGTGATCGTTTGTTTTAATAAGTTGATATTGCTCAAGATGCATTGTGCTCATAAACTGACATGTTGAACTATAACTCTTTTGCATGACTACCTAAAAATATAACTTAAATTAAAAAAATTGGGAATACATATTTTACAATTCTAGCCTGTATTTAAATATGTGGGGCAATGCAAGTATTCTAAGAATCTTAAGCTAATTGTGAAACATTAACCTAATCTTCCATGTTGTCTTCAAAGTTTTCCCAGAGAAATCAAAGCATGTAAATTTAAGTAATTTTATGAAAAAGATACCTAAGTAACTGGTGAATCAGAGAGGACTGATTGTTCCTCTAGCACAGTCCTGGACCACAGCCCATGCTCTTTTTAAGGAAAGTAGAACACGAGAATTGGGTGTTATGGAAATGTTCTTAACAAATTGCTAGGGACTCAGTTTTGAAGGCTTTTTTTTACTCTATTCAGTCTTTTCATTGCTCAATCCATCAACACTTTATAGGAAATATGATGTTCCATTGGAGATTTGCGATATGTAGACCTGATCATCAATCTTTCCCTGCCACTTAGTGTCTGTGTTATCTTGGACTAATAGTGTAAGTCCCTTCAGTCTCAATTTCTCAGCAGTAGAACACATTTGGAAAGAGTATAAAAAGGAGATGCATGATGCTGCCTCTAAATTTTTTTTTCTTTATGTGGATGCACATATACAATAATCCGCAGAATAAGAAGAACACAAAGAAAGTTTCCAGACTTCAATTTCATGGAAACACCAACAGAGAGTAGGATCAGGACTTGGACAGATAATGAACAGATTTCACACAGAAAGCCAATGATTAAGTTAAAAAATTCACAAAGTGTTTTGAAATTACACTTTCAATGAAATATCTTTCCATTTCCATGTGTTTTCTCCATTGCCTCCAACTCCTTCCAAATCCAAGTCTTTGGTCTGGTGCTCATTTTTCACAAACTGTCAGCTTGCAATGCAGACTGGTTTTCTACCTGTTCCTTCTATAGCACCTGGAAAGGTCATTGATTTATTTGATACATCCATGGCTTAAAGCTCCAGGATTCTGGAGCTCTAACTCTGGGACAGGAAAATCAATGGCCATCACAGGGGGAAAACAAAGCCATTTTTCCCCTATTTTATTCTATCTCATATTGTAGATATACAATACATAAATATGGCTTAAATAAGGGCTTTCAGATATTCTCTTTCAGTATTGGAAAATCAAGAAAATTTAGTATGCCTTTACTCCATATCAACAACACCCATATTTCTTGTTTGCTTACTCCTTTCTTGCTTGTCCCATCATGCCTTGGAAAACTGTCAAACACACACTCTACAACCACAACACAAATAATGGTGGTGAGAGAAACCTGCTCTGTCAAGCATGGGAGTCTTTCTCACATGGTCTTTTCTATACCTGGTCCTGGCATCTGCACCAGACATCAAGAGCCAAATCAAAGACTCGGTTCAGGACACAAATATTTACATTTGCTTTATGTGATGAAATCTGAGATACACCAAAGCCAGGCTTCCTCTTCACATCATGGGAAACAGGTGAGAGGAAGGGTATAGCCAGAAGCATCCTCCACCAGCCCTGGTAGGAGTGAGGGGAAACATTGTAGATAGCAGCGGATAACACTCTCTCTTATACCATGGTGGCATGGGCATGGAGTGGCAGTCAATCAAACTAACTTCTTTTTTGTTTGTTTTTGGTCAGTCATGGGGCTTGAACTTGGGACATGCGCACTATCCCAGAACTCTTTTGCTCAAGAGTCATGCTTTACCACTTTGCACAATACCACTACTTTCAGTTTTCCAGTGGTTAATTGGAAATGAGAGTCTCATGGCCTTTCCTGCCCAGGCTGGCTTTGAACTGTGATCCACATATCTCAGCATCCTGAATAGCTAGGATTATAGGTGTGAGCCACCAGGGCCTGGCCAAATAACTGGTCTTCCAGAATTAAGGAAAGAAACAGACTATAAACCTCAGTTAATCCAGCCTTGGGAGAAAGTGTGGTGGGTGGAACTGTTAACTTGAGGCCAAATAACTATGAAAAGTGTGTAGGACCTCAGTACATGATGATCATCTTGGATTTCTCTTTAGTTGACCAATAACTGCTTATGACCATGATCCATTGACCTTGGGATTAGTGATGGAATATTTGAAATGTTTTTGAAAATTGTTTTGCCAAAGTCCATAAGGATAACAAATAATAATGTAATGATTTTAAGTAAATGGGTTTGGATGATGGACTGTAGAGTTCAAGAACACAGAAACAATACAAAGATATGGGATCTAAAGAAAAAATGGTGATAGGATGATCTACTAAGAAGTACATTGAAACAGGAGGAAAATTTTTCTAGAATTCAAGACCTCATGATAGGGCCAAGGACAAAGATCAGCAATTGATGTGGTTGCTGGTTAGCTGTGGGACATTTTTCAAGTGCATCTGCTTCAGTGATCCAATGCTATGGAAAACACAAAGGACACTGAGAGCTGTTGGTGAATCATTCATGAGATGACTTTAAAATTTTCTCTTTAATTAGTGATGACAACTGACTGGCCAGTTTAGAGGTCTCTGTGGACTGGATTGGATCAAGTCCACCAGAGAGTGTTCAGTGATCCAGAACGTGGGAGAAAGACTTCCCATGTCCTTACAGTTGCATTGAGTATACTCTCTGAGCTACATTTTGACTTTTAGAAGAAATGTTTTCCAAGTGGGGATGATTGAAGTGATGTATTAGGAGAAAGAGACATAAAGGAAACGGACCTCAAAGATGCCAAAGATCTTTGCCACAACCAAACAAATGATGCTCCTAACAGTCTCAGGAAATCAAAGAATACATTTATCTAGGAAGTAGAAGAAGGTGCTATGTTTTCAAAATCTATATTTTTCTGCCAGAATGCCAGACCCCATGTGGAGGAGCTCTGGGCTTCAAGTGGTAGCATTTACATTATACTTCCATTATTTGTCCTGTCTCTGAATTGCACTGTTAGTCAGCCTTTTGTTCCTGTGATAAAATGCCTAAGATAATCACCTTAAGAAAAAGAAAAAAATTATTTTGGCTTGTCATTTTGAAGATTTCAGTCTGTGCTCAATTGAGGGGTTGCATATCAAGACAGGGACCATATGGTAGAACAAGTTCTGTTTCTCATGGCAGCCAGGAAGAAGACAGTGGGAAACACCCAAGTATCACAATATGCTGGGAACACTGATGTACTATAACTCCCCTTGCTGGTGCAGGAATAAGTTCTGAGTCTTCGCTGAACTTTTGTTGAAAGTTCTTGAGCACTTTGGGTGAACCTTGGATATCCAGTGTATGGATGAAACAATACAGAAGCATTATGTTATTCTGTAAATAACTGTGCTGTAAAAGACACTGTCAAGAAACTGAAAAGATAAGTGACAAATTGGGAGAAAATATTTGTAAAATATATTCAGATAGAGGACTGATGTCTAAAGTATCCAAAACCTCTTAAAGTTAGCAATAAAAAAAAGAAATTGCATTGAAAAATGGGCAATATATATGATGTTACTGCAATAAAGAAGATACACAGATGGCACACTTGTTTAAGCAAAGATAATCAATATTATATATCATTAAAGAATTTAAAATTAACACAAAATGAGATTTACCCAACCAATCACAAACAAGGCTATACTAAAGCTACCAGCACAACTATGTTTATTGCAGCATTATTTACCACAGCTAAGATATGGAACCAACCCAAATACCCCTCAGTAGATGAATGGATCAAGAAAATGTGATACACACACACACACACACACACACACACACACACACACACACACAATGGAATTCTATTCCTCTATCAGAATGACATCATTCCATTTGTTAAGAAATGGAAAGACTTGGAAAAATTATATTAAGTGAAGCAAGCCAGGCCCAAAGAAACATAGGTCCCATGGTTTCCCTTATTTGCAATAACTAGTATATGTCTGATACAAGCAGAAAAGGTCAGATAAGTTGATGTTAGGTGAAATGAACCCCAAGATAAGTATTCAAATGTTGTTGTTTTCATGCAATTGTTTCTAATATATTTATAAGATTATCTCTTTGTTGCTTTGTATGTCCCTCCCCCATGGTACCCAGCACCTTTGTTACCTAGGCAACTGGCACACTGGGATTCAATGTTGCCACACCTTTCTCCCACCTGCTCCCACCTTCCTTTACCTGACCATACCTTCCCTTCCCCCTCCCCTAGGTAAGGCATGGACGGGGGTGGGGGGGTGCGGTCAGAGGTCCTCTCTTTCCCAGCAGTGTGGAGTGCCAACCTGGCCTGGTGCCAGCCTGAACATTGAATAAACCTACTCCTTACCATGTGTTCTTACTCAGAAGCCTCTTTAAAAACCTAACACATACCTAGTAGGATAGAAAAAAAAATAAAGCAAATACTGACAGCAGTAAATGCTGGTAAGGAAGTGGAGAAATTTATTGTTGGTAAGAATGAAAAAAAATGGTTGAGCCACTTTGAGAGACACACATTGCTTCTATGACCCAGCATTCATGCAAATGAGTCGAAACACAGTTCCATAGAAAAAACCAGCATGCCATTATTTATAGCAGCTTTAGTCATAGTTGCCAAACTTGGAATCAACAAAGATGTCTTTCAGTTGGTGAATACATTAAAAAAATTCTGTGGTACATCATGTCAACATTGTATTATTCAATAATAAACATTAATGAGAGATCAAGTCACAAAAAGACATGGAAGGAACCTAGAGGCATATTGTTAATATGTGAAAAAAAAGTCAGCCTGCAAGGGATAAATATTATATGATTCTAGCTATATGATATTGTAGAAAAGATAAAAATACTTAGATTGTAATAAAACATCAGTCAGTGGTTCTGAAGGATTCAGAGAAGGGAAAAGAAGGATAAATAGGCAGAATGCAGAGGATTATTTTTTAGAGCAGTGAAACTGTGTTATATCGTATTGTAATAAGTAGACTAGACATCATACATTTGCCAGAATTCATGGGACTGTACAACACCAAGAGTGACTCTTAATATAACCTGCAGACTTTAATCAATAATTACACATCAATATTGGTTCATCCATAACAATAACTGTGTCATATTCATGCAATGTGCTAACTGTAGAGGAAAACGGTGGAGGTGGGTAGACCAATTTTTCTGAAATTCAAAATTGCTCTAAAAAACAGTCTTAAAAAAACCCCTAAGTATCTCTTAAGGGCACTATATTCTTCCAATGTAGATCACAGATGGAGAGGAGAGGAGGAGAGAGTGGAATTGAGGTGAGTATTTAGGAGTAGCCACAATGTGTCTTAGCCTTCCTTTAAGAGCCAGGTTGTCTACATCTCTTGGCTTATTGGAGACCAATCACTTCAGAGTTGATTTCTCATCCATTTGGCATAGTGGATCTCATGAAGATCAGTTGGAAATTCTATTGTCTCTTTCTATAAATAACTACTTTTCTCTAATCCAATAACCTAAAAGATGGGAGACTGGCCAAGGTGAAATCTTGGATCCAGAAAAGACTTTAGACTTGATCATCTGTGATAAGGCAGAGGTAGGCTCCATTAAGGATATGTCAACCTCTACCTAATCAATGTGATCTTGGGCTGTAATGGAGCCTGCAGAAATAAGCTTTGAGCATTTTTCTAGGACATTATACTTCTGAAGACAAGATACAAACCTTTTATCTTAGGGGTTCTGACAGCTTGGCTGGATAGTTCTAAACAGAACTGGGTTTAAGTCTGAAAACCACAGATTGTGACTACAGATTTGAGATTGTTGGCTGAGTTTGGTGGTAGTTACCAGATCTATAACCTACTGAGGTACTTTGGTATCTGACTGAATCTAGGAATCGTGGGCAAAGAAAGTTCACGGGTGTAGTGGAAGGAAAAAAAAAATAAAAGCTTCTTGCAGTTTGGTATGCAGAGCTCAATACAATCTTTCTAAACATGTTCCCTAGTTAAAACTAGAACCAAATTGCCATCAGCTTCTCTGATTAGAAGAAACCAGAACCTCAGGAAATTCTAATATAAACAAGGATATTGGATAAAATACTGAAGCAAAAAAAAATTTTGTGAAAAAATCCAAATAAACAATACTATAAAAACTTGTAGGGTAAGGATGCTTTATATCAGTGACAACATCCAAAGCAGAGCCAATAAGAGAAGAAAAAAGTGTGTAACAAGACTTTAAATTATTCTCCAAGAAACTGGGAATGTACAAATACCCTTCACATTATATATGATGATTCCTACAAACAGCTTTTTTTTAAAAACTAGGCTAGAAGATAGTAGGCAAGAATCATTTGAGCATTTATTCAGAAGTTAAGAAATGTGACTTCAGAATGTGTTAAGTCCAGGCCCAACAATACAGCCACCAATATGGCATAAAGTAATGAAGACTCCATAACGTCACAGGTCTTCTTTTTTTCTTCCTGAGATTAACAAAAGAAAAACTGAGACAAAGGAAGACAGTGTCTGTGATAATATATTGGTGCCTGAATTCTGACAGAAAGTTATTTGCAAGATGGGCTATGACCTGTGCTATAGCACAGACCATTAAAATCTCTGAAGAGAATTTTATTGTACCCACAATGCCAGTCAATGTCAATGAAGGGCAAGTAAAATTTCTGATCTGATGAGAAACTGACTGATGCCAGATCATGATTCTGTACAGTAAGAGGAACACTATATATATACATATATATTTATGTATATATATATGTACGTATGTATGTATATATATATGTATATATATATGAGTTGTTTTGCAAAGTTGCCCTTTTATAAACACTCACATCACTCACATTTGTACCATTCAGGTTGGAGTTAGCTTGCAAGTTATGCTTGCTTGTTCTAAGTACTGAGGAGAAATCTCAGACTGAAAATCTTCTAAAAGGTTGAGCTCTAGTCTTTTAATTCTCCAAGTGCTTTTATAGTGCTCTCCAAGAGTTTTAATAGGGCTGCCTCTGAGGTCACAGTCTGATTTCTGCTCTCCTCCCCAGCCTGTTTTCTGTCCCCACATACTTTGCTCCCTGTGCTTCAGTCATGTGACTTTTAGTTGCTGGAATCATATAGCTTGTTTGCCTGGATTATTTTCATTGTGCTCAACACTTCCCGCACCACACTAATAGGATCAATGTTTATTTTTTTCAGGGATCAGACTAAATGGCACTCAAAGAGAAAGCTGTTTTGTTTGACATTTATAGGTAAGATGCCTGAAGTTTTGTTATTATTGTGTCTTTCACATTTACATTACCACCATCATCATAGTTGCAATTATTCAATTCTTTATAGATGGTAGACTCTCATAGGCATGAGAAATGTCCAGCCTGCAGGGTATACAAGGCCCATGAATTCATTTGGTACATGACAGGATAGACACATTGGATTCTTTTTAACTTCCCATGGCCTATCTAAAGCCTTAGAATGATGTTATAATAGTCCTGGGCAGAAAAAATATTCCTTACTCATGGGGTTATGAGCTGTTTCTATGCTAGGCTCTAGTTCCTAGCACATAGTCTGGTACAAGGTAAGTGATCAACACATATGTTCTAGACAGGTGCCAGTGGCTCACACCTTCAATCCTAGCTACTCAGGAGGCTGAGTCCTAGAAGATTGAGGTTCAAAGCCAAATCAGGAAGAAAGTCCTTAGGACTCTATTTCCTATTAACCAGCAAAAAGGCAGGCAACTAGATATGTGGCTCAAGCAATAAGGTATCAGCCATGAGCAGGAAAGTCCAGTGAGTATGAGGCTATGAGTTCAAGTCCTTGTACTGACAAATCTATACAGAAATATATTCTGAAGACAGAATGATTTATAACCTTAACTTGTTATTGTAGCTTCATAGAGAGTAAGTATAATGAAATTGCATGGCTGAAAGATTCTTTTAAGGAAAATATTTTAACCATAACAAAGAAATCTCTTTTTTTCATGTAAAAAAGGAATATGATGTTAACAGAAACAAAATTAGAAGAATTGGGTCTTCATGCTTCAGCGAATAAGCCAATCACAGCCTCAGGGTGAGTTGAACCATTTCACTCTTGTCTTGTCCATCAGTGTGTTACAGTGAGCAGACTCCTCCATAAATTTACTTTTCCGCTGAATAATTTTGGACATAGCCTAGTGCATTTCTCTGTGTGGTACTTTGAATATGGTTTGCCTCCTCCTCTGAAACTCATGTTGAAGTTTAAGATCTATTGTGAGACATTAAGAGGGGAGACAAAGTGGGGGCTGGGAAGGTGGCTCAGTGGTAGAGCGCTTGCCTTGCATGCACAAGGCCCTGGGTTCAATTCCTCAGCACCACATAGGCAGAAAAAGCCAGAAGTGGTGCTGTGGCTCAAGTGGTAGAGTGCTAGCCTTGAGCTGAAGAACTGAGGGACAGTGTCCAGGCCCAGAGTTCAGGCCCCATAACTGACAAAAAAAAAAAAAAGTGAGACAAAGTGATACCTTTAGGGAGTAATTAGGGTTTTGCTGTTGAGTTTATTAATTCATTAATATAAATAGTAGCTTAGTGAGTTGACAATTTATGGCAAGAGTGAGTCTGCTATTTTGGCTAGGACTCTCATGTGATCTCTGCCTCTTTCACAGTGATGCCCTGTGCCATCTCAGGATTCTGTCCATAAGCAAGTCATCACGAGATTCAGTCCCTCAATTTTGGGCTCCAGCCATCCAGTCTATTGTATTAATAACCACAGAAAAATAGACTCAGACACTTGGTCACCCTATAAAGGATGTAGCATCAAAATAGTCCAAAAAGTGGGACTCTTGCAGGTCCACAATATAATGTTAAAATCAATTGTCCAAAATACACCACTTTCTTCATGTAGATTTAAGTTAAATACTCCTGATAACTAACAATGCTTGCAGCAATCTAATTCATTTAGGTTCATATTAAAATTCATTGACTTTTAAGGCCTCATGACTTCTGAGAAGGGTTTCTGTTCTTAAATTCAAGAGCGGCAGAACTCTTCCAGCTGTGAAAGGAGAAACTCAGAGTTATTCCTGCATCTCATCATTCAGAGCCCCATGGCTTCTGTTTGTGAGGAAATTTCCTCATTGTCTTAGAATTTAAGATCTTGGTGCTATGGACTGAATATCTATGATCACTAAAATTTTAGATGCTAAATCCTGATCTCCATTTCTGTGGTATTAGGAATTGGGGTAATTAAGTTATTAGGGTGGATCCTTATAATACAATTAGTGTTGCTTTCAAAAGAGACAAAAGAGATGGGCTCGTTTCTCTATTAAGTGAAGATAAAGCAAGAAAGAAGCCGTTGGTAAACTTGGAAGAGAGTCTTTACCAGAACATAGCCATACCTTAGTATTCTGGTACTCAACTTCTAGCATCCAGAAGTGCAAAGCATATATTTTTATTCCAATAACAAGCTAGTATTTTGTAATTATAATACTGGCTAAAATACATGCTAAAATTTACAAAAAAAAAGATCTTCAGGCACCTGAGTTTAGATGAGGAAAAATGAAATATATATTTTATCTACTCATACAATATAGTACTGTTTACTAGTGCATTGATACTAGAGTTCTTTCTAATGTGAACATCTGTATCTCCTTGTTTAATGAATTAAATACTATGAAGAAAAGTCATTTTTTCTTGTATGTTAGAGGTTTTCCCATGCATTCATGCCTTGAGTATTAATTTTATATTCTAGAACTATGCTTGCAAATGAAGAATCTCTGAGACTGGAATAAAAAAGACCCCAGGGTACAGTTTGAAAGTTTCTTTTCTATCTCTTTAATTATTAACATGAATTTATTTCCTCCTAATCTTGTTTTTTCCTCTAAAATTAAAACAAGAAATTCCAGCTCAGTAAATTATTCAGTTTGAGACAGGCTATTCATAACTTTAAGAGACAAAATAACAACAAAATATTTGTCTCAGTAGGATACAGTAGTTTTCTTTGGTTTAAACAGAGGAGATTCATAAAAAAAATCTCAAACCAAATTTATGTTATCTTTTGTGTGTAGGATGCAAGTTTTTATAGTATTTTAGAAGCATATTTATAAATTATGTGTATGTTTGTGTATACATGCACACGTGTGTATGTGCGTGCATGTGTGTGTATGTGTGTATGTGTTTGGAAGGGGGTATGGATAAGAATCTCTAATCCCAAATACTCTCTATGGAAGAATATTTTGTTACTGCTTTATATTCTTTATCTATGTAGTGTAGTATAGGAGTTCTGCTTTCAGGAAGATAAAATTGGTCTTTTATAGACAGCAACTAGGGCATTGTAGGAAGAAACAAGTTATATGAGTAAGATAGGAAATGAAAAGGGAGAATGAAATTGTTCTTACCTTCTAATTTGACAAGTGGGATTTACTTCCAGCTGTGATATAAGAAAAAACTGCCACAAACAAAACTGTGTATTTTATTTTTAAAAACTTTTTCTTTGTTGTGTGTGTATGTGCTTGCTACTGTGGTTTTTGCTTAGGACTTTGTGCTCAGGCTTGACTTTCTTGGTAATGGCTGATGCTCTATCACTTGAGCTATACTTCCAGTCTAGCTTGTTGATAGTTATTTTGGAGATGGTGTCCCAAGTACCATTGTTCCTGGGCTGGCTTTGAACTGTGATCCCCTGAGTACCTGTAACCGTACCTCTTGAGTAGGTAGGGTTACAAGTATGAGATACTAAGACTTACTGAAGACTTGAGCTCTTCATTAGCAAGGATGATAACATTGTAAATCCTGAGATGTAACACCTTTCCACCTATGTATATATTTTTCATTCAATCCTTACAGTAGATTTATGAGTTAAATGTCATTTCTATTTTGTAAGTACTAGCCTATTTGCCATATATTCAAAGTAAGTCTTTCTTATGCCAACATCTATGACCTTCATATTACACTTCATATTACATATTTTTGTGTCACAAAAATAATTAGATTTTTTTTGTCGGTCCTGGGGCTTGAACTCTGGGCCTGGATTCTGTCCCCCAGCTCTTCAGCTCAGGGCTAGCACTCTACCCCTTGAATCACAGCATCACTTCACAGTTTTTTTGGTGGTCTCATGGACGTTCCTTCCTATGTTGGCTTTGAATAGCAATCCTCAGATCTCAGCCTGCTGAGTAGCTGGATTATAGCCATGACCCACCAACACCCAGCAATAGATTTTAATTGTGGGGAAAGAAGATGGATTAATAGCTTCTTTTGTTTCACTCTGTGACTGAGAAGAGTCATGGTGACAAAGAAGAGATCATATGTTGAAGAGAGAAAGAGAGAAAATGTATGGAAAATCCTGACACACACAAACACAAACACACATACACAGAAGGGAGAGGGGAGGGGAGGTAGAGAGAGAGATAGAGATAGATAGATAGATAGATAGATAGATAGATAGATAGAGAGAGAGAGAGAGAGAGAGAGCAGCTGAAAAGCATGGAGAAACAGAAAAGCAACCAAGAAAAATAAGAATCTGCAGCTCCAAACATGGCTTCCTAGGGGGGACAGGAAATTGACGGCACAACAAAGTAAGGAGAGCAGCCTTGTCAGCATACTTGTAGGCCAACCCAAGGATCACTCACACTGTCTACTATCCTTAGCCCTAGTGCAAAGATTTGGTGACAGTGACTACTCCTGTGTGGAAGACTAGCATTGGAGAAGAAAGACATTTTGTTGTACCCTGCATCTCACAGTTCCAAGTGTTGAGAAGGAGCCTACTGATTGAGAATGGGCCACTCTGAGGAACTGAAAACAAAGAATAATTATAGCTCAGGGATCCTGGGAATATTCTGTAATTGTGTTTGGGTGGGAGGCATGGTCATGGTGATCAGTTGCTCCACTTTTCTAACAAGGAGAGAGTTCCATTACCTGAGAATCACTGCATAGATAGAGCTTAAGCCCATGACTAACAGAGTGTTTGGCCTCCACATCCTAAATGAATGAAGATTGCTGCAGATCAGGACTTAGAACTCTGAGCTCTGATTACACAGATCATGCACATCCTCATTCTCCTCCCTCCTTCTTGGTTAAATGCTTGGAATAATCTGAAAACACAGAATCCATCAGGCGGACAACACAATGACCTAATCTAGAACTCAATGTTTTGCTTTCTCCTGTTAATTCTCTGATGAAGTCATAGGACAATATTAGGTTAGTTGGATCTTGCCACTGGGGGCTGTGGAGCAAGTTTGAACCTGCTCATCAATAGGACGCAAAGTTCTTTTTTCTAGCTTTCCAGTACACAAAGAAAGGATGTTTCTAAAGTGAAATCCCTGAAGTGGCCATTCTCCTTTCACAGGCCCTATCCTCAGTCCACATACACCACTAATCTGTACAGAAACCAGAGGCTCCAGCGAGTGTTCTTCGTTCTGAATGGTACTGGTGACAGAGCCCAGAACACTGAAGACTTGGAAAATGTTTGGCTTCTTAGCTATAGCTCTAGTTTAGAAGTGAGAAACTGTACATTAGCCTTGCCACTACCTAGTCCTGCCTGAACATCGAGAATATTTCAACTTAAAAAAATGGATAATTAAACCTTCCTACAATGATTTGGCCTTAGATGTCAGAGATAACAATACAGTAGTAATAAATCTGAAAATAACAAAGCAACATAATTCCTCCAAAAGTCAACAATTCCACAATCATAGACTGAAAATACTGAAGTGGGTGAAATCTCAGACAAAGAATTCAAAAACTGTAGGAATTATCACAAAATTATAAAAGGATACGAATAAGTATCTGAATATATTCTAAGAGAATAGCCATAAATGGCTAAATGAATTAAGGAAGAGAAGGCAAGCTATAGAAGAGGACTTCAATAAAGATGTAGAATTCCTTAAGAAAATATCTGGAAATGAAAAAAATGCAGTAAGTCAAACTCAGCTAAAACCCTCATCAATAGACTGGATCAAGAACTCAAATATTCAGACAATATTAATAGAAAAAATTAAGAAAGGATAAATGAAAATTAGAAATAATACCCTCTGGAACAGCATTTAAAAGCCCAAACTTATGAGTCATGGACACAGAAGAAGATGAGGTATAAACTAATGCCCTAGAAAACATATTTGATAAAATAATAGAAGTAAGTTTCCCCAAACCAGTAAAAGAGACTATTAAAGCATCAAAGAGATAAAGCCAGGTGAGAACCTCTGCATGTCATATTGTAGTTAAAACAGTTAGTATATAGAAAAGGACAAAAGTTTGAAGGCTACAATAGAGAAACGAGTGACATATAAGGTAAACCCATCAGAACAACAGATTTCTTAATAAAACCTAAATGCAAGGAGGAGATTGGATGCTATATTTTCCAAAGTTATCCTTCATAATTAAAGGAAAATAAACAGAAATGAAAGAAATTAATGACCATGAAGTCAGACTGAAGAATATATTTAAATGAATTCTATACATAAAAGAGAAAGGTAATCCAACTACACACATATTAGAAAGAATAACTGTCAGAAATGTATATTAGCAACTAAAATCTAGAAGGAATCACATACTACAAAAACAAAAAAATCGCAGTCACTAAAAATTTATCAGAAATAACTCTAAGTACTAATGGTCTCTAATCATCAATCAAAAGACAAAAACTAGAAGCCTTGCGTAAGTAATAAAACCTAATCAATTGTTACCTGCAAGAAATGTACCTCACTGACAAAGACAAACAGACTCAGTATCTTTACAATAAAAAATATATATTAAAAAAGACAAACAGACTTAAAGTGAAAGGATGGCAAAGAGATGAGGAAGGAACCCCTCTACCCCACTGGTGGGAACTGAACTTTGTGCAGCAACTATGGAAATCAGTACACAGATCCCTAACACAAACTAAAAATAAAACTGTTATGTGATTCTTTGGTATTATTCCTTAGTGTGTAGCTGAAGGAATGTGTGTCAGGGTGCAGCAAAAATACATACACATAGGTGTATAACTCCACTGTTTATTACAGTCACAATTCACATCATCCTAGATAGGTGCCCATCAATTGATGAATGGATAAACAGAATGTATGAATGTAGTATGGGGTTTTAGTCATCCCTAAGGACAAATAAAATCATGTAACCATGTTCTTGAAAGAAATGGATAGAAGTAAAGATAATCGGATTAACTAAGCCAGACTCAGAAATCAAACAATCATGTTTACTCTCATATATGGTATCTAGGGCTAAAAAAAATATACAACCAACAACAAAAAAATCAAGACATAAATGTAAAATGAGGGCTATGTGCATAGGCAGCCAGAGTGTCTGGGATGTGGGAAAGGAAGATGTTGATGGAAGTAAATTTTTTTCATGTGTTTAAGTAAAAATGAACATGTGTAAAATAATAAAACTAATGAAAGCTGTTAAAAATGGGACAATAAAGAGTCATAGAGAATATAAATGCAATCTTTGTACAGTGTAGGCATGTATTAACTATTAATTTTTTTTGGTGGTATTGGTCTTTCAACTCAGTACCTTATGCTTGCTAAGCAAGCAATCTACCACTTGAGCCTCCAGCTTTGTGCATATATTGATATAACACAATAAAACTTCTTTGTGAAATTAGTATATGCTAATAAAAAGTAGATTTTAAGCTTATTCAAGAATGAAACATGAAGAGAATAGCCTATCTAATCCTGACTCAGAAAAAAAACTACCTCCTAAAGTGCAAAAGATAAACTTGACCACAGGTGGGTTTGAAAACTTTCAATTAAAAATTGTTTTAGGGGTGGGGATAGAGGGAAAAACTGGGCAAAGGAAGGAGTGACACTGTCCAAAAGTAAATGTACTCTTTAACTGACTTACATAACTATAACCCCTCAGTACATTACCTGTATCGTAACAATAAAAAATTAAAAAACATTATAAAGTAGTCTCATATTTGACCCCTGAGAAAAGTAAATAAAGAGTAACAAAACATAAAAAGATGCAGGGTGTGGTGAACAAGAACCAGGGCAATGAACAATTCATGGAATCTTTCCTAAACATTGAAATTATCAGACAAGTAACAGAAAATATATACAAGAAGTGAGATTTAATGTATAAAAATTACACTTTTAAATAGTGCCAAGAATCAAGAGAGTGTAAAAAAATGACAAAGCATGCTTGTCCAAAAGACAAAACAAAACAAAACAAAACCCCACATCAAATTATACACTCATGGCTATAATTCCAGCCACTAAAAAGGAAGATCTGAGCATCAGAATTCAGAGCCAGCCTGGGCAGACAACCCCAAAAGATCTTATTTCCAATTAGCCAGCAAAAAATCCAGAACTGGCATTATAGTTAATGTGGAAGAATATCAGTTATTAGTGAAAAAGCCTAGTGAGAGGCCTGGAGTCCAAGCCCCAGTACTGCTGACACACAACAAACAAACAAAACAGACAAACAAACAAGCCCCTCTCAAAGCTGAAATTTCTAGAAATGAAAAACAAAAACAATTGAAATTAAGTTATGAGATAAAGAGATTAGAAGCAGCAAAGATAGAATCAAGAAAATACAATATGGTTTAGAGAAAATTTTAAACATTCCAATCCTGATAGAAGAAAGTACTTAATACATTTGGAATGCAGAATGACAACTAATCTCTGAGGCTTTATTTAAGGTCTTTCACACAAAGGATATCTTTACATCTATATACATAGTTAAATGAATACTGCAGTACATCAATGAACCTATCTGTATCCTCTCAGAACTATAGTCTATCTACCCAGACCTCCCATGTAACTAATTACTGAGCCACACTTTACATTTTTATTTTGACTATAATGTTTATACTATTCCTTCATCTTTGGTTATTTGAATAATTTCTTAGAGAATTCTAGCCTTAAAGGGAATTTTTCCGCAGCATATAGAAGACAATTTTGTAATATATAGTCATCCCTTGATAACTACCGAGGATTAAGTCTGTGACCATTCACATGGATAGGAAAGTCTGGAAGCTCAAAGTCTCAATGCTTATATGAAATGGCATAGTATTTGCACAGAACATACATACCTTCTCACATCTTTTAAATCACTTCAGACCCAAAGTACGTGTTTCTCATTCATATCCATGATAGTCACTGCAGGCTCTGCTCCACATTCCCTTCAAAACTCATGATGACCAATCAGCCATTCCTTGAGAATGAGGTCAGTCATGTTGTCAGTGGAAGGTTTCATTCAGGCCAACTGCATGCTCCACATACAGATCGCTTGTTGGCAATAGCCTTATTAGTCATTGGATCACAAGGGGATAAAGGATGAACAAATTTTAAATTTGGCAGACAACAAGGATGACTACCACAGTGGGTGGGTATTGCCAAAGACAGCCATCTTAGCCATGCCACCAGTGAATGAGGTAGATTTGGAGGGGAAGGTATTATTGAAGGTAAAGATGGTCCCTTCAAGAAGATAAGGTTGTATTCACTCAATGTTGTGACAATTCTAGATGGTAATCACCTCTCACAAAGGCCTCCAGATAGACAGCATAAAATTTTACAAGTTACAAAAAAAAAAATAATAGATGTTACCAGAAAGGGTTCTGAGCAGGGGTTTTACTCAGTTGGTACAGTTTGAATGTTCCCATCAACATTTATATTTCAGTTTAATTCCCATTGTAAAGTATTAAGAAGATGGACACTTGATCTGACAAATTTGGAATGGAACCACTGGGAGGTAATGAAGGTAGAAATGGGGCCTTAATGCACAGGGACTATGTCAAGAAGAGGAGGAGGAACACTAACAAAGATGTTCTGTGTTGCTCTGTGCTGCTTTAGGACTCTGCAGGGTTCTCTTCAGGAAAACAAAACAAAACAAAACAAAAAACTTCACTAGTTGCAGCGCTTGATGTTGAGCTTCTTGGGTTTCCAAACCAGAAACCAGGCTGGGAAGGTGGCTCAGTGGTAGAGTGCTTGTCTTGCATGCATGAGGCCCTGGGTTTGATTCCTTAGCACCATATAAGCAGAAAAAGCCAAAAGTGGCTTTGTGGCTCAAGTGGTAGAGCCTTGAGCTGAAGAGCTGAGGGGCAGCTTCCAGACTCAGAGTTCAGGCCCCATGGCCGACAAAAAAAAACCCCAAAACCCAAAGACCAAGAACCTAACAAACTTTTATTCTGTACAGATTCTCAGCTTATGATATTCATTATAGCCACAGAAAATTTAAAAAAAATAGTGAAACCAGGCCTTGTAAAGAAATCAAGTCTGTGGTATTTTATGATACTTAGAAAATGAATCAAAACACAGGCATCATTTTTATGTCATTTTATGTTATTGCTTGTAGCTTCTCACTAGACTTTAAACTCTACCCGTGTGTGTGTGTGTGTGTGTGTGTGTGTGTAAAATACTTGTTTGTTTCCTCCACTGCTTTATCTAAGCTATCATAGGGCATACTTAGTACATAAATTAGATACTCAGTACATCTATCAAATATATATTTATCAATCTGTGTCAGTGATCCTAACATTAAGGGATTAGTTTACTGGTTGTTTAAGGGGATGACATTTCATACAGAGGAAACTAAGCTCATTGTCAAGTGTACCTATTTGCCAATCATAGTGAGTGGTTTGACACTGGCACCTATAAGGTTGCCTAGAAGCTCATCCAAAAGGCTCAGTGAGTGTTCAACCTGAAGAATTTCTCTAGGATTTCAAAGTTATATGCAATCATTCTGCAAGTTAGACAATAGTTGTTTTTTAAACTTTACATTAGCGTTGACAGATGCAAAGTGCTTTCCTAAAGTTGGTAATTTCTTTTTGTTCCATTATTTAGTTTGGGAAAAAGAAAGTCAATAACCACCTTCACAGGAAGATAGAGAAATAAAAATCTCTGTGTTTGTGTGTGTGTGTGTGTGTGTGTATTTGAATTCAGCTAAAATTTAAGGTTGTACTGGAATATTTTAAAGGGAAACTGTCTTGGCTCTCCTAATTTACATATCCTCTATAATAAATGGCTTTGTTATCCTGAGCATACCTTAATGATTTGAATTTGAAGATATATTTACTTTCATTTTGCATTCTTACATTGTATAGGAACTCAATTGTGCATGAAACATATTACTTTGAACCAAATAAACAGGATCAAAATACTTTCAGATGATTTTTGCCAGTAAAGTGAAGATTGAGTAGGGATGGTGTAAATATGTTCCATCTTATGGAGACAGAGTATTTTTGGGTCTTGACTTTGGAGTTGGTAGTGACTGATTTAAATCCCACATGACTGCACCTAAGCTACTGTGGTCAAACCCTGAAATCTCTCTATGCTTTTTTTTATGTTGCATTTCTGAAATGCATAAATCAGAAATCAAATTCTTATAAAGTTAGGCAAGATAATGCACATGAAACATGAATCCAACTCTTGTACATTTATGATAAAATATTTGCACTCATTAATGCCATTACCTTATTTATGCTTGACAGGCGTAGTGGGTTTCTCTGTGTTTATCTTAAGTTTTCACAGCAGCAGGAAGATTTCTTTTAAAATGATAATGATAAGAGAACATTCCAGAACCTTTACAAGTGCACTTATCTACAGAAGAGCCTGAGTAACTCAGATTAAACTCTTACTAAATTCTGGACTTACCTTCTCTTTCTCATGAGATCAGAGTGGCCAGACTGTAAGGAGACTGAATTGGGAATTCAAAGCCTTTTGAATCACTGTAGAGATGAAGTTCATTTCTGGCAGTTTTGAACACGGCCTAATACAAACCAAGTGCCCACTAAGCCCACAATTCTTTAGAATGACTTGAAGTCCAGGAGAAGGAATTCAAATGAAACAGTTATTCAATGACTTATTTATCTAAAATTGATAAATGGACTAGGGAATCACAGACAGCGCAAGACTCATGCGAGGCCCAGTTAGGACAGGCCTTGCTTTGGTCTTTTGCCCCCTGGCCAAACCCCTTTCTAGTCAAATGAGAAGTGTGTTAGACCAAGAAGACCCCAATCTCCTCCTCTGTCCATACTCAAAGAATTTAGGCCTTCCAAATTCCCTACCCAATGGCATTGAGTCAGTTTCCCAGGTCTGTCCTTCCTAAGCAGGCTGCAGCCATTGTATATACCCAGATGCTCAAGGCCTGGTCAAGGAGCAATGGTTTTTGGAAGGAGAGAAAGAGGGATGGAGTGGGAAGCATGAACTGAGCTGCATGTGTGATCTGTGATGTCTACCTGTGTGCACACAGGCCTTCTCATTATGCAGGACAGAACCTGAACTGAGGACTGGACAGTACAGGCTGCATGGCTCCCCTATTGGTGCCATTTTTTGTTGTTACTTGCTTTCTTGGTGGTTCACTGTGTTAGGTGGGATTCCATCTGTACTTTTGCCCTGGACTCCTCAAGTATTAGAGGTGACCTGAGGCAAAGGGCATAGATGACAGAACACATGTGGTCATAGACTACTAAATGTCAGAGCAGAGACCTTCAAGATCATGGTGGTGTAACCATCTTATTTTATAGAAATGGAAATTAGATTCTTTAGGCATCAGCAAAATTCATAGCTTCATAGTTTCTTTGAAGAAAAAAAAGCAATGGGTGCTATTAATTCTGGTCATCTGATGATTAACAATGACTTCCACCATATTCATTATTGGATCTGAAACTTATCAGAGGACATTGGTATTTTATTGGTGTCCTGTTAACTTCAAAAGTTACTAATTAATACCTGTTAGATAATGGTTGGAAGGGTACTGGTGAAACAAAATTAAGTAATTTGTCCAAGATCACATACTAATTAGGAAACAGAAAAGGAATTTCAAATGTAGGTCTATACTTTAATATTACCATAGGATAACCTCTCTGAGTGGTTTGGATTTCTTTTCTGTCTTTCCATGTTCATTATTATTCTACTGCTCACCCCTCCCACCCCCTCTCTCGCCAGATACCATATTCTAGAATGAGTTTAGTTTCCCTGTAATCAAAGTTCCTAACAAATATAATTCCAGGAAACAAGAAATCTGCCAGTCTTAATCCCTAGGCAATCAATTTTAGCTCACTTTCTGTAGGCATAATATTGCCAGAGGGGTTATGCTAACTCCACAAGCCACAAGCAAGTCACCCCCTTGGAATGTAATGTTTTTCTCTTTGATTTGTCTCTAAGAAGAGTGACACTCCTACCATAGCAATCCTGTCCTAAATTAAAGTGAATTGTAATTTTCCTGAGTGTGTTGTCCTGAGAACACAATCTATGTCTTGTTATTTTTGTCTCTGGCGCTTTCATACTGTCTGGGCCAAAGGAGATGCTCCAAAATTCCTCAGTGAATGAATGGAGTACCACCGTGCCTAGGGTCTGTGCTGCAGGTGTCTGGTCACACTCTGTCCTAGTCTTCCTTGTGAACAAGCCCATTGGTTGTAGAAGGTCCACACCTCATTGAAGGTGGCTTTCAACACAGAATCATAATATGCAGGTGAGTCTCAAAATTACTTTAGCATTAGAGTTAGAAGACTAGGCAAGCAACCTTTGACAAGAAGTATGTAATTGACATACCAGTATATAATTAAAAATACTATCTCTATTTGTATAGCATGTTATAGATGGAAAACTATGCTTCTTTATATCGTTTCACTTGATGTTCACGGTGTACCTTTGAAGATGTATTGCTTCTCATCCTGAAGGTGATTCCTTTCTGAATTATGATGAGCAGCCATGTGGGAATGGAGTCTTCTGTTACAGGTCTGTGTATTTCTCACCTGTGTGGACCACGGTGGCTTTC
This sequence comes from Dipodomys spectabilis, assembly GCF_019054845.1. Classification (NCBI taxonomy): domain Eukaryota; kingdom Metazoa; phylum Chordata; class Mammalia; order Rodentia; family Heteromyidae; genus Dipodomys; species Dipodomys spectabilis. The sequence continues at coordinate 28,749,694 of NW_024870678.1, forward strand.
CCTAGAAGTCTCAAGGATGGCTTTTGGGTAAGAAAGCAGATAGAGGAGATCCAGCTCAATTCATCTGAGACCAGATCTTTACAAAGAAAGAGTCAGCAGTGATCTTTCTCCTGGGGACAACCTCTCTCTCTTCCCCATCCTGCCAGTCTTCTCCAACTCACCCAACTGAGATGGAGGCTGAATGCAGCTTTTCCAAAGGGTCAGACTTACTTCAGAGGGGATGCTCTTTCTAGCTAATGATGCCTAGAAAGGAGGGGGGGCCCAAATATAACTCTCACTCTTCTTCATTCTTTCCTCTCTAGTCCCTTCTCTTTTCCATGTCTCCTCCTGACTTTAAAATGTTTTTTTTTTTCTGTTTTCCTAATACCTGATCATCTCTTTTACTTTCCATTTGGAAATGTTTCCGCTATTTTTTATATCTTGTATTTAGCACAGTATTAATTCAAAAGGTTCTTCTCCGCTTGATCATTATTCATGTGGAATATTATGGATTATAATCTTGCAACTGATGATCAACATAAGACCTTCTAATCTATTTTAGCCTCAATACTAGAGGTAGGTCAAGACAATTTCCTTAACCCCCCCCCCCACCTTTTTTTTGTAGGCTGACACATTGTTACAATCAGATTTTCCTTTTCCTGATAATATAATCACACTTCAGGCAGGGAAAGAATAGTCTTCTTGCCCCTCAAGGACAATAAATGTTGTCATGGTTGTAAGACCCTTTGGCTAAGTTTCCTGGGCTGGGGGTTCAACAATTTCTCATAGGTGCAAGCTGCTTTCTGTTTGCCATCCAGGAAGGATGATTCAATCTAGATTTGAGATTTTTTTTCAAATTTTATATCTCTTACTTTTCTATATCAAATGAACTAGGGTCAATTAATTCTATCATAGAGCTAATAAAATAAGATGATAGAGAAGGTAAATGAATTATTAAGCATTGGCTGATGTAAGACTTACATGCCTCACTCATTAAATACTAATTGTGTACTTTGGCAAGAGATTCACTGGCAACCCTTAGGAAAGTTCTGATGGTAAATTATTGTGTTTGTTGATTGCATTTCTATATTTTCCTTCTAGCTTCTTTTTTTTAAAAAAATTAAAAGACAAAAAACAAAAACAAAACCCACCACCACAACCAATACTAAATTTATTCACTGGTTCTTGCCAGAAGGTAAAGTTTCAACACTCAAATTGTAAACTAGAAGTTTCTAGAGACAATATGGCAAAAGTTAAATCTTCTTGGTATAATAAATTCTTACATTACTACATGTTCCCCAGAGTTGATGGTCGGAGAATTCCCATTTTACTCCATTATCTCCTTCACTGCTACTTTCATTTGCAAATGATAGAAACCCAGTAAATTTTGTTTTTGTTTTTTTTGTTTTTCCAGTTCTGGGAGTAGAATTCTGTATGTGATTTTTTTTACTGGTAATGTCTTACAACTTAAAAAATCATTTCAAAAAACCTAAATCTGTCTTCCTAGTAACCCAGTAGTATCATGCACGATGAGTTAGTTTTTGTTAGAAATATAGTAGGAAAACAGAAGTTTCTATTCTTATTGTGTAAGCAATGTTTTCAGGAAAAAAATCACAAACACAAATGAATCTATGAAGCTATAGTTTTATTGTTGAGCCATATATTATGTAATCCTTTGGCAGAGAATCATTATTATGATTCTCTTGTAAATACATCATTTACCTTGAGAATTCCTTGTTATAATTTTTTCATGCATGAAATATCTAATCCATTATTTAAAACTCATTTACTTATCCTAGAAGGCAAATTACAAGTCCATTTTCCCTAAAATATTTCATGTAATCCAAAGCAGAAATATATTTCTTTGCATCAAATATAGTTTTTATTTTCTCTCACTAACCCCTGTGACCAACCATTTTCTTCCTATACTTCACTGTTACTTTGAAAGAATTTATAGGCTTGAACCACGTCCCTTGGAGTCACTATGACATAAATTTGCTTTTCTAGGCTCTTTATATGTCATCCCTCCTGACTGCTGAATCATTCTGAGTTTTCCTTTGCATCACCAGGGTGTTGTTATATATTTACGTTGGCCACATTGCTGGGCAGCTAGGGTGCACACAAGACCTTTGTAAAATCAGTCATAGCCACAGCCTCTTTTATGAGTCAGACACTATCTTAGATCTGATGGAATCTCTAAGGATGTGTGCTTCCTCATAGTAGGACGAGCAGAGCAGCTGCTATCACCGGAAGTGGTCAAATGGGGCACTAGGCAAACAGGCAGCTCCTGCGCCTTATTCTACCTACCACATGGTATGGGTCATTTGTTACCTTTGCCTTTTGCTTCACCTGTAACATAAACAGCATGGTGCCTGCTGAGGAGCTGGTGCTTCCTCAAGCTTTGACCATATCACCATATCCTAAAGCCAGAGCTGCTGCTGCTGCTTTTTTTTTTTTTTTTTTTTTAGTGAAAGCAAGGGTTATATTGTGGGGGAGGGACATACAAAGCAACAAAGAGATAATCTTATAAATGTGTTAGAAACACATGCATGAAAGAAAAAAACATTAAAATACACATCTAAGGGTTCATTTTCCTGACATCACATTATCTGACCTTTTCCGCTTGACTCATACATATACTAGATATTACAAATAAGGGAAACCATGGGACCTACGTTTCTTTGGGCCTGGCTTACTTCACTTAATATAATTTTTTCCAAGTTTTTCCATTTCCTAACAAATGGGGCAATGTCATTCTTTCTGATGGAGGCATAGAATTCCATTGTGTATATATACCACATTTTCTTGATCCATTCATCTACTGAGGGGCATCTGGGTTGGTTCCATATCTTAGCTATGGTAAATAATGCTGCAATAAACATAGTTGTGCTGGTAGCTTTAGTGTGGTCTTGTTTGTAAACATTAGGGTAAATGCCCAAAAGTGGGATTGCTGGGTCATAGGGGAGCTCTATGTGGAGTCTTTTGAGGAACCTCCATACTGCTTTCCAAAGTGGTTGAACAAGTTTACATTCCCACCAACAATGAATTAAGGTTCCTTTCTGTCCACATCCCCTCCAGCATCTGTTGTTGTTAGAGTTCTTGATTTTTGCCGTTCTCACTGGAGTGAGGTGATATCTCAATGTTGTTTTGATTTGCATTTCTTTTATGGCTAGGGATGTTGAACATTTCTTCATGTGTCTATTGGCCATCCTTCTTTCTTCTTCAGAGAAGTTTCTCTTTAAGTCTTTCGCCCACTTATTTATTGGGCAGTTGTTTCTTTGAGGATTTGTTGTTGGGGGGTTTAATTTTTTGAGTTCCAAGTATATTTTAGATATGAGACCCTTGTCCGTTGTATGGCTAGTAAAGATCTTCTCCCAATCCGTGGGCTTTCTATTGATCTTGCTAGCTATGTCATTTGCCCTGCAGAAGCTCTGCAACTTTATGCAATCCCATTTGTCCAACCTTTCTTTGATTTGTTGTGTTTCCAGGTCTCTATTCAGAAAATTTCGGCCTGAGCCAAGGAGACCTAGGGTTTCTCCTATTCCATCCTGTAATGTTTTCAGAGTGTCTGCTTTGAGTTCAAGGTCTTTGATCCATTTGGAGTTGATTCTGGTGCAGGGTGATATATAAGGATCTAGCTTAAGTTTTCTATATGTAGTTAACCAATTTTGCCAGCACCATTTACTGAAGAGGTTGTCTTTCTTCCATTCTATTGTTTTAGCTCCCTTATCGAAGATTAGATGGCTATAGGTCTGTGGGTTCATTTCTGGGTTTTCAATTCTATTCCATTGGTCCTGAGGTCTGTTCTTATGCCAATACCAAGCTGTTTTGATTACTATGGCTTTATAGTAGAGTTTGAAGTTTGGTATTGATATTCCTCCAGCAGTGTTCTTTCCATTCAGGAGCGTTTTTGCTATTCGGGGTCTTTTATTGTTCCATATGAATTTTTGGATTGCCTCTTCTATTTCCTTGAAGAATGAGGGTGGAATTTTGATAGGTATTGCGTTGAATTTGTAGATAGCCTTGGGAAGTATTGCCATTTTCACGATGTTAATCTTTCCAATCCAGGAGCATGGGAGGTTTTGCCATTTTTTAAGTTCTGTGTTGATTTCCTTTTTCAAGATTTTAAAGTTTTCATCATAGAGGTCCTTCACTTCTTTAGTTAAGTTAATTCCTAGGTATTTTATTTTTTGTGGGGCTATTACAAATGGAGTTGCTTTCCTAATTTCAGCCACACTTTTCTCATTGTTGGCATACAGAAAAGCCATTGATTTTTGGGGGTTAATTTTATAACCTGCTACTTTGCCAAAGTTTTGAATCAGCTTGAGTAATTTGGGAGTGGAGTCTATGGGATTCTTTAAATACAAGATCATGTCATCTGCAAAGAGGGAGAGTTTTATTTCTTCTTTCCCTATTTGGATCCCCTTTATGTCTGCATCTTGTCTTATTGCTGTAGCTAGGCATTCTAATACTAGATTGAAGAGAAGTGGAGAGAGTGGGCATCCTTGTCTTGTTCCTGAGTTAAGAGGAAATGGCTTTAGTTTTTCACCATTGAGTATAATGCTGGCTGTAGGTTTGTCATATACAGCCTTTATCGTATTGAGGAATGTTCCATGGATTCCTAATTTTTCCAAAACCTTCATCATAAAGGGGTGTTGGATCTTGTCGAATGCTTTTTCTGCATCTATTGAGATAACCATGTGGTTCTTATTCTTGCTCCTGTTGATGTGATGAATAATATTAATTGATTTGCGTATATTGAACCAGCTTTGCATCCCTGAAATGAATCCTGTTTGATCGTGGTGTATGATTTTTTGGATGAATTGTTGAAGTCGATTGGCCAAAATTTTGTTGAGAAGTTTTGCATCAATGTTCATCAAAGAAATGGGTCTATAGTTCTCTTTCTTTGATGAGTCCCTGCCTGGTTTTGGGATGAGGGTTATGATGGCTTCATAGAATGTGTTCGGTAGTGAGCTTTCTCTTTCAATTTCATTGAAGAGTTGGAGGAGTATTGGTGTGAGCTCTGCTTTGAAGGCCTTGTAAAATTCCGCTGTAAAACCATCTGGTCCTGGACTTTTCTTAGCTGGGAGGTCTCTTATTGCTGTTTCTATTTCAATGCTTGATATGGGCCTGTTAAGCTGGTTTAACTCATCTTGGTTTAGTTTTGGCATGTCAATATTTGCTAGGAAAAGGTCCATTTCTGTCAAGTTCTCAAACTTATTAGCATAAAGTTTTGAGAAGTATTCCCTTATAATGTTCTGAATCTTGGTTGTTTCCGTGGTGATGTTTCCATTTTCATCTCTGAGTTTATTAATTTGGGTGTGTTCTCTTCTTTTTCTGATAAGATTTGCTAAGGGTCTGTCAATTTTGTTAAGTTTTTCGAAGAACCAACTCTTTGTTTTGTTGATTCTTTCTATAGTTTTTTTGGATTCTAATTCATTTAATTCTGATTTAATTTTGATTATTTCTTTCCGTCTACTGGATTGGGGTTTATCTTGCTGCTCCTTTTCAAGGAGGTTTAGATGTGTCATTAAATTGCTAGTTTCAGATTTCTCCAATTTGTTGATATGGGAGCTCAGAGCTATAAACTTGCCTCTGAGTACTGCCTTTGCTGTGTCCCAGAGGAGCTGGTAATTTGTGTGTTCATTTTTGTTGAATAGCATGAACATTTGAATTTCCTTTCTAATCTCTTCCATGACCCACTCTTGATTCAGCAGTGTGTTGTTCAGCCTCCATGTGATACTGGACTTTCTTTGGTGGCTTTTGGTGTTGAGTTCTAATTTTATTCCCTTGTGGTCAGAGAGAATGCAAGGTATAACTTCAATGTTTCTGAATTTAGACAAGTTTGCTTTGTGGCCTAAAATGTGGTCTATTTTAGAAAACGTTCCATGTGCTGCTGAGAAAAACGTGTATTCTGATGCTGCTGGGTGAAATGTTCGGTAGATGTCTGTTAAGTCTAGTTGATCTATGCAGCTGTTTAGATCTGCGGTTTCTCTGTTGAGTTTTTGCCGAGTTGATCTATCTAGTGGGGAGAGTGGTGTGTTAAAATCCCCAACAATTAATGTCTTTGGATCTATATGGGATTTGAGGGAAAGTAGTGTTTCTTTGATAAATTTGGGTGCTCCATTGTTTGGCGAATAGATATTTAGAATTGTAATATCCTCCTGAAGGAGAGATCCTTTAATTAGTATGTAGCGACCTTCTTTATCTCTTCTCACGAATTTTAATTTGAAGTCTATTTTATCTGATATTAAGATTGCAACTCCCGCCTGTTTATGGGGGCCGTTTGCTTGGTAGATTTTGTTCCAGCCTTTAATATTGAAAATGTGTTTGTTTTTACGGGCAAGATGTGACTCCTGCAGGCAGCAGATAGAAGGGTCTTGTTTTTTAATCCAACTAGACAGTCTATGTCGCTTAATTGGAGAGTTCAGTCCGTTAACATTAAGAGATAGGACTGAGAGGTATTTGGGAGTTCCTGCCATGTTATCCACCTTCTTGGGGGCTGCGAAAACTAGGTTCTTCCTATGGTTCTTGGATTCTCAGTTTGGGTGCAGTTTCTTGGCCTTTGTTGCGGTCTTGTTGGTTTTCTATGTGTAGGACATCTTTAAGAATCTTTTGTAGGGCTGGTTTGGTGGAGATGTATTGTTTCAATTTTTCTTTGCTATGGAAGGTTTTTATTTGGCCTTCAGTTATGAAGGAGAGTTTAGCTGGGTACAGTATTCTTGGTTGATAGTTGTTTGTTTTTAGGGCATGGCATACATCATTCCAGGCTCTTCTTGCTTTGATTGTCTCTGCTGAGAAATCTGAGGTGATTCTAATTGGTTTCCCTTTATAGGTGATTAACCTTTTCTCCTTGACAGCTTTAAGGATCTTTTCCTTGGTCTGAGTTGATCCTGTGTGGATTATAATGTGACGGTGGGATGTCCTATTCTGGTCTGGTCTATTTGGGGTTCTAAAAGCTTCTTGTATCTGAATAGGCCTATCTTTTTGTATGTTTGGGAAGTTCTCTGCTAGGATCCTGTTAAACAAATTTCCTAGACCATTAACTTCTGTTTCTAGGTGCTCCTCTACACCCATTATCCTTAGATTAGGCCTTCTGATGGTGTCTTCTAGGTGTTGAATAGATCTATCATACTTCTTGGACTTGTCTTGGATGGTTGTATGTTCTTTCTCTATAATATCTAGGCTGTCTTCAATCCCTGAGATTCGATCTTCTGCATGGTCTAACCTGCTGTCAAGACTCTCTACTTTGTTTTTTATCTCTTTTCCTTCTAATTGGTCAGCTTTGATGGCTTCAAGTTCTTTGTTGAAGCTCTGTTTTAGGTCTTGTATGAATTTCTTTACTTCCTTAATTTGGTGTTCAGTGTTTGTTCTCAAATCACTTAGTTGATTGGTTATGATTTCTTTGGACTCCCATTCCTTCTGTTGGGTTCCATTCAGCATTCCCTTTGTGGTCTCCCTGACTTCCTTCAGCTCTTTGTTAATGGATTCCATGAATGCCTTTACTGATCTTTGTGTGTTCTCTACCTGGTCTCTCAATTCCTGAATTACTCTTTGATTAGCTTCCTCCCGTTTGTGGGATTCCTGCAGTTCTCTTTCCTCCCGTTCCTGGGATTCCTGCAGTTCTCTTTGAGTGTTCTCAGCCTGCTCACGCCATTCCTCCCTTTCTGAGTATTCTCAAGTTGTTCACGCAAATCCTGTATCATTTTTTGAGTAGCTTCCTCACGCTTATGATATTCCTGCATAAACTTTTGGGATGCCTCCTCTCTCTCCCTATCACGCTCATACAGAGTCCTTTGTAAGTTGTCAAACTTCTCATTTATCATATTTGCCACCAGTGTTTGTAGAGCTATTTGGGAACTCTCCTCTGGATTGTTCATTATCTGATCTGACCCCTGATTATCAAGATTGGGAATTGAGATACCTGGATTTGCCATTTTTCTTGTGTTTTTTCGGCTTACTCTGCCCATTTGAGATGAAAATAGCACCAGTTTTGTGCTAGAACACTATCTTAAGGCAACCATCAACCAACGTTTGCATTTATACAGTCAATAGTCTACAGATACAATCTAGTTCAACAGATACATCTATTCAACATCAAACAACTATATGTTAATGGGCTTCGAACCGCAGAGAAGAATTTGGGAAACCAGAAATTTTTAGGGTTAGGGAGAGATGTGGGTAAAAATTAGGAATAGATTGGTGTGGGGAGGCACAGGGAGAGTTAACTATGTCCTAATCTCAATGCAGGAAATAGGTTGGGTAGGATGCAAGTAGAGAGGGAGAGAAAAAGAAGAAAGGTAAAGGGAAATGAAAAGAGACCAGAAAAAAAATTAGAAACGTAAAAATTAATATAGTTATGGAGATTGAAAGACCATCTATTTAGAGAGGAATGTGAATATAATGAGAAAACAGGAGGGAGATAGAGGAGATGTGAAAAACTTAAAAAATGCTTAAAATATTATATAGGTATAAAGAGGTAGTACTGCTATTAAGGAATTTAAGTCTCAGAGGTTTTGGATTGAGTAATAAATTTGTGGATTAAGTGTGTACACAATGGGGGATAGGGTCTACTAGTTAACTATGGGTTTATCAGGATGTGCAGGACAAGAGTTAAGGCACATACAGAAGAACAAAAGAAAGGAAAAGGTGAAAAGGATAAGAAAGGGAGAAAAAAAAAGATCAGAAGTTCAGTAGAGCTAGACAAAAAACAAAAAGATAATTAAGAAAGAAAGAAATAAAAAGAGAGAAGACAAGAAAAGAAAGGAAAACGTACATTCACGTATTCCTAAAATAAAAATTATAAGAGGAAAAAAAAGTTACTGGAAAACAATTATTTTTTCAAAAAAGGCAAAAATTAAAGATTAATAAAAGTTTTAGAAAAGGAAAAAAAAAATTTTATATATATAAGGTACCAAAAAAAAAAAAAAAAAAAAAAAAAAGAAAAAAGAAAAGAAGAAAAAAAAAAGTTCTTTGATTTTTTTTTTTTTGATTTTTTTTTGGGAGGGGTGGGAAGAATCCTGTATCTCCCTTTTGTCTGTTACCAGCCTCTTGTTGGGGTCTCTGGTCAGCTTGAGGTCCTGTGGCTTGATTGGTTTCTTAAGTCAGTTTGTTCGAACAGGCAGAAAAATGCTCTGCTTTACCCAAGATTTTGAGATCCCCCTCCCAGGTTAGTTTAATGGGAGGGTGATCTGCTTTGAGAATCACAAAAGAGGGGTGATGAGGCTAGGTTCTGGTAGAGTTGAGGCCTTTCAACAAACAGTAGCTTTTCCCTGGGGCTATTTTGTGAAAAATTCACAGAGCCCACCCTGGAGCCATTCTCAGGGTTTCTGTTTTTCAATTGATTGTGGAGGCTGCTAGAGGGAGGGGCAGCCTCTGGCTCTGGTTACCCAGTGAGGAAAGCCACTCCAATGGCTGGCGCCTGAGCTGGGTGACTTTTCCCTGGATGGAGCTGAGTCTGGCAGGTCACTTCGCCGTTAAGTTCTTGTGACCTGTTAAATGACTCGTTTTATTCCAAGGCCTGAGTTGGAGCTAGCAGCTCCTCTGAGCTTTGTCGGTATCCAAGATGGAGATCACCGGTGCTGGGGGGGGAGGGGTGGCCTTCCCTCCTCTGTTCCCTGAGAAGGAGTGAGGAAGTGGGGCTACTCACGCCGAGTCTTGGATCCTGGGTCGTCTCTGGTCTGCAAAGTGCAGGATGAAGTTGTCCGCTCCTTGTCGGTTCTTGCTGGTGTTGAGTAGAATCCTCTCGCCCTCTGCGTCTGGCTCCTTCGTCCCGGACTCTCTGTGTGAGCGCTCAGGTATGGCCGCGGCTGCGGTAGCCGCTGCGACCCTGCCGCCGCCGCGGCTGCTGGCAGGCGGTCAGATGTGTCTCCTTGTCTTGGCTTCCCCTCTCTTGTCTAACTCTCTGTCCTGTGATGGCACACTTGGTGTGATTCTCTGGCTTAGGACTGTTCACTGGAACTCTAAAACTGCTTTCTATGCGAGAGCTTGTTCAGATTCCAGCTTCTCCTCCGCCATCTTCCCAGAACTCCTGCTGCTGCTGCTTTTGTTGCTGCTGCTGCCGCCTCCACCACCACCACCTCCCTCCCTCCCTCCCTCCTCCTCCTCCTCCCTCCCTCTCTCCTCCTTCTCCTCCTCCCTCCCTCCCTCCTCCTCCTCCTCCTTCTTCTTCCATTTATCATTATTATTATTATCTCTAAGTAGTTGTACAAAGAAGTTCCCATTCTACAAAACAGTATATGAATATAAGGTGTCTGACAACATTGTCACCCATCTAGAGCTTCTTCTTTGGGTTACTCGAGGACTGAAATATATTATCACATCAATACAATGACACTGTTGTCACACTAGAAGTCAAATATGTCAATGTGAGTTGTTATAATTTGAATGTGACCCTCTAAAATGTATATGTTAGAAATAATCTCCAAATTCATGTGTTAATGGTACTTGAAGGTCAGGCTTTTGGAAGTAATTAGGATTAGATGAGGCATTGATAGTGGTATGGCTTTATCAGTAGAGACCTGAGCTGATGCTTATGCTCTGTGCTATTACATAATGCTTACGTAATGCCCTCTGTCCCCTGTGAATGGCAGTGTTCAGCTGAATTCCCAACCTCCAGCTCATTATCCAAAATAAACTTGTCTTTATACAATATGTAGCCTACTGCATTCATTTGAAGTAACAGAAAATGGGGAAGGAAGATACACCATTTGAAGAAGTGAAGATTAATGTTTTGGGAATTCTGGAACTGTCTATACTAGACATTTGAAAATAGATTCATATTCTCTAAATGCTGTCTGGCCTAGCATCACAACAAGCCTTTCAAAATAAGAACATGCACACACCACACACACACACACACACACACACACACACACACACACACAGAGAAGTTCATTATCTACAGAAGTTTATTATAAATTTTACCTATATTAAGGATGCACATCACACACTTGGAAAAAACTAACAAAATATACACTACCCCATTCTTCATAATAAATTTCATGTAGCCACTTCCATCTTTCAGAATACTGTTGTCAATTTTTGCTAAACTCTTCATGCTTAGATAGCCAATACATCTTTGCAATTAATGCACCAGTTGAGGTCTGCTGTGAATGTGGATCGATATTTTTATTCTCATATAAGAGCAAAGTGGAAGGATACAATGCATGTGCATGCCAGAATCTCATCAATGTACCAAGGTTGTGAACAACTACTTTGCATCAAACAGTGGGAGAATGGATCTCAATATTTTATTGCTATTCACATTGTAACAACAAACACTTGTAAGTGTAATCTGCTTAGACTATCACAAAAAGAATAACTTAGGCCCTGATTGTAGCCACTGAGGCCAGTGTAAAGCTTTGAATGTAATATTGTCAATTGCAGCATTGTGAAGAAATGTATACCACCACATTCTTGTCTGCCACACAGATAAAACCAGCATGGTAAATCTTCTAAGACATGGAGAATAGGAAAATGTATAAAATAACTAGGGAGTGATAATTTGGAGTTATTTGTTATCTTTGTTTTTAATAATTCATTTTATCGTAAGTTTGCATCTTTTACTGTTTAACTTTCTAATTTTTTTTCTTGTGTCTGTCTTGGGACTTGAACTCAGGGCCTGGGCACCATCCCTGAGCTTATTTTGCTCCTGGCTAGTGCTCTATTACTTGAGCTACAGCTCTACTTCTGGTTTTTGGGATCAATTGGAAATCAGAATCTAACAGACTTTCTTGCCCAAGCTTTCTTTGAACTGCAATCCTTTGATCTCAGCCTCTAAAGTAGTTAGGATTACATTTGGGTGCCAAGTAGTTAGGATTACATTTGGGAGCCACTAGCACCCAGACATTTGTTTATTCATTTATTCATTCATTTTTAACAATAGTTTTGTTAAGCAACTGACAAAAGTCCTGAAAATTTAATAATCAACACTGCATCCAGAACAAGTGAGCCCTAGGCCACTATTGGTTACAGCTCATGAATATTAAAACATTATAAGAATAAGGAAATTAGAATTGGAATTACTCTAAGGAATGAACATATCCATTACTGGTACCTGGAGAGTGTGGGCTCTGCTAGGTGGCTGTTTAAGGAGGAGACTGGGTCAGTAGAGTAAATTCTAATGTAGTTTCCAGGTTCCTGTGGGTGAATTCCCTTGCTCAAGGGAGTTCAGTAGGAGAATAACAGCTCTTGAGTAGAGTAGGTTTTTAAATGCCAGGCCAACTTCTATTCCCAAGTGCCACATTTTGATACAGGTATGTGGAGGAAAAGAGGAGGGGACAGAGACAGGAGGTAGTATAATATTAGGAAATGGTATTTGGTAATTCTGAAGCATTGGGAATGTATGGGTACCTCACCCTGTCCTCAGAGAAAGATTTTCTCTGTAAATTCAAAGCAATCAGTTGAGGGAAAGCATGAAAATGATAAGGATTTAGGGGAGAAATAAAGTTTCAAAATTGTGCTTATGCAGAAAAGGGAAAAGTTAAAATCATCAGCTCCAGCTGGGACTGGAATCATAATAGTAAGAACAGTTAGCATTTACTGATTTACTGCATATTTATAATATGCTAAGCTTCTTACACGCATAATTTCACTTAAACTTTAGAACTGTCCTATAAAATAGATACCTTTCTTATGGTTTTTTTCAGATATGGACATGGTGAAGATCATTGTGCAGGTAATACAGGTACAAAAGGGTTGAGCTGGCATTCATAGAAATCAGGAAGCTTGAATCATGAAGATGTACAATTGTATAATTTTCTCCATCAGCCTCCCATGGACTGGGAGCAAGAAGAACAGAGGTGAGTATTACTCCACAGATGAAGTAGAAAAGCTAGGAAGGAGTGAGGAAGAGAACTGTCCAGAGACTATGACCAACATGAAAAGACAACTTAACCATTTCTACCACCACTAAATTCTGGGCCAAATGCCAACATCACTATAGTTATGGACTGAATGTTTGTCTCTTGCTCTTCCTATCCTACCCCACAAGATCCTTCGGAAGGTGAGTTAGGATTTGATTTGATGAGGAGGAGAGGACTTGATAATGGGATGAATATCCTCATAAAAAAAAAGAAAGGAACCTCGAAGCTACTTTCCAAAGTGGTTGAACAAGTTTACACTCCCACCAACAATGCAGAAGGGTTCCCTTTTGTCCACTTCCCCTCCAGCATCTGTTGTTAAATTAAGTGAAGTAAGCCAGGCCCAAAGAAACATAGGTCCTATTGTTTTCCTTATTTGCAATAACTAGTATATGTCTGAGACAAGCAGAAAAGGTCAGATAAGATGATGTTAAGTGAAACGAACCCCAAAATAAGGACACAAGTGGTTTTTTCTTTCTTGCTATTGTTTCTAACATATTTATAAGGTGCCATGTGATTTTTTTGTTGCTTTGTATGTCCCTCCCCCACAGTATAAACCCTATTTGCACTGTATTTGATGTGGGTATAATTTGGGGGAGGAAGGGAAAAAACAAATTGTTTAAATAAGGATGTTGGTTGACCCATTGCAACAATGAGATGTATAAGATGCTATGTCAAAAAATGAACTTTACTTTAGGTGGTTGGGGTGGGGAGTGTAGTTGTGGAGATGGGAGGGAAGGGATGGTAGGGGAAAAACAAAGGAGGAGGCAACAATGCTTGATAAGAAATATACTCATTACCTTGCTCTTGTAATTATAACTCCTCTGTACAGCATTTTCACAATAAAAAACTTATTTAAAAAAAAGAAAAAAAGAAAGGACCTGGTTCTCTCTGTCTGCACTTTACCATGTAAAGATATGAGAAACAAACCCAATCCTCTCCCAATAAGAAAGCCTTTCCTCAGTGGATGTTTCTGATGGCTTGATCATGAACTTCCCAGCCTCAGAACTGTGAGAAATAAACGTGTGCTGCTTCACCCATCTGATCTATAGTGATTTGCGACAGCAACTCAAATGGACGCAGACAGTCATTGCCAGCAATAACGAAGGAGTGCAATTCTAGAGTCCCAGATGTTAAGATTGAACACTAATAATAATTCTCTCAATTCAAGCTCCTAAAAACCACTTAGCCACTTGTCTTCAGAGAATGTGTTTTTACCCTCAAGCTAGTCTGAAAGAAATGTAGTAAAATCACAGCTGATAATCTTAGTGAGACAGAAGATGGGGAGAAGGCCAAGCGAGGGAGGAGGCTGGTTTGAGACGTGGTCAAAGCTCCACTTGTAGCAGAACTGGACAAAAGAAAGCAAGACACCATCAGTCACACCAAGGCCCTACAGAGTTTGCCTAGAGACCTGTCTGGATTTGGTGATTTCATTCAGAATTTTCTGTACTTTGTACTTTCAGCCTCTATTACTACCTTGAAGGTGGCAAACATGGCAGAAATATTTGTTCTATTTCCTAAAGCATGCATTTGCTTGTTAAATATTTTGATAATAAAGCTAACAGTGGTGATGGTGGTGTTAATGGCTAGCCCCAAATGTGATTCTGAGGAGATTAAGGAAGGGGTATACGCTTGCTGGCATTGTCCATCATGGTTTTAGAGCATGTCTGTCCCTCCTCCTCATAAGAGGTGCAGCTACATTCCTTCCTTGTTCATCTGGGCTGGATCTGCAACTGTGGTATCCAGGGGTGCACAGGACAGGTGGGGACTAGTATATCTTTTGCCTTTCCTTCTGGAACTTTCTTTATAGGCCACTCCCACTCAGACCCCAGCCTTCATACTGCAGGAAACTGAAAGTATATGGAGAAATAACCTAAGGATGTTTTTCTGTCCCACAGTTGAGCTCATCAGTCTTCACATCACCCAGTCTTGGTGTTAGACATGTGAGTGAAGATGACATATTGGAAGTGATACCTCTTGCCTGGCCCTCCTGCAAGAGCAGGAGGGGGAAGAGCAGAGAAGGTCTGCCCTGGCTGTATGCTCTTTCCTACATCCTAACATGCCGAATCTGCCAGCATAATAAAATGGTCATAGTTTTGAGTTACTAAGTCCCCATGGTTTGTTTCAACACAACTCCTAGCAAGCATTTCTGCAAACAAGAACATTAGAATGAATCTGTGGCATATTCAAAAATCACAAACCCATCCTTGCTCAGTGCAGGCAGAGGGCAGATTTGCTTGGGTTCTTGGCTCCTGAAAAAGTGAGAACTCCATGAGTGAGCATCTCCAACCTCGATAAAAGCCAGCTATGGCCTAGCATTAAAGTTAAAAAGAAGCCATAAACAGCACAACCCAAGAATAAGGGCTTGATTTATTTTTATAGTCCATATAATAATGATTTCAGGCTTCCATTTTTACCATAGTCCT
The DNA here is from genome assembly GCF_019054845.1 of Dipodomys spectabilis. Lineage (NCBI taxonomy): Eukaryota > Metazoa > Chordata > Mammalia > Rodentia > Heteromyidae > Dipodomys > Dipodomys spectabilis. The sequence goes on from NW_024870678.1 coordinate 28,764,962, forward strand.
CTCTTGGGGCTTTTCCTATGTCTTCATATTTATGAACAGTTGAGTCAGAGAGTTTTGAGTGCAATATGGTTGGGGACTATTTTTGTCGTGTCTCTGGGCGTGGGGGGTGCATTTTAGAAGTGAGTATTCCGAGCAGTGTAGCAAGCGTAATGGCAGTACGAAGCCTAGACAGTGCTCCCATGCTGGCTCAAATCAAATACGAAACCAAATGGCCCATCTCTCTGATGGCTCTGTAGAGGCCACTAGGCCTAATATTGGTGACACCCAAAGGAAACTTGAGTTCCTGGTTCCTAGGTGATCAGATCAGGCAACTGTGTCAGACCAGATGTGTTTGAAAATTGTTTTGGGTTACAGGTTTTTCTTTCTTTCTTTTTTAACTGATATAACCAAAGCGAATATAAGCAAAAATAAATTATGTATTGAGAAATATGGGCAAACAAAGCCCAAAGCTTATATTTGTATTAAAATCAAAATTGTTTTTGTATCTCTACATCTAATTGCCTGTTAATATTTTATTGCATAACTTCTGATGAACTGCTACTTTTTTTTTCACAACTGAAAGACATGGGAAGTAGTTGTAGTGTTTGACTTCTTTAGGCAGGTTGTTTGGATTAATGTCTTGCTCAAATGAGTTGACTTGTTTCATCTAGTAACTGTTTGTTTTTCTCAACATTTTGAGTACTTATTTCTCAAATATTATTCAGCAATCATAATAGATGAAGTAGCTGTGTTTCTGTAACATTTTGCTAGTTAAAGCAGACATGTAATTAATAATGTATGCAAACAAGCTTTTAATAACATTTCAATTAAATATTTGCCTTATTTACATCAAAAGCATTACCAGGAATTACAATTGCTTTGTCATCCAGAGTTCTTCCGATAATCCAAGATGTTTCCAGACAGCATATTAATTTAATTTGATGAAAATAAAATGTCTTCTAGGAAAAAAGTATAATGCCCTTCCAAAAAGTAAGGTAGGCCTGAGACATGAGGACTCATGTCTTCCTTTTTTGCAAGGTAGTCTCTTGCAAATGAATCAAGAGCAAAGTTCTCCTCTTCCCTTCACTGGAGTATTGGCAGAGATTTATATGTGCTCTCCTGACACAGTTACAAACAGAATCACTTTCAAACATGTTCAGTTTTGGAAGATGACCAGTATGGTCATTCTGTTCACAAGTCCAGAGCAACAGTTTACCACAAGCACATACCACTGGTGACAGATTCACTTTACACAAATTATTGGCCACAGCATGGAGTCTAACATCCAATTTCTTCCACCAGGTAAAAAATAGAATCAATTAAATCTATATTTCCTTTGGTTTTCTCTATAAAACAAAATTACCTGCAATTAAAGCTCAGTAGGTCTCATTTGTACAGATTAAACACCTGTGACTGTTACCAAATGTCTTCGGGTGTGGGTCTAAATTCCACAACCATGATTTACAAATATTAAAAGCATGTTTTAGGACTGAGAGTGGAAGTGCAAGCCTGTGATCCTAGCTCTTAGGCATTAGAAGTAGGAAGAGAATGCCAGTCTATGTTTTTGGCTCTCTGATCAAATATTAAATGGCTATAGATCTGCGGATTAATTTCTGGGTCTTCTGTTCCATTGGTCCTGAGGCCTGTTGTTGTGCTAGTACCAAGCTGTTTTCATTAGTATAACTCTGAAGTTGGGTTTGAAGTTTGGCATTGTTTGTAAAAAGAAAATGAAAAGAATTAAAAAAAAAATAAGTGAAGTAAGTCAGGTTCAGAGAGACAAAGGCCGCATGTTTTCCTTCATAAATGGAAGCTAGAATTAGCTTACAAACAACTAAGTAAATACATTAGTTACTACGCAAGTATATACAAATGTATTAATTCAAATATGGTAGACTCAAGGGAGAGCTCAAACAGTGTAATTCCTTAGGAAGGAACAGCAGGACACAGGTACTAGAAATGAGGTGTTGGGTGATGGGGAAAGGAACAGACAAATGAAGGGGAGAAGCTGGAAAATGCACCAAGAATTAGTGAGCCTTCTCAAATCTGGAAGAGAATATTGTTGGGAAGCAATAAACCGACCTGGTCTTATAGTGAAGATCCCTGAAGAGATGTCACATGACTTCAGATGGCGAGTTTATTTATTTAAATTATGGTGGTCAGCATCTTAAAATGATCTATAAATTTGCTGAATTTAGTTCTAGATCAAGTGAAATGACTTGTGGTGGTTTTAGAGAATGAGGGTTGCTTTGTTTTTGGAGTGTCTTTTAAGCCTTCGGGAGGTTGTCTCACACATCCTGCCAGCTTGAGCTCCTCAGCTTTGCATTTGGGGCAGAACAGTAAGCAGGGACCCTATTGGGTCCATTGTTGAATTACCAATGCCTATCCTAGCACCAGGCCTATGGTTGCTCACAGCGTATTTGAGAAATCATCTGTGACTCTTGTTTAGAATGACCTAGGATGTCACAATCACATCATTGTTTCAAGATGACCCAGCACTAGCTATGACCACTCTTACTTTCTTGGTGGAGGAGCTTGATATCCTAACAGTGGACCTGAAGCAGAAGTGAAGACCACAGTTTTCTGGAAAAAAAAATCTTTCCGGTTGTCTAGCCCTCTTTCTGCATGAGACATCTACCACATGAGGTGAGAGTGAGCCCCAGATGCCATCACTAACCACGTGGCTGAGCATGCACAGTTCAGTCCACATCCCAGCTGATGCAGTATTATAGTAGTGTAGCTTTAGAGTGACGAAGACATTTGTTAGGACATAGACTCCTTCCAGGTGCCAGAGATAGGTTTCCTCTGGCAGATGAAAGGATTGCAATGTCATTGTCCTTTAAATTATAGCAGCGTCCACATAGCTATTCTTTTAATTTGAATGAAAACACAACCTATTTTTACTGTGCAGCAGAATAAAATGGAGACTCATGTCTCAAAATAACTCTTACAGGCATTTTGTTTTATGGGCCATTTATTTCGACTCGGACACGTAGAATATGTTTCTCTCCCAGAAGGTGGAATGGCAGAGCACCCCTTCCCCGCAATTCTTGTCCAGTGTTACATTTATTCACAGTAGCATGGGAGGCGTAGCATGAGAAGGCTTTGTGCATGCTATAATGACTCAAAATACACCATGTTGTGGATGGGCCAGCAAGAATAGAATATAGAATCTGTATTTTGTTTGGGGAGGAGCTCAACTCACTGAGATCATTGCCCAGGAATTGGCTCTTTATCAGGCAGTTTCTGCAGTAATATTTTCCAGTGTTCTTTGCAGACGCTGGGAAGCAAGACTTGTTGTTCATGCTCAGTGCTGGCCAGAAACCAGGGACATACTGTAAACAAGACAATTCTTTCCAGAACATTTCATGGGGCTACAAGACCACTTACGGGTCTCTGACTACTTGGAAAACATCATGGGCAAGGATGTATACTGTTCTTTTTTTCAATAAACATTTCTGATTTATAAAATTTTTAATAATGAGGAAAACAGAAATGAAAAGGAAAATGTGAATAAATAGCATTAAAGATGTTTTGGACTTTCTTTTTTTTAAATTTTAATTTTTATTTTTTGTGAACATACTGTACAGAGGGGTTACAATTACATGGGCAAGATAATGAGTACATTTCTTATGTTTTGGACTTTTTTGTAAAATTATTTTTTAATATGGAAGCTGGTTTTCAGATCAGAAAATGATAATACTTTGTTTAGGTAGTGCTACGGCTTTACCTATAATAGTAGGAATATTGTGGTGTCATTTAGAAAAAAAAGTATGTGTCACACGGAATACTGAAATTAATGGGTATGCAAGGTAAGCTCCTCCTCCTCCTCTTCCTCCTCCTCCTTCTCCTCCTTCTTTCTCTTCTTATTCTTGCCAGTCCTGGGGCTTGAACTCAAGGCTTGGATACTGTCCTAGAGCTACATCCAGCCTTTTCTCCTTATGTGGTACTGAGGAATAGAACCCAGCACTTCATGCATGCTAGGCAAGCACTCTACCACTAAGCCACACCTCCAGCCCAGAGTTATACTTCTTTATTGTGTAGTATCCTATCTCTTGTCAGACTAGCAATTAATTGGCCACTTCTGGGGAGCAAGAAGTCCCCCAGAATAATCAGAATAACAACAACAAAAACTTAACTTAGAGGTGACCTCTCCAGTTGGTTGTTTGAAATCCTTAAAAGATGGTGTCTACATGACTTCTGTATCTCATGGAGTGAAGGCAGGTTTTGATGTTAAGGCTTCAGCACCCTCAAACATACAGTAAGTCCTTTTCCTCTGAGTTACTTACTGGATAGGCCATGTTCTGTTTGCCTTCTAACCCTTCTACTTTTGCATTCCTCTGCTCAAAGGTAGATTTACTATAAACGTATCAAAAGTAATTTCAGGGCTCCTGACTTGCAAATGCTCCTCCTTAGATCACTGCAGGAGTTCTAGCGATATGTTCGCATTGGTCATGCATTTGTGCAAAAATTTCACAGGTAAAATATTTCACTCATGATCAGTCAAGACCCATATTCCCACTCTGAGACCTTCTCCTACGAGCTGGCTCTAGAGGTTTTCTGGAATCATGGAAAGCATACTGCATGGAGACTGGGTTGAGGAAATATTAGTTTCCTGAGCTCATGCTCATTGCCTTGTATTTGAGTCCATACTGCTGGCTTTCAGTAGGAGTGGCTTCTAGAAATCCTCTCACAATTTTCTCAGCATTATAAAACCATGGTACAGGACCAGAGGTAAGGTGATGTAAGCATACCCTAAATATTTTGGATATTTCCATATCAGAACTACATGGATACTGGAGGACAAAGGAGGTGTGAAAAGTCTGGGGCCAGAAGCTAGTCTATGAGACATTTGTCCAGTCCATAGATACTTAGTATGGAAGAAATTGCTACTCATATTCAATCAAGATATTTTGTAGAAATAGTATACTTGTGAATGCATTATGTGCAATTATTTTTGTATCATATACATTATTTCATTATTCATTATATAAATACTGAAGATAATGGGGGAGAAAGAATGTTAATGAAAGCCAGACAGGTAATAAAAGAAATTTGGCAAAAGACAATTTGGTACAAATCAGATGACATTTGCCAAGCTAATGCAACTGAAATTAAAATTCTGAGGGTTGAAATTATAAAAGGAAAATAAACATGACAGACATAACAAAACAAACAAAAAATGAACTGATAGTAAGGATACTAATAAAAAAGAAAAAGATATTGATAGACTGCCAAAAGTAGAAGAAAGGAATAATTAAAGAAAAACAATTTGTATTGTCACCTGGGCGTGTGAAGGAATTTTGATAGCCCCTTGAAGAGGAAATTAGTTGACTTTGATAAGGAAATTAGTTGACTTTGATAAGAACCATGTTTACCCTGATAAATTTCCTTCAGCTTTGTTTAATAAAAGAAAATTGTTCCTGGTGCTGGTAGCTCATACCTGTAATCCTAGCTACTCAGGAGGCTGAGATCTGAGGATTGTGGTTCAAAGTCAACCTGGGCAGTAAAGTGCATGAGACTCTGTTCTCCAATAAACCACTCAGAAAACTGAAAGTGGCTCTGTGGCTCAAGAGGTAGAGTCTTAGCCTTGAGCTGAAGAGCTGAGGGATAGTGCCCAGGCCCAGAGTTCAAGCCCCACGACTGAATAAATAAATAAATAATAAAAAGAAAGTTGTCCCTACTCCAAAATATACAAGTAATGTTTACAGAAAATTTAGCAGTCTATGAGTTGGAAGTGGAAATAATAATTAAATTGATTTCATGAACAACAACAACAAAAAGCACAAGGCTCGATCTGCTATGTGATTTTCTAAGATGTATCTACATGTTGCTTTTGCTGAGGCCATGAATTAGCTAAAAAGCACGATAAAATCTGGGCACCCAAACTCTCTGTGCTTTGTATCTGGGCCGTTCTCTCCCCATAGTCGCTTTGTAATCATTGGGGTACATGAAGGACAAAAAGATTTACTGATAAGCATCTTGTGATACAAGCCCGATTGCCTTTCAGAGAGGCAATGCTTTCTTATTGTCTTGTGGCAAAAAAAAAAAAAAAAGCAAAAACCAGAAGAGAACAGCAAAAAGCTCAGGGCAGATTACCCATCAGGCAGCAGTGACTGATTTGTTCTTCCTCCCTACAAGAGAAAGCCTTCTGGAGACGCAGGCTGAGATCATGGTCAGCCAGGACACATCCCTCTGTGGAACTATTTACCCACCACACATGCTTCTCATTCCTTGCCCCAGTTGGTTACTGTCTACTTAAGCAGAAGCAGATGCCCACACCCTCATGAAATAGCTGAAGACATATTGAAGTGTATGGATGCCTCAAAATACATCTTTCCCTGCCCTTCACCACCATGTCTCTTTATTTGGTATATAGAGCAAATGGAACTTATGGAATGTGTGAGAGGTAGTCTACGCACAACTATGGAATTACACATCAACTATAAACTCACAAGACCAACACCTTGAAGCACAGAGAAGAAAGAGCAGTCAGTATTATCATGAACATTCAGCATTGTTGCTTTAAAAATATTTTTATTATCTTTAAGTAGCTGTACAAAGGAGTTGTCATTCACCAAAGCAGTTTATGAATACAGTGCATCTTGATCAACGTTACCCCTTTCCACATTCTCACCCACCCCTCCCAATCCACCTTTTCCCTCATTTGTCTTAGATTTTAGGCTATGTTTATTCATTTTTGGGGCATTTAACAAGGGGTTTATGTATACAACGCATCTTGATCTGTCTCATAACTTTAACTTCTTCACCTCCCTTCAACCCACCCCATCCCTCATCTTTCTCAATACTGTGCTATACACAATGAATTCTTGCCTGCGTTTTCCCCCTTTTCCCTTTTATTTCTTCTACTCCTTTCCCCTTGGTCCCATCCTTCCCCCTGCAAGTATCCATTTCCTGATACTTATTTTGTTGGGCTTTGACTTAGTCTATTATACTTCAGTTAATTCATGTGTAACCGCTTGCATACCATCCAGTGTGTTTACTTATAGATTTAAAGGTACATTCTAGCTACCACAAATGAAGGAACCCATGCAATTGTGTTTCTCTGGGTCAGCATTGTTTTTGAGCATTTTAAACAGTAGTTATGTCTGTCGAATTTTTAAGTGAAAGAGATTTGTCCTTCAGAGGGTACAATAAAATGATGTGCTTTAAATAATCATAATTATTGGACTCATGAGAGTTACTGAATAAATCATTGCATTTGGTTTATTTTTATAGGAGCACTTGGAAAAGCATCAAAATGAAAAGCAAATGTAATTTAATTTTCCAAACCATTTATCAGCATGAACTAAGGAGAAAAGGTGTAAAAATATGGTGTTAAGTCAGGTAAGTAAACTGGATACCAAGTATTACTCTTGTATTTTAGAGAAAATACCATGTGATTCCTTGGTTATTGTGCTCACTAAACCCCCACAAAGGGCTTTAATTATTTTGCCCACCAAAACTTCTCTGTGTGAAAGTGATGAACAGAAGTAATGTATACACCCTTGGATTGCTTAGTAATCCAATTAATGGAAATGAATGACTTATGGAAAAGATTTGGAAAAAGATTTAAGTTTTTCTTTTTGCATTTTGGCCATAAAATAGTGACTTCAATGTTTATAACAGTACAGAGAAGACTTCAATGACAAACTGGTCAATGGCTGTTGTCAATTCAAAGGGTATTTAAAACTGGTCATGAGGAAAGAATGTGAAATGACCTGAAATCTTGCAGTGTATATACAAAAGAAACTCAATAAAGCTTTTTCTGAATTTACGAATTCTAAAATCTTACATGACTATTTTTTTAACAAGGAGAGTTGTAAAGGTGAAAGAAACTTTTGTAAAATTTCAGTAATAACTAGAGACAGTAATATGCTTGCATTGCAATAGTGTCACAGTTGAAAAGATAACCCAAAACAGTCAGGTATGGTGGTTCCCATCTATAATCCCAGCACTCACGAGGTTGAGGCAAGAGGATAGTGATTTTGAAGCTAATATAGACTGCATAGTAAGACCCTGACATAAAAAACAAAAGCAGCAACAACAACAAAAACAAAGATAATCAAGATGTCCATTTAGTGCTTAGCTAATGAGTAGATTATACAGCATGGATATACAAGACAAAGGGATAAATCACCATCCAGGCAAGATGGCACAGGCAAGGTGAGGTTTTATTATGCTATTCAGAACAGCACACACCTGAACAAATGTGATTCAGGTGAACATGGTGATGTGTGCCTGTAACCCCAGCTACTGAGGAGGCAGAGATAGGTGGACCATGGTTCAAAGCCAGTCAGAGCAAAAATTAGTAAGACATCAGCTGCAGGCCCATGTTCATGTCAGTAATCCTAGCTACTCAGGAGGCTGGGACCTAAAGATCTTGGTTCAAAGCCAGCTCAGGCAGGAAAGTCCATGAGGCTCTTCTCCAGTAAACTACCAAAATGCTAGCAGTGGTACTGTGGCTCAAGTGGTAGAGTGCTAGCCTGAGCATAAAAGCTGAGGGACAGCACCCAGGCCTTGAGTTCAAGTTCCAGGACTGGTATACACACACAGTCTGTGTGTTGATGCACATGTATAATCCCAAGTACTTGGGAGATGAAGGTAGGAGGCTGAAATTCTGAGTTGGCTAGACAAAAAAGCATGAGACCCTACCTCACAAAGAAACCTACAGAAAATGGGTTTGGTAGAGTACTTGCCAAATACTCACATGACAAAGAACCTGGGTTTAATCCCCTTTGATGCAAACAAAGTCAGTCTTTCTGGAAATTTTCATTTCATATGCTTGGATTGTGAGTGACCACGTGTAAACTGAAATCATGGAAAATGAAACTGCTGATAAAGAGGGACTATTATAATTTCATATTTCTCCCTTGAAGCCCTGAGTCCAGAATGGTGTGCTGGAAAATGTGAGGGTGGGGATAGAAAACATTCTGAGACCACAACAAAAACCCTACCTCCATCCATCACGGTGACACATGGCTTGCTAATCAGCAAGGCTGCTCCTTGGTGTGCTGTTCATTTGCCAATGAGACCCAGAGTAATCTCAACAGCAAAACTTAGAGCAACAAATGGAAGCCTCCCTCGGGGGATGCGAGTCTCACTCATTTATTTTGCAAGCACCTGCTCTAACCGATCTAGCCTTCACTGGCCACTGATGCCATTTCCAAGGGTCTTAGAATTCAGAGGAGCCTTTGGCCCTGTACAGAAGTAGAGATGGTGGCTTTGTTGGTCCCTTGAAAAGTGACACCTATTTATACATTCTGTGTTGGATTCTGAGATAGGATTTTCTTGAAGATGCATTGCACACATAAACCAAATTGTTGAATGTTGGTAATGCCTTGGTACAATAACTTAAAGATAGTAAAAATGCAATTTAACAACAACAACAAAAGATTTTCAAAGCAGCTGTGTGGGTTTGTTTAAAAGGATTTTGAGATTCATTTTTTCTTTAAAGAAACACTTTTTTCTTGTAAAGGTGATGTACAGAAGGGCTGCAGTGCCATAAGTCAGGTCATTTGTACATTTCTTTTTGAAAATAAACACTTCAACAGCATACTCTCAAGGTTCTTTAGGATCTAGCCCATCTCTCTTCTCAGGCTTATGGCTACTAGTTTGTAATCTGTACTCCAGTTTCAGAGAAGCTCTTCCTGCCCTTGTTAGTGGAGTGACTACTTTTTCTTCAGTCTCAGCGTGACTTTTGCCCTTCCCTTTGGCATTGATTTATCTATTTGGATAGGTTTTGGCACTGGATCCAGAGGACTTTGCCTCCTAATTGTTTGTCCAGTTTCCTCATTAGGAGCTTATCAACTCTGCTGTTTTGTAAATCTCAAATCTTTGGGCCCTCGCTCTGAATATGGTACATAGAAGCAGCTCAAAAAAAAAAAATAATTAAATGAACACAGAAAACAAAAGAAAGAAAAAAACCTAAACTGATTTTATCAAGTCAACTTAACATTTTCCCAATGGGGGACTTCCTGATTTACAAACTCCTCAGTGGTGTTTGTACTGCATGAATAAACTGAGAGCTATATTTTCCCATCATTCTCCACTGTCCTTCTGCACTGCCTGAGGCAGACAGCCTTAAGCTATCCATATACCATCTCCTTCTGCTCAGGTCTAGGAATTCTAAGATGCTGCAGTTCATTCTTATCATCTCCTTTTCACCCTCTGAAATGAAAGCCTGGAAGGACGTGTTGGGTCATTTGTTTGGACTACTGAGTCCAACATTTATTCCTCCTTGTTTCAGGCATGTTATATTTCTGAGACAATATCTTCAAATCATTGCATGGTTTAAAATTCAAGGGAATATTATATTTTATCAAGAAGTTGATTTATATATATATATATATATATATATATATATATATATGGAGAGAGAGAGAGAGAGGGAGAGAGAGAGAGAGAGAGAGAGAGAGAAGCCAGTGGGGATGTTCTAAGAGACATGCAGGTGACCAGAGCGAACCGTGTCTCTGATGTCATGGAACCTGTACGCTCTAGTGGGAGCCAAGACTAAAGAAAATGATTCCTGAGTTGAGACTTTTTAATTTGACAATGGCACAAAAGTGATGGACATCTATAAGAACTATATTTGGAATTTTGATTTTTTTCCTGGGCTGTGATATACAGTGCAATTCTTTCTCCTTCCCTCTTTCTCTCTCTCTCCCCCTCCTTCCTTCTCACTTCCTCTCTTCCTCCCTCCCTCCATCCAGCAGGGAGCCATGGTTTCCATCAACCCTTTGACCAGGAGTGGACAGAGCCATACCCTATACTGGTCTATGTTGCTGAGCTAGGATGCTTGTAGATTAAGAGCAGTAAATGCATGTGACACAGGATATTTTCAGCCCTCAGGGGTTGTGGTCTGTGCTGCAGACACTGTCACAGTACTTCCAGTCTGAACCCTCAGAGGTTCACCAGGATGCAATTCCATCAGAAGCAGCATCTGGGGGTAGGTGGGAAATACAGTCAAGAATTCATTGTATATGCTATAAAATTAAGAAAAGTGAGGAAAGGGGTGGGTAAGGAGAGAATGTTGAAAGGGGTGACATTAATTGTATTCATAAACTGCTGTGTTAAATGGCAGCCCCTTGTAAAACTACTTCAAAATAATACAATATAGGAAGCACCTGTACTCAGGTAACACTAAGATTAATCATGCTAATTATGACTGAGATGAATGCCCAGACCAGGGTACTGTATGGCTTGATGGACAGGGCTGAACTTCCACTGGATGGCCTCCTGGTGTGACATGTGAAGATAAGGAGTATCTACGTGGAAGAGAGGAAGTTGAGTCAAGGAGTAGGGGGTAGCTTTCCAACAGAAGTAGCTTGTCCTGAGATCTTGAGCTCAGAGGGGCCTGGAAAGCTCAAGGACATTCTCCTCCTCTGTGAGAGCAGGTGGATGGAGGCGGTGCTCTTCAGCAGGGAAAAAGTCATCACACGGTCAGCCCGGCTGCCCTTCTGGATTACAGAGGTGGGAGTCACTTTTCTGCCAAGGGCCATTTGGGTTTTTATAGCATTTCCAAGTCACCCAAAATCATCGGTACAGGCAGATGGCCATGAGAAGCCAATGGGAAGCCCATGAGATGCATGTGTCTCCTGCTCTGTCCTGTCCAAACCAACTCCAAGTTCTTATAGCGCCCACAGGCCAGAAAGAGGTTCCCCACCGCTGGTAAGAATCTTCTTCAAAGTTTATTTCTTTTCTTACTTTTATTTCTTTTCCCATTGCTTGGTGATGAGTCTAGGCTTGGAATGTTCTCTCCCCTTCCCCCAAATGGAGTGTGTGTCACTCTCCTATCATTTTCTCAGGCACCTGTGGTGGGTGTGTAGCTTCAGCAGCATTTACGTGTTACCTTTCCTGGAAATGCAAACATCCTCTGGTCTTGTCTGGTGACCCCCATCTTTGGGATGTCTAGGTACCTGCGCTATTGGACAGGTGCCTTGTCTGCGATGACAAGGGAGGATGAACAAAATTACTCCAAACAGCGAATTAGAAGCCTTTGTTTGCCTGCCAGGAAACCTGCAGCTTTCATAATTTTATCGCTGAAGAAAGAGTTGTCATGGCAATAATTTATATAGCTTTGAACAGCCAGTGGGTCTGTACTGTGAATACACTGCCACTGCGTGGATCAAGTACTGTCTAATGAGGGCTTTGCTCCACGTTTTGTTGGGGGGAAGCGTGTTTCCCTGGTTCTCTATGTGTAATCAATTGAGTTTCCCAACCTTTGGGGATTTCTGTACATATTAAATTTTAAGTTCTGGAGATGCTTCTGGTTGCCAGGAATTGCCCTCTGCTTACCTGCATGCGCAGTTACCTCAGTGCTTGGAATTTGGCTGCAAGCACCTATGAGATTTAAATCTTAGGAATTCTAAAAAAAATTAATTGAGCCCTTAAACAGTTTGAGTGCTGATTGTGAGTAAGACACAGCGCTAGGTCCTGCAGATGCCAGAATGGATGCTGAGATAGGTACCTAGAAACACAGCAGGTGAAAAGTTGAAAATAGATGGGAGCTCTGGTTGGCAGGATGATTTGCGTAGACTGGAAGTACTGTGACTTAGCACCTTCAGTGCAGACCATGTAAAAGTGAAACTGGTTTGCGAGGCATGGCAGCCCTTGGCAAAGTTTCTCTTTCTGGTTTCTTTTCTTCCTGCTGTCCTTATAAAAGAGCAGCAGCATAATGTTGTCATTAAGAGCTGAAATTGAGACTCCTTCATTTGAGCACATTTCCAATCTTCCCTGGGACACAATTGCCTTACTATTAAATGAGGTTATAAAATTATTGTTTTTTACAGATTAACTCTGAGGCCTAAATGAGTTAGTATACACAATGTGCTGAGAGTACTGATTGTATAAGATATCAATAATGACTCTAGTGTTATTTTTATCAGTATGATGACATAATGTTCCATTTCAGCACAGCTGGTACATCTTGCTTTCCTGGTTTAGTTCAACTATGAGCCTTTCTAATCAGTAATAAGGCTCAGAGATATGGACTCTATCCATCCTTCCATTCATCCATCATAAGTCCATCCATCCACCCACCCAGTAATCATTTATCCAGTAAGCCAATCTTGGTGGCTAAAGGTTTAGGTCTTGGATTCATGATAGGTAGACAGCCTAGAGCAAAAAAGAGGAAGATTATCACTATAGAATTAGAGGACTTCAAGGAGCAGTAAAATTGCAAAAAAGTAAATTTCAGTACTGGTATCCAGCTACCGATATCTTATTATTTGGTCAAGTATTGATGTTAAAAAAAATAACCAACTTACATTGTGCACCATCGTATTTTTAACATCCCAAACAGTAGGAAACACATCAGAATAATATCATAATAAATAAGAGTTTAAAGATACATTTTTGTTGGGTCAAAGCTGATTTTCTTTATGTAGGACATAACTGGTACTAAACAATAGCTTGCTGAATGAGTACAGCATTTGATTGTTTTTCTCGGCTTCTGTAGACCATGAACCTTTGCAAATTAGTCCTTTGGAGTGGTGGAGGGACAGGATGGTCTTCCAGATGTGCTATTGAATTGGAGTCTGCAGACACCAATTTTCATGCATCTTCTAGGGAGGAAAAAAAAGGCACACAGGTATAAAGTTATCTAAGAAGAGGTGATGAGCATGGTGTGGCGAAAGGCTAAGGGTATCCTTTTACAAATTGTGGGAATGAATTTTATTAGCTAAATCACAATTTTGATGAGCTTTGTGATCCTTACATACTTTGGAGTTGAGAGTGATATTTCTGCAAATTTCAATGAACTTTTATGGCTGTCAAATACCCCAGGAAAAGCAAGACTTGGTCCCAGCAAAGATAATAAGATAGACAGATAGAGGTAAAAACAGAGAGAGCCTTTATTCTGAGGTCATGTTTTAACAGTGCCCTTTGCTCACCATGATCTTGTTTTCAAGGAATGTTACTTTTTTCACCTTTTATCCTTTATCGTCTCAGCACACAAGTATAATAGACTTAAATCAGCAGCCTGCTTCATCCTAAGGCTTATGCTATAGCATCAGGTTCTATAGTTTCTCTTAATTTTAACCAAGGACAAACAGTTGGGTTTTTTTTTTTACTAGTTTCATTGACCCTTGGACCCTGACTAAAAAAGTGGCTGTAGTCCACCTGAGTTCGTAAGATTGAAGGTGACAGAATTTCTTTGCCTAGAACATAATATGTCATTCTAAAATGAGGGTGATATGCTTCTAAAAAAAGGCCTGGATTTGAAGGACAGACAGTGAATTGGTGTGGGAGGGTAGGGTGAAAGATACACCTCTTTACCTAAGACTAACTTTGTAACCCTGGATCTCCTGAGGTTGGAAAAGGTGGACTGATGTGTCACATAGTTTTATACATCCGAGCCCCGGTATGGGCAGACGATGACAACAACAACATCATCATCAACAACAACAATAAATCTATAAACAAAAAAAAATCCATGCTGGTAGCTCACTCCTATAATCCCGATACTTTCAAGGTTGATATTGAGAGGACGGTGGTTCAAAGTCAGACTAAGAGTTCTTGAGACTCCTTCTCAATAAATAACTGGTTGATTGAATAGAAGGTGACAGGTACCTGTCATCCTTGCTACTGTAAGAAACCTAAAATAGACAGATAGGGTCAAATGTATGCCTAGCAGGAAGAGAGAACCTTTCTCAAAACCATGCAAAAGAGGATAGAGGCATGGATTAGTGATAGAATAGCAACTAAGAGGCCCTGAGTTCAAATCTCAGTACCAATGAATTCAAACAAAAAGCCTTCAAGCTTATCTTCCCAACTGAGATGTTTACATGTGTGATGGTTGCTGTAACAAAACACTAAGGCTGGGTACTTTATAAAGAGATTAGTTTATGATTCTGGTGAGAAGTGGCTCCAAACAGCATGTCCAGGTGAAGAAGAAACCAAGTGGTCTTGCTTTATAGCATTCTGCTCTTGAGACAGTTAACTCATTCCATGGGACCAGCACTAATTCCTTCCGATGACTTTTTACGACCTCTCAACACGACACTGGAGTCCAACCCTGAGGTGCATGATTCTCTGGGGAAAAATAACCATCACTTTGTAGTTTTTGTCCTTATCTCATTGCATATCCATAAACATGTGCTAATTAGATCAGGTCTACAGATCACACTGTGTGGTAGTGGTTTAAAAGACACAGAACCTAAAGACTTTATGTCCCATTGACTTGGCAGTCTCCAGGTCCAGAATCTCCAGGTAAGAATCGCTATTCTGATTCATCAAAATGGGGATATTAACTCTCTCAGCCTGTCAAAGCACACATAGGAGAAAGACATTAGTATAAAAAGATGTTAGTATAAAAAATTAGAAATGACCATCAGATTTATGTATGAGGGATTGGTTCATAAGACATCAAGAAATTGCTGAAGCAAACAGGAAAAGTGGATATCAACAGCAGCCCAACACCTCAGGATAAGCTAGAGAATTCCAGAAAAGATACTTCTGGGGTTGAGATCTTTCAGAGCTGTGACTCTCTGGAAGACAGAAATGGCTGTGGTACAATCTTGCAGAACTTTCTAGAAATCTACTGTGTAGGGTGTCAGGGGACTTTCCTATCAAGCTTATTAAGGTTATGAATATCATGGGGAAACTTCTGGATGCTTAAACACAGGAATCTTTCCAATCCTATTCTCAGATTCTCATTTTATCTTTGGCTACCTGTCCCCAACTGCACTACACTTCAGTATGAAGCAGGTCAAGTCCTTGTGTAGAGTGTGATCCATTCTCAGGTCCCTTGAAATTCATTTTTAGAATCTGAGGGATGTGAAGGAGGTTATATATCTTCTGAAGACATCAAGGCCTTTCTCCAGAAGGTCTTAGGGCTCAGGGATAGCAATAGGGTAAAAAATATAATTAGCTTGGTAGTTTCTAAGCTATATCTCAGAGGATATATTCATTTGACTTCTTTAGGATGCAAAAATATCAACCAATCCTTTCTTTTTTTTTTTTTTTTTTTTTTTTTGTCGGTCGTGGGGCTTGAACTCTGGGCCTGGGTGCTGTCCCTCAGCTCTTCAGCTCAAGGCAAGCGCTCTACCAGTTGAGCTACAGCGCCACTTCCGGTTTTCTGGTGGTTTATTGGAGATAGGAGTCTCACAGTCTCTCCTGCCCGGGCTGGCTTTGAACCGCGATCCTCAGATCTCAGCCTCCTAAGTAGCTAGGATTACAGGCGTGAGCCACCGGCGCCCGGCTCAACCAATCTTTCTAATTAAAAAAAAAATCATGGGAAAAACACCAAAGAAACTCGTAAACATAAAAGGAAGGGTTGAACAACCTGAGTTTGAAGGTTGAGGTCTCAGCCTAGAAAACAGTGTCCTTTCTCCTTTTAACTCTAGCTAGGAACTCAACTCAACTCAGCTCCTGTGAGAATGAATGCTCAGGTTGCACCACCAGGCATGAGGGAGGCTTAGCAAACCAAGAGGTACTGTCCATGGATGGCCTCAGGCACAGAGTTATTTAAGGATGGCTTTGTCCAACTGTAACTTGAACTGAACAGCAAGCTCCCTGGCATTCTGTTGATCCAGACAGCCAATGGAGATAAGGCTGTACAAACATTGGACCTTTAGTCCAATGTTGCTCACCAACTACTTGAGCAAGTGTCTGGGAGCAGCCAGCTCAGTTCCCTCAAGCAATAACTCAGTCTCATTTGGGAACATTCAGTATGTGACTAGTAAGAAATCCATTTCCATCAGATAAATCCTGGAAATAATAGGCGTCTTCCTGATAACTCTCCTCATCCTTTTTCAAGCAGTTGAAAATGGTAGTTAATGCAAAGGCTGTGTTTATTGGTTCGTGAAATAGAATGTGTGCAGCCCTTTGATAGAGCATCTTGATGGGAGTGAAGGTATGGGAGGGGGCAGGAAACAAACTTCTCATTGAAGACTCAATTTATTTGACAAAGTGCTACAACAAAGAAGTCCTCCTATATATGAAAATCTTGGGCTTTTATTTGCTTCGCCAAAATAGAGACAATAGAGCGGGAGCAGGTGTCTTCTCTATTCTTCTCTCAGAAGCTCTGCCCAACTCTTCTTATTGTTCACCTCTTTTGTAAGGCAACCACCGGATCCAGATGACATTGGCTGTTATACTCAAGGACGCAGCTCAGAGTTTTCCTGTCACTCAGAGTTCTTAATGAGAGGCAACAGGGAATATTTCCATCTGAAAATCCTCACTATCCTCAAGGAGACACTGAGGCCTTTTGAGAAATAGAAAGCTGCTCTAACAACAGAAGAAAATATGAAACACATTTCAAAGGATAAACATTCTTATATGGGTAAGCATCCTTAATGGAAGCACCATTCCTTTTGTCAGTATCTTTGGCTTTGATTGCTGCTCTAGCTGGGTTTCACAGGGTTTTTTGATCAAATATTGGTCAGAATGGTGTGAAAGGTGAGCTGAGCTGAGATTCAAGTAATCACACCCCTCCCCATACACATCCGACCACATACACATCCCACACACATTGTTTGCTCTCAGAACCACAATACCAAACATACACAAAGCAAGTGTAATTCCACAAGTTCATACCCTCACACATAGCCAAAGTACTCTCACATATGACACAATATCACCTCCTACCTATACTACACATACCCAACAATTCCCACCATAGATTACACATCATACTTAAGTACAGCACTTCACATCACAGTTAAATATATGATAAACATACACAAACTCATATTGATCATTATCAGATATACATGTTCTATCACCAAAGCTTCACCCACCCACACACTGCCGAAAACTCACAAACAAAGAACTTCAATTTATAAAGTTATTCAGTTAGTCCTAGCTACCCAACACAAATACCACAATATACTTCCCATCCATATACAATATACAGAACTCAAACCATCCATACTTCTGGCTAATTTCTATTACCCTCATGGTGCTCTGAAGAGGGGCCTTTCTTCTTTTTGGGAAGGCTTTCTTATTGTTGTGAATCGTGGCTACTTACAGTCTCCCATGTTTTCCTTCCCACAAAGGAATTTTTAATTTGACTATAAGGTATTGTCCCATGTTAGGACTTTTCTGTCCTTTCTGGAATCACTGTGCACAGCAGGACATCTTGGACTTTGTCCATTTTTGGTGGCTGCACAGGTCTCGAGTCTGATTTCCTTGGAGTGGTAGTGAAAGAGTTTTATGGGCAAGAAAACTGTGCATTAAAGAGACAGGCTTTAGCAGAGGTGGCTTGACTTCCCTTAAATTCCGATGCTTGTTATTGTTGCTGGGGAAAATGGTGTCTTGCTATGGCCATTGTCATGAGCAGATGGTTCAAGGTGAGATCATGTGAGTAGGATTCAACAAGAAAGTGGGGAAGAAAATGATGTGCAATGTTTCTAGCTGAAGAAATGAGTGTGTTTTCTCTACTTTTCTTCCCCTTGCTGCCTGGACTTATGAACTCTGAGTCTTCAGTGGATGGCAAAGTCACATGACAGCAGAAGTGAGAATCCTGGGATTATTAAACAAAGGAAACAATTCCACCGACCAAGAACACCCAGGCTGAACTGTGACCTGACAGAAAAGACATGCCTTGTATTTTGAGCTACTCTCATGTGAGATGTACTGACTACAGCAGTAGAGATCTCACTAATGCACACCTTATATTCCGCACACACATAAGGCACACACACTTCCTCGGTCTCATGTGGGAGCTTCAGGGACTTGGATGCTGTACCAACCAGCACACACCAGTAGGTCCCTGGATCTGTGAATACGCTGGGCCATTGAGGAGACAGTTACGGTTAGCAAGTTCTTGATGATTTTCTGGAGTGTTCTTCCTTTCCCAAGGTCAGGAAATCTGTGTGAAATAAGATGGGTGAGTGAGGAGGTGGAAGAGAAGGCGGCAAGCTGGGGTGAAAGGGTTGAGGTGCAGAGGTGGGTCATCACAGAAATGGACGAGGGGGGCAATTTGCAGAAGGTGATGGCCAGCGGCGCGGTAGAGTTAGGTGGGATGGAGTTTGTTGAGTCCTTGCCAGTGATCTCTCCGTTCTGTCTCCTTCCCAATTTAAGAATGGGCTTGAAGCACCCATGTAGGACAGAGGGGTTCCTGTCAGCACAGGCTTATCCCTGGAGGAAGTTAAAACGATGGACAACCACAGAGTTCAAGGTTCCTTGATGCTGCCATCATCTCACCCTCTGTAGCTTCATGAATGTGAAACAGAAGGGGGCCAAGGCCGAGAATAACCAGCTCACTCCTCGCTCATTATGGAATTCACTTCTATGCTAAGAAAAGGTCTTTTCCAGTTTGTATTTTTAATATTTAATTCTTAAGCCTCATTACTTTTGTAAGTTTAAATAAATATTTTAAGTGTACCGTCTGCTCTATCTGCCTAAATTTCTCAGCAGATGGCCTTGCTGCATTAACAAGGACTCTTGAGAACATCAGATATGAACTTTTATATGTGCTCTCTCTCTCTCTCTCTCTCTCTTTCTCCTTCCCTCCTTCCTACTCTCCCTGACTCCCCTCTCTCTTCTTCTTCTTCTTCTTCTTTTATTTTGGTCCTGGTTCTGGGGCTTGAACTCACAGCATCCTACTCTTGCTTGGCCTCTTTGGCTCAAGGCTGGTGGCCTACCACTTGAGATATGTCTCTAGTTACAGATCATTGCTGGTTAATTAGAGGTAAGAGTCTTATGGATTTGTCTATCCAGGCCAGCTTTGGATAGCAATACTCAGATCTCAGCCCACTCACTAGTTAGTATAATAGGTGTGAGGCACTAGTACCTAGTAGCGTTCTGCTTTTTCTCACCCAATGTCTGAAGACTAGGAATTGCTTTTCCTGCCTGGCTCTGAATTCGACACCTGTGTTCTCAGTTCTAGTTTTCTTTAGCTTTTCCTGCAGTTGCACCATCAAATAGTCTTTTATTATTTCTCTTCCATATTTAAACTGTCACCTTTGTCTATAAACAGGTGTGTGTCTCTTTTAAAGCAATTTGAGAGAACACTCAGAAAGTGGAAGATATTCCATATTCATGAATGTGGAGAATTAATATTGTTCATATTATCCCAGATGTTCTACTGATTTGATCCAAGTCCCATCAAAATGCCAATGGCATCCTTCATATCATGAGAAAAGGAAAATCTCTAGTGTTTGTGTGGAACCTCGAATTAAACCAAACCGAATGCTCTACCAAATAGCCAAAGTAATCTTAAGCAAAAGGGTAAAGAAGAAGATGTTGCACTACCTAGCTTCAAAAGATTCTCCAAAGCTACAAGGATCAAAATAGCAGTGATTTCCTGAAACAGACGCAGGGACTAGTAGAACTAAATAGATATGGGACCTATCTCCTCACCCTCAATGCTCATATATGCAGTCAACTGATTATTTCCAAAGGAGGTAAGAACATGAAATACAGAAAGAACAGTCTTCTCAATAAATGGTGCTGGATCTCCACAGACAGGAGAAGGAAACTAGACCCTTATCATGCACCAGTTATAAAAATCAACTCAAAATAGATTGAAGACTTACATAACACCTAAAATTACTAAACCATTAGAAGCCCACATAGGACAAAATGCTTCAGGACATTGGAATAAGAAAGGATTTCTTGACAAGATTCCAAAAATATGAGAAACAAAACTCAAAATAGGCAAATGGAATTAAATTAAATTAAAAAGCTTCTGCATTTCACAATAAACAATCAACCAAATGAAAAGACGACCTACAGGATGTGAGGAAATACTGTGAAACTATACATCTGACAAGAGTTTCATATATATATATATATGAATATATATATAATACATATATAATATATATATGTATATATATATTATATATGTATACATATATGTATAATATATGTATACATATATTATATATGTATATATAATACATACATAATATATATATTATAAGAATGCCAGAAACTGGATAGCAAAATCAACCAAAAAATCCCCAAATGACCAGGTATGATCCAGAACTGGACAGTGGACTTATATAGACATTTCTCAAGAGAAGAAATGGACAACAGATGTATGAAAAATGATCAATTTCATTAATCATTTGGAAAATACAAATCAAAACCACACTAGACATCTTCTCACTTCGGTAAGAACAGCTGTTAATAAAAAGACAAGAGATAACGAGTGCCAATGAGGACGATGTTGAGCAAAGGGAATCCTCCGACAGTTCAGCTAGAACTGGGAATTGGCTCAATCACCATGTAAAATGGTATGAGGGTTACTCAAGTTATTAAACGCAGAACCACCACAGGACTGTGCCATCCCATTACTGGCTGTACGAATACAAAGGAAATGAAATCTGTATATGGCAGAGACAGTGGCACTCCTATGTTTATTGGAGCACTATTCACTGCAGGCAAGAAATGGAAACAACCTGTCTATTAACTGACGAATGGTTATAGAGAATACAACACATATACACAATGAGAAACCATTCAACCTTAACAGGAATTAAATCCTGTCATTTGTGCCATGGATGGAACTGGAGATCATTAGGTTAAGTGAAAGAACTGATTACAGAAAGATGAATACTATGCAATCTCATTCACCTGTGGAACAGGAAAGCATGATCTGATGGAAGTTGAAAGTAGAATCATGGTTACCAGCGGCTAGGAAGAGCAGGAGGGAAGATGTCTAGAATGGAAAGGAAAGACGATGCATTACCAAGGAGAATATGTTGTACTGCCTTTTATTATCTTTTAACTTTTTCTTCTTTGGTGGTTAATTTTATAGGCCAACCTGACAGGCTGCTCAGGTAGCTGGGAAAACATTATTTTGCATTGTACCTGTGAAAGTGTTTTTGGAAGACATTAGCATTTGGGTCAGTAGACTGCAGAAAGAAGCTGTGTGTCTGGGCATTGCCAAATCTGTTGAAGGACTAAATAAACAAAAGAGACAAGCTATTATTAAAGCTTCCAAATGGCTCTCAGTGAGAAGGACTATCTAAAAGAAACATTTTACTAGTCTGATGGCTTAGAAAATTTATTTTCCCTAATAAAATAATATTCAATAAAGAATAAAGAGGTTATAAGAACTTTTTATATAAAAATAAAGGCCAAAGATAGAAATATTACAGTAAACAAAGATATATAAAACACATTTAAACAGATCCTTTTAGAATTCAATATTGTTATATTTTCTTTTTTGGAATGAGTCCTATGGTTCTTGAAATTTCTGTAACTTTCCTTCTAACTGTCCTTTATCCTTGCTCATAACTTTGTAGATGTTTAAACATGAATATTTTGTTGGGGGAGAACATGTCATCTATAGGCTTAAATCTTCCCTTATTCTATGTAGACTTTTTAGTGGTTTTATTCAGAACTTAACACTAGTTCTCTTTGCCTCCCTTTCCCTACATCACCTATTATATATCCAGACCATCAGCACCACTGACTTTTCTAAAAAAGAATTATACCGTTAGCTCCTTTCTGAGTATTTTAATGTTTTCTTAGAAGGTTAAGAATAGTATGTTCAAAACTAACTCATTTCTTCTACCATTCATATTTCTCTACCCAGGTCCTTACAAGTTTCATAAGCTAAACATGTAAGACTAGAGATTTTATAGTCTCTTTGTACAATAAGTACCAAGTGCTGTTGTCTAGGATAACTCTGACTTTTTATTCTCTTCCCTATCCCAAACTCCCAATTCTTAATCCAGGCACAGATCACCTCTTACCCGGGGAACTACAAAAATAAATCTTTGTTGTTCTCCCTCTGTCCTTCTCCTTACCCAACCTTAAACACACCGATATATCTTGTCACTAGAGTAGAATGATTCTTCTATAACACCAATTGATTTTTAGCCACCAAATTCAGTAGTTTTTCTCTTATGGCATACTGAATAGATCAAGACAATGATGTGCCATTTCTTCTGCATAGGATGCTCTGAGACTTCCTTCTGCCAGTGTGGGGTGCAGTATCCTCATTCCTAGGAGAAGCAGTATACCTCCTCTTACTCATTGTGCAAGATTCATGTCCTGAGAAAGTTCTTCTCAAATATTGGCCTTTTCAAGATTGCTCCTAACAAATATAAGAAGTTGTACCAATGTTTTCCTAAGGACAATGGAAAAAGAGTTACCTATAAGAACAGAAGAAGGAGAAATAAAGGATGAAGAAAAATAAAGGGAAAGAAAAGTATAGACAGATGTAGGAAGGAAAGTTTACTATTGACCACACTATGTCCTAAAATTAGAGAAATTTAAAACAAGAAGTATTAAATATATGTTTGTGTTTGAGATCACATCAAAATATTCATTTGTGTTTGAGATCACATCAAAATACTTATGCATGTGACTGACTAAACACTAGAATCTAACACCATGCTTAACCTATGAAGTTAACATTTATTAGAGGAAATAAATGTGTTTTATTCCTGCTATTCTGCCTTTATTATGATCTAGAGCACAGTGACACTGTTGTAATGCCAGAATAAGAGAAAAATTAGCATTTCTAGTGTATCTTAATACATCTTGACCATCAATGAGAGTAACAGGTATTGTTTGATTTGTTTCTTTCGTATCTCATCTTTCCATTTTTTTATTTTACTAACCTCCTTAGAGTTTTCTGGTTAAATGTATCCCACCAGTTTTGAATTATTTTCTTGAGGGAAATGAGTAAGGGGAAAAAACTCTATTAGGGGAAAAGTTTGCAGGAATTTGAGTTAGTCAAAGCACAAATGAAAGAGGATTAAATTCGATGAGGCAGTTTCGATTCTAAATATTTTTTTCCCAACTCTCCAATCAAGACAAGGGTCTTGTTCTTAAGAGAGTTTTAATCTAATTGAGAAGACAGAGTGCATACATAAAAAGATGAATAGCACTATGGGGAATCCAAATGAGTGGGCTGGTTAGTAAATGCTTCAATTTTCAGAACTGGGAGTAGTGTCTAAAAGCTGGACTGATGGGTTGTGAAATGATCTTCAAAGAAATTGAGAGAGTATCCTTAACAGTGGGAGGGTGACAGTTAATGAGCACAGAGTTTCTTTGGGGAGTGATGAAAATCTTCTAAATCTGTGGCAATCCTTCCACAACTCTTCCATGACCATAATAAAAACCATGAAATTATATGGTATTGATGACTGAGTTCTATCTTAATATAGCTACTATATTAAGAAAAAATATAGCCTGTGATCTTGGTATCAGTTACAGAAATGGAGACTTTAGCATCTGTGGATTTTATCTTCCTTTTCTGTAAAATGATATTGTTGAGTTCATAAGTTATTCCTCCATTTAGAACCCAAATCCAAAATAGGCACACACAATAGCACGTCACATCACGTCCCTGAGTCATTGAGACTGGCATAACGACTGCAGACATGTCACCTTTGTATTTTAACAGAGAATAGTTTCGGTGTATTTGGTGGCAGCTAGAGGATCTACTGTGAGAGGAAGACATTAAGAAAGAGTGAGAATGGACGCAGAGCGATCCATCTTTGCTCATTATGCTCTTAGGTCTGTTCTGTACTGTGACTTTGCTCTGTACAGTGGGGAGAGCAAGGAGGAATGGCTTCTGTGGATAATATCTATGAGTTGGAATGACTAAACTTCCAGGTTGGTTTGGTCAGTAGGATACAACTAGGCAAGACGACTGGAAAGAAAGAACTGAGAATTCTGGGTATTCTTTACTCTGTCTTTCTGACTTGAGGCTGCATCTCTGGTAGCACCGACATTTTCTCTGTTGCTATAGCTGCTTTCATGGTTCCAGCTCCTAATGGATGATGTTCATGTTCATCTTTCCATCAACATCTTCCATTCCTTATTCTTCTAATCAAGATGAGTGTCTGTGAATCTGCAGGGTACCTCACCATCCCTTGTGCTAAATGTAGCCTTCGTGTCCTTCCAAATTCATGTGTTGAAATAACATGTCCATTCTGGTGGAATTAAGAGATGGAGCCTTTTGAGACATGATTAAGTTATGAGAGCAGAGTCCTGACCAACGAGTAAGTGCCTTATACAAGAGTGTAAGAGGAAAGGAGCTTAGGCCCGTTCTGCCCTAGTTCTATCTTCTGTCATGTGAGGACACAGCATTTGTCCCTGTCAAGGGCACAGCAGCCAAGGGGCCTCTTGGAAGCAGACCTCACATTAGACCCTCACCTGACAATGAGCATACAAACTTCTTGACCTGGGACTTCTCAGTATTCAGAGCTGTGATGAATAAATTTCTATGGTTTATACATCACCTACTCTGGGGTATTCTGTTATAGTAGCACAAATGAGTTAAGACAAGCTGCTTTCCCTCACTCAGGTACCTTTGTAAATAATTATCTATATTAATTCTCCCTCATTGAAAGTATTTTAAAGTGGTTTCTAGCTGCTTAAACTGACACAGTGTGGGTATAATCAATGTTCATTGAAATAATTTACTTAACAAATGCACAACTGGAAAAAGTTATTAAAGACAAAAGGAACCTAAGAAGTGGAGGCAATTAGCAAAGGTCATGAGTTCGATTCTACATATACAGAAGCTGGGAAAATGTGTTGATCATGAATGAACTCTGAGTAGGCGAAGCAAATTGGGACTAGCAACACAATATTTATGATCTGTTTCTATAGAAGTGAACCCCCATGCAGAAATAGAAATAACTATAGAAATCTTAAGAAAATGAAGGAAAAAATGGCTGTAGAGAGAAATGTGGAGAACCAGGAAGACTGCCTATTAAAGAGCCAATATGGGGGCTGGGAAAGTGGCTCATTGGTAGAGTGCTTGCCTTGTATGCATGAGGCCCTGGGTTTGATTCCTCAGCACCATGTAAGCAGAAAAAGCTGGAAGTGGTGCTGTGGCTCAAATGGTAGCGTGCTACCCTTGAGCTGAAGAGCTGAGGGACAGTGCTCAGGCCCAGAGTTCAGGCCCCACAACTCACAAAATAAAAGCCAATAGGACTTTTTTCTTTGGGGTGAAATATTAGGGATAGCCTCTTCTGAGCAGCAAGAGCAATGGCGTAGGAGGCAAGGATGAACAATAATGAGGGAGACGAGAGTTAAATGAATGTTAAGGCAGAATAGTCAGGGAAGAAGTTTACTGAGTTTGGCAACTAGGAGAATATTGATGACTTCGAAAGTGCAATTTCACCCATAGATTAATGGCTGATTAGACATTGCCAAATGATTAACTAGGTGTGAAGAAATATTGAATGTAAAAGTATTCAGAGATAATTTGATTTTATAAATTGTCTCAGAAATGAGAGGCAAATCTAGCACAGGAATTAAAAGAGGCAAAACAGGTATTTAGTTAGCTTTAGAAATGGAAGATGTGGGAGTCAGCTTCCTGTATACCTTGGATAATCAACTTAGAAGGAGAACAGTTTGCTTTTTTTGTGATCAACTTGAAAATGTCAGTCTGTGACCCGTTAGTCTCACTGTGTGGAGCCCGTGGTGGCACAGGGCATCATAGTGGGAACACTTGGCAGAGGAAGCAGCTCATACTGTGATGGCTGGGAAGTTAAAAAGGGACAAAGGAGGGACAGAAGAATGTGTACCTTACAGTCACCTGACTTCTTTCCACGGTCAAGTCCTACCTCTTAAAGGTCCCACCCACTCTCAGTGGTACTCTAGGGCTGGAGAGCAAGCCCTGAATACATAGAGCTTGAGGGACACTTATTCCAACCATTGCATAGTATGTTCTAGACCTACTTCATAGAGGAAAGCAAAGTACCAAAGTGGATAATGCACAAATAGAACAAGAGGAACCGCAGAAATGAAAAGAGAAACATGCTGGGGAAAGTAAGCATGATCAGGGGTCAGACACAAGGGAATGGATGGAGAAATGCTTCAGTGGAACTATACGGTAGCTATACTTTTGGAAGGATTACAGTGACAGACAATTGGAGATGCAGCATGAGGATGTTTAAGAGGCTTGTGATAGCTATCCTGGATCTCATCTAGTACAAGTGAGGCAGTTGGGATATGAGAGGCAACTGGGCAGGGAAGAGGTCAACGACAATTCCAGTACAGAGGAATAACTCATGGATGAGCAATGACCTATTGTGAGCCTCCATGAGAGGAGACAGCAAGAAATCTATGGACAGTGATTGGTGGGCAAGAATAAGAGTGTGATGGTGGATAAGGAAGGTGTGGTGGGAGAGTTACTAAGTGACTGAGTCAACACAGAAAGGGTTAACCTCTCTGGTGGTCACACTCTAGGTTTATAGCCAAGGATGGCAAATGTTTCCAGGGATAGCAGTAGGTATAATCTGAGGAGCTTGATTATTACATCTTTCATTGGAGTAAGATGTGTCTAGCAGGAAGCGGAAGAGGTTGAACTGAATCTCACAGAAGCAGTTGTAAATTAGGAGTCAGGGGGACAGAGCAGAGAAGGAAGCTGGGAAAGAGAGGGAAAGCTGGGCAGAAAATAACCTTGGACAAAAGAGCGCTGAGGGATCCCTGAGCAGCCACATCTGAGTCAGAGACTATGCAGATATGAAAGATGAAGGATCTTTCCTCCCGTGGAAAGTTGCAGCGCTTTCTAAGTTGAATTCCCAAACCCAAATGTTTCGCAAGGGGAACTACTGTATCCTGTACATTTGCATCCCTAATCGACATCTTGCAGAGTGCTCTGAATGGCGCTGATGCTTTTCCACATTTAAGAAGATGAGCCCATTCACAGAAGCACACTAACTGAAAGAGAAATTTCCGCAAATACTTCATAATAGGCACATTCACGGGTAACAAAGCACACTGAAATTTCCTAGCCGAGTATGCTTAGAAGCCAAATGGATGCATTTGGATGATTGAAGGGGGAGGGGGAAACCATGGGATCGCTCTTGTCAAGTTTTTCAATTTTTTTTTGAAAACTAGAACGATGACTTTTTTGTTCAATTTCTTGGAGATAGATGACTGCACTGACAAGTTTCAGAAATTCATTTTGGCAGAAGACTACACTATACTGGATAAGTCTTTTCTAAGGTATCTGAGGCATGGACAAAAAACACTATTCTGTTCATCCAGGATAAGCTCTTTGCAACATCAGAAGCTCTTGCTGCTCAGAGAAGCGTTTTGATCACAGACCTTCCCAACATTATTTCGATGAGAGGCAAGTGAAACTAATGGAGGCTGTCGTAAGAATTATATAAATTTTCATGCAAGAAACTTTATCATACATATGCTCTGGGCTCTCTCTCCTTTCTTCACTGTCTGTCTCCCTGAATACAACCAACTTACCTTTACCTCTGGGTGCTTTTTGTTATGGTTTAAAGTAACCTATACTGTATATTAGCAATGGGACTTGCTGCTTTAAGGAAAGTTCTATATCCAAAGACCTGGACATTCTTAAATACCATTAACAATTCCTACAAACTGACAGGGTATGTCTCTACTTCTCAGTGGGGTTCATATCTCCTCTGTGCTCTTCATTCTCTCTGCCATGTATGGCTTTCTCAATGACTATCTAACTTATCACTTCACTGTCTCCTTATTGTCATTCCCATTCACATGAATTTGGTTTTTCACAGTGATAGCACAACACACTTATAAAAACAACAAATTGTTAACCTTATTCATTCAATTGAAAAAATGATCATTTTGTACTGTTGAGTGCTATACAGGAAATAGGAGAGTCCGGTAGTAAGGCCTGAGAGTCAAATCAGCACACCAAAGAATGTGTGAATGTGTAACAGAAGAACTTGACCATTTGAGATGCCAGGAAACATCAGCCTGAGGAAGTGATCAGGGAGGACAGTTGGGAGAAGTAGTAAAAGATTGGATCTACACAGAGGAAGCAGCATATGCTAATGAGCATGGGGATGCAGGCACTCCACAGCCAAGTAGCTGAGAGAGGACCAATGGGACTGAAGCCCAGAGTACTGGCATAGATAACAAGGGTCAATCTATTTAAGTCTAACGGTGTCTTTTTAAGATGCTTCCCTCCATCCCCTGATAAGAGCATTGAGAAATAGTAGCTTTTACACATTGAATATGTGAGAATTAGATTTGCATTTTGCTTAGCCTTGGCTTTGATGTGAAATAAACAATGCATGTGGGAAGACCACATACTCCTTTGCCCCCAAAGTCCAGAAAGGAAAGTTACTTTGGATTTAAGATTATGACAATGGAAAAAAAAGAAATAAATAGATGGGTTAGGGAGACGTTTTAGGAGTGGTTTGGGGACAAAATAAACAGGAGGATGCATCAAGAAGATTTAATATCAAGGATGCTGCATCCATCTCTGGGTGGCAGACAAAGCAGCATGAATGACAGATGATGCTGACATTCCTTGGAATACAGAACACTAGATGACAGCTAGTTTTGGAGGGAAAATGGAGTCCTGCGTTCGGATGTACTGAGTGCGAAGTGACTTGGATATTTCTAAGTTTAAAAGCGGTTACTGGTTTCCCACTGCCCCAAGAATTAAATAAATTGCTTCAAAATGAATTTGTAAAACCTACATCTCACACTCTTCCTGTGTCCTGCAAACATAGACTCCTTACCTCAACCACTGAATTAACACAAATATTTCTTTTAGGCAGGTTTACTCCCTCTACTTATTTCTAGAAGGCAGAGTCAACCCTTTGATTCTTCAAGAGTCAGCTTCAGTTATCTGTTCAAAAAGGGTTTCTTTTGGCTGTCACCTAAAATTCTCTATCTCTCCCTCTCTCTCTCCCTCTCTCTTTCTCTCTAATTATTTGGGAATGTTAGTTTACTAATCTCTCCCAGATTGTGGTTCTTGGATTTTGAGGGTGTTTTGCTTATTTTTGAAACCTCTCCACATAGTTCATAAGTTAATTCAATGGCAGAATAAGTTGAAAAATGAATTTTGAAATCCTTCTTGTTTTTTTTTTTTCTGAAAATGCTTTAAACATATGTAGACTAATTTTGGTTTATATCACTAGAAACTACTGATGAACCTCCAAGACCTAGAACTCATATACCTCTGGGAGTTTTATGTTAGTATTACTGAACTAAGGGTTCAGTCAATCTTTGTTCTCTTGTTGGATAAAAAGTAAAATACAGGGCTGGAATGGTGGCTCAGTGGTAGAGTGCTTGCCTTGCATACTTGATGCCCTGGGCTCAATTCCTCAGCACCACATAAACAAAAAGAAAAAAGCTGGAAGTGGCGTTGTGGCTCAAGTGGTAGAGAGCTGGTCTTGAGCTGAAGAGCTGAGGGACAGTGCCCAGGCCCAGAGTTCAGGCCTCACAAACGGACCCCCCCCCAAAAAAAAATCAAAAAACAAAAACAAAACAAGACAAAACAAAAAAAGTAAAATACCTTCTTAATAAACCATGATACTGGGCTGGGAATGTGGCTTAGTGGTAGAGTGCTTGCCTAGTAAGTATGAAGCCCTGGGTTCGATTCCTCAATACCACATAAACAGAAAAAGCCAGAAGAGGTGCCTGTGGCTCAAGTGGTAGAGTGCTAGCCTTGAGCAAAAGAAGCCCAGGGACAGAGCCCAGGCCCCAAGTTCAATACCCAGACCTGGAAAAAAACAAAACAAAACAACAACAAAACAACCCCCCCCAAAATCAAACCATGATATTTTCATGAGATTTATTGTTTTTTTTTTGTTTGTTTGTTTGCTTTTTGTCAGTTGTGGGGTTTGAGCTCTGGACCTGAGCACTGTCCCTGAGTTCTTCAGCTGAAGGCAAATGCTCTACCACTTGAGCCATAGCACCAATTCCAGTGGTTAATTGGAGATTAGAGTCACGCAGACTTTCCTGCTCCAGCTGCCTTTGAATTGTTATCCTAACATCTCAGCCTCCTGGTTAGCTAGGATTACAGGTGTGAACTACTGGAGCCAGGCTAGTATCATTTTAACATGACCAAGAAGTAAAAGAAAGCCAATATCAAAAAAGTGTGGCACTTAAACAATGATTTATCCCAAACATAGAAATGATATAAGTTCACTGAAAGAAATATAGAAAAGTATAACAAATATAAAAAGCAAAGAAAATTCAGCATTCCATGAGAGACACTTATAACACTTTACTTGTACATCTTTCCAGTCCTTTTTCAATATAAGCATAAATGTCCTTAAGCACTCAGAACGCAGAAGACTGTTAGACATACCAAAAGTCAGTGTTCCAAGCCACGTTCTGACTGTCTCTCCTTCATTGTGCTATGACACATACATATATACATATCTATACATCTCCATCTATATAACATATGCATATATATGAATATATACATATTATGTACATATACATATACATATATGTATGCCCATTACTCATACAAACCAAGTTAGCTCTAGACCTAGGACATTTGTCAGAAGAGTGTCTATTTATTTTATAACAATAAAAAAAATCCTCCCTGTTTTGTTTTTGTTTGGTTTCTAAAAATGATAGTACTTTAAATCATTTGGCATAGTTTAGTCTTAATATGTCAGAGTGGTTTGTTAATTATTAGACATCTTTCCCCCAAAGTGTTTGTTCATTCTCTCATTATTCACTCGGTTGCTTGGCTGAGAAGAAATGTCACAATAATTGCCTGTGAATTTCTCAGTTTTAGTTTTTAAAGCAACATGAATTCAGCCAATATTTCCCTTGCTTTGTCCGTGTCTGTGCCTCATCCATCCATCTGCTCTTGGCACGGACTTAGCAGTTTGCTTATAGTTTATTCATGGCCTCAGATCCCTATTTTCTCCCTTTTCTTGTGACTTAGAGTGAATTTTGTGGTAGTCTAAAAAAGAAGACTAAACACCAAATATACCACCCCTTTTTCAGCTTCCTCCTCTCCAATTCTAGTTGAAGCTATCCTTAGACACCTTGCATCTTTATTTTGTTTTCCCCAGACCCTTCTTACCTAGGAAGTTGCTAAAGAGTTATAAGTGACAGTTGTGCTAAGAAACCATGTTCTGGGGAGATGGCTATATATTCAGAGGGGTCAAGCAATGGATTTCTTAAGCTCCTTTTATCCAGAGGATAGAGTCTATCAAGTGTGGGTCAAACAAATGAGTTTCACATGTGTCTTTCTTAGGAGTGTTACCATTGGCCCAGAGGCTGGAGCACTTACTTGGAAGAGTCACTGAGCAGAGGGCTCAGTGCTCCCTCAGTAGTGCTTTTTTTATTGCTGTTTAAAATCATCTAGGGTCATTATGGTATTTCCTCCTCTACAGTTTTTTTTATTTTTTGTCTTAGTTTTCTTTAAAATGGTAATTTATGAATCTCTCAGTCTGTGTTAAATTTACGACTATCCCCTCTCTTCCATTCTAAAACATAAGAGATTTTCGTTTCAGTGTTGGTCCTGTAAAAAAAATCTCAGAATATGCCATCTCAGAATATGCCACTTTGGCATAAGGTTTATTTTAAGTCAAGGGCATTAAAAAAAAAACACAAAAACATGCAGCCGATGTAAGGGCACTCTGACTTTTCTTTTTCTTTCTGGAAGCAGGAGGCAGCATTCCCATGTGAAACACGGCCCTTCCTGTGTTAGAAGGAAGGTAGATATTCTTATTTCCAGAGATGGAGAGTGATGGCTGGGAGAAGTCTGGACAAATGGCTTGTTAAATTTGCCCGTATCTTTCCAGTTGCTTTTCCAGTTAACTGCTCCAGCCCCAGCCTTTTGTTGTATCATGGTTTCACTTTGCTAATGTTTGTCCATCCTGAAGTAGAAGTATGCTTTTTTAAAACTCTAATTGTTTCTTTGAGCTTTCATTTTTCTAGAGAAGACTCTCATGTATGTATTAAAATTAAAAAAATAGAATTTGTAGACTTTTCTCTTATTAATCTGTCTTTTGGTAGTCTAATTTATAGTCACAGTCTGAACCTAGGGTTTACAAAGATAAATGACTTTTATCTTTCTTATAGTTGTTCCTTGCATAATTTCATTCTTGTTGAGAACCCAATTTGTACCATAAATGCAAGCATAACCTTATGATTGAGAGTATTGGTTCATAATTAAATTTTCTTTTCTGCTTAAAGAGAAGAATGCATCCTGTGGGTGCATTTTTATTTTGGGGGGTTCTATGTTTAGTATTTACTGATTTATTTATGTTTAGTTTCTCATTTATTTTTATTTTGATTCCTACAATTATAAAATGGTAAGCAGACAATTTCTTGGATTTGGCAGAATTTCTTTCATATAAGGATTTCTTTCAAATAAGTCCTTTATTATGAATGGGGATGCAATTTTATTTTCAATATAAAAAACAAAAATAGTATCTCCAAAGGGCATCTACCTTCAGTTATTTTGCTATAATAGAAGCCTTTGCCTCTAGCTTTCTCATGGTTGATTTCATCTGATTTTTCCAGCTTAGGCCTCATTTCAGTCTTTCTCTGACCACAATTCTTTACCCTCCTCATTTTCATTATTGGTTTGAGACTGTTTGAACAAACAGCATTTAATTGTCATCTGCCTCCCCATTCCACCATATCTATTTTATTTGTCTATGTATTATTTAGCAACTATTATTATGTGTGACATGTAATTTTCTCTGAACAAATATTTGCTGAATGAATGAATAAGCAAAAGCCACGAGCCAATGAGTCAAGGCTGTTTCTGATTGCTTTACGGAATATGAATGATACTTTCACCTGCTTACATTGGTCAATTAAATTATGACCAATGGAGCTTTTATTAGTTGATTTATAAAGAGTCCAATGGTAACATAAATTTGGTGATTGCAGAATTATATAAACTTATTACAATTCCATTTCTGGGTTCCTTAGAACTTTCAGCTTTCTAATCTGCATCTGTAAAGGAGAGTTATTGTCTTCAGAACACTCAAAATTATTTTGATGTAGAAATTGTCCAAACCCACAGAAATGTAGCTTGGAAAACGCGTGCTTCCTCTGTTAGCAGGTGGGACCTACTAAGTAACAGATCATAGAGCACTGAGAAATCAAGGTGCACAGTTACCGAGAGTTAGTAATACCTGGGTTTGATTCAGAGATGGCCTCAGGAAAGCCCTTAAGGCTGAAGTTACTAGATATATCATGGGTCCAGCCATTTGGGACTCAGAGACTTTGGGCAAAAACTGTTTTAAATCATGGCACAGGCCTTTCCACAGAGATGATCTGCTGCCTCCCTTGCTCTGCTTTTTTTGCAGAGCTGGCAGCATCTTGTGCTTTTCCAGGTCTATCCTGTTAAGACTGTTATCCTACAGAAAATCCTGTGCTATAATGAGTATTTTTTCCTTTCAAATGCAGCTTGCTCATCTTATTCCACCCTTTCAGGAATCCCAAAGTAACATGCTGCAAAGCAAGAGATTCTTGGAGATAGCCTGCAGAGAAGGTCTGTCCAGAGAGAAGCTCTCTTGGAGGATAACTCCTCCATTCTTTGCCTCAAGGTGGCCAACATCTGGGGCTTCCTTCCTCTCCTGGTGACACAGATCTTCTGCATAACCTTGTGGGTGGACATCCATCTTCCCAGAACTACACTCTTGGAAACAGGTAGAATTGGTAAATGGACAGAAGCCTTCCAGATATTGCTCGGCCTGTGCAATGCCATTCTTACCTCCCAAAGTCTAGTAGTGACAGCGTTATTATTGCTCACTTCTCTGGAATAGCCTACACACAGTCCTACTGTACAAAGATGGACAGTTTTCAAAATCTCCATTTGCTTCCATCTTGATGTCTGCTTATTCAGGTCAAATGCAACTCTATTCCATATAACAGGCTTCTATCATGGTGAAATGTGTCATTTGTCAGGAGAGGGTGTTTACAACATGGGTCATTGACTTCTCTCTTTTTCTGAAGGTGCCCCTTAGCTGCTGAGAATTGCCACTGAGGTCGTATTCCTCCAGACCTTTTGACATAGTTAGGGTAAACCATTTGTGTGTGGTGCAGCCGTAGCACTGGTAGATTTTTAACAGAATACTATATTATTCTCACATGCAGTCCACCATTTTTACCTTTAAATCAGGTATGAAAGTATTAAAGACTTAGATGCTAGTGTCTTCAAGGTACTGTAGCCTCATTGACAGTTATTTTCCTTTTATAACAAGATTGTGACAAGAATATAAAACATTTCTGATATGCCTTGCACATTATTTTACATGTATTAGATACTCAATAATTTTTAATTTTTGTCTCTCTAATGCAAAGCAAACAAGTATCTGTTTACCCCTAATAGCCAATATTTCTAGGCTAGGTTATAATGTTTCTGGGTCAGATTCCAGCAGTTGTCAACTCTACATTAAATTCTTCTGTAGGTTACATTGCTTGGAGGGAGGAAATTGGAGTTTGCATCAAGTTTTTAGATCAAGTATGAATGAAAGGCCGGATACCCTCTCCTCTGCAGCTCATGGACATGCTGTTAAAGGTTAATACCTTTAGCTTTCATAACGCTTCCATTTCAGAGGGTCATAATCGCTTCTTTCAGTAAGGCAGGCAAATAGTATTCTTGTTCCTGATGACTTGGATTAATACTGAAAGCCTCTTCAGGTTGATGTCCTGGAGGATTTGAGAGAGTTCCCTGTATACTGGAAATGACTTCAGCAGTGAGATTGGAACACAGGAGCTATCTCTTCCATAATCAGCTCACCTTCCTGTCACTCAGAGTCCAATTAAACAAGCCAGTTGGTCTTGTTTCAATTGTCAGCAGAGCTGGCTTTCACTTTTAATCAGCCTACATATCATGTGGCCTTTTAACTTGTCTCTAGGCTTTTAATTTTGTCATAAACGTGAGGGGAGTGGGAGTTGAAAAGAGTAAGCTTAAGAAGAAGATGTATAGGCAGATTTTTACCACCTTTTCTCTTTCCTCTGTGAAAATGCTTATGCCACGTGTTCTAACTAGGGATCATTGAGCGACTTCTGAGTTTTGTGGGAGATTTTCATTCAGGAAGATGTTTTTAAGGTCTTTTTGCTTGTTGTTACTCTTCTCCTCTCTTGAAAGCACATAACTTCCATTTAACTAAGAAGCATGCTCTTTACCTAGAAATTGGCGGTGGGGAAAAAATAGGTGCTTGAAAACAGGGATGTACTGTCTCTTTTGGAAAGAGTTGCAAGTGTATGCTTTCCATCTGTGGGTATAGTCTTGTAATGAGAGTTCTCTCCATGGCTCTGGTTATGTGAGATCCTTTTTAGGAAGAAAATAGACCTTGACACAAAGGGAGAGGTAAGGCAAGTGGGCACCAGAAAGGCACATAGTGGTGGAAAAAATGATGAACTAAAGATTTCATAATGCACATGGCTCCACAGGCCAATGCCAATCAACACTTACACTGCCGTTACACTTCAATTACACTTCAGTCACACCTTGAAGTGAGGTTACAGCACCATTCACAAAGGAAGTCTCTCAAAGATGAAGTAATTCTTGGCTGGAGTACCCATGTCCTAGCACTTAGGAAGAGAAAAGTTTCCCTGTCATCCTAACTTTGCCTTCAACTCAGACGCAAATGGCAGCTTCCCATTAGGGATTAATAACAAACTAAGGAGAATTAAAAATAGTTTCTAAGATTTTATTTTTAGCAATACGACCTATGAGGTATCCCATTGACCTTCCAAAAATGTGGTGAAGCAAAATTTAATAAGACGCTTAGGTTGCATAGCTGAGTTTTGAAAACAAAGGAAAACTACTCTCCAAGAGGAAGCTGAAATGAGCTAGCCGAGCCAACTCTGGCTGGATTTAGTGACCAAGTTTCAAGGAAACTTGGGCTCCCTAAGATGGAAAACCAATTAACTTCATATAAAACCAGAGTCATAACACTTAATAAAAGCATGGACTGAAGAAAAACATGTATCCTTACCAGCAAAGGTAGAATGTAACCACGAGAAAACTGCCACGGTGGAGATGCATGACATAATAAAAAGGAGGGATAAAGTCACTTCTGAGAGTGTGGAGAACTATGCCTAGCTTTATTTGTTTCAGCATTTTGTAAAGATAATGTCTATATGCTGAGAAACTTGAGGAAGTAATACATGTTAATATAGTTCCATGGAGGCACTGAATAGAAGAACCACTGGAAAGTCTCTCAATTGGGCCCTGCTCTCTGCATAGGCCATGAGTGTCATTAGAAGTAATAAAATACAAATGCCAAGTCCTATAAAATACTTCACATAAAGAATTGTTACCAGTCATATGAATTCTTTCAAAGGTATAATCTAAATAAGTGATAGAAAGATGAATATGATAAATCAATAAGACAACCAATTTGCTACTCTAAAAACCAAGCAAGAGAACTTGCAAAAGAATAAAATATTATTTCTGAAAATTAAAGCTATAATTACAATTCAACACTTTGTAGGTTAAAGAGAAGACACAATTAAAACAAGAATTTATAACCAAAAAGCTACACATAATGAAATTCATTAGAATACAAAGTAAAGAGAAAAATAGATGAAAAAAATAGATGAAAAATAGATGAAATAGAGGAATAGAGAAATTAAAAGGTGGCAACAGGGGAAAAAAACCCCATATACTTAACTTGCATCCAGAAAGAGAAAACAAAAGACAAAGTTCAAAGAGATAATATAAAAGCATTTTCCAGAATTGAAGAAATACATGGAACTCCAACATACAGATTCCCCAAAGCAGGATACATTCCAAAGAAGAAATCTACTACACTGTTAGTGGGAGTATAAACTTGTTCAACCACTTTGGAAAGTAGTATGGAGGTTCCTCAAAAGAGCTCCCCTAAGACCCAGCAATCCCACTTTTGGGCATTTACCCAAATGATCACAAACAAGACCATACTAAAACGACCAGCACAACTATGTTCATTGCAGCATTATTTACCATAGCTAAGATATGGAACCAACCCAGATGCTCCTCAGTAGATGAATGGATCAAGAAAATGTGGTATATATACAAAATGGAATCTTATGCTTCCATCAGAAAGAGTGACATTGCTTCATTCGAAAGGAAATGGAAAGACTTGGAAAAAATCCTATTAAGTGAAGTAAGCTAGACCCAAACATAGATCCCATGGTTTCCCTCATTTGTAATAATTAGTATGTGTCTAGGATAGTCCTAGCAGATGAGCAGAATAGCTCAATAGCTATGTACATATGACCATATAAGATGATGCTAAACGAAATGAACTCCAAGATATGGAAATAAGAAGTTTCTTTTTGTTGTTGTTTTTAATGTACTATATGATTTCTTTGTTCTTTTGGTTTTTTTCCCCTATGGTTTATCCCCTGTTGCCACTGTATTTGATTTTGGTGCCCTGTGTATTGTATATATGTTTATCTGAATTAGGGAAGGGAAGGGGAGCAACAAAATGGTGAGACAAAGGACAAAAGGGGAACCCATGCCACAGTGACACTCACCAGAAAATATGTTGGAAATAAATTGTACTTGGGGGATTGGGGAGGGAAAGTGGGAGAAAAATGAGAAAGGGGGTCATAAGCTGGACAAGAAATGTACTTGCTATCTATCCATATAACTGTGACCCCTCGTACAATGAAATTAAATTCACATAACAAACTTGATGGCAGATTAAAGCTATCCTACAAAATACTTTTTAAAATTTGGAAGAACTCCATATTAGTTTTTTCCCACTTACATAGTAAGCAGTCTTTTACTATCAATGAAGTCTTACTTGTTCATTAAGCAAATATTTTTTTAGAAATGTCTTCTATCTTCCAGGCATTACTTCCTGGGTGGGAAACAGAGAATTGGAGACAAATGACCAATCAATATCTGCTGTTGTGGTGTCTACTTTCATTCAATATGCCTTTACAGCTTAGCTATCACATGCAGGGTATTAGGATAATTTATGTATAAGAAACATCCTAGGAAGAGGTGTGGAAATATCAGAGGATTAAATTTAATACAACTTCTCAATATGTTTGGTCATCAACTTTCACTAGACAAAGAAACGAACAGGAAACTGAAAAGCTGAATACCTACAGCGTATCTCAAGATGGCTATGAAAAATTCTGAAAGCTCAGGGTTGGGGATTGTGAATGCTTGTTTAGTATTCGATCTCTAGTGTATAGTGCAGTCCTGGTGTGAACTAAGAACAAGGTGCTGTGAATAAATGGTCATGGTTAGTCACCTAAGCCCAATTATTTCATACAAGGCCAGTCAGAAAAGAAAAGAAAATCAAAATCAATCACATCTTTCCTTACTCCATTCTAGACTAGAGAAAGTAAACAAGAACCTAGGAATATATTTTCTAGAACAGCAGCAAGATCTTTCAACTGTTTAAAGAAAACCCAATCTGGATTGAACAGTAATCATTATGGTTTTAAAAATTATCATCTGAATTGGTGTTTTGTCTATCTGTCAGCTTATGTATAGCACACTGAATGTCTGACTGCTTTTTTTCTGGCTATACTTTTGTCAATGAGAATCACTCACTGGTAGATCTTCTATGTTCGCGATTAAACGGATAAAGCAGTGTGTACAATATAAAAGAAAATTAAATCCAATGGCTGTCTAGCTCTGATAAAGAATATCCTTAACATTTGCTGATCTATTCACTTTTTGTCGTAAAAGGATGAGCTCTGGAGCAGCATAGCAAAGTCCATTGAAGGCAGAGCTGTGCCAGAAAATCCAGTCTGTGTTTTCCAGCCAGGAATGATGGTGTTGTAATCCTACTTAAGATCTAATTAATTTTAAAAAGAAAGCTTTGAGGGCTCAAGGAGCACATCTTTTAATTTTTCAGGGGTAGTACCTGGGCCTGGTGGGCAACCAGTGCAATTCCGATCCATTTTCTCTGTTACAGTGCAGCCGCAGAGGGAAGCAGTCAGTGGGCCACGATGTCTGCAATTGCACATATTGCTACAGGACAGAAGCTCATTGTTTAAAGATCCTAGGGTAAAGAAGGGCCTTAATGAATTCAGAGGAGCACCACAAATGGACTTAGATAAAAATGTATTGGAAATGGATTTCTGTGAACTTTAAACTGATTTGAGTTTTAAAAAATTGATGCAAGTGATAGTGGAATCATGCCCATAGGCTGAGCCACAAGAAAGGGAGACAGAGATGAGTGGCTCAAGGAATCTCAAGGTAGGATGCGAAAGGAAGCAGGCTGTGCAAATCCAATCAAAACCAACCAAACAAGCAGTAAAACCAGTTGTGCAAATGCAACAAGCAAGGCAAAGTATGTGTGTGTGTGTGTGTATATGTGGGTGTGGGTGTGTTTGTATAATACACATATACATATTAAAAATACGCACATATATGTATATATATGAATAAGTCTCTAATTACTAATTTTTAAAACTTGGAAATTTGTCAGAGTTATGGAAGAGGCAGGAATTTGGAGTGCTAGGGAATTACTTTTGGGGGATGAGCAACTGGCCTAAAATCCGTGGAGACATCATCATTGGCAAAGGCTGAGAAATGACACCCTAATTTTCCAGAAAACCTGGGCTAACACATGGATTATGAATTCATTGTCATAAAGACAGAGGCTTTTTTCTTTATAAAACTATAGCAATCAGAATCCAAATACTTTTCACAACCTCTCTTCACTGTCCTGTTGTAAATATGGAAAACACACAGAGATTTTAATTATTAGCAATCTGGCTGACACTTCATCACAAAGTCTACTTGCTAATTGAGATGAAATGTGCTTTGTCATCAACAAATTGGAGCAATATTGCGGCTGCAAAGCTACAGTTATTTGTTTTTCTCTTTTCCTCTTCAAATATGAAAACATCATTAGCTTAGCATCATTTGGTCATCATTTCCTCTCTGCATTTCAGAGCAATTCCAAAGGAATCAGCTCTTTTGGTACAATGCATTCAATATGTTGAGCTCCACTCATTAATTTTGGAAATGAAATGGTTATGCTTATTAATGTGAAGGTTTTACCACTCGTCACGCTTCCAAAGCTGAACTGAAAAAAAAAAATAATGGCATTACATGAATCCACATTGGGAAAATGTGAATAATGCCAGTGCTCTTTTTTGATGGGAAAAGTGGTTGTTCAAGGGCAAACCAAATTGTTTCTGTTCTATATGCATAGGTTGGATGAAGCAGCTTATCAAAAAGACAGGAAATAACAGAGCAGGATAACTTATAGAACTCCAATTTAGAAATTTTGAATTCTTTAGACTCAGCCTATTGCTTAGGGTGGTGTATCTAAAAATTACACAAAAAAATCAATATGAGAGGGTTTTAGAAGGCAGACAGCTTGTTGGCCCAGCCCGTTGTTTTGGAATCTTTCGTGCCAAGTCCTAGGCACTGGGAGGTTAGGCAGTATTTAACATTGTGGGGTCTAAACCAATTTCAGATTGGCATGCCTTTACATGACTTGATAGCTGGTCTCAGTGTTACTACTTGACTCAGTAAATGTTTTCTTTTTTTAAATGAAAGACTCTAGAAGAAAACAGCAAGGAGAGGCCCTTGTTTTGATCTGAGTGATCATGGATGTATGCGGACATAGTTTGAAAGAAGGATGTGCTCAGAAAAAGTGTGGAAAAGCCAATGGTGAAGAGTTTCAGATAAATTGTGAACTTTTGCTTACTCTGGATTGGTAATATATATATATATATATATATATATATGTGTGTGTGTATATATATACATGTATACATATATATGTGTAATATATCTATATTTATACCTCTATCTATCTATCTATCTATCTATCTATCTATCTATCTATCTATCTATCTATCTATCTATCTATCTATCATCCATATATGAAGTCTACAGCATTGAAAATCAACCTTTTTCTTTTCTGGAACCTCCCACAAAGCAAATTATTGATCTTATCAAGAATTATACTGATAGCTGCCAAGAGCCAGTAACATAAACAGTTTCATCTTCCATGCAATCTGTCATCTTCATATCCCAACCATTCCTTTGACTCACCTGATTTCTTTTTTTCTCCATAAAGAGTTACTTAAGTAAGGTAGTGAGTACATTTCTTGTCAAACTTATTACTCCCTCTCTTATTTTTCTCCCACTTTCCCTTCCCTCCAACCCCCCTCCCAAGTTGTACAGGTCACGTCTTGTGAGTATTGCTGTTGCATTGGTTCTACCTTTGTCTTCCCATCCATTTTAAATCACGTTATCATACACAAAATTCACATTTATTTATAAAATTATTTTCAGATACTCTGACTTGGTCTCTTTGTCAGTGCATGTTTTTCTAATTGCTGTCAGTCTTCAAGGCTTTCATACCAGATAGATTTGCTCTTCTTTGTTCTCTAAATCTTTCTTAATCGTGGAAATCCACTCTATGGAATATCTTCACAAAGAAACTGAATCTGAAAGTCTCTTATTTTACCTGTTTCTCAATATAAAATTCTCGTTTATGGAGTAGGCATTGCTTTTTATTATCCATTATTTCCAATAATCATTTTGGAGCGTTTGTATCAGATTGTGTTTGTGTACATATCAAAAATGAGGTAGGGGAAATAGTGATCAGAGGATCCCTAAATGATTTAAAACCAGCAGTGTGAACTGGGGAATGAAAGTCACTTTTCCTGGGCCTCAGTTTCTTTATTTGTAACCCAAGAATGTTGGTAACACCCTGCTCCACAAAGTATTTGAGATTCTATCATGGAAACCATCTGAATATTTTAGGAAGTATCCTGAGACATATCAAAGAAGCATATAAAAATGAAAAATAATCCATGATTCATTTTGGGTGGTACAGGGCTTTTCTCATGGCTTACACTCTACTATTTGAGCCATTCCTGCAGCCCTGCTTTTGGATAGTTATTTTAGAGTTGGAGTCTTGAGGATGTTTCTATTCTAGCTGGTTTCCAAGAGTGATCCTCAGATCTTAGCCTCTTGAGTGGCTGAGATTACAGGTGGGAGCCACCAGCACTCAGTCATAATTTTATTTTTTAATACTAGACAGAAGCATTAAATATTGCACAGTACTAGCACTATCAAGGCAGAACTGGCCTGCCTGTTGCACAGCTGGGAAAAAACCTTGACCTAGAATTAGAAATCTGCATAGCCTAGGTTTTTCAGGCAATGGGACTTTTGATGAACTCATCTTACCCATGCCACCTACTTAGAAGATACTTAGGGAGCAATGCACCTATCCAAATCCTTGCTTCTTAAGCTCAAGTGTATCACCTGATGGCTTAAAGAAATGAGACTGCCATTTTCTGGTGGGGCTTGACAGGGCTAGAGGACTATAATCAATGTAGTCAGTTCTTCTTTGCTATGTGGATTACTCTTCCATTGTTTATGTCTTGACAAATACTTGTTTTAGACTTGGAGAATACAAGTTCAGATCTTGTCAACACAAAAGAAAGAACTTACTGTGTGCTGACTCTTTTGTTAGCCATTTTATTTTCTTTTAGTGTTCATAATAACCATTCGTGAGGTAGATTCTACAACAGTAAAAAAAAAATTGCCAGACAATTTTACAATCCAGGTAAATACTAGGTATTGTCAAAACTATCAAGAGAAATTGCAGTTGCTTATGAAACACAATAAATGTGATTATGTGTATACAACTACACACAGAAATACAAAAGTCAACCATTTGTGAGATCTGCAGGTGCGTATCTATATAATAAAGTACACATATGTAAAATAAATATTGAGAATGTTTTAAAATTACATGAGTGAATCATACATGTGAATATCTAAAATTGAATAAATGTAATATCGACACAGAAGAGGTAGTTAAAACTCAGATTGGTGCTCCAAATCATTTATTGTAAGATGCAAAATACCAATATAATCTGAACCCAAATCTGATATTAATTGTTTGTAGCAAAGATCAATGCAATGGAGTGGATTTTCAGGACAGATATTTGTAATCATTTTCAGTACTAATATTTGTTGACTAGGTTAGTGATCTCAAAATATCAGCCATCTTGATGATAGAAACAAAATGGAAGGAACCAAGTTCTTAGGGATCACAGAAACTCGCAGCTCTCTTACCTCCAGAGTTGGTTTACTTGTGCAAGAAATACATTTTTATCATGTTTACATCATTTGGACTTTGGGTTTTCTCTTACTGTTTCAATTTATTTTTGTCAAGACTCATAAATAAGCATTGAAGCTATTGAATTTTACAAGCACCCAGAGGAAGGACAATGCTTGGAATATTATTTTAGGTTTTAGAAATTTCCCATCATGAGATTGTAAACGCTTCTTATGTGACACCTAATATTTTAGGAGGTTCTTCAGTATGATCTTATTTGATTTTTGTAACAAACTTGGAAGGGTAATAGGATTTTAGGCCTGATTTTAGGGACAATAGAAAATGACTCAGAAGCATTATCATATGCCCAAACTCACTGAGTGGATTAATAACATACCTAGAGCTAAAATCTAGGCCATCCCTGGCCAAGATTTTTCTGCCATTATTCTTAAATGACAGTCTACCCTTTCCTTGGCACTCAGTGGTGAGCAGGGGTAATAAGGCACTGAATTTCAGTTGTAGCAACTTAGCTGCAATTGAAATAACAGTGTTTTTTTTTTTTAAAGGAGGTTTCTGATTGTTAAGGATAACTCCTTTGTATAACTACTTAGAGAAAACAAAAATATAATGTAAGAAAAAAAAGATGTTTTCTCTTTTGTAGGTACTTCATTAAGAAGGATTAAATCTGGGAATTCTGGGTTCAAACCTAGAGTTTATGCTTGAATTTACCTTCTTACCCATTAAGTGTAAATAGGATGAAACAATGATCACTAAGGAACACAGATTTTCACCTAGTATAGAGATCATGGGCTGGCTTATGAGATTCTAGCCAGCATGAAGCTGTTGGTTCTTATTTAGGGAGATTCTTCAAGAATCTTCAGAATGTCTATTGGCTTTCGAAAAAAATATTTTTTTGCAATAATTGAAGCTGCTGCATTGAGAGAATTATTATCTAAGAATAAATAAATACACTAACACTTTGAATGAATTTGGAATAATTTCAATTTTTGTAGGTTTCCATGACAATGGATTTGATATTTAACAAATAACAAAATAAGATGCCCAGTGAAGTCTAAATTTCAAGTAAGACACGAAGACTTCTTTAGTATAAATGTTGGAGTATTTGCTTATATTGGAGTAAATGCTTATACTAAGAACTTCTATTTTCTTATCTGAAATTAAAATCTAACTGAAAGCCTGACCCTGGTGACTCACATCTGTAATCCTAGTTTCTTAGGAGGCTGAGTTCTGAAGATTGCAATCTGAAGCCATCCCAGGCAGGAAAGTCTACAAAA
Source organism: Dipodomys spectabilis (assembly GCF_019054845.1). NCBI lineage: Eukaryota > Metazoa > Chordata > Mammalia > Rodentia > Heteromyidae > Dipodomys > Dipodomys spectabilis. The sequence continues at coordinate 28,809,882 of NW_024870678.1, forward strand.
CTCTTCTATTTTAAAATTTAATTTTACTGTCAAGGTGATGTACAGAAGGGTTACAGTTACAGACATAAAGTAGGTACATTTCTTGTCAAACATTTGCTACCCTCTCCCTCATTTTTCTCCCACTTTCCTCTCTCCCCCCCCAACAAGTTGTACATCTCATTTCCAACATAGTGTCTTGTGAGTATCACTGTTGAATTGGTTTGCCCTTTGTCCTTTGTCTCACCATTTATCTCCAATTAATCCTCCCTCCCCCCAACAAAGCCAGAAGTGGAGCTGTGGCTCAAGTGATAGATCATTAGCCATTAGCTAAGAGGCTCAGAGATAGTACCCAGGCCCCGAGTTTAAGACCCAGAACCAACACATATGCGAGCATGTATACACACACACACACACACACACACACACACACACACACACACACCACAATCTACTTGGATGTCAAGTTTTATCTGGCAATCATATAGGGCAGATATGAGAGCTTGGTTTCTGTATTATCTAACTCGACCTTTTTGTGTCTTACTATAACATATACAGCATTTTGTATGTGATCTAAGTACTGTTGATCTGATGTGCTTTTTCAAGGCTTAGATTTGGAAGTGGGTTACAAACCAAGAAAAAGAGGGCATGAAGCTCCATCTTCCAGGCGCAGATCACACAGAGGCAATGCTCTTCTGAAGCTAATTGATGTAAAAATTTTCTCATTCTGTCAGCTATTTCCTGATCACCACAGGAGAAGCAACTCTTCCAGTGGCCCAGTTTTATGGGATTGCCTTGGGAATCATTGAGAAAACTCAGCCGGGAGTCTGTTCCTTCAACCATTGTGTTGATCTGCAATAAATGCCATTCTGCTTAATCTGCCTGGAATGTTCGTCTTCTCTGTAACTGGACCATGACTGATACAGTTCCCAAACTATCTTAACTATTCAGGGGATGGTAAAAAATATGACATACAAGAGCCTCCATCAGACCACTAAACCATTCTATAGTTGACTCAGCAAACAAATCATTTTTACGTTTCATCTAGTCCTACTTCACATGTAGACATTGTTTTGCATGTTGTTATCATCAGGCAGATAGAAGTCTACATCCTTCTTTTCTCCTTTAACATTATATCATAAATACTTTTTGTGCTGTTAGTTTCCATAATTATTTTAATGGCCAGGTGATAGTTTTTCTAGCTGAAGCATTATATTCATTTAATTATTCTCTTATTTTTCTTCATTACAAATAATTTCTTAGCTAGTAAAAGCCATTTATTTTTCTTTCTGAATTTTTACTTAAATAACTTACCAGCAGTGGGGTAAATGGGCCAAAGGCTGTGAACATCCTGTGTCTCTTAAAATGTTTTTCCAAATTGACTTTCACAAAGGATGCAGAAGGGACAATTTTAACTGGATGAGAAAATTTATTGATGCTTAAATTAAGGAAAGTCAGTGAATGCTAAATGACATTCAGAACATTTGAAGGTGGACAACACTACTGCTCCAACAAAGAAGAAAGTGCAGGGAAATTGGGGCAGGAAATGCACAATCACCAGACAGAAAGCCACATCAGGAAGCTTTGCTTTAAACAGAACATGACCCTCTGGTTCTTTAAATGAAGTGAATCTTAGTTCCTTTAAAATCTTAAGAAAACAGCAACAACCCACTGCCTCAGGAAGCCAAGTAGCTTTTCTAGATTTATACCTTTTTGTTTGTTTTTTTTTTTAACTGTATTTTTTTTGTCTTTTCTTTTTTGGTACTGGGGATCGAACCCAGGACGTTGCACTTGCTAGACAAGCGCTTTGCCACTGAGCTACATCCCAGCCCTAGATTTATACCTTTTATGTTTTTGTTTCTCCTTTCTTCTTATTCAGCAAAAGGTGTAGGCCATCAAGAATAAGTAACTTTCATGACTGCGTATTAATACCAAGTGCTTGTTATTTGGTTTTGGACCTGGCTTAGAAATATAATAAAACATTAATCAAATTAGTGTTTGATTAATATACAAAATGCATATGGGCTCCCCACAACTCAATAGCACTCCCATACCATATAACCAGATTAGAGGACAGTCAAAGGAACTGAATACATCTTTCCCCAGTGAAGCTGCACAAATAGCTGACAGGTATACAAAGAGCTCTTTAGTATTACCAGTCATCAGGAAAAGACAAATCAGAACCACCACCTTGAGATTCAGCTCATCCCTTTTAGAATGACTTTAGTTTTTTATTAACTTTTTTTTATTGTGAAAATACTGTACAGAAGAGTTACAATTACATGGGCAAGATAACGAGCACATTTCTTATCAAGCATTGTTGCCTCCTCCTTTGTTTCCCCTTCCCATCCCTTCTCATACTTCCCCCCTCCTCCCCCCACCCGATCCTCCTCTGCCCCCCCACCAAAGTTGTAAAGTTTGTTTTTCGACATAATGACTTGTACATCTCATTGTTGCAATGGGTCCACCTGTATCCCTAATTAAACGATTTGTTTTTGCCCTTTCCCTCCACAAATTATACCAACATCAAATACAGTGAAAGTAGGGGTTATACTGTGGGGGAGGGACATACAAAGCAACATAAAAATCATCTTATAAATATGTTAGAAACAATTGCATGAAAGAAAAAAAACATTTGAATACTTATCTTAGGGTAAAATGACTGTTTTATGTTTTGGTAAATGTTGACAAAGATGTGGAAGCCGTATAATATTCCTGGTAATTCAAATTGCCACTAAGAGTTGGATTCCTAAAGCAATTAATAATAGATTATCACTTGATCTCCTTGTATCACTTCTGAGTATATATCCAAAGGAAATTAATTTCTTGAAGGCATATGTTCTTTAGAACATTTTTTCATAATAGTCAAAATATGGAAATAGCTACTGCCCGTTAATAGGTGAAGAAATTAAAAAAAGTGATACTCAGATTTTTTTAAATGAGGAAATCATGACATTTAAGACAATATAGATAAAGTTGGGGAACTTTATGCTAAATGAAATATGCCAAACACAGAGGGAAAAAATATTACAGGATCCCATTTAAATGAGCAATTTAAAATAGATTTCTAGTAGCAGAGAGGGAAGTTGTGGTTGGCAGGTTGGAGAGAGGGCAAATGGGTATAAACTTATAGGTTCAGTGTGTAAAGTTTAGAGTATAAAATTTTAAGGTTAGAATAGTCCTAGAAATCTACTGTGCAGCATGGTATCTGTAGTTAACAATAACACATTGAAGATATAAACTTTTGCTAACGAGGTAACTTTTCTAATGAGTATTCCCGTCACAAACTAATAAGTAAAGAGAGCAGGAGGAAATAAAAAGAAAAATGCTACTGACCTCATTGCAATGCACAATGAATTTCATGTGAGATAAGAAAGAATTTTATTTAAAATAGAAACAAAAAAAACCCTGGGAGCGAAGGTTGAGAATGAAGGGGGTTACATTGATCAAGATATATTATATTGGTAAACTGCTTTGTTAAAGGGCAACTCTTGTACAGCTACAAGATAAGGTGAAAAAGAAATAAATAAAAATAAAATGAAATTCCTGAAAACAGAAACAACCCTAATAAATTCTTCCTTAGATTTAGTTCTTAGGATCTTAACATCTAGAATTTGTCCTAGTTATTTACTCTAAGTCTGGACTACATTTTTGCTGTCATATTTTTCATCAAAAATCACCCTCAGTGAGGCTGTTTAGGTGAAAATATTTTCTAGAATAAAGGTGCTTAATACAGAAGAAGTTGGGAGATTTCCTTTAGAAGATAATAATTTTGGTTATTCTTTGAATAATCAAAATAAAAATGCTTTCAAGTATTAGTCTCCTTATTACATGTTGCTATCTAGGCAGGAGAACTTGGAAAAAATTCGTTATTATGATGTTACAGTTCAACTTCTCTCTTTGCGGTCTGACTCCATTAGGTGATGCTAAGCATTATTATTTTCCATAAAGGGTCAACTAGTAGGTGTTTTCAGATTTTCAGGCCATACAGTCTGTCACAAATATTTAAATTGCCCTTGTAACATGAAAGGAGACATAGACAATACCAATGCCCATGGATAATATCGGAAATGTGTACATACAGCTGTGTACCAATAAAAGCAGAGAAACAACAACAGGCAATTAACTCATTTACCCAGTAGGTCATAATCTGCTAGCTTCTGGTTTGAAGAATCTGGTTTTAGATAATCCTCAATTGTAATCCTACTTTTTCAGTCATCCCTTAGTATTAATAAGATTATCAACTTTACAATGAAACAAAAAAACATGCCATAAGAAAAATAAAGTTTTGTTTAAGAATGAATTCTGAGAAACTGTGTAAAAGAGAAGGTAACCCATCAAGAGTAAGAAAAGACAGTGATCGTTAGAAATTAACATGGAGGAACTCACGAGAATTTGAAAGAGCTTTGGAAAATGGGTTCCTTGATGCATACACAAAAACCTCTTAGCACAAGGTTTATGTAGTTGAATGATAACTTAAGAGTCCTGAGAATAACATCTGTGGCCCAGAGCTCATTCTGTTTCCTCTCTTTCAGTACCTGAATTGATCTAACAGGTCAGTTGTAACCTAAAGTTAATGCCCTGTGAGCAATCCTTTTTATAGCTGAAAGCAGACCAACATCCTTGAGTCCCATCAAGGTGTGACTGACCGCCATGCCAGTGTGGAAGCCCTTTGGGACCTGTAGCAGTTGGGTTTTGGAATGAGGAGGAATGGGTATGGGAATGAGAGACTCCAGGATTGATGCCCTGAGTTAGACCTACCTCCCACACCACAAATCCAGTTTTATTAGTTGTGAAGCTCTCAAGCATGACATCATCCTGCCTTCTTTTCTTTTTTCCCCCCTCTATTATTTCAAAGAAGCAAATGGGCAAAAATGAGCAGGCAGAATTGTTTCCATTAGTAGGAAAGGTAACTAGCATGCTAAAGATGCACACTCACAAAATCTGGCCCCTGAGACACTAGGGAAGGAAGACACTGGGCATGTCAGGGCATGTCAAGAATCCCTCCAGATGGAGACCCTGGAGAGAGGAAAGACAATGACTGGGTATGATCTGCCTTCAGGAGCGATTAACTCACAGTTGTCCTCACCCAAACCCTAACCCCTCATCTTCTGAACATTGTCCTTTGGCTTCTGCTCCTTATCATTAGATGCCCAGACGTTATTTTGCTTCTCTTTACCTTCATCTTCATTTTCTTTTTCTCAGTTGTACCTTGGGATGCATCTTTGTCTCCCTCAGGGTTTGGTTGTAGTGAGAGTTGCTAACTCCCTTTCAATTTCAGGGACTTCTCTTCAGATTTTAAGGGTTGCATGAATGCAGAGGTGAAGAACAGCTCATCGGAACAGTAGTGACGATGGCTTTTCCTTGCCCTGTTTCTCCCCACATTTCACATGAACTTTCCTTTCAGGAGTCCTGGCCTACCAAGCCTTTGGGCATTCCACAAATGGCCAAAAATATCCAAAATTATCAGGTGTCTTTACCTTTCCAGATTTTAAATCTTATCAAGCAGTGACAGTCAGGGAACTGTGATTCTACAGATAGCAGGATAAACTGATAAACTAAAACCTACCTCAGTGACATGGGGACAGAGGGCTACCAAAGAAGGAGAAAGGAAGAAGGATGAAAGAATGAAGACTTAAGGACGAGGAAGCAACTCTCTGGCATTACAACCTTCCAGGAAACAGAAAGGAGACCCACCAGTCAAAGCCATCTTCAAGGACTCCAATTCTCCCTACTTAACCCCAGGCCGATCTCTGTAATGAGGAAGACAATGCAAGATGGTTAAGATACACTCTAGTGCTGCCATTCTGTAGCATTTCTGCTTTCTTTCTTGGTCATATTTCTCTTCTAATAAACTTTTCTATCACCTTTACTTATATAAGGGTCTTGCCTAATTCTTCTCTTGCCAGATCAAAGGACTGAGGTCAACTTAGCTGCCCTAAATTTCCGGTAACGTATTTGTTACATTGGTTTGAAAGTAAGTATGGCCTTTTTTGGCTTGGATTCATTGAAAGGTAACACAAGGACACACACACACACATACACACACACACACACACACACAAAACCACAAGCAGCAACAGCAAAAATAATTTCTACCATAACCACAATGATTCCATAATATATAGGACATCTTTTAACACCCGAAGATATCCATGATCTCAGAAGAAACAGCAGTGCTTTAAATTAAATTCATTTTGCTTTACAGAGACTCACTACATCGTCCTTATATTTTTCTTCATGCCCCTGACAGCTTATAACTTAATTTTGAATTGGCTTGCATCCAAGGCTTGGTACTTGGGAAGCATTGGTGTAATGGAAAGAATCTTATCTTAGGAGTCTGACAGATTCCACTTCAAATCTGGCTCCTACACTTGACCTTGAGTGAGTCAGAGCACAGGTCTGAGGCTGTCCCGAGGGAAGCAGGATGTACTTGGCCCTTGCATAGGGATGTGAGTTTCTGATTCCTGCCTTCTCCTTGTCTTCTGTTTTCCTCTGTGTATCACAATCCCCAAACAAGAGACATATAACCTTACTAGGAAAGTGCTTATTATTTTATTTTCATTGATGTAAGCTTATCAGTTATTTGAAGTTCAGTCTGCCTAAAAACCTTCAAATACTAACCAGCAAATCTCGACATAGACAGCTTGTAACTTAAGCCCAATGTGATTTGAAACCGTTAGAAAATAAACCAAAATAGAATAAAACAAGTAAGAATACACATGGAGCAAACCTAGTCTATGTCTCAGACACTGACACATTTTCTATAAGGGACTAGCTCCATGACTGAAATTCAGTCAGGTTTCTGTGAGTCTTTGTCAACTAGGCTTCTTCTTGGAATTTCCAGCCACTCTTGGTCTTGAGCCCAGTTCAGTGAAAATCCCGCCAAGCCAATTTAGCAGGACTCCCTCTCCCTTAATCTAAGAGGATTTTTTAGTAATTTTTTCCATGAATTTCTCCATCTAGCCAATTGGCTATACATCTCCAGTGCCCCTGTATACCCAGTCAAGTCTGTTGCAAATGGGACTCAACTCTGGATTTGTTGTCATTGACTTGAATAAAATTTGTATTGCCTCTTTCACTGTACTGAGCATATAATTTTTCTCTGACCTACCCCAAACCCACACCACACTGGAAAGAGATTTATTCAGGAAGATGTGAAAGGCCACAGGGAGAAGTAACCTCTGGAAGTGTCAGCTCTGGGGCTTATGCATTAACACTGCGATTTCAGAGATTAGAACCAGATGGAATGGTTCTAATTTAATTGTTCTGGAGCAAGGGAGAAGTCACTTTCCATCCCTTGGGGATAAATGACTAATCTGGAAAGAGGTTGAATGAGAGTCCTTCCTTTTTTCATTCAGGAGATATTTGTTAAATGCTTTGCATTACCATAATTATTTTTCTAGTGTTGAGAAGAGGAACGGGGACACTTTCTTAATGCTTTCACTGATGACAGGTTTGTTATAGGTAAGAATGCCTGAGGTGGTTTCCAACAAAGTACCAGCACTGATGCTGCTATTAGTAGTTAACTCTCCTCAATCTTTTCCTTTCCTACTGCTTCACGTTGGTCTTCATAATTCCCGAAGAGAAAGGAATGGGGCTGTCACACTTCTCTCTCTCGAGTTGATTTGCATTGTACCTTTATATCTCAAAGTGTTGGGGTGTCTCCCTCAAGATCTGAGGGAGTTTTTACTCCTTGAGGGTACTTTCATCTGTGCATATGCTGTGTGCAAAGACTTCTTGGGCTGCTCTTTATGCAGTTAGGTGGCTCTGACTTTGACCTTGTAGCTGTTTTTATGGAGCCATTTCTCCCAGCGATCTTGTCTAAGAGAGACCTAGAAGAAAATCTTTATCATAAACTAGGTGGCTTAAAGCCTTGAGGTTTACCTTCTTACATTTCTAGAGGTAAGAGTCTAAAATCAAGATATTGGAAATTGGGGTCAAGGTTGCACTGTCTCTGAAGTGTGTCTTCTTGGCTTCTGGTAGTTGCTGGTAATTCTTGATAGTCTGTCTTACCGATGCATCGCTCCAATCTTTACCTCCTTTTTCATGTTATATTCTGCCTTATACCTTTGTCCAAGTTTCCCTCTTCTTATAAAGATACTAATCCTTTAAGTACAACCCATCCAAACCAGTATTTCACACTTTATTCACCAAGACCTTATTTCCAAATGAGAAGACCACATTTATAAGTCCCGAACAGAAATAATGATTGAAAGGATACTATTTACTGCAGGACACTATTATTGCATTCTACTCCATGCTTAAAGAGCCTTTCTAGGTTTTTTTATACTTCTCTCTATAAACCCTAAAACCGCTCTTGGCACCAGAAATGAAAATTTGCTCGTTTTCTTAGGTTGTAAATTTATAACCTAAAATTCCTTGATGTCTGGTAACTACGTGTCATGAAATGCTACTCATCTATTCAATTTTATGCCAAGGGAAATGGAATTTTGCTCCTCATAGTTTAGCTAAAAACAGGGGGACAGATTGTAATAATCCCAAGGGTCTGCCATCCTAATGTGACTCCCTCAAGACTGTCCATTTTCAATTAAGATGGATAATTTCCCTCTGCAGACTTCTACCTCAACTTCACATCTATGCCCTTTGATGTTGGGAGCAGGTGTTTATGCTAATTTGAAATTAACATACAATTTATTTCTTCACTAGTTTCCCTTGGCTTATTTCCAACCTCTTAAGAAGACCTTTCAATAAATAACTCAGGCATGGATTTGCTTCCTTTTGAAAGAACGCAGTGCACTTTCTTCCATATCATATTGAAACACAGCGAAATCTCTCTGCTCTGTGTGTGTGTGTGTGTGTGTGTGTGTGTGTGTGTGTGAGGTAAGATGCATGTGTACCACTGGATGTGAATAGTCACAGACAGGGATACAAAGGCCTATAGTGTCCTGTCTGTCTCAGGTGCTTATAAAGTAGGACACAGTTGTACTACAGAAACTGCCACTTCTCTCTGCTCATCTTTGAGCTTCAGAAGTTTCTGGTAGGACTCTTTTCAGGGTAAGCATGGTTCACTAGACACTGGAGCAGTTGTTCCCATAGTACACTATCCCAAAGACTTTCCCTTTCATCTAGAGGGTAATATATTTAACTTTTCCATCACTTCAACTTTCTGTTTGCATGTGGCTGCATTTGCAGGTAGCTTTGCTATAGTTAATCAGCCACTTTTTGGATGATGCACATCATACTGAAGTTCTCTCTCTCTGTTTCTGGGTCCCAGCTTGGTCAGATCACCCCAAATGCAGATGTTCCAAAGCCTCATGGGGGTCTTCAGTGTACTTCTTATCTATTCCTAGCTCCTACCAGCTCACTAACTCTTCCTTCACTTTCTTTTCCTCGTCTGTCTTAAAACATACCAGACCAGAGGCTAGAACCCAATGACAAAAATTAAAACAAGGTAGAATTTTCTCTGAGACAATGATTATACAATGACCAGGCTCTAAGTGATGAGAGATTTCTGATTTAGAATCTCCCATACAGCACCAGGAGTTAAAATAGGACTCTGCAGACATTGGCCCAGAGTGGTCAGGGCACTGTCAGAGACTACCAGCATCCCAAATGTATGCCTTTGCTTCCAGCATAAGATGTGAGAAACACACTCACCTGTCCAAGCTGAAGGAACGGATTCAGAGATAAGACCTTGCAAGAAGGCGTGAGACTTGATTGGTGGTCTTGCAAGATTGGGTGCTGGTGAGCCGGCACACGCAGGGTGGTTCTGACAGGCATTTGCAGCTCCTAAGGAGGCAGAAGATGGCTCTTCATTGGCTGAGTGCTATTGGATGCACAATCTTCCTGGATGTTTTATTATTTTCTATCAAGTAACTTTAATACATGCACCTCCTCAGATGGGTAGAATTTTAGAAGCAGGCTTTGGTTTTGTCTCTCCTATCCCCCCGACTTTGTTCTCTTGTAGTGGGCAGGCTTGTTGGGTAAATGCTTTCTGGCATATGCATGGATTGGTTTATACTTTCTTTCTTATTTGATCATAGTCCACCGTTTCCACTCCAGTCTAACCTCCTTTAATGACCTTCTAGGTGCTTAGTGATGGCCATATCAGCAAGCCATCCATTCATTATAGAAGCAAGCTCCTAGCAAGTTTCCACTCATTGACTTGAAAATGAACCGCCACGGACTTTATTTCCAACAAAAAAAACAAACAGAAAGCAAAACAGGCTCCCCAAACTAATTGCATGAGATGTAGCACACTTCCATTTAGCTCATCTCTGGTTTACTCAGGCCAAGAAACCCAACCAGGATATGTCTACAGCTCTTCTTATTGAACACCATGAATTGAGTTTTCCCCCCTTCCTTACCTACTTTTGAATCTCTGCCAAATACAAGTAATGGTGGCTAACTCCCTCGCCACAGCAAGCTTGAGCAAGTAAACAGGCATTGACTATTCTCATTGACCTGGTCTTTGTTTCCATAGCACCTTGGGGAACTTTCAAAGGATAGACCTAGACATATTAAAATTTTAAAGGATGTATTGGGCATTTACCAATTCAGGATGAGGCCGACCACATCACTCCCCGCACACCCTTAAAAGTGTGGAGAGTGGTCACAAGACAGACACTTTTAGAAGATGATCATGGAAACAACAGAAAAAAATGTATTTGGTTGGTTAGAGAGGAAAGTCCCTCCTTAGAAGTTATCTGGAAGTTTCTGGTGAGTAAAGTCTGTACTTCATTTTACTGTTTATTTTGGGCTTTGGTTTGTTTACATAAAAGCTCAAAGGGCCAAAGCCCAATACTCTCACAATTTTAAAATATATTAACAGTACTCACAGCCTAATGGGAAGAAGTAATGAATATAGAATCATCATACATTGAGATTAGCAGAGCAATATAATTTATATGCTAAGAGGGTGGTACGGGCCAACAAACAAGGAGTAATAAGCATTTCCTTTTTTTCTTGATTGAATTGTTTTGTTATATTACAATAACTTCATCTTTGGCAAAGAATGATGGACAAGAATTGAGAGGTCTACCGAATTCTTCAGCAAGGCTACATAAGGTCTACCCGAGGAAGCCAAAAATTGTGGTTGGCCCCTTCGAGAGCAGAGTATCTGATGATGTCAGCCTGTATCTACAAAGAAAGGACTCTTCAACCATTCAGAGTCTATGGCCATATGACACTGAAATAGCTAGCAGAGTGCTCCCTGTAAGGTAGTGGCTGGTCAGGGGGCCTGGCCAGTTGCTGTAGGATGGAGCTGAGGACAAGTTGTACTTTCTTTCTGGATGGATGCCTTTTCTTTGTGGGGCAGTTTCTGGCCCAATAGTGTTACTCTATTTGTATTATTTATCTTCTCCCCATTATCCCTGACAAGCCTATCTCCTTCCCCTTTTCCTTCTTCTCCTTCTCCTCCTCTTCATTCTCCCGTTCCTTCTCTTTTCCTTTGACATGTGCTTTGTCTCCTTCCTCAGCATCTCCCTTTCTATCTCCACTCTGCTCCCCTTTCTTCTCCATCTCGTTTCTCCATTTCCATGAGAAATACTTGCTATTTCTGGATATGAACTATGATCATCTCCAGATTTTAAAAGCAGACATCACAGACTCATTTACATGAGTTATAACAATAATAGGTTTAAAAAATATATGCTTAGGTATATGTATCGAGAAAGAGCATATTAGATATAGCATATAATGTATGTCTAGATGTACGTATATTTATAGAATAGTATATATAGATAGTATAGTTTATACATATGTATTATATATACATATACACATATTTGGTCAGTCACTTTAAGAACAGTTTTTCTTTAAGTTTGTTACTCTCTTTTGAAAGAAACTTAAAGGAGAAAACAGCCTCTAGACTGTGATAGAAAGACCACCTTCTGAAGGAGAAACCTATTCTGTATACTTAGTATTGCTCGAGACTGTCCCGTGTGAGACCATGTTGCTTTCCGGGAGGTTGTGTTTTAAAGAACTGAGGCTTCCTCAGAAGAGCATAATGCAGGTTTTGGCTCGTCATTTCTCTCTGAAATTGAGGCTTTCTGAAATAAGCCCATCCATCAGTGTATGCAGAGCAAATAGCCTTCTCCTGCCATATGGGCCTCGTGATGGCAATTGCTCCTCTATCTAGGTGCCAGAAACAAACCGAGTGTAAAAATAGCGAATCTAAAAAAAATAATAAAAGTAAAAAATCGGTAGCTGGGGTATCCCACCAAATGTTGTGACTGTCATGCCCGAAGCACAGGAGACTTGAGCTGAGAGGGTGGAATGGGGAAGGGGTACAGGGAGCACGGTTGGTAGAATTTTAACACCACTGTCATTAAAGAGGCCTCACTTTTGTAAACACGTTTGATGATTTCAAGCCGAGATGGTCTAAAGTATCTATGTTCATCTTGAAGACACACCTCCCTCTCGCTGAGCTGAAGAGACACTTCCTGGATGGCCAGAAAGCACCATTGCTGCTGCTGAAGCTACTGATTCTCCCCCATCACCGATTAAGTTCCTTTCATAGGGCATATTATTGTTACTTAATGATACTTTGATTTGGTCATACTTAAAAAATTTGCAGGCCCCGGTCTAAGCCTTTCATTCTAAGATGAATTTCTTTCATTCATTTCTAATCTTTAAGCATTGATTTTTAGGTTTAACTCTTGGAGAAGAAATTATTACAGCCTGGAGAGGGGCCTCTCCCTCACTTTCGAGAACTGTCAAGAATGCTTACTTTTTTTTTTTTTCCTTTTAAGAATTCCTTTTCTTAGACAGTGATTGACCTGTTTCTTGAGTGTCAGTTCTCATAATTATTCCTCCGTGTAAAAGCTCAGTGTGATCATGAAGAGTTGGGAAATTTTCACCCACATAGCCTGGAGGGGAAGCTTGGTGCTATTGTTTTATTATTAAATCTCTTGTCTTATTTATCTCAGAAAAATCCTCAGTGATGCATCAGAAAACACTCCTGACGTCAGATTGTGTGTTATTTTTTTTTTTTAATTGTTGGATAGTTACATACATATCAAATGAGTAATTATCAAATGTCAAGTGAGTGATATTTTTACTAATATGCAGAATTACTTCAAACTCACTGTGCTTCAAAGCTCCTTAAAATTGTAAATTGAAGGTGCTAATAATACAACCTTACAGGGTTATTGTGGAAAAGTATAATTTGTCAAAATACTTCATGAGCAGCACCATCTGTCACATTACTTTATTAATCATAGTTTTGGTTAATACTTTTTCTTAGGGTTCTTAATTTTATATGTTAACATCTTTATGTGTTGAACTTTCTGGATTCCTCCACCAAGATCACAACCTTATTCTCATTGTCAGAAGATAACCCACAAATGTCAATTCTCCTTGTCTTAACTGAGGTCACACCAAACTCAAGGTCAAATTTCCTTTTAGGCACAGACCACATGAATGAGCAAAAAAGAAAAAAAAATAGTGGTATTAAAGCTTGATTTCCAGTTCCCTAAAGTTGAGCCAATCCCTGAAGTGCTCTCTAAACCCCAGAGCTCCTCTCTGCTAAGGACTGCATTCTTGCTCTCCCTTCCCTCTTCTAATCTGAATCTCTATCGTTCCCTTTGACCAGATTGATCGTTAGACCCTTCTTCATAAATAGCCTACACACGCATCTCCATGTCAAAATGTGCTTCTCAGATAACTCCAACTTTAAACTTGGGTACCAGGTCCAAGAAAGCAGATGCTCTGATTTGATTTTGGATCAAGATTACCTATTATTCATTTGCAACATAGAAGTGTTGATTTATGGAACACAGTCCTTGGCAATAGCAACTGTAATGATTAAGTGCTTGCTGGTGCGGAAGTGGGATGAACATGAATTATACCAGTCATGTTTTATATGCTGAGAATGACTTGTGCCATTCACTGGTGGCAAGTGTCATTTATGAAAAGAAGTCATGAGAAAGAGATAGAGGGATTCCTTGATTTTCCTAATTTCCATTTTCCAGCTATAGTTAATGGAAGGCCAGTTGTATTGTCTTCATGTTTTTCTAAATCAGGCACCAAATTTTCCTAAAACTCAAGGTATTTACAAACTCAAGGCATTTACAAATTTCAGGTATTTAAAAACGTAGAGGGCTATTCCAGCTGACTTACTTGAGTCTCAATTAAAGTGATTACACAATATTGTTAGCTTTTAAAGCTGTTTCTAAGTTATTTTGTATTAATGTGAAAATTCAGGGTCTGAGCTAATGTTTTAGCTGAACAGAAGTGAGCTGAAATGATTATGAGATAAAGAATATTATACTGTAGAATATAACTTTTGTCTAGTGAAAAAATATAAAGAAGGGATAAATTTACCAGAAGAACATTATATGCATATATAAAAATATTGCAATGAAAGACCTTTATACAATTAATATACAAAAGAGAAAAATCTTTAAAAAAATATATATATATATAAATGCTGGAAAACAGAAAAAAAGAAAGAAAGAAAGGGAAAAAGTCTGTGTGATTGGAAATGCTAAGTTCTTCCTACGAGGCCATTTTACCAAGGGGCAGAAGTTAGGGCCAGTGGGAGAACAATAATGAAATCAGGTCAATATCACTAAATAATAAAAAAATAAAACCTTAGAATTCTGATGAGGTTGTCACTTCTTATTTCCAAAAGCAAGATTCATTGAAACATCATATACAATAATATAAAAACCTGTTATAAGTACAAATGTAGAACTATAATACATAAATATAAATTATAACTAGAAATAATATTATTAAGAGAGTGATAGGCTAGCAATTGCATCATCATCAAAATGAATACAACAAGTTCTACAAGTTATGCCATCCTGCACCTGATCCCTGCCAAAGGGATCTGTGTTATGTCATACTCCTTCAGCTTGTCCAAAGCGGGGATGACTGGTAGAAGAAACTCTGTGGTTTCAAAGTGATATTCCCCAGAACACTAACAGTTAGCTGTAGCATTTGGCAATTTGCTAGAAATATTCCAGTGCCCCACTTATATCCTGGTCTTCATGTCCTCAGTCTTAATTTGCTGAATACATTATCATTTGAGTACCACTGATTTTAGATGTCAGCTGGTCAGGTAATTTGTCTTTCTTTTCTCAGACTGGCAAGGCCTTGTAAGATGCACATTGCCTCAGAGGTGGTAAGTTGGGTGCTTATAGAACCTAGGAGAATGGAGTCTCATTGTGTTAACAACAGCTAGTTTGCAGTATGTAATATTGGATGAGATGTACCCTTCTGGGTTACACCCTAAAGCCAGATGTTAGAAGATAGAAAAGGAGGAAAGGAGATATGGAGTGGGAACCGCAAACTAGAAGATTGCTTTAAACTCTTTCTCCTATTTTATCTATGCACCTCCCTGGTATTTCATAAACATTTTGTGTTGCTAGGATTACAGGCATGAGCCACCAGTGCCCAGCTTTCATAAACATTTTGTGATGAGGATGCTTAAAACCCTTTCAGGAGCAAATTATTTATTTCCTAATCATGTTTCTACACCTGCTACAAACAGTTTCCATAAACTCTACTGGCTTACTCTGTTAGCTAAATCCATATTCTTCTACTTATTAGAGCAGCTACATTTAGTCTGGATCAAAACCAGCAATAACCAGCCTCAACTTGAAGACTCAAAGAATTTGGGTAAAGAGGTTCTTTTCAGTTCGCCATCTTTATCTTTTTAAAGTCTTCATGAGTATTGGATTTTTAAAAAAATTCCTTTATACAGAAACGTTTCCTCATTATTCATTATTTGTTATTTGCTTTGCCCTTGTGTGAGAAAGACAAATATTAAAACACTATTAACATAAAAATCATCATAATGATTGAAAACATTACATTATCACTCAGTGCCAAAGCATTAGTACATACATAATATGATGAAATGTGAATTAATCATGAAATTAATTGATACATTAGAAATACCTAAGTTCCTATAATACTTTATTTCCATTTAGCATCACTTGGGAAAGGAAAAATGGCTAATGGAATAGATATAAATGCATACCACTAAGTTCTTTATGATTTTCCCACTTTTTCATGTTGCATTTATTTTATCAAACTAGTAAATGGATATAATATTGCTTTTTGTCCAAATTTGCTTTCTTTTAATTATTAGTATTAAGGCATTGTACAAAAGAATTACAGTGCCATAAATAGGTTATGAGTACAATGCTTTTTGGTCAATGTCACACCTTCTTTCTCTCCATTTTCCTCTTCTTCTCCCTACCTACAGGTTACATAGTTTATTTTTATATAGTATATGTTGAATATAATGATTGCATTTGCCTTCTTAACTCCCAAATTTTGCTCCTTTATGTAGATATATAGAGCTGGCTACTGAAAACTACTGCTTGTTTGACCAAAAAATGAGTAAAAATTTTATTTTAAATCTTTACCCTCAGTATCAATATACTTAAGTTAGAGCAAAGTTATTCAGGTGTTAAGGAAGAGATCAGCTAATTCCTACCTTGTTCTTGGTTTCCCAGATTTCCTCATCCTGTGTGATCTCCCGGTATTGGCCATTTACCATTCTATATTTCATGTTTATTACATTCTGCCCACCAGCTGCATTTTTGCAGGTTCCCTGAAGGCAAAAGCACTGATTTCCACACATGATAGCATATTACATAGGAGAGTATCTCAGTTAGACTAACATCAGATTCTTAATAGAACCCTTATGGAACTCTTCTATACTGGCTATAATGGTATATTATGTTCAAAATGCTAATTGAAACACACACACACACACACACACACACACACACACACACACACACACACACAAGCAAACCTCTTGTCAGCCAACAGTTGTTTACCTGATGAAGATGTACTTCAGAATAGAAAACTAAAATTTTCCCAGACAAGCAACCACTGAGAGAGTTCATCACCACTAGGTATGTACCTTGTAGAAAATGATACAGGGAGTTCTCTGAGCTAAAATAAAAATCTACTAATTAAGAAAACACAGGAAGGTATAAAACTCAACGTAAATAAGTAGTCAGACTCAGAATGCCTTAAAGAAACCTGTGTATTTTCAAACTTTACATAACACATTGGGAAAATTTAGTTCTGTTTTCTATCACTTGCTTGAATAAATAAATATTTATGGTTCTAAAGCACTACTCTCATAACTATACTCAAAGATTTTATCATACAAGAATAACAAAGCGTTTCTCCAAGAATCTCAGAAGCCATGCAATCAGCAGTATTCTAGAGTAGATAATGTTCTCTAAGGCATGCTTGAAAACAATGCTGTGAAGTGAGAAAAGAGAATGTTAGAAAATTAAGCAGAAGTAAATAGCGCATCTCCAAAGAATGCATACATAACTAAAGAAAGCCAGATGGTCTTCTGCATTAGAAAGACATGAAATTCAGTACCAAAATGGAGAAAGAATTTTGATTGTCAGCTTTTCTTTAATTCTAAAGTTCACCTTTAGAAAAATTGCCAGTTAAATTAATTCTTCTTAAAAATTCTTCAAAGTGATCCATTATGCCATTAGATTTGCTTGGGGCCTGGGGATGATGTTACTACACTTGATCTTAGCCAAAAGGCCAAGAAGCGATGATGAAGTTAAACTATGGTTATCCTTATGTGTTTCATTCATTCTTGATCTTGCAGTATTTTATGCTTTCTCTTTTAAATAAATTTCTGTTTTATGTTTCTGAAATCTTTAAAACTCCTCCCTCCTATTTCACTTTGTGTGTGTTTCTCAATGTCTAAAGATTCAAAATTTCATCTCTGTTGCTTTTCTTTTTTCCTCTGATATGTTCAGATACTCTTCTCTTGACTTCACATTTAGTGTCAGTATAGAACAAAATTATTGCTAAAACTCTGACTTAGAGTGAGCTTATTTTCTTATAATGTTTATTGCTGAAGTAAAAAAAATCTCTCCAGACCTTATCTGCATTGTTTGTATAGTGTACTAAACTCAGAATGCACACAGGAATCAATGTAGTTGCATAAGATTTATTAACTAGATGTCCATGGGCCAATCAGTTCATAGGTTTCAGAAGACCCAAATACTCTAAGAAATACAGATTTTTTGTGTGCAAAATATGCCAATACTTTGTTGTTCCTGAAAATTTCAATGATGTTTAATATATGTCAATGCTGAACATGAGTTGGCACAGAACTTTAATTTTACTCTCAAGAACTTGAGACATGCAAATTTTTTCAGGCCTATCATCCAATCTTTGGGATATACTACATGTTGTGCTTGAAATCAGGTTATTGATATTTTGGCCTATTTCTATTACAAGTTCTAGGAGAATGTCATTTTCACATCTCAAAGGCAAATTTGTGCCATGATTGATGGCTAAGCTTAACATAACTGTTAATTTTCTGGACTCCACTGCAGGATATAATGACATAAGTATCTCCAGAAGTAATGGAGTCATGTTTGAATTCGTAACAAAATGTTCTCAAGGTCCTAAAAGATCTTTACATGGGGTTCAGGGAGCCCAGGAATCTCTTGAAATATGAGATACTTGTGCTTCTGTTCATTTTTTTCTAGATGTTCACGTGTTTATTTTTTCTAGAAAATCTCTTTCTAGAAAGAGATTGAATATTTTGTTAGACGTACAACAAGAAGTATGGTTATGAACTTTTCCTTCATAATTTCTTAAGACTAACTGACCTTCTAATTAAACATTAAGAAAATTTTCACTTTGGTTATTTCTTCTTCTCCTTCTTCTCCTTCTCCTTCTCCTCCTCCTCCTCCTTCTCCTCCTCCTCCTCCTCCTCCTCCTCCTCCTCCTCCTCCTCCTCCTCCTTCTTCTTCCCTCCCTCTCTCCCTTTCTCCCTCCCTCTCTCCCTCCCCCCCTCCTCCTCTCTAGCTCACATTGGCTTCAAATTTTTGATCCTCTTGCCTTAGTCATTTGCATGCTGGGATAGCAGGTACGAGTACCACAAACCCAAATCCTCATCACATTTCTAGGCACACATAAGCCATGCTTTGCTCACAAAAGCACAAAGCGTGTGGTTTCAAGCCTCCCTCCAACTCCCATCTCAGTGACTGCAATGGACAATGCAAGTCAGCAAAATGCCATTGTGTTCTTATTTGTCTCACTTCTCTTCAAGCCTTGCATGGAAAGAGATTTTGATGCTACCTCTCAAATTAGAAGTTAAGAGTCACAGATTGCTTAGGCAGTAGGGACAAGAATATTGTCAAGTTCTTGATGTATTAGGGTTTTGTACATTTCTGCCAGAAAGGAGAAGGAATAAGACTTGACCCCTGCTCCCTTTGAAGTTTTGTGTTTCAGTTTCCATTAGCTTTTTGAAAATAAATTTATGGTTTGGGGATTCAGAATCAGAACCAAGGCTTGGATTTAAGTTCAAAGAGAAGGCATCGCGATATTCAGTGTGATTCAGCCTTTAGCGAGGACCATCCTGTGACTTATGTTCCCTAAGGTAAGATTTGGTTTACTTTTCTGGACAAATACAGTGCATGGTAATATATTTATACTAATTTGTGAGTGCTCTCAGAACTTTTTAGAAAGATAAAGTCCTATCATGTTTTATAAATCTTGAATGATATTTTAAATGGTAATGATTAGGAAGTTAAAACAAAAGGGAGATGGAAAGGAAGGTAATATGTATACATTGGGTAGTCCGACAACCAATCTGGCTAGATAGTCATTCAGTTAAAAAGATTGAGAATGTATACTATAAAACAGATTGACTTCATAACTGTGCATCAATCCTACAGGACTTTCAATGATTTTGTTTCCTTTTTTTTGTTATTTTGTTCCTTTTCAGCTGTTTTATAATAGGCTTTCAGATAAAAATAATGTAGGTAATTTTACATTTTTCCAATTTTCCCAACTTATGGTGGTGTGATGACTGTGTGTGATTACTACGTTGTGAATGAGTTATTGTGTTTAACTGAAGGCATTTCGGATATTAAAATTTCATTCTTATTTCCTAAGAAATCTTAGTCAAAGCAGTGGAAGCCATTCTGTGAGTCATAGAATGTATTATTCACCTACAACAATATAATAATCAGAGGACCATTACCCTTCCTAGAATACCGTGCACAGGGACAATGCCTGCAACAATGAGATAATAGTAGCCAGAAGCACGCAGAGTGAACGGAGAGTGCATCCTCCAGCAGACATTGTTATCACTAATAACAAGCCCTGGGAATAAGGTAATACTTTTTTCTCATTACTGCTCTTACACATGCTATAGATTTATTTTGGAAATTTGAATCAATGATCACATAAAGCCTGAGGTTGTTCACAGAAGTAATAAAATATTTGTAAGTTAATGTATTATAGAAGCTTTGAAACCAGCCTTGACTAATTGCTTTAGTGTAAAGCCTAGATATTTACATGGAGCAGGGACTGTTGAAATGGCAGAATATGGTAGTCATGTCTCAGTATCTCTGAAGGTCTTAACATCCCTGGATTCAACTAACAATGGATTTTTAAAAATTAAGAAAAAAAACAACTGTATCTGCATTTAATGTGTAGGAACTTTTTTCTTGTTATTCCATTAAAATATACAACAAAACAACTATTTGCATACCATTCATACAGTATTAGATGTTGTAAGTGATCTAGAGATGATCTAATGGATACAGAAGGATGTGTGTTGATTATATGCAAATCTGATATTTTATATAAGGAGTTTAAGAACCTGTGGCTTTGTTGTTGTTGTTGTTGTGAGGTTTGAACTCTGGTCTAGGTGTTGTCTCTGAACTCTGGGTCTAGGTGTTATCTCTGAACTCTTTTTGTGCAAGGCTAGTACTCTAGTACACTTTGAGCTACAGCGCCACTCTTACTGACATAAGAGTCTCACAGACTTTTCTGCCTGGGCTGGCTTTGAACCTCGATTCTCAGCTCTCAGTCTCCTGAGTAACTAGGATTAGAGCCATGAGCCACCAGTGCCTGGCTAGAATCTGTAGATTTTGTTAGCCCAGGTAGAGTCATGAAGTTGTCCATGGGTAAAACACAAGATATTTTTCCAAAGAGAGTGATCTGGAAGCCAATGGTCCTTGCATTCAATCACAAGGCTGCTTCTGCTAAGGTGGAGAGGGGAGGGGGGGAGATAAAGGGACTTCTTTTAATTTCCTATTTAAATCCTATTGTGAGCTTTGTGTTAAGATTTTTTCCCCCTAGATTCTATATTCTCTCCATTCCTTTTTTTTTGGGGGGGGGTCCTGTTGTGGGGCTTGAACTTTGGGCCTAGGCGCTGTCCCTCAGCTCTTCAGCTCAAGGCTAGCGCTCTACCACTTGAGCCACAGCGCCACTTCCGGCTTTTTTCTTTTTGCTTATGTGGTGCTGAGGAATTGAACCCAGGGCCTCATGTATGCAAGGCAAGCGCTCTACCACTGAGCTACCTTCCCAACCCCTCTCCATTCCTTAAGTGCCTCTTATTTGGGCCATCCACTTAGAAACATATTGCCTGGTATTGACAGACCCTGACACAAAGAGTAACTTGCTTGATGTCAGAGACTGTGTCCCATTAAAGTTTTTCTATTTTCCAATGCACATGGCATTGTATACATGGTAGACACTCAAGTAAACTTTTCTTAACGTTATATATGGTATAAGTAAATCATTTTCTACATATAGATAGATATCTTTTTTTTTTTTTTGGTCAGTTGTGGGGCCTGAATTCTGGGCCTGGGAAGTCTCGCTCAGCTCTTTAGCTCAAGGCTAACACTCTACCACTTGAGCCACAGTGCTACTTCCTGTTTTTTCTGTTTGTGTGGTACTGAGGAATGGAACCCAGGACCTCATACATGCAAGGCAAGCACTCTACCACTGAGCCACCTTCCCAACCCCTACATATAGATACCTTTTAGCTCAAGTTATAGCTCTATAGATGAGGACGATGGCACCAAGAGCACTTAAGGTTTTGCTAAAGGTGCTATGAATAATTTATTTGCTTTGGATATAGATGTTCCATTTCTATTCTTCTTACCTTTTTTCTTAATCCACCAACCATGCAGAATTTTACCTCCGACTGCTGGGATCAGAGAGGATTTGACACATTTGCTATTCTCTTTAGGGCACCAATCGTGTAATTATTATGTATCAGCACAGTTTCAAATGCTTATCAAGTTTGTAATTTTGGCTTTATTGTTCTCTGTCCTTTGCACCAATCAGAATGCTTGCATATGTGCTCAACAGAGCTGTCTTTCAGCCTCTATATTATTGCTTACCACAATTGAATTTGTTTCGTGGCTTAGTGATGTTTTTCTCTCTTACTATTCTTGGGCTGTTTGAAGAAGAAATTATATAATGACCATTTTGGCTCTCTGAAACACCTACCTCCAATTGTTTAAGCATTATAGTTTAATGTAATAAAAATAATACTTGCAAGAATCTGTTTCTCAAAAAGAGGCATTTTTGCATAAACAAAACCTTTGTTAATCAGAACCTTGTAGCATCTTTTTAAAAGAAAAAAAATCACAGTATATGTCAACCATCAATAACCAATCCATTTCTTAAAGCATAACTACAACTCAGTAAAATAGTAGTCTAAAGTACTACCATGTTAGAAAGCAAAAAGGTTAGGCATCATTTTCTGATTCCCCAAACAATTAAGAAATCTATTAGCAATGACTCTATGCATAGAAATGTGTACAGTGTTTACAGCATATCATAAATATTTTGCTTAGGATAGAGCATAGAAATGGATATAGCAATAAACAAAGTTATTATGGGAATAGGCCAATAAAAGCATATAATAAAAAGTTAATAACTTGTAATAAAGTCTTTGTCATTTATAGCATGAAAAAAATGTTGAGAACAGAATCAGGGGAAAGGGGCAGCGTGGATTCCTGTCAAGGCTGTGGATGGAGGTAGTGAGAGGACAAGATGGGGCTGGACAGCTGGACTTGGCTGGACCAGGGTGTATGGGTCTAGAGGCTGAGCAGTCCATGATGAAGGCTCCAGCCAGTGTCTGCTGAGGGCCTGTTTCCTGGATCATGCTTGACACCTTCCCATAGTGTCTTCATGCAGTGGAGAAGGCAAGGCATCTTGTCTAGCATCTTTCTTCATTCTCATAGGGACAGAGATCCCACTGGCAAGGGCTCTCCCTCATGAACAAATAGCTTCCTAAAGGGTGCCCATCCCAACACCATCACCTTGGAGCTAGCGTGTGAACATGAATGTGGGGGAGCACAAGCATTCAGACCACGGCAATAACAGAAGGGCAATTCTAAACCTTCCGATAAGAGGAATGGATGAAGAGTCATGCTATTTCCAAAGCTACGCTCCAGGCTCCAGAATAGGTCATGATCAATCTTCAAAATAGCTGGTCAGGGCTTAAGTATGAAAAAAAATGCTGAAAAATAATAACCCTGACTCTGATGACCTCAACAAGTGTTTTTCAACAATTGTTGTCATGTCACTGAAGTGTTCTGATATAATGCTTTTGCATAACGGATTGTGCTCTGGTTCTCTCTTAAGGTCCAAGCCTTTACCACCAGCAATCGCTGAAGTACTCATTTCTCCTTTATGCTGATGTGTATGTTATGTTATGTTGTGATGATGTGTATGTTAAATGTAATTTAAGACCCAAATCTGTACCCTTTGTTAATAACATTGTACTGAGTTTTGGTGGAATCAATATTGTTTTCTCTATCATTGTTATTAATAGAATGATACATGTGTTTATGGAGTATATATATTAAAATTGGATAGAGAGCTTACTGAGAAATCATTTATCTGAGATTTATTCTGTGGGACAAGGTTTGTTCTATAGGTTTGCTTTCTATAGTTTCAGTTATCAATGGTCAACTGCGGTTGGAAATCTTAAATGAGAAATTTCAGAAATACATCATCCACATATATGAAACTGTTCTGTGTTGAGGAACATGATGGAATTTCATACCTTCCTTCTCCAACCTGTCGAGTGTGTCCATGATTTTATGACATCCACTTGTTAATCATTTACTTGTCATGTTAACTGTCTTATTATCACAAAACTTGTAATGCCAAGTTTGCTACTGTCTTGGTCTCAGATCTCCTCTGGAAGTTTTTGGAAGGTTTCCTTAATGGTTAAAGGCGAACTATTACATATAGTTCCACTTGATTTGTTCCACTCTGAGTGGAGTGTAATTTTCCAAGGCACTAAAATTCTTATAAAAGACTATTTCAAACTCATGAAAGGACTGAAAAATACCTGCAGACTACATGGAATGTTCATAGCAAATAGTCAAAAAATTTTGACTATCAGGAGACTGATGGATCAGGGAAGGATGTTGGGAGAAGATCTGAATCAGATTTATAATCTCTTGGGACATGATCATTTCTAATACCAAGTTATGTGAATACAGTGGAGTAGATTATTTTTGTCACAGAAGAAATAGCTACTTCTAGAAGGATGGTTGGTAGTAATATTTGAATAAAAGTAGTAATCAATGATGCATATGAGTAAGCCTGTATTTTTTTTTTGTTGAAAAGCAAATTCGGTATTTGCAAGGAATGATATTCTCATGGGAAGTAAGAGGGAGGGTGATCATTTCTGTTTGTGAGTTTGGGTTTCAGTCATAGGTGGTGATTTTACATTGAATTACTTGTCTTCTACTTCTCAGGCCTTTGTAGGATACCATCAACAGTGCTTGAGACTGGGGCCTTCACATACAGAAAAATCTAAAGGCTTCATAGCTAGGAAGTCTTCTGTCCTCAGTTTTGTAGAAGAGGAGAGACAGAATATCGAATCATAAACACATCATAATATTATGACTGCTCTATATGAAATCACAGTAAGTATTGATTAGGGCTGGTTGAACATTCGTTTGGAGATTCTAATCTTTCCTAATGGGGGTGGTCATTGGGCTTGAACTCAGAGCTGTCCCTGACTCTTGCTCAAAGCTAGTGTTCTACCACTTTGCGTCACAGCCCCACCTCCAGTTTTCTGATGATTAAAATTGGAGGTAAGTCTCTCACAGGGACTTTTCTCCCTCAGCTGGCTTTCACCTGTGATCCCCAGATCTCAGCCTCCTGAGTAGCTAGGATTACAGGCTTGAGCCACCAGGGCCTGGCAATATAGTAACAGTTCTTGAGAATAGGAGCTAAGCAAATGTGTAGGTGCAGCTATAGGTAGTGTGTCTCTCTGGATTCTATTTTGCATTTATTTCCCTTCTTCCTCTTCGTAGACCACTAATCTTATTCCCAGGCAGTGCTTTGAAAAAAATCTCAATGCTATCTCTGGAGATTGGTCTTTGTTGTGTTAAGTCTGTTGGTATGTTTCTTTCCTTCCGTGGGGGTGTTTAGATGAAGGATATAAAAAAATTAGATGTGAGTGCTTGGTGGGGCAATATCTAAAGAGAAGTCTTCTCTTTTTCTATTTCTTCAAGAGAGAAAAACAACAATTTCTCTTTTTCTCTACTTTGGATAATGACAATAAAGTCTAGAAGTAATATACTGTCTTTAATTGTCATTGTCTGTTTTGTTGTTTGTTTTCATTTTGTCTCCGTATGTTTGAGTTTTGGGTTTCATAGAAAGAAAAGTTGTAGTTCCCAGACGATAGAATAGGTGTCTCAGAATAGAGAGAGGACGTGGGCAGGGTTAGGCTACAGTAAAAGAGATTTGATGGTAGAGGAAAAGGATAGAGACAGAGCTTGAGAAACAGATAGATGAAAGATGCAGGTGTGTATGAGATGGGAGAGGGAACTGAGGAAGGGAGAGAGAGAGAAAGAAAGAGACAGAGAGAACAGATCCTTGGTAAAAAGTGTCAGGGATCCTGAATCAAACTTTACCTAATGCTGTATCCTCTGACTGGCTATTAATGTTGTGAAACTATTTCTTTATATTTAATTTAAATTTAAATTTTATTGTTAATGTTAAGGTACAGAGGGGTTACAGTTACATAAGTTAGGTAATGAGTGTATTTCTTTTCGAACAGTGTCACCTCTTCCCTTGTTTTCTCCCAGTTTCCCCCTCCCAGCTCCCCCCATAAGTTGCATAGCTCATTTTCAACAGTGTCTAGTGAGTATCACGGCTGCATTTGTTGACCATTTGTCCCACCATTTCTGTGCTCCCTTTACCCTGCCCCAAACAGATAAACTCACACAGAAGAGAAAAGGTGCAGAAAACAAAAACAGCAACAAAGGAGAGGACAAAAAACCAAAATAATAAGAAACTTATTGTTTCCATTTCCTGGAGTTCATTTTAATAAACATCATTTTATATGATTATATGCACATAGCTATTGAGCCATTGTGATCTCCTAAAATATCCATCTTTGGTCTCACTATTTGAATATCTAGGGTCCTGTATAATTTATAATGTCCGAATGTATTTTTTTTGTCTGTTAACATCCAGTGTGTTTACTTGCTGATTTATAGGCACATTCTAGTTACCGCAAATGAGGGAAACCATGAAACCTTTGTTTATTTGGGTCTGGCTTATTTTGCTTAATATAATTTTTTCTACATCTTTCCATTTTCTTACAAATGGTACAATACCATTCTTTCTGATAGAAGCATAGAATTCCATTGCATGCACACATGCAAGACTGCATGTGTGCATGCACACGCACACACACACACACACACACACACACACACACACACACTACATCACATTTTCTTGATCCATTCATCCAATGAGAGGCATCTGGGCTGATTCCACAAATAAGGCCATACTAAAGCTACTAGCACAACCATGTTCATTATAGTATTGTTTACCTTGGTCAACAACTTATTTTTAAAGGTAGCTTATACTTGCTAGTGATATTATGACTGATATTAAGGAAGTTGAAATTAAGCTAGATTTTCCTTACTAACTCCTGTAGCTGGTATGTCAAGGATTACAAACTTGTCTGGAATGAGTAAGGTAAGAGAATGGTAAGTGAACTATGTTGTTATGATGGCTTTGCTTAGCACATTTTGATATTTAAGATTTTAAGAATACTGGCTAACATAAAAAGTTTTCTCTTCCTTCTCTTCCTTCTCCTCCTCCTTCTGTGTTTATGATCTGTGACAGAGATAATAGCATCTAAATATTTTTAGACAACCTTCACTTAGAGTGTTTGAGATAATTGCTTATTTGTGCTTTGGAATTCGGTAAACAACTTGAAAGCCAAAGTGCTATTGTTGGTTTCATTTACAATGTACTATTTTTAGTGGGCCTTATGCCTCTTAAATAGAATGGTGACTTTCCCCACATAAACCAAATTGTACAGTTGTGCAAAGTCCTGGGGTTGAGCCCTAGAACTCATAAAAGAAAGGGATATTCGCAAAAGAAAATGAAAAGATATGGTATAGAAATAGAAACAATGAGAGGACTCAAATAATGCCCCTCTGGTGATATTTGTTATATTTGTAACTGTCCAACTTTTATTGTCCATCCTTCTAATGTTTAGGAAACTCTCCACCTGGTGACACTCATCTTCTCAAGGTATAATCCATAAATTCACTTTCTTAGTTAGAGTATGTTTAAGTGAGCTCAGCTTCACCAGCCAAATATATTCATTCACATGTAACATTGCATCACAATAATGTAGCATAGATCAGACAACAGGGTTTTGGTGCAAATGGCAATTGAGTTGGCTTGAGAATCAGTGGGGAAATTTCAGGCCCAGCATCAGCAAATGGAAGAGCAGTGTTTATGCCTGGTAGGGGCAGTAGCAAAGATATCCTCAGAGCTCTCCCACCATGTGATTCCAGGTTGCTCTTGCTCCCTGCATCCAAGACTTTGACCCATAGAAGATTGTGGAAACCAGATAACACGCTTCAATAAATAGTCTTTTTGCTTAAGTTAGCTAGTTTTTTATTTGCATCTAAGAGTGTGGCTAGGGTTAATTAGTACCACTGTTGACATGAAATGGATGTGTTGAATTCCTTATGCCTGACACCATTGCAATACTTAACAGACTCCCATGATCATGAAAGATCCTTAAGAAGATAATTTATGTCTACAGGAAGATAATTTACTGAGTAGGTCACTCTTCCTGTTTTTAATTCATAAGCTATAGTTCTTTTTTGTATGTTTTTAATTGTAAAAATACTGTACAGAGGGGTTACAGTTACATGAGCAAGGTAATGAGTACACTTCCTATTGAGCATTGTTGTCTCCTCTTTCTTTATCATGTATCTATGCATATGTATCATTATATGAAGACAAAGTCAAGTCACTAAACTTGGAAGCTAGGATTACAAACTGGGCCTTGTGGCATTTTAAAATTAGTTGTAACGATGCAGCCAGCCCCATTTACTGATAAAGTTTTGACATTACCATGAGATTTCCATATTTACACTTATTAACTAGGTTCAAGAAAGATTATTCATGCTATTCATTTTTGATACATTATGTATTTGTCAGACATACTTTTTGAAAAAAATGGTAAGCTAGTTGACATCTAACAATTCTTTAAAGCATTAGCTTTAAAGTTTCAATTTGATGAAATAAATTGCTTTCTCCTCATGAGCTCATTCAACCTAAATGAAAAAAGAGAAGAGATTAGGCTTGTTCTCGAATCAAATTCAGGTTTATAGATTTGCGTGATGGAAATACAAGTCACATTTGGACATGAAATACATAATCTCTCTGAGATCATAGATAGATCTTCATTGTGCAGAATTCTTTTTACAAGACTGGCTCTCTTTTAATATTTTTTAAAAAATCTATTGAGTGGAATGGGGTGTTTTGGATCTGAGTTACACTCTCCGATTTGGTCAATAAATTAAAATTTATTTTGAATTCTCTCAAGTAATTGAATCAAACTCAAATTTTGTCTTAGTGCCCAAGTAAATAAGAAGCCGCTTGTTGAGAAATAATGATTTTCAATTTGGTGCTTGTAAGTCAGTCTCAAAAGGCGATTCTATAAAAAGCATAAAATGAAAATGTTCAAGGATACTTCAGGGAATTAATAATAAAATTGGAAATGGATTTAGAGGGAGTAGAAAGTTCCAGAATATAGAAAAAGCCTGAAGAGTTATGTTGGATATATTGGAAATGATTTGGGCTGTAAGAAAGCAGACTATAACTTTATGGAAAAGTTGTAATACTAGTTATAAAGTTAGATTGTTTCCGTCAATTGTTAATAATTTAAATTTATCAATCAATGTCAATTGGTGGAACATACAAATACATAAATGTAAAGAACATAGAAGTCACACATCAAATGGCTTGATAGTATCTACTAAAACTAAATATATGCCTATTCTATTACCCAGCTATATATCTACTCTTATGTGCCCAAGAGAAATGAGTATACCCTCACAAAAATAAATGTGTACCAATGCCTATCATAGATTTATTTATCTCAGCCCCAATAGAAGCAACCACCAAAATGACCAAAATAAAGTGTAAAGTATTCAAATAATAGAACATTATTAGAGGAAACATAAAAGTAAAAACTACAGGTACATATAATGGAATAGAAAAATTTCTAGAGATTGGAATGGAAAAAGACATAAGCAAAAGAGTACAACCTCTAATAGTAATTTTATGAAGCTCAAAAAATGTAGATTTAAGCTATAAAAATAGAAATCAGACAGTGATTTCCTCTGAAGGCAGTATTTATAGGGAAGGGTGATGTGGCAATGTTCTAGGTTCTGGGAGTTTTTTCTGTGTTGACAAGGCTGTGGTTACACAGCTGTCTACAGATGAAAAGTCCACTTTACAACTTGCAGACTTCAATATGCATTACAATTCAGAAAAACAACTTCTCAAAACTCATAAATACCTCAGAACTCAAAGGAGAAACACAATACTTTACTGCAACATTCTTTGTTCTCTATTTCTCAACATCTCAACTTCTTCATCTTAATGAAGTAATTGTATCATATCAAAACTCAGTATTGAATAGAATCAGTTGGCTCTCTAACCTCACAATTTGGTTTGCAAGTCACTGTTGGTAAACTCTTTGCAGCTGCTACATTTCCTATGCTTTAAAACTAATATTGTCTAAAGCCTTTCATATTATATCATCCCCCTTTTCCTACATGGTATTTACCATAGTCAAAAGACAATAAAATCCTATTTTAAGAGACACTTTTTTGTTAGTTTGATTAACAGTGATCATGATGGCATGAGAACACCACTTAGGTGCAATATCAATGCTTTTGTCCATTCAACCACATTCTTATCTCTAGACAGAACAGCTGTGCATTGAGCTGACACAATCAAAAACTATCTCTACTAACTAGTGTTTAAAAATAAACTGTGTGTTGGGCTGGGAAAATAAACCAAAACCAAAAGTACCCATAAACCTATCAAGTGAAAACAAATATGGAGAAAGGAAAAACCCTTTTTAACTTAATAAAAAATTTTAAAAAAAGGTAGCACAGCACTTGTCAAGTCATTATAAATAGCTCTTTGTTGATACAGTCTTACTGTCACTAGCCTAGTGTACACGTTTTATTTATAGTTAATCCTAAAGTCTGATTTTAAAATATTTCCGTCTATCAATTGAGGAATACATGGAATACAACCTATTTTAGGAAAGACTTATATTTTAGGAAAAACTTTTGTGTGCATTACATCAGGAAGAGTCTATAATTCATTAGCTTGGAACACATATCTGTAAGAAAGAATACAATTATCATATGGCCCTCAGAAATATGAAATATGTAATTGGATGTGAGTCTAAATGATCAGATGTGGCTCCAATTCAGAATGAAGCCAGAATACCATCAGTTGAATCTATTCCACCAGTTGGTATGGTTGTTTGGAAAAATAACACAGATTCTGTGGGCTTTAAGTATGTATGTCAGTTAAAAGAACAGAAAAGCAGGGTTTCTAAGCTAATATAAAACAGATTGGACATATGTACTTCCAAACCACAGGTATGTATGAAAAAATAAATACAAGGGTGAATCCACACAGATGAAGAAGTAAGAATAGGACAGAAAAGGTGCCACCAAACATAGGGAGATTGACGCCAGACTTTTGGATGATGTATGGAAGAAAGACAATAATGGAAACAGTGACTTCAAAGAGGCAGGAGTAATTCTTTTTGACTTGGAAATTTATATATAGAAAAACTAATATATATGTACAATACATTTATTTTTCATGTAGGCAAGATCTCAAAAAGATCACTTCTCATATATCCCTTCGCATCAAACTAACAAAATAGTAAATAAACCAGTGAAAGGAAGTTATACTATCCACAAAACTGAATTCAACATAGGAGTAAGGGCTAATATATAGAGGGAAGAAATCTTTGGTAGCTTTTTATCAGAAGGAGAGAGCAACTGTGTCGAATGGTACATATTGGAGCAGGAGGATAAATGCTCTGGAAAAGTCCCTAGAAAGAAAACAACAGACATTTCAGATTCCCTAATGCTATAAATGGTGATGTTTATAGTTCTCTATAAGATATGAAAAACTAGAGATAAGAATATGGAAATTGCATGAAAATGAAAGGAAGGAAGGAGTTATAATTGTTAACTACAGAAGAATAAAACTACATAAAGATCAGTGATATAGCCATTATAGATTATGGCTACAGTTGTGGGAAATACCTGAGAATAATCATGTCAACACTAAATGTTGAGAAGATGGTGGAAGACAAATATGAATGCATAGGGTGGACTAAGAGTGCTGTTGCAGATTTTATTTTGCAGACATGACCCCATGGATGCTTCCTACACATCTACTCGTTCACCATGTGATCTTGACAATATCCCATAAAAAAAGAAAGGTTACTTCAGAAAAGACCCTCCAACTTATGCTTGGTTTTCATAGAACTCTTGCTTTTAGTCCTATTTTTTATGTAAGAAGTCAGCTCACCTTGAGATCCAAGTGCTAGAGATGACCCTTTAGGAAGAGAAAGAACATGCAGAGACACACAACTCTCAGTTCTTCCAGCCCCCTGCCCTTGAGTTACTGGATTTCTTGTCACTTTGCATATCAGAGGAGCAAATTTTGAAACATTGCCTTTTCTGCCTCATGGCATTTTGATTTCTTTTTTTTTTTTTCCTGAGTAGTATTGCTTTCCAAAGTGTCCTCATTAGTCAGCTTTTGGATATATGATTTGGTTTTCATATCTTGTAACGTTTGCTGAGTTTATTAGTCCCCTGAGATTCCTCAGGGCAGAAGGAGAGGAGAGAGACACAAACCTCTTAGAAATGCCATCATAATTACAATTATTCACTGAAACTGAAGATGGTTTTATCATGTATTCAAATCATGGGAGGACAGAAGAGCTGAAAGTGCTTGTATTAGACAGTGAGTGCTTTAGCCAGGGGCATTCCAGTCATGGTAGAAGAGAAGTAGTGGGAGATGGGTCCTGGTCTATGAGCTTAGATGTGAAGGGGATGGAGTAGGCATGGGAAACAAGCTTTTAGTCTAACACAGCCAAAGTTGAGCCCCCAAGGAGGGTTAGCAGTGAATTCAGTACTCCAAAACTGTAACTAGGAGTTCAGATTTCTTAATGACTTGATATAGCTCAAACTTAAAATAGCAAGGTATACCTTTCTACTGCCATTAAAAAGACTTAGGTGCTTTTCAGAATCTGTTGCTCTTTTGCTTTTCTTTGCACAAGAAATTAGAGCCTGTGCTTAAGAAGTCTGCACTAATATCCTTGTTTTTCTTTTAAGAAAAAGTCATTCTTCAGCTTCTCTGAGATTCCTTAAGAAACTTAAAAGTGCTTTGTTTTTGCCAAATTAACTTAAAGTCCTTAAGACATTTATTAATAAATGTTGGGTTGAAATATCCATATTCGCTCTTGGATGTTGAGGTTTTTATGAGCAAAGGACTCTCATTGAAATGCAAACAACTCCATAGCCTTGAGACTTTTCATGGTTCATACAGGAAAGTCAATAAATGTTCGTGGAATGAATGCATGAAAAATGCCAGGCTTGCTACCTGTGTAGAGTTTCAGTTTCAGGAAGGAAGCTAAACAACGGGATCAGAACCTTCTTTCCTTCAGTCTTGATAATCAAGCTATAAAATGACTGAGGATGGGAATGGGAATTATATGTGGTGAGCTTAATTTCTCTCAAACTATGTGCAAGGGCAGAAAGTCAAAAAGGAGTGGGGTTGGAGGAAATATAGTAAGAGAATAATAAATACACATTGATTTCAGTCAGAATCCAAGAGTTTGCATGGTGCTGTGGACGGAAGCTAGGCTGTAGACATTGAATAGAATTGTTTCCCATCATTCAATGAAAATATGATTTTGGACAAGTTGTAGAATTACATCTAATCTTGGCTTTCTATTTTTAAAACCAACAATCCTTGATTCAGTGAGGACATTTAACAAGTATGATCGATTTTTACTGTCTTCCATGTCCAAAATTCAGTTAGTTCTTTGATGTCCAAGGACAATCTCAGATTTCCTTTCTTTAAACGAAGTCAAAAATAGCCCCAGATGGCTATGGGCATTACATGGGTAAGACCCAAAATATGTTATCTAGAGAACTTTAACAAATGTAAGCTGATATTCTTATTAGAGATAACACAAAGCACAGAGTACAGGGCAGAAACTTATCATTTGGTAACTCCCTTCCCCTCCCATCAGTTGAAGTGGTGCCATCAAGTTGGTTGGCTCTACCACAGTGGCTGATTAGTTTTATAAAGACTGGACAAATGTATCATATGAAAATACAACTGCCCTTTCTCCCTCTCTCTTTTCTTCCCTTTTCATTCTCACTTCCTCCCTCTTTCCCTACCGAATGGAGACCATTTGGAAGATGTGTTCAGCTAAGTACAGTCCAAGCATTTTTCTCCTTTGGCAGTAGGTTTTCTGTGAAGCCTAAGGCTAATGGAGCCAAGGCTAAGAGACATTTCTTATATATTAAATGATCATGCATTTTCTTCCCAGCTTCTGTGCTGAAGGGGGTCAGCCAAAGAAACTAGCTGCTGCTATCCTGTGACTCTGATGATAAATCACAAGCACACCTCCACACTGGTGTCTGAGAGAAAAAACACATTGGAGCTGACAAAACACAGTTTAACTAAAAATAGAAGTACAAGCTTTTAATCTATATTGAAGAAGTACGTGGCAGGAATGGTTTGGGCCCTGGAGGAGGGAGAGGAGAGAAGAGCCAATATTTTCAGCTCAGCTGGAGCCTCAGCCTGTTTTTCAACCAGCCCTGAAATGCTGACTACTGAGCCCTTGCTGGAGATAGGCGCCTGTGGCTCTGGGGCTCAGGTGGATTCTCAGCCTTATCTAAATCCAAATGAACTTTTCTCCCCTGGAGCCTGTTAGGATGCCGGGAAGGACCTCTCTTCTTCTGCACTGTGGGATTGGCTGCGGGGCTCAGGGGATTAGCAGTGAAGTCCAGCAGCTCCAGCTTCCAGTGGTTTGGATCTAGGCAAAGTAAAAAAGCTCATCTCAGGGAGTCTATCAGCTGGTTACTGGCTTATGAGCTTTGAATGTGAACAGCTATGTGTCTTTTGAGACATATGTGTGTGTGTGTGTGTGTGTGTGTGTGTATTTGTTTATGTATATTTTACAAGTTTCCAAAAAAGTCCAAGTTTGGTTCTTGATTCTTTTATAATGCCAGAAAATATTGGCAAGGAGAATTTCCCAAGGGTAAACTATTATAGCTATGTAAGACCCACTGGATAAGTTTACCCAACTCATCAGAAATGAGACCATTATTAATATAAGTACAGCCAGTGAAACTGACCAGATTAATACCACAAAGGTGTGAGCTTGTGCTGAAATGGAAGCCAGTAGTGTGGTTTCATTGATTAAGCCTCAACAGCTACCTAAGGCATGGATCTGTCATGATCTGTTGATTGTATTTATCACTGAACAAGTCTTTGCATTTGGTCAGATGGCTAGGGTGTGTGTGTGTGTGTGTGTGCAGATAAGTGTAAGCTTCTGCTAAAATGGTGTGCTACTAATTCTTTGGGAATGAATAGCCACAGTTAGAACTTAAGAATAAAGGTGATGCTGAGTTATCCAGTAAGCAGGAGATCTTTGGTGTGGTCTCCTTTGGTTAGGAGAATGATATTTTTCCCCTTTTCATTTTTTGTGCTGTGGATGGATTCCAGGATCGTGTGTAGGCTACACAAGAGCTCTATTACTGAGTCATATGCCCTACCCTTGCAGAGTTATTTTTCAATCGTATAGTTTACAATCATTTCAGAATGATTCTCTGTAGCTAAGATTTTTTAAAAAATATAAGCTAAGACATAAAATTCTTTTTAAAAAAAATATAGGCTAAGACGTAAAATTCTTTGTAACAGTGTTAGACTGAGGTTCTAGAATCAGTTCTATCATTTTTCTGTGTAATCTCATCTCCTTATTACATTTTGTTTCTTCGGTGTGAAAACTGAACTGGGTTAGGGCTGGACTGAATAATTAATCAATTTTTTTCCATCTCCAAAACAAACCAAAATTTTTTTATAAACAGGTTCCAATCACACTAAAGAGAAATTATCTCTCAATAATTCATAGACACCAGTAAAGAGTGATCTGCTTATTGAATTCTGGTCTAGGACATACTCCAAACAAGTTTTGATTGAAATAGGAAGGGAGAGAGTGTTTGATGGAATGATTCTGAGTCAGAGCCACAGCTTCCATTGGAAATAGCTGGTGCCCTCAGGTGACATATGTAGGAGAATTCAGGAGAAGTAACTTTATGTAAGTGTAGGTGGAATTGAAGGATAGTTAAGAGGTAAAATGAACACCCCAAATAAACCACATTAGGAAGTGTTCCTTTCTCCAGGCCTGAGGAGTAAGAGTGTTACTAGAACCCAGAGTGAAACATATAATATTAGTAGAAGTATCATGCTACATAGGTAGCATGGCCTGGAGCAGGAGGGATGCGTTCATTGCCAAGTCATGGCTCTACAGGAAGGGAACCAAGAGAATACCTTACTATCCTATCCTATTTCTTTATTCTGTTTGTGCTTATTGGCCAAATAAAGTCTAAAGGCAGATAATAGGGAGCCTATAGATACTATATGGTCTATAACAGACAAGGTTATACATTATGTATATACCTCCATCCCTGCCCTCCACGAATCTTTTTCTATATAGAGATCCTGTGAATACTGGAAATATATTGGTATAAGTAAACAAGTAAAGAGAGAGAGAGACTGAGAGAGACAGAGAGAGACAGAGAGACAAATAGAGAAAGAGAGATTTCTTTATAAGGAATTGGCTCATGTGGTAAGGGAGACAGTCATATCTGCATTACAGCTTAGCAACTACAGGGAAGGATTGATATTGTAGTCTTGAAATCAAAGAAAATCTTAAAACAGAATTATTTTCTCTTCAGGAAATTTCATTCTTTGCTCTAAAGCCTTTATCTGGTAAAGTGAATCCTTATTCATACTATGGTAAGCAATAGGTTTACTGAAAGTCTACTAATTAACATTTTAATCTCATCTAAAAAAGATCACTGGGCCACAACACCTCTACTGCTATGTGACTGAACAACAGGTAATAAAACCTATTCAAAGTTGAAACAGAAAATTGCCTAATACACCATGACCATGTACATCAGCTTTTAGAGGGTTGGAAAAAGCAGAGAACAGATCTGAAGGGAGAAGATACAAACAGGTAATTCATCAACCCCTGGGTAGTGGTTCCACCAGACTTCTCATTCATTTTTTTTTCATGCTTTCTAATGGTTGGAAGGGCCTACCCCAATATCTAGCCCATATGAGATTCCTCAAGAGTATTGGCTAAATTGGTTTGAATATTATAGAAGCAGGTTCTGAGACATGAATGTTTAGTGATGCAGACTTCGGGAACCATGATATCTTAAGAGCAACTACATGAAAAAGATAAATGTCATCACAATTTTCTGTCATCTTTTGTGTGTGTGGGGCCATGTACCATGTCAAATTAATCAGAATTGATCATATGTGCGAAGGTTTAAGACCAGATGACACTTCCAAGTGTCACTCTCTGCCTTATTAGTAGAATAAATTTGGCCATTGAACTGGATGATCTCTTTTGCTGGCAAAGACCTGAAATTACTCCCTTTGTAATCATGCAATTATATAAAGGATTGGCTCTATTGCCAGGGCATAATGGAAGTTATTCATCAGGTAAATAATCTCAAAAACAATCTAATCTTAATGCTCTGTACCTGCTAGGAATATGACACCAGATTTACTCCTAACAAAGAAATAGACTGGGAATGAGAATGCATCTTACACACGTAAGGACAGCGAAGACAGGATGTGAATGGATACAGTGGGGAAAGCCTAACTAAAGTGCACTCTAGTTTATTTGACACCAAATTTGTTTTTGAAGTCTCTGAAGTCTCTGTTCCAGAAGAGGTATATACTATCCTCTAAGCAATCGCTTTTTGCACCAGCTTGTTTTCATCATCCTAACATCAAAAATGGAGCAACATATCAATAAAGGTGGGAAAGGAACGATGAAAGTCATGAGCTATGGAATGGCAGCTGGGCCACAAGAAGCCTGGTGGCTATCAATCAAGATGCCTGGCTCTGTGGCTCTGCTAAGAATCATTTTCTCCTTTCAGTGGTCAGAATGGGCGTGTCTTTTTGGTGGAAAATCAACAATTGGGTAACTGGGGACAAAACTGAAAGAAATATGCCCATGTTTTGTGAAGCATGGGAGGAACAGGAAGTGTTACTTCTTTGTGACCTGGTATAAAAAGTTGTCTTACAGGCACAGCCTGAGGTAAGAGTGTGAAGGGGCAGAAAATTGTCACAAACCTCCTCCTTCTGCACTTGTTTCTACTTCACTTTCAAAGTCCTTGTCACCTCCCCAACCTGCCCCAACGCGCATATACACACTCACATGCACACATATGAACACCCATCCAAATGCACACAAGCATGCATGTCTTCTGCAGCTGTCTTCTGTCTTATACAGTCTAAGTTACTAATTTCTCATCTACACCTGCACCCTTGAATGTTCCCTGTGTCCCCAGAGGCTTAGCAACAGCACTTGGAGCAGTGATGGGGCTTGATCAATCTTTTATAAAGCTAATGCACTTCAGTAGGGTGTTAGATAAAGAAGGCTCAGTCCTCTTCTAGAAATGCATTAATTTAATGCATTTCTAAAATAGCAGACTCTCCAATGGCAGGATTTCTTACAGTGTGATAGACAGGAACGTAATGACGAGCATCTGGCTCATTTTGTTCAAAGGCAGAAAACAGAACCCTGGCATTTCAAGAGGTCTGCTTCTTCCTCAGTCAGGAGCCTCAAGGTACTGAAGGCTGCCAGGGCAGGCACTCACCTTCCCTTTGCTCCAGAATCAAGTGGTAGGAAGGGGAGATTCTGCCTGTCACTCCTCACATGTGAAGATGCGCTCCCATGTCTGGACAGCCATCTTTCTTCTGCAGAGTAATCTTTTCCATCAAGTCCACTCTAGGCTCCTAGAGTGAGCGTACAAGTGTAACTCCCATCACAACCTAGCTGAATATTTTATGGATGAAAGTTGTCATTTTAATTTTTTAAATTTTATTCCTTGCTTAACTGATTTTTAACTTGCTAGTTAGAGCGATGCATCTTTGAACCTCTGATTTCCCCAAGGAAGTTACTTTTGTAGTTTCCAATGCCTTCCGTTTTTTTTTTCCTGCTTAAAACATTACATATGTAAATTGACTTGTGTAACATATTCTCCAGTGACTTCTCATCCCAGAGAGCAATTGTCATCCCAACCAATATGATAAGACTTGGAACTATATTGTGAAATCAACCCTGACTTTCAGCCCAAGGGATCTTCTCCATCATACGGCAACATCTTTGATGGTGAGCGTGAGAAATACATTCACTTGTCCAAGTTGAAAGAGTGGACTTGGAGACACAGGGTACAGTGAAAGCCAGGCTTATGGTTAACAGTGGTCTTAAAAGATTGGGTGTCTGGTGGGAAGACACACCCAAAGCAGTTTCAGAAAACCTATTATTATTATTACTATCATTATTATTATTAATTACTCCCCGATTCCTCAATGGCTGTGGAATGTGGGGTATAATTTTCCCCACATTCCCCCCTAAGCTTCATTACTTTCTATTGAGCAACTTTGATATATGCACTCTTGGGGATTGGTCAAATTTTAGAAGTGGGTCTTGTTCATCTCCACATCCCCACTCCCATTTTATTCTCGAAGAAAGGTTTTTCTGGGTATGTATTTTCTGAAAGGCACACACTTTTTACTTACTTTCTCATTTCATTATAGGCTACCTTTCTCCTTGTTAACTGGCTCTCTTCTTATGTCTGAATTTTCCTATTCTATTCATCTAGGGACCTTCCAGGAACATGAATTTTAAAGATGCTACATCAGGAAGCCATTAAGTTATTGTGTAGACAAGCTTCTAGTAACTTTTCACAAAGGATCAGATACCTTGTTTTGAAAGTGGACCATCACTGACTTTATATTCCTATGGTAGGAATCATGTCACTGTTATATCTATTTCACTAGAGACAGCACAGCATCTGTCACATAGTTGGTTTCAATGTTTATTGCATGAAGACAGAAGGATAAAAGAAGAAAGAAAGGGAGGAGGAAGGGTTCCTTCTCTGTCTATACATTGTAGATTAATTTTCTTTGTCTCCAGAGAGTTGGGTATAGGGGATGGTGACAAAGGTGCTGAAATAAAATGTGTGCATTCAGAGAGAAAGTTAGGCTAAAGGTCATAGAAATTGTTCAAGTTCAACAACGTTCACTGAGCCTGCATTATATGCGAATTATTTTGGTACTATCCCAGATAAACCAGCATCATAAAGTATATGCCGTAAGCAGTGAAATGAAAGGTTACTCTGGCAAAAAGCAATTCAGCAATGCATTTGCAGTACCTCGGGGGCTCTGGAATTTATGACAAGCAAATGAACCAGAAGTAAATGAATCAAAAGCCATAATAAGGAACGATGGAAAACTACAATTTAGCTAATAATATATCTCCATTATAAAGAACATCTAGGCACCTTATGAATTCATTTTCCTCCCTCTCATGAATTTTTTTAAGTTTTCCCTGTTGTATAAATAATCATATAATGGTATGTTATTTTCAGTATAGTTTCCTTTCATTATAGCTAACAACTAGAGTGAAAATGCCTCCATCCTAAAAAAAAAGTGCCAAGTTTATGAACTAAGCTGAAGTGTATCTTTCCAAGTCATATTTCTTTAACCACTACAGTTTTTAACCCCAAATATTTTACTGATAGGTGATCTAGCAAAATTTAGAAACTGAATTCATGAATTGTCAAAAATTCAAATAATATTCCTATTTCTCTTCATAATTTGTATCTTATAACTTCCTTCCATATACATCATTTGAATTTGTCCTTAGCTATGGTGATCCCCAAGAGCTTAGCATCTGCATAGTGAGATTATACATCATTCAGCTACTGTCCTATGGGGTCTATTTTTCATCGCCAATGAGGCCGGCAAAGTAGAAGTTTGCCATTTTTTTCCCAACCATCAAGATCTTAGCAACCTGCGGCACTGCCACATTCCTGGGGAAAACACGTCTGTTTACTAGTAATTTTTAAGTTCATATTATTATTAAATGTTATATGAATAGTAGTATGATTTTACCACCAAATAAGAAGTTCTAGTTACATCACTTTTATAAAAAGTAGTAAAATGCTTTTCACATTAATTTCCCAAGGCTTCTTTTTTTTCTTTTACTCTAAAGTGGTCAGGCTTTTAACATCTAGAAGATAAACTGTACTTGTTAAAGGAGATCAATTATTAAAATAAAAGGGTGATTTAAGGATGAAATAAAGTAGTGTGCTTGAGCTTGTGCAGAAGTTACCACATACAGAGCTATGGTTGCTTAGTAGGGACTCTTGTACAAATAGCCTTTGTACAATGTCTGTGGCTTTTTTTAAGGGAATTTCTGTTGTTAATCACAAAGATAGGAACCGGTTCTCAGATAGTCACTGAGGATTATGAATACATGTCTTAGGTACAGAGAATAGAGTACTTTCTGTCTCTCTGAGTCTTGCTTCTCTATTTTTAACAGAAGAATGTGTCTAAATCTATGTTCTTGGGGGATATGATGGTACCCATTGCATGGAAATGGACCCACAAAGAGGATGAGTTAGATACTGTGAGCACTAACAGCCAAGTGGTATTTTTAAAGTAGGGGTATATGCCCTTGTGCAGCTATAGGAACATAGTTTTTCCCTTTTAGTAATGGATGAGGCCTTGAGAAAGTCTTTCCCCAGTGTCTCAACCTTTTGTCAGCCATACCATCAGGTGTACAAGGGCAGGTCTCAAGCAGTGCTTGTGCTAGATATTTGAAAGCAGGATAGGATTCTGGACCAGTATGAAACTGGCAGTGAGAAGTAATGACAGCGTTCTAAGGCAGGTGGGCTGAGGATAGTCGGTCATCTAAGTCCAGGGCCAACTCCAGGTAGCATGTAGCATGGTTGCATAGTAACCGTGAAGACACTTGTTCAAGTGCCAACTTTGGTTTATGATCAAGAAAGCATAGCTGCTTAGGCCAGGTGAAGACTTGCCAAAAGCATATAGTCTGTTTCCCAGACTCCAGATAAATTCACACCAAGCCAGAAGTTTAAACAATATTATTTCCCTATGAGGCAATTTCTAGTCATTTCTAACCTCCGGTATTACAGCTTCTGATAACGTTAAACATGACATTTGAGAAGCCACAACAAACAACTGTTTAATGTGTATTGTTAGCTTTTGTTGAGATGAATTTTTCTTTGCTTGGCACAATTCGTCTAGTACATTTGGCTCTCTATACCCTTATTTGCAAATTCAGCCATCCCAGAATGGAAGACACTTGTGAACAAACTGTGACTGCACTGAACAGGTATACACTTTTGATTTTATGCACCAGGCCCTAAACAGTACAGCATAACAATACTCACATAGGGTTTGGTTTCTACTAATGCCTTGTAAGGTGTCCCAAGCAATCTAAAGATAATTTTAAATATTCATGAGGGGAGTAATGACTTACAATCCATATTACACATTTCATGTAAGGGACTTTAATGTCATAGATTTTGGTATCTATAGGGGTTAAGGAACTAATCTTCCATGTGTATCTGTACTTATCACTGCTCAGTGCACACTATTCCTTTTCTCAATATATAATCTGTTAGTGAAATTAAAGCTTCAGTTAGTACACAAATACAAAAACGTACCCTTAGATGTTCTGAATTAATTAACCCAGGACATTTCCATCACTGCCAATGGAGAAAATATGTCTGGCTTTCACTCACACTTAACTATGTCTTACTAAACTCATAATAAAGCTTCTCAAGTTTCTCAAAGTTTGGGAGGCCCGTTGAATTATTTATTATCAAGTAGAGCATGTATTGAGCTCAATTTTTGTTAAAACTTATTTTCTGCTGTCAGTTATGTCCCTAGGATATGCAGGATTTGCGCAGAGGCCACATTTAGGGTTTTATGGGTATTAAATTAAGTTATCCAAGAAAACATTATTCCACTGGCCAATTGAAGCATTCCTTTTACTCAGTAGCAACAGACTGGGCATTTCCCTTGGCTTAACATGTTTTAATGTTCTGTGCACATAAATGATTCTTAATGGCCTTATGTTTTTATAAATAAATGTGAACACCATATGGAGGGAATTTTCTGTCATTGTTTTCTTTGGATGCCTGCTTGGGAGAAAAAAGTTATAATTTCTTCTAAATTTATTGAGATTAAGTGTCTGACATTTACTTAGCTTTTGCTAAATAGCAAGATTTGTTTAAAATGTTTTGAGTGTTGAAAATGTTTTGAGTCCTAAAAATGACACATGAGCCTGATGTCTATTTTTATCACCCCTCCATTTTACAGATAAAACATTAAGGAAAAAAGGTATGTATGCCCTATGTGTCAAGAAGAGTTCTATCTCAAGCTGCAGGCAATGGAATGGAAAAGAACCTGTACATCCCAGAGACAGCATGGTTAATATTCTGGATTTGTGATCCAGCACGTCACAACCAAATTCATTTTCACCTAAGTAGTTTTGTGACTTTGGAGTATGCTTTAGCCTATTTGAGTCTTAATTTTCAGTCTTAGGTAGGTATAACCACAGCATGCCAGGGATATTACGAGGCTCATATACAACCGAAATATACTCAACATAGCTCTAGGAGCTTGAAAATCAAAGATCAAGGAAAAGCCTACAGATTCAAGGTGAGCATCCTCTTCCTGGCTCATGGACAGTTGTCACCTTATTGCAACCTTACATAGTAAAATGAGAGGGGTTCTCTGGAGCCTCTTTGAAGGACACAGAGCAATCCTTTTAATCATATCCACTCTCATGATCTAATTATTCCCAAAATCTCCATCCTCAAGCTCTCTTAACAGGGAATATATTTCAACATGGGAATGGTGATAGTGTTAAGGACTCTCTCCCAAGGAAGGTGACTGCCCTCGTTAAATAAATGAAGAAGTACTTGGAGCACTGCTGGCTGGAAAGGCGTTGTTCATCCAGTGATAGTGTTTCCTATTGATGTTGTCACCGCTATTACTGTTACTTGTATAGGATCCTGACTGTGTGGCCACAGTTTTCACAGGAGAGACTGAGAAAGTATATTCTGAGAGAGCACAGTAAGGTAGACAGGTGAAGAGACAGAGAAAATATATTATATTTAGTAAATATGAGACAATCCTGACTCAGGATGCTTAGATGAGGAAGGGTTAGCTTGGGGCCATAGATTCCAAGGGTTCCATCCAAGTTCGGCTGATAACAATCATCGGGAGCCCGAGGTGAGGCTAATGCTCATGACAGGGAGCACCTAGTGAAACAGTTCACCTCATGACAGTCAGGAAGCAGAGAGTATGACAGGAAGGGGAAGTGGACATGCATTTTCCACAGCAAGTCTTCAGGGATCTATTTTCCCCAGGCAGGCCCCACCTTCCACAATCTACCACTTCCCGAAAAGCTACTCAAATTGGATAACCAATGGGTAATCCATTGATAAAGTCATGATCTAATCACTTCTATGAAGCCCTCCCTCTGAACACTTTGCACCAAGGCTGAACCTTCAATGTATTACCTTTTTTTGTTTGTTTGTTTTTAAGGGGAGGGCGTTTAAAATCTAGATCTCAATAAGAAGTTACATTCTACATTTGGAGAAATTTCAGCTCTGTGTATAAGCAGAGAAGCCAAAGGAAGGTGAGCAGTGGAAATGCCTTTGCTTTGCATTTCTGCAAGCAATCCTGGCCAATAGAGAAACAGGACCTGCAATCAAAAAGTAAGGCCTGGAAACGTACTACATCACAGAGACTGAAAAGATCTTTTCTTGCCTCCAAAACCTTTCTACTGCCACTGCATTCAGATCCCTACAAGAATTGTAGCGATCTGGCTGCCTTCCTTATAACCCTCCTCCCCAATTCCAAACTTTTGGAGTTAAAAGAACAGATTCAGAGAGAATAAGATATAAATCAAGGCCAGAAAGCTAGCAGAAAGTCACTTTACCTTTGGATTTCACCTGGAAGCAAGTGCCCCTTTTGATTATACAGAAAAACATAACAGAGAGTCTGTATATTTTCTAAAATAAAATGCTGCTGATACCTGGACAAGTCTTCCCAGAATATGCAGATTCTTTCTTGGTCAAAGGAACTCAAAACACCAAGGAAAGAAAAAAAGAAATGAATGTTCAGGCTGAAAAATGCAAATTATTCCCCCCAAATATCTTATCCTGGAGACTACTTAAAAATATGCTGGTAAAAAAACATCCACATGATATCCTAAAGAACAAAAGACTCTTTTCTTAAAAAAGAAAACAACAACAATACAAAAAATCCAAACCA
This sequence comes from Dipodomys spectabilis, assembly GCF_019054845.1. Taxonomy (NCBI): domain Eukaryota; kingdom Metazoa; phylum Chordata; class Mammalia; order Rodentia; family Heteromyidae; genus Dipodomys; species Dipodomys spectabilis. Next base: position 28,854,405 of record NW_024870678.1, read on the forward strand.
AATCAAGCATATAAAAACCCACCCTGAAACAATAAACCTATAAGCAAGGAGAATGTGTGATAATGGTGGCAGATCATTTTCTCTTCTGAGAGGTCCTCTCTTCAGGAGTGTGTGCCCCTGGCATCTCTTCTGCATGGCAAGGGCAATAATCTGATCAGATGAGACAAATTATTCATGCAAACCAAAATTTTCATGATGTTTGGGAAAACTCTCTTTCAGTTTGCCCAGGGCAGTTGTGGGACTGACAGCAATGATAGACATAACATTTTTCCTTTCTTTTTCTTTTTTGCTGGTCATTGGGTCTGAACTCTGGGCTTGGGCGCTGTCCTACAGCTCTTCAGCTCAAGGCTAGCGCTCTAACACTTGAGCCACAGCTCCACTCCCAACTTTTTCTGCTTAAGTGGATGCTGAGGAATCAAACCCAGGCCTCATGCATGCAAGGCAAGCACTCTACCACTGAGCCACCTTCCCACCTCTAGACATAACTTTTAAGCTTTTTTTCCCCTAAACTGCAGACATAATGTGTTTTTATATTACCTTGTGGGATTAATCTTTCTGTTATAAATGACTGTACGGTCCACAGATTGTCATGAAGAAGCCCTGATATTTGCTAATGGGAATTATAATTTTTTTAAATGGTTGGTCATGGGGCTGGGTGCTGTCCCTGAGTTCTTCTGCTCAAGGATAGTGTTCTACCACTTTGATCCACAGCACAATTTCTGGTTTTCTGGTGGTTAATTGGAGATAAGTGTCTCATAGACTTTCCTGCCAGGCTGGATTTGAACTGTGATCCTCAGATCTCAGCCTCCTGAGTAGCTAGGATTGCAGATGTGAGCCACTAGCACCCGGCTGGGAATGATTTTTTTAAAGTCATTATGTTTCATATTAGTTCTGCATTTGTTTCTTCATTTACTCACACCTTCCTTTCCCTTCACATTCATCTCACTAGTTTGAATTAAGATCCCATTATATGTACAAGGCTCTAGGCACGAATGGACAAGTTATCTGTCCATGTGGACTTTGTAGTCTATTGAGGTGTGAATACTGTGAATGGGCGAATTCTGTGGCTAGTGCTGTCCGTGTAGCAAGCCATTAAAAGAAAGTTTGCCATGAGCTTGAGCTTAAGTAAACTATTTCGTCAAGTAAATCAGTTAGTCAGTTTACTTCAAGTTCCGTTGCCATTTTCTTTTTTCTTTAGTTTGGTGGTTCTCTTTTCCTCTCCAATTATGAGAATGAGTATCTTGGGGTAGAAATATATCCATTTCAAGCAATTCTAAGTAGACATTGATCTAACCTTGCATCAACTTGACAAGAGTTTGCCTTTCAGGTGTTGGTGGCTAATTTTTTTTTGGCCTGGGTGCTGTCCCTCAGCTTTTCAGCTCAAAGCTAGTACTCTACCACTTGAACCACAGCACCCACTTCCAGCTTTTTCTGTTTATTTGGTGCTGAGGAATTGAACCAAGGACCTATGCATGCAAGGCAAGCACTCTAACACTGAGCCATCTTCCCAGCCCCGATGGCTAAAATTTTTAATGTAGATTTTACCCTTCCATATTTATTTCTTTTAATGAAGTGATAATTGTTTCTGAAGATTCATTTTAAAAGAAAAAATAATGATTGTATTTATACCTTTCTTCCTGTGCTTTCCTGAAGCATTCAGACAAACTTCCTGATCTCATCAGTCTTCCTCATAAGTCATAATGCCCATCATTTGATGGGCTTTACAAAAAAGTGGTGGAGAATTTTAGAGAGTGTTTTAATATTAGACATTATGAATATAATGTTATGAATGTTTATACTTTTGGGCTTATGTCAGCTAGTCCCAAGCCCCAAAACCAACATTGTGTTTATACTTCTTACAGTATCAGTCTGCATGTAGATGGCACCTTTCATCTTTATCTGACCAGATTCATACAATAAGAACTTATATCTTACCTTGTATAAAAATATCCTCTCTGGCTCAAACTCAGAGGATAGCCTCAGAGACAGCAAGTGCAGCAAAAGTGAGAGTTTCATGGTAGTCTTGCAAAATCCAGTGTGTGATGGGCAGGCATACACTAGGCAATTAGCGAAAGCAGTTTATCCCTAGTGCATGAGTCTATGCCCAATTTAATACGTAGAGTACTAAGGGGTGTGCATTCTCTCTTGGACAGCACTTAAGTTATATTACTTTTTACTGGGCATTTCGAATATATGCGACCTGAGTATGGTTCAATTTGAGAATGGGTTTCTGGCTGTCTCCTCTCACCTTTATTCTTTGTGGCAGAAAGGCTTTGCTGTTATGTGCTTTCATTTAAAAAAATATTGCATTCCATTCTTCCACATGGTGCTTGATCCCTTCTATTCTATCGGTTTGTCTATAGACTTTCTAATGCATACACTTTTTTATTTTACTGGGCATGGATTGTAACTATTCCTTTTTATTGTAAAGGTGATATACAAAGGGATTACAGTTACATAAGTCAGGTAATGAGTACACTTTTTTTTAACAATGTCACCCCTTCCCTCATTTTCTCCCAGTATTTTCACTCCTGATGTTCCTCCCCCAAGTGGTAAAGTTCATTTCCAACACAAGTGGGTATCACTGCTGAATTGGTTCACCCTTTGTCCTACCACTTCTGTGTTTCCCCTTACCTTCCCGTAATCGGATAAAGTTATATATGAGAAAAAGGGTTCGGAATGACCGCAAGTTGGCATTGAGGCAAGCAAAGTAATTTCCCACCAATTATCAAACGCCTGTGCTTGAAAATAGACCATCACTGACTTTATTTCTGACACTTAGGTAATGTCACAAAGCTAATTTAAAAAAAGCTCCACACACTTCATATTTAAGACAATGCACTGATTTATTTAGTTTGAAAACAAAAAGTTAATTGCCTTGAAATGCTATCATTGCTTTGACCCAGCATTGTTGATCGCTTTGCAGAAGTCCTGTTTATCATAAGGACTGTTGCTCATTTCACATTGGGAACTTGAACAAGAACTGTGAGGTGGCAGATCTTTGACATTATTTGTCATCACGATGGTTTAACCTTATGACCCAGTGGTCTTACTATAATCATACCAAGAGACAGGACAGCATTTGTCTTCTTGAAAAATTGGGTCACTTGACATGTCTAAGCAACGTATCAATTTGAGCCGTATTAGGTTCACACAGAGCTGTAATCACATACTCACTTCTATTTAAAACCCTTCCTATCTTTTTTTTTCCTCCCACCAATAATGATTTATCTTAACCTTGTCTATGAATGCTATTGTGTAGCTCTGGTCCAAATGTCAATGCTGAGTCAGTCTTGTTGATTGGGAAGCTTAAAATTTAAAAAATGAAAAGAAAACATAATTAGTTATAAGAAGACCCCCAAAGAAATTGTCAAGTAGATATCTTCTTGTCAAGAGAAATGAATTCAAATTTAGAATCTAGATAGAGACACTGCAAGAGGTGCATAAAAGCTGCTTTTGCTGGGCCCTTAGAAGCAGGATTAAAACCTGGGATCGCAGATCCTCACTTTGCACCTGAGCCATTCTCTTCTGCATTTGCTTTTCAATCACCTTGGACTCTACAAAGGACAGCATTGACTAATAAGCATATTGTTACAAAAGGCAAAGCTGGGGCTAAGAAGGTGGCTCAGTGGTAGAGCACTTGCCTTGCATGCATGAGGCCCTGGGTTCAATTCCTCAGCACCACATAAGCAGAACAAAAAAGCCGGAAGTGGTGCTGTGGCTCAAGTGGTAGAGCGCTAGCCTTGAGCTGAAGAGCTGAGGGACAGTGCCCAGGCCCAGAGTTCAGTCCCCACGACCGGATCCCCCCCAAAAAAAGCAAAGCTGTCCCCACAAGGAGAGAGCAGAAACAAGCTCAGGACAAACCCTTCACCAGGCAGCTGTGACTGACTTGTTTCTGCTTCCTTCAAAGTGATGAAGTGATAACAAGTTCTTCCCAACCCTTCCAGAGACAAAGATTCAGATAGTGGTGAGCAGGCCATAGATCTGTGACTGGAAATGTTTAGTCATTAATGCGTACATATCATACATTAGTTCTATTTCCCTATTTAAGCATATAACTGGCTAAAGATGTACCAAAGTGCCGACTTCCTGAAACATCCATATAAATCTTCCCCTGCCCTTCATCCCGTCTATTTTTTTGATGGATAGGGGTAAATGGTCAGACTAGATATGTGGAACTCATGGAATTTGGTTCTGTGGTCTTAAAATGCTGGTTTCAATGTTAGTTTTTCACATCAGCTGTGGATCTAGGAACTACCATCTAGGAATCTCTCTCTCTCTTTCTTTTTTCTTTCTCTTTCTTTTTCTTTCTTTCTTTCTCCCTCTTCCTTCTTTCTTTCTTTCTTTCTTTCTTTCCTTCTTTCTTTCTTTCTTAGTAATGGCCAATTTTATTTCCTCGTCCTAAAAGATACAGATCAGTCTTATTCACATATTAGCAGTACTAGGGATTGAACTCAAAACCTCCTGCATACTAGGCAAGTACTCTATCACACTCTTTTTTTATTTCTTAATTTTTTTTAGATTTTTATATAAGTTTTTTTATGGTAAAAATACAGTACAGAGGGGTTACAGTTACATGAGTAAGGTAATGAGTACATTCCCATTGAGACTTGTTGCCTCCTCTTTTGTTTTTCCATACCATGTAAAAAAGAGATCAGATTGGAGTCAACCAAGCATTGGCCCTTGGACATCCAACAAGCTACTGAACACATTGCTTTAGGGAATGTTGGGAGAACTGCGCTCTTTCCTAGAGCTTTCAAATACGCATCAGCACTCAAGCTTCAGTATCTAAACTACATGTGGAATACTTGTCCACAGTTACCAACAACATGCATATATGACGATGCTCATGGTGGCTATATCCCATGTCAAAACCACTCCTTGGTCACCCGCTATTGTCATGTCTGTTACTCTTGCAAAGTTTCATGTACAATATATTTGAGATAAGGCAAAAAACATGTTCTTGACCTACATTTATATCTGACTGTTTCATATAGCCTTTAGATCTGTTGTATCAAATAACTTGAAATTTTCCAAAATGTGCTTAATAGAAGGGAGAGATGGCTGGAATGCATGCTGAAGATATACTCAAATGTAATGTATAGTCTTCCCATGGAAACACTCAGCCTAAGGTTTTCTTATGTATAGGAAACAGCTGAACTTAGAGAGCTAGGGAAATCTGAGATAAAACCTGTTGAAGAGAGGGAATAGAACCATGTCTGAATAGCTGAACAAATTTGCTACTCCATTGAAAAGGATCACCTTTTCAATGAAAAGGGGGAGGGGAGTTCTTCATCTTCTCCATCCTTTCTACACATTCAGTGGGACAAATATTTCAAAATGTGTCTTTGAAAGTGCTTGCCCAGCTCAGATTCACCATTATCAGTACTTTGCCACCTTTGCTTTCCCACTCATTGTTATCTAACCATTTGATGACTCCTCACTTTTTTGTTTATGCAGATACTGTGACTTAGACTCAAGGCTTTTTATTCCATTTTGGCTTTCCTGCTCACAATTGGCATTGTCTCACTTGAGTCATGCCTCCAGACTGGCATTTTGATAACTGACTGAAGATAGAGTTTTTAGGGTTTTCTCTGCCCAGGTTAGCTTCTAGCCAAGATCATTCAGGTTTCATTCTCTTGGGTGATTAGGATTACAGTTGTGAGTCACCAGTAAGTCATCAGGATCCCTTCTAATATTAGTTTGTAGATCATCTTGACACTTCATTCCTGTGTATTTCAAGACTTATCTTTGAGGAGAAAGAACTTTCCCCTACAAAACTGTAAAACAATTACCAATCCAAGATCCATTTAAAGATTACACGGTGCATTTAGTTATTATGTTCAATATGCTATTTAAAACACTTAATGGAAAAAAAAAAAAACATGGGGAAGTGGTTCTATCTGATAATATCTTTTTAATCTACCAGAACTTCCAGTCAAATGAGGCTCCCAGGTTTGCATACTCTTCACAAAAGTTCCTTCCAGCACTTCCTGATTCCCCTAGAAGTCTGTAATAGCTCTCTTCCTCAACATCGTCTTAATCACTTCTACTATAAAGGTGTGCCTATTTTGACCTTATTTGTACAGGACTATTTTTTTTCTTCTGAGAAAAGGAAGGTCATGCCTGCATCTAGAAAAAGGGCTTCCAAATCTTTTCTGTCAAGAAAGAGATATCAAATACTTCACATTTTGGGGGTTTAACATGATCTCTGTCACAAGGGCTGAACTGTACTATTGCAGATGGAAAAGAACAGAGACTATATGTAAGCAAAGCGGAAAGGCTGTTTACCAATAAAACTTTATTTATTAAAGCAGGTATTAGGCAGAATTTGGTCATTGACAATAGTTTGTGAAGCGCTGAGGGACAGCGCCCAGGCCCAGAGTTCAGGCTCCACAACTGACCCCCGCAAAAAAAGTCATAATAAAACCCACCCCAGATTGTAAAATAAGAAAAAAAGTGGAGGTGGGATTAAAAAAAGTAAAAGTAACATGAATAAATGGATGGGAATATCACATGAAATTCCTTACTTTGTACAATTAATATACACCAATGGAAATAATATATTATGGAAGAAAAAAAGCTTACCCATTTTAAAAATTCTTTTCAAAGATCAAATTTGTGGTTTCATGCTTTTCTAGTACATATTTTTGTTCATATTTCAGTAATTTCTATTCTCTTTCTTTCTCTCTGTCTCTCCATAGCTCAACAGTCTTGCCTTTCCATTTAGAACAAGAAACAGAAACAGAATGATAGAATTCAGAAAGCATAGCAACCATTAACCAAAAGCACTGGCTTCTCAGTTACAAAAGCACTTGTATAAAAACAATTGGTGAGGACAGGGAAAGGGGGGAAGCCAGCAATTCATTATTCCATGGGCTTGTATGTAAGCCTCAGGAGGCTTGGATTTATTTTTACTTAGTAACTTTTTTTCTTAAATACTACAGTTTTGACCTTTTTTCTCCTCAAAGTATAAAAATTATGAAATACAAACAAGTTCTTGCACCGTGTACTTAGAAGTGTACAAGTCAAGCAGCACAGAGCCATCTATAAGCTGACAAATCCTATCAAATCTGGAATAATTCACTAGTCTACAAGGCATCAGGGCACAGAAGGAACTTAAGCTTTCTTCTTTTTGCTACACATAAGATTCAAATATTCAATCTAATAGTGAGAGTATGAGGAACTGGGAAGACAGAACAGTAGCAAGAAAGCAGTAGGTTGAGTCAGGGCTACCAATTCCAACCCTAAGCATCAGGCAGTCTATATTCTTCCTTCCTGCTGCTCTTCCTGGCCATGGAGCTCCTTCTGCTCTCTTTTCTCCTTTCACTCTTACTTTTCACTTTTACAACTTCTGCCCTTCCACAGCTTTTCTCCAGGAAGTCAAGACGTTCATTGGTTAATTATTTCTATTCTTATCATTACCATTTTCCTATAATTTCTTCATATTTAATTTACCAACTGTTCTTCCTCTAATTGCTTGAGAGAGCTATTTATGGGATGTCAGAAATTTCACTTTCTAATACATACATTTATGGTAATCATTTTTCCTCTTTAAGGGTGGATTTTCTCCCTAATACGAACTATGTTTTACTTTCCATTACCATTCAGTTCAAGTGTGACCTAATTTCTGTCCTGATCACACCCAGTATGGAAATAAGCACATACCTTGAGGAAAGATGTGGTACAGAATATGAGACTCACTTTTCTTTATTTGATTGGCAGGAGAGAGGGGGTGCTCATTTCTATGAAGTTATCTTAAGGATCTTGACCTCTCGACTCCTGGATGGTTTAGTACGCTTGACTTTTCAATACTAAAGCTTGAACCTCCATTTTCTGCACAGCCTCTGACTACTGCATTTCATATGGACTAGCAAATACCTAGAAAGGAAAAATGATGGAGCAGATCATGCATCTCCATGTGTCTCCCGTCTTTCCAGGATCTTTCTTTTCCATCAAGTCCTGACTGTTGTAGTTGATCAGCCTCCCACTTGTTTCACACAGCTTCTCCTAAAATAGTTCATTTGGTTTTTATAAATGTTCTCAGTGGAAGAGCTGATCGAAGGCACATGTTCTTGCATAGCAGAAATACAAGTCATCTCATCAAACCATTTACCACCTAAGAACAACCTTAGAATTAAATAGAAACTTAGTGACCGGACAAATGGTATGGGTGACTTCTTCGCAGAGTACTAGAAGTGGTAATTGTCACTTCCTCATCAATTAGAAAGTGCATGGAAATGTAGCGCTGAGTCACAGACCTCACACATGGTAGTTGGGGTTACTCATATTTTTCTAGCCTTGGCTTCAGGAACAATCATGTTCCGATCATGCAAACTCTCCAAATGTGTCCACTTATAGGAATCATAATTTTGAAGAGAGGCAAAAATAGACTCTATCTCCAGTATTTGCCAGATGAGTCTGTGAAGTCCTCAATACTTACTAGACGTGATTCTAAGATGTAGAGATGAAAAGCACTGTTTTTTCCCCGGTGTAGCTCAAGGCTGAGAGTGAACAAACAATGAAGAAATGACTTTCAGGGGTGCAGACAACATGCGATGGGAGCTCAATCCATGGAGAAGTGGAATGCCTGGGAATCTGGGCATCCAGGGGATGCCTCATTACCAAGGCAAGGCGGAAATAAGGTTTCCATGTAGGGAAATAGGAGAAGAGAAGCACAGGAAGGAGACATAGAGACATAGCTTTGCAGTTCCAGAAGCATGTGTGTTTGCAGAAGTTTATAGATTTAATTCCTGTTCCTTCTTTACTGAACTTAAAGGTCAAGGCTGGGTAAAGGTTATCAGGTGAATGGAGCCAAGGTCACGAGAGAAGGATCAGACAATGGGAGGTGAGTTGGAGCAAAAGGCTCATAGTGGTGTGATATTGACCAAGATGCATAGTACTTATAAGCTGTTTTGTTGAGCTGATGGTGATGGAGGAGGAGGAGGAAGAGGAGGAGGGGGAGGAAGGGGGGAAAGAGGGGGGAGGGGGGGAGGAGGGGGGAGGGGGAGGGGGAGGGGGAGGGGGAGGAGGAAGGGGAGGGGGAGGGGGAGGGGGAGGAGGAGGAGGAGGGGTAGGAGGAGGAAGGAGGAGGAGGAGGAAGGAGGAAGGAGGAAGTCCTGAGCCCAACAGTGACAAAGACTAAAGCAAGTTGAATGTATCAGGCAATTTGGTAGTTGTTGATATCTTTAGCAAGGAAATAGCAAAGGATCTATGTTTCTACAAGAATAAAATCTAAAACCAACAAATGTGGGGTCATGGGTGAGAAAGGGAAGATAAATAGATATACAGTATTTTTTAAAAAGGTTTGCAGTTTTGATATTACAATTCTGGGCCTTGCTTGTGCTAGGTAAGCATTCTACCACTAGGTTATAATACTGGCCTTTATAAGCTTTTATTTTTCTTTTAAATGTAACAACTGAAGAAAAAGTAACTCTTAAGGAAAATTAAGAGTGAGACTACATATATAAATTTAAATATTTAAAATAATATAAATTAATATCTAGACAAAGTATAACAATTTCGACTAAAAGTAACTTGATAGAAATGTTTATTATTATATTTTTGATTGGTCAGGGGCTTGAACTCAGGGCCTGGGCACTGTCCCTGAGCTTTTTCACTCAAAGCTAGTCCTCTACCACTTGAGCCACAGTGTGCCACTTCCGGTTTTCTGGTGGTTAATTGGAGATAAGAATCTTATAGATTTTCCTGCCCAGGCTGGCCTTGAACTGCAATCCTCAGATCTCAGCTTCCTGAGTAGCTAGGATTACAGGTGTGAGCCACCGGCACTGGAAAGTAGAGATGTTTCTTATATAAGGCAGACTCTCTGAAGTACATAAACCTCTCACCCCATTTTGCCCTCTCCATTCATTAGACATGAGTCAACTCTGCCTGGCAGATCTGCTATGTGCTAGGCGTCATGGATGGTGCTGAGTGTATAATAATGAGTGAAACATTCTAATCATGCCACACAATCAGAAAAAAATAGTCCTGACGGCTGGGAAGAAAAGGTGCAGGGAGCTGGGACATCCTTCCACACTGAGGATGAGCGCAAGTGGACAGGAGAGACATTCCCAAAGAAGTAGAACTTGATGTGAAATCAGAAGGAAGAGAAGGAGCTAATCAGAGAAAGAGGATTTAAAAAAATATAAGAGTGGTGTGGGGTGGCTGGGGGGGTTGGGAGATGGGAGGGCAGGGATGGGAAGGGGAAACAAAGGAGGAGGCAACAATACTTTTTTTTATTGTGAAAGTACTGTTCAGAGGGGTTAAAATTACATGGGCAAGATCAGGAGTACATTTCTTCTCAAGCATTGTAGCCTCCTCCTTTGTTTCCCCTTCCCATCCCTTCCCATCCTCCCCCCGCCCCCCACCCAATCCTCCTCCCCCCACCACCAAAGTTGTAAAGTTCGTTTTCGACATAACGACTTGTACGTCTCATTGTGAGGCAATAATACTTGATAAGAAATATACTCATTACCTGGCTCATGTAATTGTAACTCCTCTGTATGGTATTTTCACAATAAAAAACTTATTAATAATTTTTTAAAGTGTGGTGGAGAGGAAACATTTTAGGTACAGGAGGGAGATTTTCTTTTTTTCATATACCTTTTTTTAATTGCAAAAATACTGTACAGAGGGGTTACAGTTACATGAGCAAGGTAATGAGTACATTTCCTATCAAGCATTGTTACCACCTCTTTTGTTTTTCCCCTACCTTTGCTCCACAGCTCCACCCCCAGCCTAAATTGTAAAGTTCATTTTTCAACATATTGTCGTGTGCATCTCATTGTTACAATGAGTCAAACCTGTATCCCTATTAAAGCATTTTGTTTTTACCCTTCCCATCCCCAAATTAGAGAAGTGTAGATACAGGATGTAGGGCACCGACATCAAATACAGTGAAAACAGAGGTTATACTGTGGGGAGGAACATACAACAAAACAAAAAATAATCACATGGTACATTATAAATACCTTAGAAACAATAGCAAGAAAGAAAAAAAACCACTTGTGTCCTTAGCTTAATATCATTTTATCTGGTCATATGTACATAGCTTTTGCTCGTCCTGGGGTCTGAACTAAGTAAGGGCCTGGGTGCTGTCTCTGGGCCTCTTTGTCCTCAAAGTTAGTATTCTACCACTTGAGCCACAGTGTCACTTCCTCCACTAACTTCTTGAACTTAGAATTTCTGAACATATCAAGCCAGGTCATATCTGTGGACCTTTATATTGGTTTCTTTTTCTGCTAAAAATGCTATTACTCAATTTATGATTTTATATCTGTTTAAAATGTCTTCCTTTTGGAAACCCATTATGCTGCTCAACCAAGTTTTTTGCTTCTTTTCTTATTCTATACAGGATTATACTCTCAGCTCCTTCAGAAAATTTAGGTTTGGCCAACGTGTTTGAGGGTATTACTTGTCACTTCTACATGGAGATGTTTAAGAATCTGTGAATGACTCTGTCTAGGTTTTTCTCTGCTTGTAAACTGGAGAAAGCAGCCTTGTATTGAGGATGATGGACCACCTGGTAGCTAATCACCACTTAGCCATGGACCGTGTGTTACTTCATATGGAAAAGTTGCCCGGATGAGTTGCCAGACTGCACACAGCAAAATTTAAGTAAGTATGGAATAATTTTCTGTTTTGGTAAGGCCATATATATTTGGACTTGTCTGTTCCCATACCAAAATCAGCCCATTTTGACTGATAACACATACCTTGCTCCTCCTGGAAGATTGACCTGCTAGTTCTTCTTAAATCTCACAGCATTGTGTTAAACATCTGTTTCAACCAATGCCCCATTATTATTGAATACTTTGACACATGACTTCCCCTCAGGATCCTGTGGGTTCCTCAGCAATGACATCTATGTTGCACTAAATCCCTAACTCTGAACTCCCCATAGTTTCTGGAATATAGATGCTCAATACATATTTATTAAGACAGAGGTTTTCACCCTGGGTTTATGGAGCAATTCATTTAATACATTAGTGCTTTTAGCTTTCTCCTGTGAGAATGCAAATGAGAATGGTCAGCCTGTTCCCTCAAGGTCAAGGAAGTTAATAAGAGTGAGAGCACTTTGAAAAGTGAAATGATAAAAAAAAAACAATAAATTACTACTGTTATGATCTGGGACAAAAACTGGTAAAGTGACACAAATATGGGTTGCCTGCAGAGGGAGAATATTTTACATTTCTCTTATTTGTGTTAGCTCTCTCTGTGTTTGTCTGTCTGTCTGTTTGTCTGTCTGTCTGTCTCTTTCTCTCTCTCTCTCTCTCCCTCTCTGTCTGAGAATAGTCTTTACAATCACTTTGGAAGACTGATCAAGAATGGTCACAATTTTCCAGGTCTCAGAATACTGTGACTTGATGATGCTTTACGTTCCAGATATGTCATATTCTTTAAAAATGATTCTATCTACAAGGGGGCTGGACCTGGCCCATCATCATAGATAATACTGAGGATCTTCCCATCATCCCCCAGAACTCAGGGCTTTGATGTGTACACACACCATCTTTTTGCCAGCATCTTTTAACTTTTTGCTTTTCCATCTATAGCGGTGCTTTCAGTTTTATAAGAAATCCAGGCCTAAATTTTCTTGGTTTTAATACCTTTGGCAGTAGCCCCCAGGCGAGAATGAATAGATTTGGGTGGATAAAGAGTCCAGCTTCTACCTTTTGGATTGGAGAACTGAATGATGCTGTACAAGGTTGTTTATATGCTTCTAGAAGGATGGTGCACTAGATACCCCTAGTGTTTGTTACCTTGTCACAAACCATTCCTTTTTTTGTTTGTTTTTGAGTGGTTGTGGGGTTTGAACTCATGGCTTGGGCAGTGTCCCTGAGCTTTTTTATGCTTAATTAAGGCTAGCACTTGGAGCCACAGCTCCACTTCTGGTTTTTGAGTGGTTAATTGGAGATAAAAGTCTCATGGGGACTTTTCTGTCCCAGCGGGCTTTGAACCATAATCCTCATATCTCAGCCTCCTGAGTAGCTAGGATTACAGATGTGAGCCACCAGTGCCTCGCTACAAACCATTCTTCCTGATTTCCTCACTATCCCAGTTTCTTTCTCATCTCTTTTGCTCATGCTTCTTAGAATCACCCTGAAAACAACATATTTATGTTTAAATCTCTATCTACAGTTCTGCCCCAGGGAGTCCAATGTAAAAAGACTTATTCCACCCAAAGTATTTCGTATATCATAATACAACATAATAACTCTGATGTTAAAATATGCATTAAATAACCATAAGATAAATAAAGCATGCAATGAAGTAAGCATAAAACTTAAAACACAGATGATTCATCAATACATATAATAAAGTTAAATTAAAAGGCACTACTACTGATCTCTGCACAGAATTGTCTCATCAGAATGCGCAAGATGTCTGGCTCCAAGTATTTTCCATCACAGGAAAATGTATATAAGTCTGTCTTTCCATGCTCCCAGTGAGGACCTTGGGCTATTAGGGAAATAGGTAGTGGAAGGTTCAGATCCTCAGGCTTAACAATGAGATTGATCTCAAATGACACAGGTACCTTTGTTCTTAGCACTGAAGCCTCAATGTGTCTCTTTCTTAGATGCTCCTTGCAGTCACTTGGGAAGCCAAGTAGAGGATCATTCTTTTGTCTTTTTTATTTTTCCAACTTTAGAATGACTGATTAAAACAGAGATGTCAGTATCTTGACAGCTGGGATAGGACTGTGTTTCAAACTTTATTTCTTTTTAATTTCTAGCTTCTTCCTCAATATGGCTTTCTACATTCCTGAGAATACGTTAGAAGCAAATGTTCACTGCGGCATGACTATACACTGTAGATGTCAAAAGTTAAAGTTTATCTCCTTTACTAGTAAAGGAAATCCTTGGAAAATAAGATACCCTAAAGATAATGTAACCACGGATTCATAACAAGGAAAGAGTCAATACCTTAGAGAATATATAAGAAATTCTAAAGAGCACTCATTGTAGCAAATGATATTAATTCTCTTTCTTACAAGGAGTCTCTCAGGTTTCAATAAGGCAGATTATTGATGATAAAAATGCTTTGAGAGGTTGCTTGATAGGGAAAATATACACAAATGTGAAGTAAAGTGCATGTGTGAGTGAAAGTGGTCATCTGGCCCCTTTCCCAGTCAACCCCCATGCAGAGATTAATTCACATCAATTGCTGAACAGCTGAAGTGCTTATATCCCTTGTTGAGCAACTGTGCAGGTACTTGGGGGAGAGTGCTGGCTGTGTGAAATGACCATGGACAGGCTTTCAGAAGTCCTCAAATGGAAAATGGACTTGGAAACAATATCAATGTATGCAAAATCATTTAAATAGCCTGCGAAGACACTAGAAGGGAGCCTGTGATAAGAACAGAATGTTTACAGACTCGAAGCTGGACTTGCTCAGCTTATCCTCCTTCACTTGGGGATTCTTTTACATTTGTGAGATTATGTTTTTTATGGGATACTATGGGGGATGCCATTTTGTGTTTCATGTGTTCATTGTTCATTCTACAAGTGTGTATGGAGGACTTAAAATATTTAATGACACAGGATAAAATTTATCTGATTCAGTACAACTATTGAGTATATGGACTGTGTCGTACATTAGGACATATTAAATAATGGGGTAAACATATCGAATAATTAACCAATTTTGCTACACTGGGCATAAACCATGTATACGTGTGCTGTTTACTTCCTTTCTTCCTCCCACCCTCCTTTCTTCCCTCCTTTCGTTCCACCTTTCCTCCCTCCCCCCCCCCCACACTTTTAGGATCCTGAATAGTCAAGGTCAAAATGTAAGTAATAAAACTGTAGCCGGAAATGTGCCCCATAATTTTTAGAACCTAGGGTCCTGAGAGGCTAGACCTGACTCTACCAGTGGCTTTCCATTTGACCCTTAGCAAATAACTTCACCTCTTTCTACCTCTATTTCATATAAACATAAGGAGTTTTCTCTGTTAGTTTTCACTACTTTATCCTCAGTCTAGCACTGGTAGAACTCAATAAATATCTTTTGAAAGAACCAATAAAATAGTTCGGTCCCAGATTGCAAGAGTCCAGGCTAGGCCACAAATGAACTGCAAAAACGTATTGACAGCCTCTGGCCTGTACTAAAAGCAGTTTAGTGACCTCCTTGGCCCTTCTCTTGAGACCTCAAAACATATCAGAGAACTAGATATTTACTTACTAGGATGGTGAGGACTGCTGAGCCCAAGGAAAAGGAAGGTCAGGGAAGAATGGACCCCAATGGCCACAGGAGAACAGAATGGGATAGGGGTGAAGAACTTGATCAGTTCACATCAGCCTGTTAATGTGTCAAAGAAGAAAAGCACTGAATCAAAACCTCCAATGACATCTTTTCTGACTACTTTGGAAAATCTTACGTCTCCACAATTCCCTTGCATGTACCTCTTTCATTGCCCATAGTGTAGTTTGCTCTCAGTCTTTGCACATCCTTTGAATATGATGTGTTCATAGGGACTGTAATGCTTAGCACACAGCAGAAGCTCAATAGATGTTTATTTAAAGATTCAAAGTGCTAGGCAGTGGTGGCTAAGTTCAGTAATCCTAGTTACTAGGGAAATGTAGATTGGGGATAGGGAGGATGGAGGAAGGAGGATTATGGTTTGAGTCCATTCTGGACAAAAACTTGATAGACACAATCTCTGCAGAAACAATTGGGCCTGGTGGCAGGTGCTTGTCCTCATAGGTACTATGGAAACCATAAATAGAATCATGGTGGTCGAGGCCAGCATGGGCAAAAAGACAGACACTATTTCAAAAATAGCCAGAGCATAAAGGACAGGAAGTTTAGCTTAAGTGAAACATTTCCTGAACTAGGAATCTAGGCAGGCCTTGAGTCCAACTCTAGCACTGCCATGATTAATAATAATAATGATAATGATAAAGGTTTAAGGATACAAATATAATGTTCTTCCTAGGCATGAACATTTACAAAAGTGATGCTACTGTTCCCTTTCATGAACATTAAAAAAGTTAACTTCATATTGGATAACCTCTCTTGCACTACCAAGACATAAAGATTTTAAAGCAACTTACATTCAGAATGTGATAGGGAAGCTATTTCCTCCCAGCCCTCCTCCGAGACATTCCTCGATTTCATTCTCTTCTTCCTTGGAGATGATTTATCACTTCCCCTCCTCCTTCCAACAGTTGCTTCTCTAAGTCATCCACAAAGTACATATCATGACCTTTGTGAAAACTCAGATGTAGACTCACCACAAAGGGAAATTGGATATGGTTTTTTTTTCTGTTATGACAATATTATGCTTGCAATAAATAAAAGCAAGAAAACTTGTCTTCATTATAGAGAATGACTTGGAAAAAGTCAGGAAGTGGTTCTTATAGTGCTTCATTGGGAACTGCCATTGAATGAAAACTTCATTGTAGGCATTGTTATAACTTTCCATCTGCTAGCTAGCCCCCAAAAGAGCTTCTTTGCACAGTTGTTGGGTTGACTCTAGGACAAGTTCTTCTAAAATATATTTTACAATATTAAGCGTATTTTACAATGTTAAATAGCTATTCAATATTTTTACCATGGCAAATAGCACATTAAAATATACCACAAATAGTAATATTAAGCATACTATTTATATTAAATATACTCTATTAATATACTGTAAATAAATATAAATGTACTATATTTAATATACTCTATATTTAAAAATACTATTTGGCATTGTTAGTTAAGGGAAAGGAACCCCAAGAACAAGCTATTTAACTTATTGAACAGTGGGTAATATTGTTATAGGCTCCAGTGATGTTAGGAAATGTCATAATTTGATTTCCTATACAGGGATTTCATGTGGCTGGGAACTGAGGGCCTAGGAGAGAGGGCAGGGGCTCTGCTACCTTGTCAAGGGTATAGACAGGCCTTCGTAGAGCACCTGGCTCATTTCACCTGACCTGGGAATTCTTTGCCTTATCTTTCTACCCATGTTCTCCTGACTACTTTAGTTGAAGACTACAGCTTCCTTTAGTTTCTCTCTGGCATCCTCAAGACTGGCTTGGGAGACATGGGGTATCTACCGGGCAGTGATGGAATAGAGGGAGTCTGTTCTTAGGGCTTTGACCTGACTAAAACAACAGATGGCTTTCCTTTCCATCTGGGAAGTGATTTTTCTATTTATTTATTTTTTTGTCAGTAAAAATAAGTGAAGAAATTTTAGTTTAAATGGTACTAAAGCATTTAATAAATTTGTACTGGAAAGTTTTTCTAGGTTGTGGTTTTGTTTTGTTTTTAGGCTTGAACTGAGTCCAGGCTCTGTCCCTGAGCTTTTGTTTATTTATTTTTTCTTCTCAAAGTTAGTGTTCTACCCTTGAGTCATAGCTCCATTTCTGGCTTTTTGGTGATTAGTTGGAGATAAGAGTTTCGAGAAATTTCCAGCCTAGGCTGGTTTTGAATGGCAATCTTCAGATCTCAGCTAGGGTTACAGGTGTGAGCCGTGGAGGCCTGGCCTGAATGCTTTTTTTTTAAATAAAAAAAACAAAACTGGATTCTGTGCTCCATTAGTATAAGACTTTGACCCAGAATCTGTAGATCTCCTGTCCATGTTTGGAGGCGGTATAAGCCAGAAATGTGTCCTTGTAACCACACTTTGTGTAGCAAGTTGGGGTAGGAAACACGAGGAAGGTTCTTGGTTCAGTTTCATCCAAGTTTCTAGTCTGTGTCATGCTCGCCTGGACATTTACATTTATTAGTGCACTGCTGGGAGATCTAATACAACCAAAGATCACTGAAAATCACAGTATGAATTTAAAAATGTAGTTCAGGCCTAAGAAAAACATGTTTCTGCACTCATATGGAAGGTAAGTAATTTAGTAATGGGGGACCACATCCTTTCTCTAAATGAGGATAGCCAAATGAAAAGAGGAGGAGAAGGACTCAGAGACAAATAATTTGAGAAAGGATGTTGAGAACACAGGTATCTTATCATTGCTGGAGCATTATCTTTTATTTCCTCTCTGCCAAGGTTTATAGGTTATCATTAGTTTGTTTCAAGAAGTAAGATCATACCAAGAGGGAGATTGCTTGAAAATAGTTGTTTATGTACTACATAAATTTAGGGAATTACAGTGAAGGAATTAGGTAAATTTACTGGAAAAGCCTTCTTATATTTTGTTTTAAATATCACAAGCAACCATTTTTTTGTGGGAGGGACCATCTCTATGTGAGGTGCTAGAAGCAGACACATTGAACAGTCAACAAGTTTCTGAAAGTCAATTTCTTACCAAGGAGTTGTGGGTAATCTACCATAAAATCAGAGCACCAGACCTCTAAGTGTTAAAGAATTTGCCTAGACTCACCATTTTAGTGGCAGAGGTGGGTTATGAACTCAGGTCTTTGTGATCCCAGTACCTATATCCTCACTCCCAAATTTGGCATTAGATACAAAATAACTGCTAACACCAGGCTTCTCTATAAGAAATATATAAGGATATTCTGGAAAAGAAATTACAACAAAGACATGTTCGACTTCACCAAAGATGAGATGTAAAATAGAACCTCAGTTGCTTGTTTCTGCTGGCTTGCTTTTGCTTGCTCATTTCTGGGAAAAACTGAGAATTATACAACTATGAATGCTATGCCACAGACTTCATGAGATGGAAATAGAAAGGCTATAAACAATTAGAGCAAGGTTTCCTTTAACACTACTATGTGAAAAATGTAAGAATTAAAGCAAAGTGGCAGCATTTTTTTTTAAAAAAGCAGAGCTTTTGCACTAAGCAAAATATATTTGATATTATACTCATAACAGCAAATGTGTCTTTTATAGAGTCATGCAAATTTAAATACATTTTCCTTCCCTTTTCTATCTTATAATCTCTTACATTGATTTTTACAATCTCTTTCTAATCGCTGATTATTCTAATTAGCTCATAAAATAATTAGTAAATGCAGGCACACAGTGACCCCTATTTAAAATTAGGAACTTTCTTCCCTCGGCAGTGATACCATGTCAGTTCAGTCTTGTGAATTTTTCAGAGTCATTGACGCAGTAATGCTGTTTGCTTTGCAATCTTTATAAATAAAATAGTTTCTGACTTTAATGTATTTGCAAATTATTTGACATGCTACAAAGCATCTCTATAGAGCAATTATTTGCTCTGGGGGTTATTTGTAAGATCCTTGCATAATACAAAATTTTGGCTTTCTGTTGTACAGGGTTTTTATTTTCAGCTTTCTATTCAAAAGATGATCTTTCATTCAAAAGTCATCATCTGGGCTGGGAGTATAGCCCAGTGATAGCACTCTTGCCTTGAATGCATAAGCCCTGGTTTCAATTCTCCTATTCAGGAAACAAAATGCCTTCATCTTTTTAATGTATCTTGATGCTATTGTTGAGGTACGGGGAATCACAATAACACAGTACCAGAGAGAAAACAAAGAATACAAATTGACTTCCTCTGGTTTCCAAGATCTGGACACGACTACCTGGAGAATACCCGTCTGTCATTTACTAGAATAGATGAGTAGACTTATTGCTTCAGATATCCATTACTTCAGATGATCTGAATGATCAAATGGACTTCTAGAAATGGTATCTTGCAGTCCAAACCTGTCCTCTCTCCCCTGGTTTTTATGGGGCTGATTTTCAAAGATCTCCCTGCGCCAGTGGCCCTCTTAATAATACTGTACCAGTGCTTCGGTAGGTGGACACCCTTGAGAGGAAGTCTTCGGCTTAGAGTGTACTGAGCTTGTACTAAAACCCTCAGTTAATAATGGCAATGGTGATTTAATGCCTAATACGGAAAGGTAGGGAGATAGCAAGACTTCAATCAACAACCAAAGCAACAGGTTTGGGAAGTTATAACTTCCAAAGGCACTACACCAAGAAGAAAAAACACCAGCTCTGGGTGGCAGAGAATGTCTGAATTCATCTGCAGGCAAAGGAAACATGGAGCTTTGAAGAGCTCTGTGCTGTGGGCACCCAGTCTGCGTACCCTAAATGAAGGTACAGCCACTGCTGTATTTATACAGTGTTTGTACAGTGACTGGTTGGGCCAATTTTCTGAACTGATCAGTTTTTGAACCAGCCTCTTGCTACAAGCATATCAGAGGCCATGCTTAGGTTGAGGGAGATGCTCTTCTCCAAGAAGAACTTGGTGAGGGCACCTGTAGATCTGTTCCCATAATCCACCATCAACTCCCATCATCTCTAGCAGCCCGGTTGGGGCAGCCCTGCCCCAGCAGTGAGTGCCATGCGCAGGTGAACAGACGCTCCATGGAAGAACACAATGGTGACTCATAAAAGAGTTTGGAATAGTTGTGGAAATTCAGGATGTTCTATCCATCAGGAAGCAACTGGGACATGGATTCACCCAGGAAATACAGGAATATTTTTTAAAAATTTGAACTGCATTTTCTTACAACACAAAATAGGATCTGAACAAAAAAGAAGAGAAGAGGAATACATAAAGAACCTAGATGAACTGGGTATGCTGTGGGTGGGGACAGGGGGGAAAAAGGAGAGAGAGCGACGGAAGGGGAGACGTGGTTCAAAAAGAATTGTACTCATTGCCTGATTCATGTAACTGTAACTCCTCCGTAGATCAACTCTATAATAACAATAAAAAGTTCTATAAAAAAGGGCCTTGATAGAGGATACATAGTCAAAGAACCTAGTTTAATGCCGGTGTCACTGATGCTGCTGAGTGCTAATAAAGGCAACACAGCTCTGAATCCCCTCGAAATCGAGCAAACCAACAACAAACAAACAAACAAAACAAACAATCAACAATGGCTGTCATCACTCCCTGTCTACCATAACACTAAAGACAGTAACAAAAGAAGCATGGCAGTTTGTGAAATAAGTATTTTTCCAACAATTCATTCTCGATGTGCTTAGTTCCTAAGAATTTACAAAAAGAGCTTTGGTTATTATGAATAACCTTGTAAGACTCAAGCAACACAATCTCTGAGATGTTTAAGTCGGTGGGGATAGAGTGATTAAGAGTCATCTTGCTGAAGGCTAGGGGACAGATCGTGTCGTCTTTATTTTTCAGACACTTAATTCCAAAATTCTGATAACCGAAACCCATCAATATATGCTTAATTTCAGTGATGAGTTGCTGCATTTTGATTAACAAGACGTCAATTAGAGACTTTCTCTTGAATAAGTTACAGCTCATAATTTCTGTATGAGTACTTGTCGATGGATCATACAGAATGACACTGACGAAACTTTTTTAGAAATGTCTTTGCATGTAGGGGTGTGTATATGTATGTATGTGTTTGTAAGTTTAGTGACATGAATCTGAGGAAATGAAGCACTGAAGTTTTCAAAGTCAGGTAGAAACAGAAGGAGAAAAAAAGCAGTGTTTGAAAGGATAGAACTGCACAACGATCTACTTGAACTTTCTGATGTTAGTAAATAAACTATACATAAAATATCTGGGAAACCTGCCAAACAAGAAATACTGGGCATATTTTTCAAGTCTCCTTTTCTTTTTCCAAGGGTTAGATTGTGGCTTATAGCAATACAGCCTGATGGAATGGGGGAAAAAAATCGATCAATGGCATGGATATTTATGTTCAGCATACAAAAGGATCCCGGCATGACTGAATTTTCACACTCCCACAAACCATCACTGCTCGGCCCAATATTTGGAATGATGCAGATCAAAACAGAACTGATAGCTTCCTTAGAATAGATACCTAATCAAATCACAGAGTAGACCATGTCTGGGAAAACATTTTGTGAATTGGAAACAATAAGAAAGATATAAATGATTGTTTTTCATTAATGAGCATCTTAACAACTTTAATTATAAAAGGTTGCAGAGAGATGGGAATTGTATCAGGGACTTCCTAATTGATTCTGGTCCTTGTTTTTGGCCTTACCTACTGGACCAAGCAAGCAGTGTGATGGAGCATCCTGAGGAGATGACTCTGAGACTATTTTTTCAAAAGAATACCCCAGCCTTTCCTCAACGGCAGCACTGTGAATGTGTTATTTTGTCCTAACACAAGTGAATAGATTTTGAACAGAATGACTAAAAGGCTGAGGTTCGGTATCAAGACAACAACACAGTTTCTTTTCAGAGAGGTAGCACAAGATATGAACCCCTCTGAGCTCACTTCCTCCCCTCTAAAATGAGGAATGAAAGTATTTATTAAATCATTGTGGGTTGTCTTTTTTTTTTTTTGCAGGGTTCTCTTCTGGTTCTGTTATCCATGGATGCTTACTCTTTAGCATTTATTTTTAATCGATATTCTATAACTGCCTCAACATCCTGGCAGCACATAGAATCTTTTAACCACATAATCATGATTGCCTTGTTTATTTAAAAAAAGGAAGGAGGCAATAACGCTATTTAATACATATCCTATTCTTTAAAATACAATGACTCTTGCAACATATAACAAATACTCAAGAAAAAAGGTTCTGGTTTTATGTTTGCATTCATCTTCCTAACTTGTCAGGTAAAACTACAACCTAGGAAGAAGAATACAAAGTCATGGGAACAAAATCCATAGGCCTAACCCTTGAAACTGTCTGCAAGGGAACAAATGCCAGTCATAGCGGCCACTTATCTCCTCTGCCAGCTGTCTTTCCATTTCCCAGGGCTGAGTCTCTTCACTTACACTGTTGCTGAAGATTCTATTTTCTCTCTCATCAAGACAGGCTGTAGTTAAGAATCTTATGTCCCACACTGTGGTTACATGGGTGGAAGACATATGCTCTTGGGCTGCTTTATATCAGGAGGTTTCCAGGGGGAGAGAAAGGGTCCCCTCTCCATCTGCTCTGTTTTTAGAGACACCCTCGTCTGTCTGAGAGGCCTTCCATGACACACACAATACTTACTGTTATGGTCTGGGGCGTGTGTGTTCGAGTCACTCCAGTACGACTAAGTGACTATTAAATTCTTAATTACATAGCTATGGGTGATTCTGGTTGTTTTTTTTTTTTCTGAAGAAAACAAAAATGTGTGTTCCAAAATAACTTAGTCTTGAATTGGCAGCTGAGCACTGCCACCAATTTTGTTTGAGACAGAATTTCTCTCTTTGTCTGTCCATAACGCAGGCTACTCTTGAATGTTGAACTCTCTGTGTGGCCCAGGTAAAAGGATCAAACTCATGAACCTCCTGCTTCAGCCTCTAGAGTGTTGGGGTTACTGGCATGTGCCCCCACGCTGATCTATTGAATGTCAGTACGGAGACTTCATGTTATCAGCCCTTGGTATCAAGATTCATTACTTAGAATACTAATGTATTACTTGGATTGTAGCTAATCCTAGGAGGATGAGTTGATCAGGAGAGTGTGCACGTGGTAAGGAATACACCAAGAGATTAGTTGCTAGAGCAGTATTTGTACTAAGCCTGGTGGAATTTCTCTTTGTTCCCTGAGGATCTTGATATCTACAGGACATTTTTTTACTTACTATAGGAAAACTCTTTCTCTCTCTCTCTCTCATATATATATATATATGTATGTATATATATATGACACTAATGAGTCATTTTTAACTCTTTTGTAATCAGATAGGGTTGTCACTGGGCAGGTATCATAGTTTTCTTTAGCTCCATGTGGTTCTTATGTATAGAGTTGGTCTGGTGTACTACATTTGTTTTTCATGTATACCTCTCTTTGCTGATATAGAGATGTCTTTTAAGAAAGATTTCTTAAAAAGAGGTGCCGTTGGCTGGGCACCGGTGGCTCATGCCTGTAATCCTAGTTACTCAGGAGTCTGAGATCTGAGGATCGTGTTCAAAAACCCCCCGCAGGAGACTCATCTCCAATTAACCACCAGAAAACCAGAAGTGGTGCTGTGGCTCAAGTGGTAGAGTGTTTTCTTGAGATAAAGAGCTCAGGGACAGTGCCCAGGCCCATAGTTCAAGCCCCAGGACTGACACAACAATAAACAACAGCAACAACAACGAGGTGCCATTTAATTCTAACTTATTCTTCCTCTGCTTTCTTTACAAGTTGTGTTGACTTTGAAGACTCATGAAAGCACTTATGTATCCAAATCCATAACTTCAAATCGAATTAGTTTTCAACAATTTCATCACGGAAATTTAAAATCAATTCTGATGGAACTAGTAACTGATCAGTGCACCCGCCTCTACAGATTCTGGCCTAGAACTTTCTGAACTTGATATGTGAATATGGGCAAAACCATTTGAATGTGTATTTTTCCCTTTAGTCAGAAAAGTAGGAACATGTGGAAGATAAAATCGTAATGGTGGCTACCCATAAAGTAGAAAATAAACCAAATGCCAATGGATTAGATAGTAATTCTGTAAACAAGAGGAAATTAGCAGATTTATTCAAGGTCAAGAGGTGCATTTGTTGCAGAGCTGAGCAAAGTTGTAAGCTAACTCCTTGGCCAGCATCCGATGTAATAGATCCCTCTGGTCACTATTTCTTATCTTGCCATGAAGGGAAGTAGGTAGATCTCTTTAACCAAACAAATGTATGTCCTGATGCTGTGGCTATTTATGTGGATTTACTGCTGTCCTTAAACTCTCCTTTTCAGTACATTCTCTGGGTAATGCAATTTTAAGCTTTTTGCTATTATATATGTGTGTGTGTGTGTATAAATTTATGATTTTTGAAGAACCAAAGTCAAGCAGAACTTGTTCACAAAAATAATTACTTGTATAAAATTTTATGCAATTTCTAGCCTACCTCCCAGGCATAGTTCTAAGATCAAATAATCCTTGCTATTCTTACTCCAATATACCCAAATTAGCTTTTCTGTCTTCCAAAATCCCATAATGCTTATCATATTTATTTTAATTACCTGTGTACTGCAATAATTAAAATTTAAATTAATTTCTTAACTTTCCTTTATTTGAATACTAGTAATTTTTCTTATTCATATTTGACTTTGTAGTACTTAAAATTTCTTGATATCTACTAGAAATAATCAGTGCTAGGGGAAAAAAAGTGTTTACATACACTTTTGCTTTCTTGGTGTTACTGGAGGTTGAACCCAGGGCCTAAGTTTACTAGGCATGTGCTCCACCTTTACACTACACCCTCCAGTGCTATTTTGCTTTCGTTGTTTTTGAGACAGGGTCTCACATTTATGCCCAGCTGGCCCAAACTGCAATCTTCCTAATTATGTTCACAGGTAGCTAGATGATAGGGGTGCACTGCCATACCCAGGTATTGTTTGAGATAGGGAGGTCTTATGAACTTTTTTCCCCAAGGATGACCTACAACAGTGATCCTTTTGACCTCTACCTTTCAAATAGCTGGGATTATAGATGTGAGCCATTGGTACTTTACCTATAGACACTTGGAATGATATATTTGTTCTAGTTGACATACTGAATGCTCCCACTTATGAGTTCAGCTTAAGTATTTTTGAGTTCACGGTGGTGTGAAAACAGTATCATTCAGTGGACACCGCAGTTCATATTTTGAATTTCGATCTTTTCTCTGACTGGCAGCATGCTTGCAGTGTTGGGTTGCAACCAACCTACAGCTTCTAGTTAGCCACATGGAAGCAACCGATGATCTACACTGCACAGTGTTGCTAAGCTCTGGTGTTCGGTAGGCTAGATGATCAGATTGCCTTTGAACTCGAGATATTTTTAACTATAGCTCCATGGTAAGTC